>NW_026535783.1:2554000-3179500 GCF_028551555.1 Melozone crissalis
GATGGGATGCTGGTGGTTTTTCATGCATATTTTTAAGTGTTGAAGCTGATTGATGCAAGCTCATGTCACATTTCTTGAAATTAATAGGGTGAACTCGTGGGAACATGGAATAAGAAAGGTGAAAGGGTTTCCAAGTTTGAAACCATGACTGAGAGGCAGGGAAAAATGCTATTCTTAGCAGAGGTGCTGGAAAAATAAAAGGAAAAGGGAGCAACTCCACGAGTATTTGTTCAACATTTGCAACCCACTGCTTGAAGTGTAAAGATCATTTTGGCTTGTGTCAGTCCCAGCCACTCGCAGCTCCAGTGGGGAAACAGCCCTGCTTTAAAAAGCTCCGCTGTGATAATTTAACTCATCATTAACCCTAATGATGCTTTGTGGGTCTCAGAACTGGGGTGAGCTCAGCCACAGCCAGAGAGAGCGCAACAAGGATTCCAGCTGTGCTCCAGATGGCTTTGCCTTTAAATTCCATTTCAGGGCAGTAACTCTGGTTTTCTACTTCTTAGTTGGGTGCAACTCAGTTGGAATGGCGGTGCCTTGCTCACTTGTTGAGCCTTGTAGGTCTTTTGCTTCAGAAGTTATAAATCTCTTAAATAGGAATATACCATCCTGTAAGTCTTTATGGAGCAAAGGATGTCTTCTGCACTTGAATCTTCTACATAGCTTCACCAAGCCCTGGTGTTTGCTGGAGTTTGTGGTTATTTTGTCGTTGTTTTTACACCTACTGCATAAAGAAAATACCTGCAACACCTTTATTTTTACTCTGATAGCCATAAACCCATATACATACATACATACATATGTGTGTGTGTGTGTATATATACATATATATACATATATATATATATGAAAAACTACAAGTAGTGAAAGACAGAAAAGAAAAAACAAAGAGCTAAATACTACCATACATTCATCATGCCAAATTCAGCCACTTTTTCTCAGAATTTTCTGGTGTCTGGAATAAATATTGATATTCTGTCTTCCCCAATGTAATATTGCTTCTCTTCAGAAATACCAGCTAAACACATCTCCCTGGTTTTTTTCTTTATTTTCTCTTTTATTGAGGCATTTTTGACAGATTTCTGCTTGTTTCAGGTGAAAAACTTCTTGACATAATGCATACATATGGTAAATATTGACTTTGGGAGTTTGTGGCTGTTAAAATTTACAATTCCCTAATGCCAGCTTTAATTTGGGATTTGCTTAGGATCTCTGTGCTTCTCGGGACAACTAATCTCCATTATTTACCATGGGGTTCAGTATTAAAACACACATCATTTAATTCTATAATTGTATCACTTTTCAGGCACATGCACTGGTTTTGTATGAAAATGGTTCTCCTGAATTCAGAAAAATGTGTTGTAACTTTCAGCTTCCTTTCAAAAAAAGCAGGAAGTGATTACCTGAACCTTCCTTCTTTTTTTAAAAAAAGTAGAAAGGGATTACCTGTATCTGCTCTGCCAAAGTGGGATATCAATGCAGTGCTGTAGGCAGAAATTTGAATTAACATTCCTGAGATACAGCCAGATAATTTCCTGTGTGCTTTAAAGCTTTGCATTTAGTTGCATCTTCTGATGCTCCAACTCATCAAGTGACTGAGGGATGTGTTTGTAAAGGCCTGGATGACCATTATACATGAAATTATAAAACCACTGTTGTACTTAATGGGGTCAGTGAAGCAATCAGGATAAAAATACATAATTCTGCAGCGTGAGCCTGTAAGCATGATACTTCTTAGGCTTTTTAAGTTCAATGAAGCAGCTACTCAGCAGCTGAACATTCTTGTTAAACAGTCTCAGCATGGATTTTAAAACTAAAACTGAACACCATGGTCTCCTTGGAGAGTCTGTGGCTCTTATTCTCTTGAAATGTCTGCATCTTTTATATGTTAATGGTTTTGACATCAGCCATTTTCTTCATTTTCATTGTAAATGAGGCCCAGAGCCCAATTCCCTGCCCCATTCCCTGGACGCTCTCTGCCCTGTAAGCTGTCTCGTCAGCCTCCAGCTCCTTCCCTGGGGGATGTGTGGTCTGAAAACAGCTGAAGTCATCCTGCAAAACAAACCTATTTTCCTCTTTTAGATGCCTTTCTAAGAACATGGGTCCCTGTGGGAAAACTTATGTGGTGCAAATGGTCCGGCATCCACACCAGTCCTCACGTGCCCCAAAATCTTTCTGCCAAGGCCGCCCCTTCAGGGGGCTTCCCCAAGTTGGTGCTGCTCTTCCTCAAATCCAACAGAGCCAAAATACAGGGTTTTACCTAAATCCTTGGAGAAACACCCCTGTTTACAGGGTTTTGTTCATGTTTGGCTTTTAAAGGTTCTTCTCAGCTGCAGTGCTGACACCATACAGCCGTGGTGAGTGACGCAGAACACTTTTTTTGAGGAGGAAACTCCTGATTTTAACATGGGAATATTATCATTGCAACCTGCAAGGTTTACACAGGACTGCAGCCAAGTGTGCCAGGGCATGCTAGGGAACCTTTTCCCCCTTTTGCAGAGGGATTAACCCACCCTGTGTGTGCGTTTGTGGGGCCTGACCCAAAGGGGAGGAGGGCAGGGACACAGCCTGGTGGAACCCTCCAGGACAGGCACACCCAGCCAGGAGCATCCATCCCACCATGGTATCAGCAATTTGCACACTCAGGCTCCTTCTGGTTGGAATCTGAAATGCAGGGAAATCTCAGAACTTTAGCCTGTAAGCCAAAGCTTACAATTAAACAAAAATTTGATCTGAGACCTGTGATGGTGTTCACGGAGGTTTTCAGGTGAGGGAAGAGATGAGAATGTTGACTTCATGTTCAGAAGGCTTGATTTATTATTTTATGATATATATATTACATTAAAACTACACTAAAAGAATAGAAGGAAAAGTTCACATCAGAAGGCTAGCTAAGAATAGAAAAGAATGATAACACAGGCAGCTGCCTCAGACTCTGTCCAAGCCAGCTGGACTGTGACTGGCCATTAATTACAAACAACCACATGAGACCAATCACAGATGCACCTGTTGCATTCCACAGCAGCAGATAACCATTGTTTACATTTTCTTCCTGAGGCCTCCCAGCTTCTCAGAAGGAAAAATCCTAAAGAAGGATTTTTAATGAGAAGATGTCTGCGACAGAGGCCTTGGAAAAGGCTCCCAAACTGAGACGCTAGAGGTGAGAATGTGGATTTATAGTTTAGAGCAGACACGCGTTAAGTGGAAGAAAGTTTAGAGTTTTAGAGTTTAGGATATAAAAATGAAAGTAGTTCCAGAGGTAAACAAGGAGTTTAGAATGCAGCGCTGTAGGTTTGTGTGTCATAACATGGTTGGCTAAGGAAGCTTACACGGTAGCATGGGTCCATATGACAAAATATTTAAGGATTGGGTCAAAAACATAAATATCCTTGTTGGCAGTGTTTTGTTGATCGATAAATCCTTAAAAGGTCTTGTAATTAGGGGTTCTGTAACCTTCTGAGCCATGGGGTGAAGATGTGAGCCAAATTCACCCTTCCTACCTATGCAGAAGATAAGAAAAATAAACCACATCATCAAAAACAACTCAGAAGTCCTGTCTCAAATTCCATCCAAAATTCCCCACAAGTGGATAATCACACTTGTTCCCAGCACAACCCTTCCTTCCCAACTGCCATGTGTGAAAGCACTGTGCAAAACACACAGTGATGTGAGAGAGCGCAAAGCAGAGGAGAGAGGCACGGGCAGCCTGTGATTTCTGCCTCACCTTGTGGCATAAATTACTGCTGTGCAGGCTGTGATTAAGCAGGTTTGTGTGACTAAAACCCTGTACAGGATTAATTGCCAGGTCTGTGCTCTGCTGTGGGCTGGTGATAGAAGACACTAAGCAGCATGGAAGTGTTTTCAAAGGGGATTTGAAGCCAATCGGCCATTTTCTCCTCCAGCACATAACTTTCCCCCTCGGCAGAGAGTGGCAGCCTTAAATTTGGAAGCGCACAGACTGTATATACCTTTGAAACATTTGGAGGGGGAGTGACAAAAGGTTCAGCCTCTCTGTTTATCACTCATGACTTCAGGAGTGTGCAGAGAGGAGAAGGCAAGGTTGCTGCCTTGCTGCTTGTGGGATGTGCAGGCTGTGTTTCTCTGTGACACCTGTCATGATCACAAACGGGTTCGTGATGGTTCGTGAGGTGATCTCAGGGTGCAGAAAGAACCCACACGGCACAGGGGGTTTGTGGTGATAATCAAAACAAATGTACCTTTATTGAATGACCACAGCAAAATGCGATAGAGGGATTATGGGAGAGAAAAAGATAGAGAAAGAGAGAGAAAAGAGAGAGAGAGGGATATAACTACCAAATGTAGAGACGAAGTCCTTTGGTCCAGTCCAATTGAGGATCTGCCTATTACGTTGGGGAGATCTCAGAGGCACAGTTCATCTGAACCCCAATTATACTCTTTTTGATGGGGGGAAGGGGGGTGCATTTTTCAATTGAAACAAGTGTAGTTTACTGTATCTTCAGGGAGGAAAATAAGGGTACACACAGTCCGAGTTTGGCAGCAGGCGAGAACCATTGTTTTCGTGGTCCACTGCCTACACCTGCAACATCCATCTTGCTTTGGGCAGCTTTCCTCCCCCCCTGCACACCTCCCCCAGGTTTGGGGGTTTCAGTCCCAGTCTCTGGAGGAAGGTGAGAGGGGCCTTCTCACACAGGGATTTCATGTCTCAGTCCCTTGATGAAGAGACTTCTTACATCTCTCCTTGTCTGTCACGGTGGTTATGAACAGGTGAGAGGGCTCTTCCTTTGGAGGGGGACCACCCTAAAGCTGAGGAGCAATCCAGCCAGGCCGAGGGGTGAGGAGGATTCCAGAGCTATTGTGCAAAAGGGCAGGATGCCCTCTGAGCTCAGTGTAGCATACAGCAAACAACACCTGTGGAAACAGTAACTTAGCACTATGCTTTCCGGTCTCAGGGCCTTTGGTATGTGTGACTTTCTCCTACAAAGCCAGAGATTCAAGACAGGGGGTCCTCTCTTCAGTGGTCCCCAGTGACGATCGTAGGGCAGATGAGGGAAAATTTGGACAGACTCTCACAACACCCAATACTGCAAACCCCCTTTCCCTGCTGAGTTGCTTCAGGAACCGGGGGTGGGCACTGAGGGATGCTCCTTCTCACGCCTGCTGTTGGTCAGCCAGGGAGGGATGTGCCGCACAACGCCTCCGTGTCCCCGTTCCTGCCTAGATGGGGACCCTCTGCCCAGCGCCATGAGGAGCAACCGCTGCAGCCACCTGCCTGGAGTGCCTCCAGACCATCCCCAGCCTGCAGCCCCCGATGGGAAGAGCCTGCCTGGCAACAGCGGGGGCCTGGCCACCAACTGCCCCCAGTATGTCATGCAGGTGTCCTCCAAGGATGGGCAGCTGCTCTCCTCCGTGGTGCGGAGCCTGGCCGTGCAGAGGTGAGTGAGGGGCAGAGGGAGGGACCAGCCCTTGCCATGTGGTGTGTGGCTAAACCCCCATTCCATCATCCTTGCTGCAGGATGCATCAAGCTTCCTAAACAGCTGAGCAGCTACACAAGCTGCTTCTACACCAGTGCTGCAGCTTCTGTCGTTGTCCGAGGGATTGACCTTTCTTTTTGCTGCTGGTTTAGAGAGGCAGATTAGTGGTGAAATACACTGTTAATCTATGCCTTTGAAGCATGCTTAGGCTGGCTTTGTTCTCATTAGAAGCAAGAAGGGTATTCTGATGTGCTTGGCCTTATCCAGACTTGATACTTGGGTCAAAATTAAATTTGTCTTTGCTGGTGGTGGTGAGCTGGAAAGATTTCATGGATCTTTAAGCAGTGCAGAAGAAATATCCACCTGCAGCCCCACAGCAGGGCTGTGTTTGGCACACATCTGCTTGTATCCCTCCTTGACCTGCCTGTGGGCTGTCCCAAAGAGAGGGAAACCCTTTCCAGGGCGAGGAGGTTTCTGCCTTCATGTGCTTTTCTGAAGTTGTGGCCCTGCCTTTGGGGTGCTGCAGGGCAAGGTGCTGCTCCTTCAGCAGTCCCTCACTGTTGGCCAGTGAAAATAACATTTATGTATCGAAACAGCACAATCCCTGTGGCAGGGAGGAATGATAAGGACACTTCCAGCTTATCAGAAGGCATATTATATTATATTATATTATATTATATTATATTATATTATATTACATCTAAACTGAATCTGCCAAGCACTCAACTTTGCACACAATTGCACTCTAACTCCACAAAATTTCATGGCTGTCACCCAACATACACACACACACACACTTGGCCCCGATAGGCCAAGGAAACAAAACACCATCACCTTGGGTAAACAATCTCCATATTGCATTTGACTTCTGCACAAACACAGGCACAGCAAATAAGATAAGAGGTTCAGAAAATGTGAAACCCAGAAATATTCTGGGGAAGAATTGTGTCTTGCTTTTCTCTGTGGGGAGAAATGTGGCTACATTTATGTCAGAGGATCACCAAGAAGTGCCCAGCTGAGGCAGATTTACAACCTCCCTGATGCACTTTGGGATTTCCTGAGGTGGCTGCACTACTGCTTTGTGAAGAGCTGGGAAATACAAAATACAAAAGGACTTGGTCTTCCACCTCTCATCTGCCTCTCTGATGTTTTTCACTCTACACTTTTCTCTCCCTTAATAAAAGAGATATTTTAAGCAAGAACACCAAAACACCTTAAACCACTAGCCCACCAGCTTGGATTACTAATTAGAGGTCAAAGCAATGCAAATATTTCTAGCTCACAACAGAGAAGCCACATGTTGGGCACCACTGGATGTATTTGTCCTAGTTCAGGGCAGATTTTGGAGAGAACTTCCCAAAGGGGCTTGTCTAGGAAAGCAGTACACAACAGAGAAGCCACTGGATGTATTTGTCCTGGTTCAGGGCAGATTTTGGAAAGAAGGTCCCAAAGGGGCTCCTCTAGGAAAGTAGTTCACAACAGAGGAGCCCCACCATGCGAGCCACTGCAGGTATTTGTCCTGGTTCAGGCCAGATTTTGGAAAGAACCCCCCAAAGGGGCTCCTCTAGGAAAGCAGTTCACAACAGAGGAGCCCCCCATTGAGTGCCACTGTGTATCTGTACTGGTTCAGGACAAATTTTGGAGAGAACCCCCCAGAGGGGCTCCTCTAGGAAAGTAGTTCACGATGGAGGAGCCCCACGTTGGGCGCCACTGGATGTATTTGTCCTGGTTCAGGGCAGATTTTGTAAAAAAACCCCCAAAGGGGCTCCTCTAGGAAAGCAGATTCAATTGTCCCCACCGCCCAACCCACCACCACAACCCTCCAGCAGTGACCATCCCTTTTCTCTCCCTGTCCTGCAGCAGCCCCTTCAATGAGCGGCCCATGTGCAGGATCTGCCACGAGGGCAGCAGCCACGAGGAGCTGCTGTCCCCCTGTGAGTGCACGGGGACCCTGGGCACCATTCACCGCAGCTGCCTGGAGCGCTGGCTGTCCTCCTCCAACACCAGCTACTGTGAGCTCTGCCACTTCAGCTTTGCAGTGGAGCGCAAGCCCAGGCCGCTGCTGGAGGTCAGTGCAACCCTGAAATCTCAGTTGTGGCTGGGAAAATTCCTGCCTGCTTCCATGCAGGCATCACAGAGGTTCTGTGGCTGCAATGGGGTTTGGCAATGTGAGGGTGGGAGCTCAGGGAAAGGGTGGGATGGGGCAGAACCCCTCCTTTTGGAGGGAATCAAAACCAAATTTTAAGGATCAGTGGGTTTGCTTCACTGCAAACCTGAGTGGTGGGTTTTTTGCAGCACATTCCTGGGATGCCAGCCAGCTTGGCTGAGGGTGGAAGAGAGGTAAGTTGAAGATTCTCTGGAATGTAGGGCAAGACTCTGGACTCAACATATTAAATATAGGTCAGAAATTCATTTATTTCTTCTTGCTTTTGAGAGGTAACAATCTTAGGAGCCTTGAAAACCCAGTTTACCTCTCAAGCCCCCAAGAAGGAATGGTTCTTGTTGAGCATCTCGTGTGTTTAGACATTTGTGAGTCACCTTTTGGCCTATTCTTGCCTATGTGCCAGTCTCAAAAGTGAACTGCACAATTATTTCTCCCTTATCAATGAAAATTCAGTTTTTGCCAACTATAGATAGCAGCTTCATGAAGTTTTCCTGGCTTTAGGGTGTTTTTGTTCCTCAGGAAAAGAAAAGAAACCAAAACAAGTTCACTATCTTGACACTGTTAATGACCTTTTCCCACCTTTATTTTATTTTGGGAAAAGATGAAACAAAGTTAGGAATTCTTTTGTAATTAAAAGTGAAATACAAGTAACACTTTGGCAAAATGAATGAGAAGAAGCATTTTGTACCTGTTGGTGACACAGGCACCTACATGCAGAGCTTGGCTTCAGGACAAAATGTCTTTCCTGTGCATCTTATCTGTTCCTTTAAACTGTGTCAGAGCCGCTGGAGGGAGGTACAGTATTAAAAATGGGTAGGGGGAAGCAGCATTTTGTTCTCCTCCTCCTGCTCACAGAGAAGAGGACACAGGACAGAATTGACTGCTGGGAGGTGGGTTGGGGGACGAGCAGTTCAACACTACCAAAATTGCTCTAATTGAGATAGGCATGCACATTTTGTGTCTGAGCCTGAGAATATCTTCCTTCTTCCTCAAGATCCCCCACAAAAGGTACATGACATGGCATTTAGCACCAGTCCTGCACCCAGAGCAGGCCCCGGCCAGCTGAAATTGGCTCCCTGTGTGTTGCTGCCTGGATCTCCTCTCAATCTTTGGTGCAAGAATATAGACGATATAAAAATGATGCCATTCTGAATCCACCCTCTGAGAGGAAAGACAAGTGATGCTGAGGCATCACAGTTTAATTTTAGAGTCCAGCTTCTGGAAATTGTTCCCTTTGTGATGGCTCCTGGTGAGGCTTGTGCTGCACAAATTGGATGTGGTGCTGGCCAGAGCTGCTGAGGATGGAAGGAGCTGAAAGCAAAGCTGACCCGGCCCAGGATGGGGCACTGTGCTTGCTTGGTTGTTCCCTAATGAAATGAGGCTTCTTTTTGGCAAAAGCAATAATAAGTAGTAGAAACGGCAGCAGTGATATTTAGAGTAATAATGGTAAACCTGCGAGTTGTTTCCTGTTTGCTGGGGACAGATGAAAACCCTGAGCAAGAACATTTTTGAAACATATTGAGATGTTTTTATCTTTACTCATTATTTCCTGACTTCTCAGCTTACACCCACAATATTTTAGTGCAGAAACCAACAGTTGGGTGCAGTTGCAGGAAAGGTCATAAAAAACCTCCAATCCTTTGTGATCTTATAAAGAGAATATGTTTTCAGTTTAGAAGGAAAATGAAGGTGTCCTTTCAAAGCTGAGAGCAGCAGAGAAAAAGAGTAACTAAAATGAACTATATGCCAGGAGGAAAATTAAGCAGAAATATAATCAAACTCCTTGATTTCTGCCAGTGTAATTTAAGTTTGTCCTGGACATTTCTGCTTATTTAATACACAGAGCTTTGAAACGCAGAGACCTCCCCATGCAAATAATAAATAAATAAAACCAAATTGCAGCAAAAATCTGAAACTTCCCAAAGCAGGACTAAAGCAGATGCAAGTTGCCAGATTCCCTCATCTTCTGTGTCCTAAAAGCACCTTTCTGTCTGTCTCTCTCTTACCGAGGGTGTGAGGACATGGCAGGAGGTTTATCCGGTGTAGCAGGACCTTTCCTCACAAAAACCCTGCTGTAACATTTGGATGAATGGCAAGCCAAAGTGGCCACCTGCTTTTAACACCCCAGATTGTGTAGGTTTAGGGGTGGGCTGTCAAAGTTCTCTTCATTTAGCAGTGAGGTGATTAGTTCTCCAAGGATTCCCCTGACCTAGATAATGGGAAGAGTAAATGGTCCTCCTCTCACTGGAGGTGAGTTATGAGTTTTACCAATGCATTTTAGTAGGTCAAGAGGGGCTATTGTGCTCATAAAGTGATTTATAGAGCACAGACTCTAAAAACCTACCCAGTAACTCCTCAACAGGCCCTGTCTCACAGAGTGAATGCATCCCATGCAGGGGTCAGTGACAGGTAGTGAGGAGATGCTCAAAGCAATCAGTCACCATATTGATCTTTTCTCTGAGAGATCTTCCACCAGGAAGGGGGAAAAATGTATTTCTGACTATTCCAAAATGTATTATACTCTTTTTCAAAGGGCCAAAAAAAACCCACACCAAGAAAAACAAAACAAAAACCCCAAACCAACCAACCAAATAAACAAACAAAAAACCCACCCAAAAAACCAACCAACCAACCAAAAAAAATCCCAAAATAACCAAACCCAAAAAACCAACCCAAAGACACAAAACCAACAAATCCACAAAACCAAACTAAAACAAAACAAAACAGACACTAAAAACCCCACCAAAATAGCCCCCAAAAAAACCAACAGAACAAAACAACCCCAACAAAACAAAAAATAACCATGCCTATTGTGTTTTCTCCTCATCCCTTCACTAGATTGATCACTGTCTCCTGGTGGCTTAGGCGTGGGTGTGGAAGAAATCTGTTTCAGTGGAAACAAATTGAGGCATTTTCCTAGTTTTCTCTAGAAATATCAAATGTGAATTTATTCCTGCGGCTAGCAGAAGAGGCTGCAGCAGCAGTGAGATTGAAATGGAACAAGTGGTGTGGCTGGTGGCTCAGCCAAATTCCTTAGTTGACCAGACACAACTCTGTGCTTCTGCTTTGTCTCTGCCACAGGATGTGTATTTTTGTCTGAGGGAGAATCTTCTCCCTGGAAATGCACAATTTGCTGGCTCTTTGATGGCCAAAACCCAACCAGAGCAGCAGGCAATGATGGTGCAGCCTGTCAGGCAGATCCAGCCCCTCAACAATGAATTTGTGATGCTTCTTCTTTAATTTCTTTTTTTTAACTCACATTATTCTTCCCAAAAAATTGTGTTTCCACCCTGGGAATGTGGTGATTAAAACCCTCCTTCAGTGTTCACAATGGTGCAGAATTCAGGGAAAGGAGTCTAGATCTGAACCCAGCCCTCCCCCCCCGACAAAGAGAAATCTATAATATGGTGGCTGATATGCACAGAGCTGATATTCCTTGTGACAAGCCAGCCAAAGACCTCAAAACCAGCACAGTGAAATCTCAAACTGCAGTAATTCCATTACTGACTTTTATGGACCTTCTAGTTCTATATAAGCTGCCATCAACTGCAGCCAATCCACAGGGAAAAAAAAAATCTGCATTAGGAATGTGTGGTATTATTCATGTGGCTGCTTTTGCTGAGTTTCAGCATGAAGATTAGTCAAGCTTTATGTAAGTATTATGTATCATCTTCATTTTCAATTTCCACATTGCATCTGTGTTGCTTCCACTTGACTCAGTGCAGAAGCAGGCTTGAAATGCAGCAGTACAAATATATTTATGCACAATAATAAAATGTTAGGGAACAGCCAGCTACAAAATAAAAATGGTATAAGAGTACTATGTGACCATATAAGTCAGGCTTGTATTGCTTGTAAGTTACTTACATGTTTTAAACCAGCCAGGATTTGGTATCTGTTGGTTCACTTTTTTTTTTTTTCTGCAAACAAACAGAAAGCACTTAATTAACAATACAGAGCTCATAAGCAAAACAGCATGACTAGGAGAAAAAATAAAGTCAGGATAATTACAGCAATATTGGGCAGAAATTAAATTCAGTTTTTCCCTGCTGTGTTGCTGGCTATAGAGCCTTTATGAGTAAGGTAAAATAAATTAAAAAACCCTCTAAAATGTACACCTATGCATGAAGTATTTAAGATGAGCTTACATTATAAATTAAAATCTCACGAAGCCTTACACTGAAATATGAATTCATTTCCTGTGCAAGACTTTGAGTCACGACGTTTTTATCTGTTGGGATTATTTTTACTTATTTTTCCTCTCCGCTGTTCAGTGAAGCAAGTCATTAGCATTAAATTACTGTAATGAACAGACACCAGATTTGCTGCAGGTAGTTTATAAAAGGATCACACCTCAAGTCAGAAAGAAAATAAATGGTTCCTCAGCACAGTCACCTACCAGGAAAACTTTCATAAATCAGAGTTTGGAGGAACTGTACTTGTCCATAAGTATATTAGGGCTGGGAGCAGATAATTAAGGCGTGTCCGTCTTCCTTCCTTTCTTGACCCAAAAAGAGCAGATTAAAAGGGCAAGGTGATAGAGACATTTTTGTACCTAGCTATCTTTGGCTATGAAAATAATCCCCCTAAGACCAACTCACACAGGGAGAATTGGAAGCAGACATGTAGATTTTCAGTAGAAGTATGTCTGAGTTAAAGCTGGTATTAAAAAAAAAAAAAAAAAAAAAAAAAGTAATAAACTCCCCAGCACAGATTTAAAACCATAAACTCTCCAAGATGTATTTTTTTTTTGATCTATTTATTCCTAATGGAGTGAAATCCAGAGACCAAACCAGAATGCTCTTTCTCCTTTAAAGAGAAATTAGGTAGCTGTTTTATGTTCCCTGCAGCAAGGATTTGCTACAATGCACAAATCTTTCTTATAGTACTGGCAGCAAGAGTGCAAACAACAGCAACCCACTCCCCGTAAAAAAATAAAAATTTAAATTACTTGTCAGTGAACAGAGGAGTTCAAACCATCACATCTGTAACTGCTCATCCCTAAATTTATAACAATCAAGGGCAAGAAATACTCAAGGAAAGTTCCCAGGAGAAAGGAACTGAACAATCAGATTTGGTTCTATAATGAGCAAGATGGGGGAAAGATGCTGGAGTTTCCAAAGGCACAGCTTCTTCTGTTTCAGATAATGGGTTTGGTGACTTTTCTTTGGACATCATGGTCCTATAAAATTGTCCTGAACTGCCCAGTTGTCATCTATCTCTGTCCTTCCTGCTGGCAGCGTTTCCTAGCACTGACAGGAGCCAGTCAAAGTTTACATTTTCTAGGAAGATAGAAGTGGTAAGATTTATTGCATCTGTCTTTATTTGTAGACCTATCAAGAATTTATTATCTATCATGTCTTTGCTTCTCATGAATTTGAACTTGTAGATCGGGACATTTACAATGTCTTGAAATAAGTTTTGCCAGTAGCAAATCTGCTTTGCTTTTGTTTTAAAATGTGATATGTGGTTTTTGTTGATTGTCTTGAATGCATATATATTTGTCTGCCTAACTGAGAATACAGTCATCCAAAACAGAATGAGAGCACTGCAAATACAGATAGAAAGACACACAGCTTTTCCCATAGTTCCACAAAATCTTTTTTTTCTTGATACATCCTGAAATCTTTTAACTGATACAACCATCTCCAGAACTGTAAATTAAAAGTGGCTAGTAGGAAAACAGAACAGCAGTGAGCCACACTAATGTTAAAAAACTATACTATTGTGTAATTTGACCTGCTAGACATTTCATAGATTTTATAGTGCCATTTAGCAAGCTCTGCTATTTGTTTTCACTGCCAGAGAATTAGTAATCCTTTTTTAGAAGCTGAGTGTGTGTAAACCAGAAACATGAAACCACATCTATGAACCACTGTATTAATGCTGCTTGGTGGGGCTTTGTGTAGGAGAATCACTGAATAGTTTGGGCTGGAAGGGACCTTAAAGCCCGTCCAGAGCCACCCCTGCCATGGCAGGGTCACCTCCCACTGTCCCAATGTCCAACCTGGCCTTGGGCACTGCCAGCAGTCCATGATCAAATCCATCCTCCCCAGTTTGGACAGAAGGCTGTTCTGGGAGACTCTTTTTGCAGAAATCCAGATAAATGACATCTGTAGCCCTTCCCTTGTCCACTGGTGTGGTCACCTCATCAAGACAAGGCCACTGGGCTGGTCAGGCAGGACTTGTCCCTGTGCTGGCTGCCCCAGATCCCCTCCCTGAGCTCCAGGAGCCTCAGCAGAGCTTCCAGAGGGTCTGTCCCATCAGCTCCCCAGGCACAGAGGGGAATTCAGCTGGGTGCTCCCAGGCTCTTCCCTCCCACCCTTTTTGAAGGCAGGTGCATTATTTCCCTTTTTTCAGCTCTCTCCTGACTGCCAGGACGTTTCCAGTGCCATGGACAGTGGCTTGGCAGCTCCCCCAGCCAGTTCCCTGGGGACCCTGGCCTCCATCCCACCAGGTCCCTCGGAGCTGAGCATTTCCAGGCTCCTCAGCTGGCCCTGAGCAGGATCTTCCCTCCCAGGGCAGAGCCTTTGCTCCCCAGGTCCATCCTGCTCTCCGTCACTGGAGGGCGGGGAGGAGAGGCTCCCTTTGGAGGCTGGGGTGAAAAAGCTCTTGGGCACCTCAGGCTTCTCCCCGTGCCTGTCACCTGTCTGCCAGCGCTGTTTGGAGTGGGGAAACGCCTCCTGTGACCTTCCTGTTGTGTTTCATGAGGCTCTAGAATGTCCTGCTACTCTTTTCCCCTTTCCAGGTTCAGTTCCAGCTTCACCAGGTTCAGTTCCAGCTTCACCTTGGCCCTCCTGACCCCAACTCTCCACAACCTCTCAGAGAATTTCACCTCTGGACTCTTCCCAGGTCACCTGTCCTTGCTTTCATTGCCTGTGCATTTATTTGCTTCTTTCCTTTGGCCAGCAGGTCCCCACTGTCCCATGCTGGTCTCTTGCCTTCCCTGCCCAATTTCTTGCTCCTGTTTTTCAGCTGGCAAGTGACCCAAGGTCTAAATTGAAAATTGAGTTGTGGTGTGACAGCAACAACAGCCTGTGGTGATCTCCTCACACTGCGGAACCAGCCCTAGGTGTAGCTGTCTGTGCTGTGATTTGCCCTTTCCAGAAAACAAAACGAAACAAAAATCAAAGTTTTATCAAACACCGTCCTTACAATGGAAAATGTAATCTTCCCCCTTTCAGAGGCACACAGAATAATAAAAAAATTATTTGCTAGTTCAAAAAGAAGCCTTGGCTCATTGAGACACTCATTTAAAATCCACATTTCCTGCAATTTGAGTTAAAATAGGGGTCAAACTTAAATAAGAGCACACTCATTTACAAAGAGTCCACGATATTGGCACAATAACATTACAGAGATCAAATAATTTTGATTCCAACTCTCAAATATACTCTTTGAGACCAAAGAAACATCTCTGTGAGCTGTCACCATGGCCTTTCTAAAGGCACCTACTAAAGACAATATCAATGTGTCAGTAACAGAATGTTTGATATAAGGAGGAGACCCAAAAACTGGAGCATAAATATTTTTTTCTGCCAAAAATGTAACTGTCAAATGTGTGTTTTCCTTGGCAAAACATTAACCTAGGAAAGTTTCAAGTCACCCAAAATCTTTCATGACCCTGTAAACAAGCATATATTCCATTCTAGTCTGGAATATTTTATTTTTTAGTTGCATGTAGTTAAGCCAGGTATCAAAACATTTCACTGAAAAATCTTAAAATGGATATTTCAAGTAAAAATTGTGTCAAAAAAAAATTTGCTCAGATGCAGTATTTGGGGATAGGCAATAAATGGGAGGAGGAGGAGCAATAAATGGAGGAGCAATGGTCCTCCTGATCTTTAAAAATGTTTTTCATTCCAGAGAACTATTCTTTGAAAAAAGAGGGAATATCAGCCTTTCTCTGCTTAAAGCCCAAGGCAAAATGCTCCCATTGGTGTCAGAAACCAGAAAACACAGTAATTTCCATCACTTCAGCTTGTGTACAGCCTGCTTCCACCAGGACTCACTGCTGAGCCATCAGCGTGAAAACGACAAAATGAACTGATAAGTTTTGATGTGCAATGAGCTATTTTTGGCTCAAAGGACAATGCATTTAGGGGAGATAATTCCTTCCTCTATGTCCAGAAACTCCAGAAATGTTTAAAATCACTTCTCCAAGGAAAATTAACTGAACCAGAAGGGGCTCTCCAGCAGAAACAGATGGTAGCCTTAGGACCTGATCAGGAAAAACACTGTGCACACACTTTACTTTTACATTTGTGAGTCATCTAATTGAAGTTAGACCTGCAGAGATGAGTACTTCCAGGGTTTGGCCTTTGGCAGTGGTGAGGCAGCTCAGAATGGTGGAGGTGTTTTACAGCAGCACTCTGCTGGCAGCTCATTTTGGTTAGGATAGATAAATTCAGGGAGCCTGAGCCTCTCCAGGTGTTCTGGTCCTTGGCTGCTGCTTACTCCAATGATTTCCTCCTCCAATTTCAACCCTGCTTTGCGAAGTGACTGCAGCAAATCTTTCTGTGTGTGGGGTGGAGGAGCCCCAGGTGTGTTCACAGTGTTTTGTCAAGTCAAATGCAGTATGTAAAAAATCTCTTTCAGTATGTAAGCAACCTCCTTCTCAGAACTCTGTCAGCTTTTAAGGGTTTTAGCCTAAGCTGCTCTTTGGAGGCTGCTCCAGAGCTGGATCCTCTGAAGGATGAGGATGTTTTTTTCTGATTATTATCTTAAATTTATTTGGGAACAGCAATTATCCATCTATTCTTAAGCCAACCTTGTCCCTCACCTTAAGCAGCACTTTAACTTCACTGATGGCACCCTTCAGTTCTCCCTTCTGGCTTTCCCCAAGATGCATTTAGAGAGTGACTTTGTTGAGATAAATGTTGACCCCCCATCTCTCTGAAGTTCTGGATGCTCAAGAAGGATTTCTTGGCTTGTCTCAGTCATGAGCCAAGATTGGGTTTTGCATCACATGCTGTGCTTAAAGTTCTTGAAATAATTTTTGCTGCCATACCTGAAGTAATTTCATGTCTTGTTACTCCAGCTGCAGTTACCAGTGGATCAGGAACAGGGAACACTGATCACTTTAAGATTTCACTTCACAAAAATCCAGGCAGGCCAGCATTTTAATTCAAACATGACCCTTTTTATACCTTTTTTTTTCCCCTCCCCGCTCCCCTAAATGGAAATTATCAGTCTGAGAGTCTGGATTTATTGCAGAAATAATTGGGCACATTGACACATTTTAATTGGACAGATTTCAGGGTGTCACAGTGCAGATCTGACAGCTTCATCTGGGCTTGCATCTCGTTCTTGGCCAGCAGGGTAGTCCATACCATGCTGCCACAGTAATTAATCAGCTCAGGGCTTTGTTAGGATCCCTGTGTGGGTATGAGTTGCACAAAAGGATCTGCTGACTTGGCTTTTTAGCTATAAAGTAACTTGACAGTGCCCATTCCATTCCCAAAACAAATGACTGAGACCTAGAAAAAGAAGCAGATTTAGAAGCAGGTGTGCACTGCTTCAGGAGAAAAATAAGTGCTGTGACTGAAATCTGTACAACCACTGAAATTGCTTAATCTTGCTTTTGACTCATACTTCAGAGCTAGCTAATGAAATCCTTCCGGCTTTTTGAGGTTGGAATGTAGAATTGTGATGGCTTTATTTATTATTTAATACTACTCTTGCCTGTCACAGCCTCATCTAATATTTGAATTGCTTGGGTTTGACTCTTTGTTCGTGTGCCACAGGGCATCAGGAGCAGGCAGCCATCAGCCTGTGAAGCAGCTCCGCACCATTTTAATCTGCTCAAGCTTTCAATCAGGTTTGATGGCACAGTGAGAAATGCTGCCTTAATTCATGTGCACTGCACTGTGTGTAGTGACAGTCACAGGGTGGGGACAGCAGCACATGCCTTGACATTTGTGCTCCCTCCCTGCATTCCTGATGTTCTTCCTCCTTGCTCTGAACTGGGAACTATTTCTTGCACTACCTGAGTGGCACAGGTGCCAAAATTTTGAAGTCTGTCCTGGGAAAGTGGTGAACACCTCCAATTCCTGTTGAGGTCAAGGAGAAGTGTACAAATGCCCAGCATTTCTCTTCCAGGCCACCTTTCAAACAATCGCTTTTCACAAAAACTTTTTTTTTTTTTTTTTTTTTTTGCAGTCTTTAAAACCTTTAAAAGCACAATCTCTGCTATCAAGTGCTTTCAGGTCCTCTTGGTTTTTTGGTGGTTTCAAATTGCAGGGACTCCTGGAAATGGAAAACAAGGGGAAGGCTGCAATCAGTCTTTTCAGATGCAACCAGATATAACCTAGAGCTGTGGTGCATAAACCCTTGGTGCTGTTTTTAAGTACATGGATACAAAGCTCCAAGGAAAGTAGTGTGAGACTTTTACTCACTTTTTAGTATTCCCTTTAAAGCGACAGTAAAATAAAAAGGTGTTCAAATGTAAATGTGTGCCCATTTATTTTCAGCTCTGCTGAAGAAAACTCTGCTTGTAGCCTACTGCTGTTCTCCCCCTCATACTGATGGGATGGAGGAAATGGCTGTGCTGGGGCTTAGCTGCTTCTTGGGGCCAACTGACCGCAGCTGGTTACTCTCTTTCCTGGTTAAGGAGAGTTAAAAAACAGTTTTGAGCCTCCCTCTTTAATTGGCATCTTCCCTTAAAACTTCTTGCTCACAGTAATACGTAGCTGGTTTAAAGTGCTTTGCACTTCCTTAGCACTTCAGAAGTGTTCAAGCAAGTTCAAAGCCTACATCCTGAACAAAAAGAAAAAAAAGAAAAAAAAATTTATGAACGTATTTTTTGTATTTTTTGTGTTGTAAATTCCTGAGTTGTACATGAGACAGGACTTCTGCTGCCAATGTGTATCCCACTTGCAGAAATAAGAGAACCAAAGTGTTTAGGGATGCATGAGCCTCATCTGGCTCTGCTGGCCCCAAAAACCCATGCTGCAGAAGGAGGTTTGACCCAACCCTACACCTCACATTGGCAAAAAGTACAGGGCTGGATAGTTTTCCTGTTCAAATATTGACTTGTGTGATGAGGTTTGGCTTGGTTTATTTTATTTTTTTTTTTAATTAGAAGACCTCAATGTACTGTTGTAGGAACTTCTTTCACCTCTGCTATCTCAAATCCTGTTTATAGAAGGGTGGGTGTGTGGGCTTGATAGCTGTTCAACCCTAACCTTTGCTTCAGCAGCTGACTTTCAGGCACTCTGTTTCTCAAGATTAATACCCTCTTAATAAAAATAACCTTGAGTGCATTGAACTCTGCTTAAACGTGGGGGTATCTGAAAACAAGTTGAAAATGGCTTTGCAAATGTTATGAGCAGAATGTTAAAAAAAAATTCCTAAAATAGCATGGGAAATGTTAAAATAATTTCTGCACGTTTACATATTAAGAAGGGAGTTTTTCAAAGAAGCCAGTGGGCAAATGCTAGGAGCTGCACTACATGAAACATTTCTCAAGGCAGCCTTTACCACAGCTGAATAAATGACATGGTGGGTACAGATAAATGTGGACATCAGCAAGGCGGAGAAATTCAGGTCTCTAGTGTTGCCTAAAATACAAAGGAAAACAATATTAAGAGTAGTAAGATAAAAAGCAGCTCTTTAATGAAAACTTTCAGGTGCACAAAGTGTAGGTATGCAAGTGAGTGATACAGGATTTCTACAATTTAAAAAATTAATTAGTATTACTAATAATAAGGTTAATTAATTCGTATATTTAGCAGGTGAATGCAATGAGAGACCTGTTGCCCTGGGGTCTGTCCCTTGGAGTTGGTCCAGGGGGTTGTTTGCCCCACATTTTGTTATGCCTCTCAAATTCTGGTGACAAACAAGGTTTCCTGGTTAAAAGTTCTCTTCTTGAGAGTGAGGCTAAAGAGAATTCCAAGAACCTGTTAGAAAGGGTTGGCTTCTTATTCTGAAATGTGAGAGAGGGCAGGGAAAGCGTCGGTGATGGAGAGAGACAGGGAAGTCTGATTTGGTGATCAGAACCTGATGTATTTTGGGATATAAACATTTATATACTATTTTAGGGAGGCTAATAATGTTTCACTATAATGATTGGGTTAAAGATCACATAAAAAACTTACGCATTTTAAACATCTCTTGCTTGCAGAGATGGTGTAATTTTCTTTTTCTGGCAAACCAGTCTGATTGAATCTTCTTGCAATACTGAAAGTTCTGTTTGCTTTTGCCAAGGCATGATGTTATCAAATCTCTTACGTTAACCAGGTCCAAAGTCCATCATCTCTCTTGTGCCCCCCAACATTCCAACATTTCTCCCTTTCCTTTCAAACAAGACCACTCCTTTGCCTTATTAATTAATCTATGCACAGATTTAAAGGTATCATGATTAATATAATAATCACATACATACCTTTCCTAAAAAGAATCTTTTAGTTAAAAACCTCCAGCCACTAAAAGGCTCAGGCTCGATTTTTATAAACTAAAAACATTCCTGATGGCAGCTACATTACTGGAATTAGAAAGGCTGCCAGAAGTATAATTGCACCAAAAGACTTGATTCTTATACACAGGGTGACAGGGAGAAAGGTTTAAAAAGTTTTAGACTGATTTCTTCGCATGTATTTAAAGTTAACATAAAAACACATTTTAAAAGTTTTAGACTGATTTCTCCCCGTGTATTTAAAATTAACGTAAAAATCCAATTCCAGAGAACACAGGAACTCTATTTCTTGGGGTTCCAAGGGTGTTTCAGAAGGGCAAGGGATCAGATTTGATGCGATTGGATTTGCTTTCAAAATTTTTGGTGTAAATATTTGTAGAGTTCTGGAGGAGCTATAGAAAAGTACTATAGAGCTATACATTAAAAACCTACAGATCCATGGGAGGCATCCCTGGGGGACGCCGAAGGCCACGCCTGTGTTCAGTCCTACAAGGGTTGGGTTTGTGCTTGAGCTGGGGGGAAAATAAATCCTCCCTGTGCTGACACGTGCCTTGGCTGTGTTGTGCCTGTGCAGTGGCTGAGGAACCCGGGCCCCCAGCACGAGAAGAGGACTCTCTTTGGGGACATGGTGTGCTTCTTGTTCATCACCCCGCTGGCCACCGTCTCCGGCTGGCTGTGCCTGCGAGGAGCCGTGGACCACCTGCACTTTAGCAGTAGGCTGGAAGCTGTTGGCCTCATTGCACTCACTGTGGCACTCTTCACTATTTACCTCTTTTGGACCCTGGTAAGTGTCAGGGGGTTTGTGTAAATCACAGGGGAACAGGGGAAAAAATGGGAAAATGAGGCGCACAGAGCGCGATGGCATAGAGCTTTGCTTCTGTTTGTCCCCTGTGCTGGTGAGTGCGGACTGCACCTGCAAGAAACCTCTTGTTTCCACACCATTTAGGCTCCCTGGGACACCAGAAAGACAGTTTACTTTGGGGTAAGGATTCTCAAATGCCAAATACCAGTGGGGACAGCAGGAGGGAGGCAGGGAAGCAGCATGGGGGAGTTCAAGACAGATGCTGCAGTGTTGGGACCCTGGATGCTGAGAATTTTGGACTTTCTGTGCTGACAGGCACTGACCCCCGGAGAGCACTGCATTTCACCTGAAGCCATGGAGAAGGCTTCCAAAATGGAATGATAGAACTGGGGTTATGAGTGTATAGTATGGATAAAAGTGTGTAATATCTCAGAGCAGAGAACTTAAAGTTTTAGAATATAGTAATATATGTAAAATCAGATAGAGATTTTAGGGTGAAGACTTGTCCTTCGTCTTCACCTTCTTCTTAATGAGTTTAGGTAGTATTTTGTAATTAGATAAAAAAGTCCACATTGCGGGCCACAAGTAGTCAGTTATTAAGTTAAAAGTAAAAATAATATAGATGTCATTTCTTAATTAGACAGTTTATTCTTAGAAGCCTTGTAAAGGGAGAGATACAGCTCCATTTTTAGTTAGAGTGAAGTACTATAGAACTCTCAGTTTGTGGGACTGTAATACAGATAAAAACTAAAAACCATAAGAGTCCAAACAAAAAACACCAACTCACACATTTAATGCCAACCTTAACATTAAAACCCCAAAGAATCCACACTACAGGAGGGAGTTTCACCAAAAGTGATATGCAAAGGGTGAAGACACAGCACACACACACACAAAATAGATTTAGGTGAACAACTTGGCTGCCACAGAGGATTCAGATTTCATTCTAATGCAACATCTTGCCAATTTTACAATTCAAAAGTGTGAGATGTGGCGGAAGTGAGAACACACACTTGCCCAGGTCTGTAAAAATATAGCTGCTTTTCCAGTGCACGTTAAATTGCATCCTGCATCCCAGCATGAGTCACTCTCATGCCAATCCATCCTGAGAGCCACTTGTTCTGTCAAGGTGTTGAATTGAGATAATTTACTGGCCCCAGTCCACTGACAGGCAGCTGGCCCAGCAGAAATGAGGGGAGCACAGGGGACAGCTGCCAAAATGGGTGTTTATCAAGCCATGGTGTAGCAGCTCCCTGAGAAGCCCAGGTTAATGCTGTGTTTGACATTTCACACCTCTTTTTGTGCAGTGGGAAGAGCAGGGTGGGTGCAGAGGGGGAGCACACACAGCAATGTACTCAGATGGTGCCAGGATATGCTGCTGGGGCAGGAGAAGCCCAACCTGCCCATGTGTGTGTCCTGATTCAGGGCAAATTTGGGAGAGAACCCCCAAAGGGGTTCCTCTAGGAAAGCAGATTCAAGCGGCCTGTCTCCCAACTGGGCCTGGAGAAAATACCTCCTTGGAGAAAAGTAGAAAAAACTGTTTATTAAGCAATCAATAAAACCTCTTGCTGCTCCAAAAGACAGACAAACTCACAAAGTCTCCTCCATGGGCTGTGGCTCAGCTCACTCAGTCTCCTGTCAGTCCCAGGGGTGCTGGAAATGCCACGGCCCAGGCCCGGCCCAGTGGGCCTCAGATGTGAGCTGCCAGTGCTCTTCTGGTGTTCAGGCCAGAGCAGGTCTGAACAGGGCCAGAGAAAAGGGAAAAAACTCCACAGTCCCGAGAACTTCTTTGCCTCAGCTAGCTAAACTAACTAAAAGCGAAGGAGAGCCCTGTCCTGCTGTCTGTCCATCTGCAGACATCACAGTCTAGGAGCAGGAATGTGCAGGAGTGAGTGCAGTGTCTGAAAACAAACTGCTGCTTCTTCTCTCCCCTCTTTCACTCTTGGAACAAGTCTTAAAGGTGCAAAACTCATTATTCTGCACAAACAGAACATGACAACTGGGGATAAAAGCATCATATAGTCAAGCCAGGACACCGTGGCATGGCCCCATCCCTCAGGGCCAGCACACAGCTCTGCCCCTCGCTGGCTACGTCCATAAATACCCAGATCCCTTCCAGCAGATTTGGACCTGTGTAGGCTGCTGAGGAGGTGGCACTTTAAAAAAAAAAAACTGCATTGGTGGAGAAAGAAACTCTCCCTGTGCTGAGCCCCGAGGAAAAAGGGGTGTGAGGGGAGCACAAAAACCCCACACCTCCTCACGAGTATCTCCAAGAAAGCTGTGAAAGGGAAATCTCATTTGCACATTTGTGAACACTGTCTCACCCACGGAGGAATGCAGGCAGGAGGGGAAGCTCAGAGCTTTGTCTCAGCCTCGTGCAGTTCATCTTTTTTGCTGTTTTCTGCTTTTCTGTGAGGCAGCAGCACTCTCCTGAGACAGGCCATGTACTCCAGCAGTGAGGCCACACTTGTTTTTCCTGAAGTGCTGGGTGTAGATGTGCCTGGTATGCAAGCACATATTGCTCAAATTTGCTTTGTGTGTGGCTGTCTTGGAAACCAAAATGCTGAACAATTTACCTAGCACACTTAATTCACCATCACCAAATTGTTGGAAGTGGTAAAAGGCATTTTTTTCAGGTAGATTTAATTCAGCCATGACACAATCTTGTTTATTAAGACTAATGCAGCATCCCAACTTTGGTCCCTATCCCTGGGTGTTGCATTTGCAGACTGAGAGGCAAAAATCCCTTACATTCACTTTATAAATTTTACCCCTTCTAAAGCACACAGGAAAATGTGCTGTTAGCTCTTTGAGAACATGCTAGTGATACTGAGCCTTATATAAATACATACCTTGGTAGATTTAACCAAAATTCAGTATCTTTGATGCTCACTCACTTGTGGACAGCTGTAATTCCATTTAAAATTGTTATTTGGGGCAGAAGGAGATGGATGGGCTAAGGGAGCACTGTGTTCACTTGAGAAGGACAAGGTAAGGAAGGCCTTTAGGGGAGTGAATCACCAAATAATTGGAGCTGGGAGGCAAAATAACTTTCCTTTCAGTGAGACAGGAAAGTCCCAGCTTGGGTTTGCCTTGGGGTGGGCCTCAGGCTCCCCTTGTGTGCAGGAAGGAATGGTCCCACACACAGAGAAGTGTTAATTTCATCGAATTCTTCAGCAGCACATGCCCTGTCACTTTCAGGAGTGGGAGAATCCTGTTACATAGCTATGGCTGTGCAGGGAATAGGTTCAGAGCTGCGGGGTAAATTACACACAAGATGACACAATAGTCCTTTAGGTCCTGGAGAAATGAAGAGAACTAAAACTTTGTTTTACTTCCAGTAAATCAGCCTTCCTTCTCTGGAGGCAAAAGCTGGCATACAGATTATTTACACACCACAGTTGTCCCAGTGAGCAGCAGGGCTGTTATTTTTAGCATCCCAGAAGGTGTTTTATCCCTCCCTCTAAAACAGACAAGTTATCCATAAAACACTGTTGCTTTTTACTCTGTATTTTTAACACCCACACACACACCCACCAAAAAAGGCACCTGGTCCTCCCAAGAAGAAAACTCCAGACACCAAAAGGGGATTCTTACTTAGACTAAGAATTTATATTTAAATTTAAATTTTACTTTTAAAAGTAATTTAATTTAAATTTAAATTTTAAAACTTTGCTTTCTCTTGTATAACATACATACCTAGTTTAACACTGCAGCTATTACTCAAAGAATCTCATGTTGTGCTGCTTGAAAACCCAACCTGAGCTCCAGTTCACTCTCCTGAAGCTGTCACTGCATTTTACAGGGCATCCCTTTGCAGATGTTGGGGTGTTTTCACCCTCCTCACTACTCCAATTGATTTCTGCTCCTCCTGCAGTGTATTTTGAGAAAAGATATCTCATATTCCTTCACACACACTGCTCCACGGAAAGAGAAAGATGCAGGATGCTTTTCTTCAGGGGGAGGAGAGGAGGTTGAAAGTTGTGGGGATCAATATGAAGAGATGTCTTTGCAAAAAACTGCTCAGTAAACCAAAGATTTATAGGTTTCCCTCAGACAACTGCAAAAAGATCTAATTAAAAAAATATAAGTATTTGTTAGCCATTGTAGGATGTAGTAGGACATAATTGAAAGGTACATTTCTTTAGTTAAAAGGTACATTTCTTTAGTTCTTTTTGCAGTATGGAAAGGATACAGTGCATGGGTCAACTCCTGCCCACAGCTCAAGAAGAAAACAATCATCACTTGGCACATTTCTCTCAAAATTTACAGTTTGTTCTTAGTTTTTTTGTGGCTTTTTGTGGTTGTTTTTTTTTTTTTTTTTTTTTAAACTGCACATACACGTCTTCTTACACAGCTACAACACCCACAATGCTTGGCTGCCACTAAAACAAGTCGTAAACTATTTTTTAAAACATGAGGCCAAGCTATCTTGCATCTCCACAGCAATCACGTATTTCCACATAAAGGTTGAAACACCTGATAACAACAACAACAACAAAAAATAATTTCCAGAGACAATCTAAATTGAGGCACACCCGTTGTCAGCTCATTGCCTCTGTGCAAGCCCAACTTTGGTGCATTCAGCAGTAAAGTATTACAAGGTAAAACACACCTGTGTTCATCTGCCTGCAAACAATTACATTTTTAGTCAATTTAACAACCTGAGGCAAGAGAGGATGTCCCAAATTCTTGTTCCATCAATGCCAACAGCTCTTGGGAAAGGCAGAGGTGGGATGTCTGATTTTTCAGGCGGTAAAAAAGGGGAATGGGAGGCAAAACAGTCACAGGCTGCTTTTCTCCTGTGCTTTGGTAGCTTGGGCATGGTGGCTCTCTCTTTTCAGCAGTTCTCACCCATTCTGTCCCACTGGGAGGCACCTGGAGCCCCGTCAGGGCCCCCGCAGGGTGTCAGTGACTGAAGGCAGCTCGTGTCCCTTGTGTCCCCAGGTGTCCTTCAGGTACCACTGCCGGCTGTACCACGAGTGGCGTCAGAACAATCAGCGGGTGATGCTCCTCATCCCAAAATCTGCCCACGGCCCTTCCACCCAGCAGTCCCTGCTGGGCCTGCAGCCCCTCAAAAGGAGCTCCAAGGAGACAATCGTGTGATTTGGGCTGCAGCTGCACACTAAAGGAGGTTTGTTTTTCCTCAGACCTGTAGGGGTCGGGCACCCAGCACCCAGGAATGTGCAATTTGGATTTACAGACTGAGTGCAGAAGGATAAACCACAGCCAGAATTCAAGTTGTGGATGCTGCAGTCATCTGTGGCATTTGCTGACCTGCCAAACGTGTTTAGTGAGCAGGGACCCTATGGATTCTGCATATATGTTAATTGTTGCATCATCGAGTGATGCAAACATTTTTATTGTCTAAAGTATTAAACTATGGTAATTAACAATGCAAAACAGGTTTAAAAAGTGCTTTGTTTTCATGATTTATTGCTCCTACAGTACTGTTTCTTTAGGCAGCTGGACAGTAACCAATATTCATTTCTGCTTCCTAAAGTGCAGCAATGGCATTTCCTCATTTGATTTTATCTGCAGGTCCATTATACCAATGTTTTGATTATTAAAATCTGTGTGCAATGAGCTCTACAAATTGGCACATTATTTAAATGCTACAAAGTGATTGGAAAATTGTATTACCAGTTTCTTATTTGGCAGGGAAGGTCTGACAGGAAGATTCTTCAGTTATGACTCTAGCATGCGCAAGAGAAAAATTACACAAATTGCAATAATCTTCCTGTCAAAAGTATTATAGTACATAGCACTCAGGAAAAAAAAAAAAGATATTCTACTTTCCCACGAAGAAGCACCACATTCTTCAGTGAAGTGCACATTCTGCTGGTGTGAATTCAAACTTAGCCAACATATCCTGCATTTATACCAGGCTGAATTTAACTCTACAGCTTACTTTTGTGTAGGGAAAGCTCTGCATGCATAATGAATGAGATCATCGGATAAATTTTAGGAAGCAGGGATTCATCTTGCATGAAGAACAGCATTATTTTAAAGCAGCAGAAACTCCAGCTTGACAGGTAGGATTTGGCAGAGTGTGTGCAAACCCTGACCTCTCATGGTAGCACTGAGACAAAAAAAAAAAATTAAAAATATTTAATAACACAGTCTTCTATGGAGACCAAATGGAATTTGGAGTGTAAAATCAGACCTTATTCCTGGGTGACTTTATCTGCTTCCCCTTGGTTTTTTATGCCTAATTCATTCAGCAATCCTTCACTCCCAGAAGAGACACACTTATTTTAAATAACTAGCAAAACCTCATTGCCGAATGCTGCTAGAATTAGAAATTGATACAGAGCCCCTCTGACCAGATGAATTTCTTAGAATTGTACATGGATGGCAGTACCACCATGTGCTTTATTTTCCAAAAACTGCAGGAACTGAAAATCAAAAGGAAGACATAGCTGGAAGGCTAATAATTTGATATTCATAAATTTCAAGGTTTTATGGGTATTTACCATCAGACAAGAAGTTATCTGATGTTTTGTGTGTGCTCTGTGGGGGTGAAAAAGCTTAGTACACAAAGCCAAATCTGTTAAATTTCTTTATTCTGTCTGTGGACCAGTCTAGCTGTGAGCATGTTATTTAACGATGTTCTTTGTGACTGTCAGTCATGGGGATAGGAGAATCATGGGGATATAAAGCAATAACAGCCTCACTCCAATAGAAAGGCACTTACACAACGAGCCAAGGTGTGTAGGAAAGCCATGAACCTGCAGATCTGTACTCATCAGTCTGACAAGGCTGGGGTTGCTCATGTTTGGCTGTGAATAAATGCTTCTCTTCCTGAGAAAATTAAACAAGGCTCTGAAGATAAGAAGATCACAGTCTCTGTGAAAGCCTAAAACCTGTAATGCTTTATTTTTTTTTTTTTTATACCTCTTCCTAATGGTAAATAATTATTTGGAATGAAGACTGAACACTCACTTATGCAGAATTCCAGATTTTAAATAAATATCTGCTGGCCAGGGGTAAAGAAATAAAGCAAATCTAGCTGGGTCAGGATGCTGTCAGTGTTTTAATGCCTACAACTTTAAGCTTTGTTCAGAACGTTATTACCGCTCTCAAATTCTTTGAAAGAATTGTTATTCTTAATGAGTGCTATTGTTGGCTTTGCCTCATGAAACCACAAATCAGGGTGGATAGGGAATTAAGTGGCAAAACATTCAAGGAAACATTTGTTCAAGTGAAGCTGCAAGGTCTGTGCACAGAGATCAGCACAGTGGCTTGGCCCAGATCATCTGTGTTATTTCAATTTTTTTTTAATTAGTTTTTTGGTTTTGGTTTTTTGTTTGGGTTGGTGGGTTGTTTTTTTTTTTTTTTTTTTTTTGTGTAAAGACATCTTTACTTACCTGAAGAAGGCATATTGAAGCAGACAGAGAGGAAAATGCATGGTCCAGTTCAGCACACACATCACTAACCCAGTTTCTGTGCTTGATGCAGCAGCACAGCAGAACTGTCTGGTGAAGTCACAGTAGCGTCCCATGGATTTTCTTGAGGAAAAAAAAGGGGCAGGAAAAATCCAGTCAGACACTTAACATTGCATTAAACTCATGAAAAAAAAACCATCCTTGTATTCTTCCTTTTTTCCTAAAACTGAAGAACTGGGAGGTGAGAGATGTTACCTCTTAATCCCACTCCTGCTCTAAAGATTTACAGACAGAAGGATCTCCCAGATGGGAGCTGATTTTTCTTCCACGAGTTGATGATGTAGATGCCACACCAAGCCCAAATTTCCATTAAAAACTGGATTCTTACAGCAGATTAGTAAAAAATATGATTACAGAATATTTTCTACAACAGCAGCAACACCCATTTCTGTCTGAATAAAAATGAAAGACAAAATTAATCACAGCAGAAGCTGCAGCCAGCAAAGCTCCTGGTAGTACAATTACATTTTTGTTATGCTCTCCTTAAAAAACAAAATTAATTAAAGAACATATTTAAAGACAGGGTGAGTGACCACCTTTTTGTATTTTAAAAATGTCACTCAACTGCTCTCTCAGCAACTTTATGCTTTCTTCTCATGCAGCTGACCTTGTAATTTACATTCCTTTTCCAGATAAGAAGTTACATGGAACCAACAGTATTCAACAATATTTGAGCCAATATTTTCAGTTGCAAATGATAAAAGCAGCCTGCTCTGATTCAATGTGATGAATACAATGCACAATGAGGAAGTTTTACTTTTTTATATAGTCTTTCCCCTGCAGGACTTGCCTATCACATTACATGAAGATTGAGAAATACCCCAGCTTTCTGTTCAGCTGGAAGGAAGTCACAACAGAAGCAGTTATTAAAGATAATTCAGTTTTTGGTGTTGTTTGGGTTTTTTTTTTTTGGTTACTCAACTGAACAGTTCTGCCAGACTGAGACCTCAAAATGTGCTTTACATTTCATTTATTTAAACCAGCTTTGCACCAGGACAAAGTCACACAGAGCAAAGTGACAACTCTGCAAAAAGGGACCTGGAGCCAATAAATGCAACTGGCCTTTGATGCAATGGGTACCAGCAGAAAAAGGTTTGAGAACAGGTACTGGGACACACTCAGGCACTAAGAGAGCTAAAAAAGCTCTCCCTTTGAAATAAACAACAAAAAAAACCCCTGTTAATAATTAAACATCTTGATTTGCTACTTTTTGTGAGATGGCGCTTCACTTAACACAGAACTGGTTAATTAAAGAAGCATTTTCCTTGTGAGCAGAACTGAGCCCTGCCTCTTTACTGCCATTTATTGGGAATTCAAAAGTATCTTTAAAACTACAAGGCAAACTCATAGAATCACACAATTTTTAAGTCTGGAAAAGATGATGCATCGAGTCCAGCACTGCCACGTTGACCACAAACCATGTCCCCAGGTGCCACACCCATAGGTTTGGTTGAAAAACTCACAGGGGATGATAATTCCATCAGCTCCCCAGGCATCCCATTCCACCCCTTCAGTGAAGAAACTTTTCCCAATATCCAGTTCAAACCTTTCTTGGAGCTCCATGGGGTTGCTGTGAGCCGAGGGCAGGACCCAGCACTGCCCCTGGCTGTCCCTCAGCCCACGGATCCGGCCTGTCCAGACCCCTCCTGCCCTCCAGCAGATCCAATTTAGTGTTATCTCCAAATTTACTGAGGGAACACCCCAGATCAATAGAGATAAATAATAACCAGAGCTCGTCCCAACACTGATGGCGACATCTCACTGATCCACTGTGTTATTCCACATTTCAAATTTAAGTCTCATGTGCGTTTCCAAATGAGACAGCTTTTTTAAAAAAATCAAGGGTTACATCTTAAAGCAGGTTACATCCCTTAACCTTCGTTCAGGTATTGAATCTTTTGCTGACAACCTCTCCTCCACACTTACTTCTGGCAAGGCTACTTCTGTCCTCCCTTTGGTGTTGAAAGATTACAAAACCAAAGGGAATTTTCTTTATTCTAGGTGTACCAAATACTTTCCCAATAAAACTTGTCAAAATAGAGACCAAATGTTGATATCCTATGTACAAAATGCCCTTAGGAGCAACAGCAAAACACACCAACCTCAAAAACAAGATGCTGCAGTTGCAGGGGAAAATCAATGTCACAGTTTAATCCCAAAACTTCTATTATTATGCAGAAAGTAAGACTTGCTTGCCAAAAATAATATTGTTTTGTTCTAAAAGTGCAGAACCGCTACAAAAACTCACATCCAAGAGTTAATTTTTAATTGTAGGAAAATTCTATCAGTCAATCATCCTAAGCTGTAATGTGCCTTACTGATGCCCCAAACACAGCTTTTCTTTGGGGTTAATCACAGTGTTTTTATCACACAGGAATCCTGCATTTATGCAAACCCGCTAAAAAGAAACCAGGAGATCAGCAAAAGGCTCTGAGCAATAAATGCACACCAAGCAAAACCTGAGATAAAATAGCAAACTTCTGCCATAATCCTGTGATGGAGCTAGTTGAGTATTATAAATAATTAAGTGTCCCAGCCTTTCCTCAATGTCCAGGAAAGGCTAAATAAGCATTCACATCCATCACACTCAGCCTCCACTCCCTTTCTAAAAACCACCAGCTATTACCACTTGTCCTCTTTGGGACAGGGGCTTTAAGAGCTTTTATTCTCCATCACCTACTTGATTTCTTTGCCTGGAGAAAAATCCTTCATAGTTATCACGTGGCCATTTCCGTAAAAGCAGCTGCATTTAACTTGAAGTACAGATACAGCTTACAGCGCAATATGAATATGAAATGCAGTGTTTCACAGATAAAAACCATCCTCTTCAATCCAGAAACCCCTAAATTAGTATCAAAATGATACACTGATAAGATAAATTTTCATGGGAAAAAATGTAACTAAGACTAGCATTTAAAGTTGCATAATTTAGAGAAGGAAATGAATAATTAACATCTGTTGAACAGAATTTACTGATTAACTTCTCTGCCCATATTTTGCTGTCTGCTTGGAGCAATGTGATGTAAAATCATGAACAAGGAAAAACAAAGCAAAAACCAATTTTTAGCACAAAACTGCTGTCAACAGCACCATAAACTAATTTACACCCGCTTTGACTACACTGGGGTTTTTATAATGAATGGGGTTTTTATATTCTGGAAAAAAAGAATGCAGTTCACAAGTTTGCTGCACAGGTCAAACCACTTGTTTCCTAAATTCCTAATCTGTTCCTTACAGGAGTGAGTGTATTTGAGCAAAACCATTTCTGGTAAAATGTTTATCCAGCAGCAAGCAGTAAATTGCCAAACAGTTTTCACCTGTAGACGATGCAATTTTCTAATGCCAGAACCAATGATAATCAAGTTATGGAAGTTGCAGGGAATGCAGGGAGGGTTGGGCTGTTGCTGTACAAGTATTAAAAAAGAACAAGCAAAACAAGACCTCCACCTTGTGGCAGCATGTTTCACAGTTGTGTTTCCCAACACTCCCTTCTTCTAATTTACAGTAATTCTTGCCACAGCAATGAAAAAAGGAAGAATTATTCTAAAATCTGCATTTCTCCCATTGTCGTCAAAGAACAGGGTCTACAAAAGCTATAACCAAGAATTTGCAAGCAGGTTCCTACCATAACTTAAGAATTGTCCATCAACCCCTCCCTTTCTACCTTCTGCTGGCACATGGTTGAAATTCCACCAGAAAAGGGCTCATCCAAGGTGAAAGACATGCTAAAAAAACCCTTAATTTTGCCATGAAAAAAACCAGTCCAGTCAATTAAAAAAAATTCCAATAAACTTCCATAATTCTGGCTTTGCATTTAAAACAATACATTCAGGCTAAGTCAAAGATAACTATTTTACAGCACTTTTAAATTTCTCTTTATATTACTGTGTTCGCTCACATTGCTTAGGCCTGGTACTTGCAGGAGGCAGTAAAAGCCAGTCCAGGAAGAACAGAACCATCAGCCAAGATGAGCACAAATGCAACAGAGTGTGAATAAAGCTCTAAAGAACTGATTTTCCAAATGTGAAGCAGTATCAGTCATTATTCAGAAGAAATCTTTGCACCTCAAATGCCACTGTTCCATTTAATGGATGTTTCTTCAGCTTCAAAGCCCATCAAATTTTAAGGATTCAACGCTCATTCAACTTTGAGCTCAGCTCTAGGAAGAAACAAATTCCAAAAACTTTACTCTGTAGCACAGACATACTTTATTTAAATGTTTTTCAGACATTGGAATAATGTGAAAAGGACAGAAAAACTTTCAACATTGGCAAAATTAAAACTGTTTTCCATACAAATGTAGACTAGACCTCTAGAGACTTTGTTTTGTTACTAAAAGTTGTAAACAAATAAGGCAATCCATATTAAAACAGCTTTCTAATTTGTTAGAAAAAACCACATAAAAATTTAAGGGGGTAACACTATCTTAACAACACAACTACAAGGTGTAACATGAATCCTCTTCCAGAATTAAAAACTCTAAACCAACAGCACCTAAATTACAAAGAGGTCGTAGCAACTAGTCTAGAGTGGTATAATCTAAAAAAAATCGATCCCCAAAACACACTGGAATATTCCTACTCCAGCAAGGTTTCAATGAAGAGAGACTGGTGTATAAATCTGAGAGAGAGAGACAGGAGCATCTGCTGAATGCTCCTCATCAGGAGCTCACAGCTCACATCCTGCCAGGAAGTCGAGATGCTTGTGACAAACCTTCCTTTTTCCTTTGTTGTTTTTTTTGTCTTTTTTTTTGTTTGTTTGTTTTTTTTTTCAGTGGCAGAGGAAGTTTAAGGCCATCAGACTCGCAGCTTTAAAAATTCACAGACAGGAAAATAACGTTGTGCTTCTCAGAAGGCTCTGTTCTGCAGGCAGGGATTACCACGGCTGGAGGAGCCTGGAGTGGCTGGAATTTCACATGACCACACAGCTTCCTTTGGATGCCCTTTGCTCTGCCTGTTGAGAACAGGGAGAACCATTTAAAACCAACAACAACAAAAAAATCACCCAGAAAAACCCCCCAAAAAACCAACAAACCACCCAGCAGCAAAATGCTCAAACTGCTTTTCTACTCAAAAGAATCTACTGTGCTTTTTAATATATAGTATTAAACAAGTATGTATTAATTTTATATTAATTATATATTAATTATAACATATATTGACTATATATTGACTATATATTGACTATATCATTATATATTCATATATATTCATTATATATTCATTATCTCTCAAACATACATTAATTATATATTTTTATACAGTCAATTATATTTTTAAACATTTAATTATATTTAAATTATATATTTAAATTAGATAATATTATATTTAATATATAATTAAATTCATATATACATATACGTATACATTTGTATATACATACATATACACACACATATATATACACATATACATATATATACACATACATGAAATTATTGCCCTGGCAGGGTACAAATAAGAGACAGCAAAGCTGTACAACCTGTTTTATCCTGGAATTAAAACAATGTTACATGTCCTTTCCTATGGAGGAGTAATAAGATGACAGGCATCAGAAAAATACAAATAATTTCTATATTTGAATCAGGGAGCATAAAGAAGAACCTTGTGAGGTTCTATATAATAAATCTAACATTGCTGATTTCCAACACAGTTCTTGTTTTTTTTGTTTTTTTTTTGATCTTCAGAACTTCATTTTTTTTTTCAGCATGCCAGGCACATTTTCTCTCAAAGAGTTTTCAAATCTCAAATTATCTCAATCAAAGAAAATATGTGAGTATCTCTCTTTATCAGAAAAAATATTTGAATATAAGACACTAACATGGCCTTCTCTATGAGAGATAAAGAGAGATTTAAATTCTGAAAACTTTTAGTAAATTTAGCTGCTTAAGCCAAGCTCTGTTATAAATTGGCATGGGGGGTAATCTTAAGAGGAACAGAGTTTAAGGGGAGGAAAAAAAAAATCCCCATATCTTAAACTTTTAAAAAAAATGTACTTTTCTGCAAGAGGATATGTTAGGCAATATTTTCAAAAAGACAGCTCCATGCTTTCCTTAATTACTGATTTTAAAAAATAAAATAAATTAACATCTGCACTCAATTTTTAGTTTTTTGTTTTAAGAATTCATGACTTAAATCTCAATTTTTTCAACATAAATAACCTTGTTAGCCCTAAAAGAAAATACCTGCTGACGGTAAATGTCTTCCTCATCCAGAGCTTCAGCTACTTCTTCCTCAACTTCTTCATCTTCCCCTTTACGTGCTGTTGTTTTGAACACAGTGCTTCTCTGAGCAACCTCCTGCAAGACAGTTTTAAGACTCGAACTCGTCAAAAAAACAACAATTACAAAATCTCCTGTTTCTCACCTGCTCGGGACTTCTGAGAAATGAAAGCTCCAGCTGCTGGGAGAACTCCTTGTACTCATTTTGTTTGTACACTTCTCAAGCATTGATCATAAGCAGCTTAGTTTTAAATATCTTAAAGATTAAAAGGACTGTTTCTGACACCACAGTCATCAGGTCCTTCCAAAATATTATTTTTTCATATATATTTAAATATTTTCTTTCACTTGCAGCATGTCACAGCAACTATCCCATCCCAAGTTTTAGTAACCCCTCATTGTTTCATGTGGATTTCACTGTGTGATTCCCCATTCCTCATAAGCACACAGGTTCAAGAAAAACTGATTTAGAAGACTGATCAAGAATTTACCAAAACTCTCTTTTCAAGGTGTGTTCTAAGGCACTGCCCAGCTCCTGCCATGAGGAAGGTGCCTGAATATGTAATTTTTTCACTATTTAGACTCAATACAGAGTAAAAAAAAAAAAATCACAGGCTTCAGTAAAGGCATTTCTAAACTGCAGCTAGTTCTCCAAAAGGAGAAAACTTTACCAAAAAACCCCTGCAGTGCATTCCTGTATGGAGCCCTCATCTGAATCCTTGTAGGTGATGCCACCTAGAGAGAGAAAAAATCTCACACAGATCTGGGGTGCTTTACCTCTCCCTGAGAATTCTTCAGCACAACTTTCACATCTTCCCCGGTGCCCCAGGAATTCTGGTTCTTCCAGATGAGGTCAGTGGGAGGGCTCGCAGTTACTCCAGCATTTGCAGCCCAGATCTGACAACACAAGTCACACAGGAACATATTTTGCCATATTTTACCACATTTCCAAATTCAGTTAATGTTATTTCATTTAAGTGACGCTGTGAATCCCTTCCAGTAAGGAAAACCAAGCAAATCTAAAGTTTTGTACAATAAAGCACATGTGTTTTTAATGCAGGGACTTCAGAATATGTAATGTGACGTAAAATTTTCACCTGCACAGGGCGAAAATTTGTGCTTCACTCAGAAAATTCTGAAAAGCATCTCTATATTAATTATCCCAGCAATTAACACAACAAATGCCCAACACTAACACAGGTGATAACTTCCTGAAAACACACAGAGAAAGGACAAAACTAAAAACCCTTTTGTCTTTTTCACCCACAGAAATTGGCCTGAAGTCCATTCCAAGTGAAACCTGACCACTTACTGTAACAGTCTGGCCTGCCTTTAGTACGTATCTTGAGGTATATCTGTAACTTGCAGAAGTGTCTCCTATTTTTCGGATCATCTCCCAACCTCCCATAGGTTGATCCTAAAAAAAGGGAGAGGAAGAAGAAAAAAATTTAGTGTTTCCACTAGCATTAATTTTTCTGCTATGCAATGTAGTGTGTTTTATCTTTAAGGCTGTGACACACATAAAACTTTCAGTGAAAGGGTTTATTATCACTTGATCTTCAGCATGGAATTAGAATAATTTTAGGTTAATTTATTTTACCTCTTATTTGAAGTTAAAGCTTAATACATTCTGCTTTTGAGTTCTGATGTTAACTTAACTAATGTTTATGATTTGCATCAGTTTTGTTATCACTTGGGCCAGAGAAATACATATTAGTAACAGGTATTAAATATTAAAATCCCCTTACAAATATTTATTGTTTTTTTGAAGCACAGAATGGCAAGCAGGCTTCCTAGAAAACAAAATATTGCTGTTAGTATTCTTGAAATATTTTTACATATGCACACTTGCCACCACATGCTCCCTATGTTATTTTTTTTTCCTATCAACTACTTTAAAAGTATTAACAAATCACATACAGGTCATCTTTACAGAATGACTCCTTCAAAACAAGAGTAGGTATTTTTTTAAATTCAAAACAAGCATTTTTTCAACTCTCCCACAAACACAGGTTCTGATCATTCAACAGTTCCCACTGTCAGTCAAAATTATCTAAAATAAACAATCTTATATAATTCAATGGATGTTGACATTCAGTTTGTCATTGCACCAACACATACCATCCCTTAAGAGTGTTTTTTAAAATTTTAAAATCTATTTATTTATATAAACTGTCGAAACACTTATGAATATTCCCCAAGTACAGTTTATTACACTGCACTACAGGGAGTTGCTCAAATATCTAGACGCCCTAGAAAAGTGCTAAAAACATGAACCACCCATGGTTACTGGGAACAAAACTGATGCTTCTCCTTCCTTATGAAACAAGGGATGTGCAGGGTAATTAAATAAAAGGTGGGGGGAAAAACCTATGTGTTAAGCATATGTGTGGGGGGAAACTCAAAAAAATCCCTCAAAAAAGCAAAAAAGAGGCAGATTCTGACTCACCAGAAACAGTTTTTGACCTGGCTGAATTGAGTCATCTACAGAATGAAGTGTCTAGACCAAGAGAAATGTCAAGGTTTCTTGAATTCACTAAATGAAACCATTGCTCCCCAGGTGTGGTAATTACAGGTAATTAAAACCCACATGATCGCTGTCTGGAGGAGCCTGTCCATATCCTCACTGATTAGAGGGGACTGGGACACTTGGAACCAGGCCAGCTCATCACAACAGGCTGCCTTTTAGTGATGATAAAGGAGGGAAATGTGCTGTATGTAACAGCAAAATGTATGTAACAGCAAAATAAGGAAGTGGTTATTATTTATCAAAGAGTTCTTCATTTGTGTAGATGTGTGTACCCTCCCAACACAAATTCTAACCTATTCACAGAACCATATAATCTCAGTGGTCACTCTAGCAGTGGCTTTGGCATGAGAGTTGAGGGCTCATAAAATTGTGTGTGCAGCCAAGGAAGAAGAAAAACCATAATTTAGGGAAGCTCTATGCAGATACAAGGGACATTGGCAGTTAATTTCATCTAGACCTCTATTCTGCATATGTATTTATTTGTTTTGAGCCTTTTTAAGGCAGAAAAAGTGCTGAAAAGGCATCTAAAGCAGCCTGGTGTCTGCTTGCAGTATTTCTGATCAGGAAGAACGTCACTGGTACAGTTTTACAGGTGCATTACTTGCAAGGCAGAACGCAGAAGCGCGAGGTAATGATTTGGTGGACGGGCCACCTTGCAGTAAAACAAAAGCACCAAAAATCCTTGGGGGAAAGTCACCACCAATCCAGATCAGTGTGTGAAAGCTTTCTTTGGGACACACCAGCTCCTTAATGCCACAAGCTCTGGGGTCAAAGTGAAGCCTTGGGAGCTGCAAGGGCACCGAGGACTCCCTCTACTCGGGACACGCGCGGTCACTTCCAAACCTGCTCAGAGGTGTTCTTCAAGCGAATGAACTTCCCGTCCACGTCTATCTCCTCGATGGACACGTTCCCCGTGGCGGAGGCAGAGTGGGAAATGGTCACGCTGCTGCTGGCTTCGGACTCCTCCACGTCAATCCTCCTCCTCTTGCCGCCGGCCGTGCGCACGCTGCGGCTGGACGAGGCGTGCGAGACGGTGACCCGCGAGGAGGGGCTGGGGGACAGCTTCAGCCTGGCGTGGGCAAGGGAGAGAACACACACACACAGAGAGCACATCAGAGAACAGGGGGCTCAGGGAGGGACCTCCCTGCCCTCCACAACCCGCTGGCAGGAGGGCGATGAGAGCTGGAGGCCGGGGCGCGCTTGCGGGGAATGCGGGACAGAGCGAGAGGGAAGAGCTGAAGTGGGACAGGGATAGTGCGCACTGGGTGTCAGGAGGAATTTCTTCACTGAAAAGGCAGTCAGGCTTTGCCCAGGGACGTGGTGGAATCATCATCCAAACATCCAAGTGTTGGAAACGTGTATGCGGCACTTGGGGACACCGGGGCACTTGGGTTTAGTGCTGGCCACGGCAGTGCTGGGTCTGCAGCTGGATTCATATCTTTCCCAGCCTTAAAGATTCCATTATTTAGTTTCACTTTTTCCACCTTTTTTAAACTAAACTTCCTTTCATCTCCTCTTCTTCCCATAGATTTATACAGCAGCCTAGTAAACAAAGCATGTTACGTGAATAAGCGAAAGCTGAAGTACTGAAGAGGTGAATAAAATGTTGTCAAACAGCTGATTAATGCTCCTGGAGCAGATAATACTAATGGATTACTATATTAAGAGCATAAAAGCATTTCTGTGCATTTGTTGAAGACTACAAAGAAACAAAAACCCTAGGGAGACTTAAGCCACTGTGTGAAATTAATGCAAAAACACAGTGGCATAAAAGCTTTGGCTGTTCCATCCCCACAGTTGAGAGGAATCAGCAGAGTGTAGCTCAGAACACAGTGAAGAACAAAACTGCTTTAAATGACAGTTGTGACAGTGGTGAAAATTCTCAGTACTGGAAGAACTCTGACGCCAGATGTGGAAAAGGCAGCTGGCTGATGAGCTGGGCCATCACAATGGCTATGACTTTATTAAAATTATTCTATACTTGGGGGAATGTGGGTAACAAATAATTAACCCTGCAACTAATTTTGCAGAAGAACATTAAGCACAACACCAAGCAGGCATACAAATGACAATTCATTACTTCTTCTCCGCTGGACCTTAGGAAAGGGGAAAAGGAAAGGGGAAAAGGAAAGGGGAAAAGGAAAGGGGAAAAGATTTTAAAAATATTAAAAAGATAGATAAAAAAGATTTTAAAAAGAGAAAAAATATAAAAAAAAATAAAAAAGAAAAGGGTAAAGTAAAGGGTGTTTGCTGCCTTGAGAGCTGGTCTGATAATCAGTGTTCTTGGTCTCTTGATGACTTAGAACTCTGTCAGACAGGAGGAGGCAAAAACAGTGCCATGGAAAGCAGTCAAGCACCACTAAAAACTGCTTTTTAACAGAGAAGGAGACAAGAAAAGCACAGAGATAACAGAGACACCACCTCCTTGCCATGTCTTCCCTACCTCTCCTCTTCACCCTCCAGCAATTTCCGGTATGCATTGATCTCCATGTCAAGTGCCAGTTTAACATCCAGGAGCTGCTCGTAGTCATTCAGCTGCTCCTGCATCTGATTTCTTATCTCTGCAATTTCCTTCTCCTTCTCTGCCAGTGTTTTGCGGCAGTTCTCCTGCTCCTGGGCCAAGCTGCTCTCCAGCTCCTGTGCTCTGTCCTGCCATGCTCTGGACTAGAGGAAAAGCATTGAAAACATCAGTTGTGGTGCAGAGAAAGCCCAGCCAAGCCTCCCCGTGCTGCTCCCCTGTTGTTCAGGCAACACCAAGTTCAAAATACAGAAGTTACACCCTCCCATGAGTTCAAACTCACCCATGTGTTCAACTCCCTCCTTTCCAACTCACCTACTACAAACGTAAACACATAAAATTCCAGTGAAACTTGCAACATCTTTGGGGAAACAATGACTTTGCTCTGTTTTTCTGAGGTCTGAAAATATGCTACAGCACTTGAATTTACTACTCAGGAAAGAAAAATTGAGCTTAAGAGTTTAACACATTCCAGACAGGACACAGGAACACAGTCCTGAGCTGCACGAGGGGAGGTTTAGTCTGGATGTTAGGACAGATTTCTTCACCAAAAGGGTGGTTAGATATTGGAGTGGGCTGCCCAGGGAGGCAGGTGGAGGAATCACCACCCCTGGAGGTGTTTCAGTGCTCTGTGTTTTCCAGGTGTCTGCTCTGTGCTTTGGCTTGGTGCTGCTAATCCTGAATTCTGGGAGGCAGCTCCCCTCAAGGAACAGGGGTTGCTGTCAGTGCAAACCTGCCTGCCCATCCCCAAAGCCTCCAAGGCCTGCTCAGAGTGTGGTGATAAGCACTCCTTGAAGAAATCTGATTTGTCTCCTGCTTCAAAAATTCCATCAGGTCAGCAGATCTCTTAAAAGTGCACACCCAGAATGGAATGCTTATCAAAGAAAGCCCAAAATGATGGCAGCTTTAGGGTTTCCATAAGCGTGCTTTCTTCTGTTTCACAGCCCCTTGAGATTCATTTTTTTTCTTTAAATTAAGGAGCAGACAGATGAGCCGATGCCCCATAATCACAGAGTTTGTTATGCATGCATCCAAATTTAGGAAGTCACCACATATTCCAGAGACAGAGAAGAGGAGAGGGAGTCTCCATGTCTGACACAAGGGACCAGTATAACTGGTTGTGAATGCTAAGAGCCAGATAAGGAATTTAATAAATGGAGTTTTGTGTCACATGGAAGATCACAGCGGAGTCTACTACAGAGCTCAGTGCTGGCAACTCAAACCAGACCAGCACCAGGGATAAGAGATTTCCAAGAAAGTAATGCTTAACTTAATGCTACTAAAGTGGAAAACAAAAGTGTCCTGGCTGACTTCACTAATGCTACCGTAAAAAAACGACCTCAAAACCACAGCAAAATGGTTTATTTGGTGGAAAAATCATGGCCAAAATGACAGAAGTTGATTTTCTCTGAAGTTGAATGCCCTGAAATGAGCAACAAACACTTCTGCCAGTTCAGGAGCAAGTCCTCTGAACAAAGCTGTCACTCCTGGAGTCACAGAACAGAGGTAATTAACTTAACAAACCTCTTGACTGAACCACCAAAAGATGATGGTAATCTAAAGGCAGAAATAAGATCTAAGTGGCCAAAATTTTCCATCCAACTCTGTGGCACATTCATTTTACCACCTGATCTTTTCCAGAGACTAACCTGACTAGATAAAAGGAAAACTAGGAAGACTCTTACAAGTATCTGCCAATTTATTTGGAAAATTAGGAAATAATATCCCCCACATTTATATTTCTCACTGGAAATACACAGAATTTTGATGCCCTATTAGAGTCTACTGTACAGGAGGAGTAAAATTCAAAGTGTATCACAGAAAGGATAGAACACTACCAGTATTTTATATTAATAAAAATGTTCACATGTTTTTCTTGCGTTTTCAAGTAAGTTACAAAAGCTTACTGCAGAACCTACTCCTAACTCTTCTGATTTTCACTGTGGATTTCCCACTGCAGTGCACACAATGTTACAAGCAGGCCAGTACTGAACATATCACTTGTCATACACCATGTCATACTTCTCTGGGTGTGATCTATGCCCTCTGTAATCTAGGAATAACCAATTTCTGTTTGAGGCCCTGCCCTACAGATGCTTGAGTACAGTTTTTTGATGTTGTTTGCTCAGTCTCACATTCCTAATCTGGGCAAGATCTTGTCAACAGTTTTGGATTTTTTAGATGTCTGGATGCAAACTGGATCTAGAATGAAAAGAGCCTCCAAATTCCATTTCTGGCTCTGAATGTTGCTTTGTAGAATTCTACACTAGGCTGGTCCAGTCAGTACTAAACTGCTCAGAGCGTCAAGAACATTTAATACACATTTGCCTAAAATTGCCTCATCTCTCCACAAAAGCCACTTCACAGTACCCCATTTCAAACACTGGCTCCATAGCAGACTACTACACACAGAAAAATAAAATAAAAGCTTGTCAAGAGGAGATACAAATGAATTTGAAACAGCACAGAGCAGGAGGAGAGAAGACAAAACTCGGGTTGCGACACTGAACAAGCTTGGGGAAAAAACACACCTTTAACACAAAACCCAACAAATGTAATGGGAAGAAAAGCCCTTTGACACCAAACCCAGCAGGTGTGAACAGCGGGAGCGAGGGGGCAGAGCTGGGTACCTCTTTCTGGAGGCTGGCGATGTGGGAGGACAGGCTGTCGATGCGCATGTGGCTCTCGTTCAGCTGCTCCCGGATGGTGTTGGCCGCAGAGCTGCTCATCTCCGAGGACAGCCTGGCGCTCTCCAGCTGCAGGGCACCAAAGCCAGCACGTCAGTTTCGCAGTAACTTTCACCAGAAGGAGGAATGAATCACCAGAAACCCACGGGCCACGCTAAGCCGCCCGAGTTCCTCTCTGCAGCCCCAACGCGCTGAAACCTTTCTTTCTTTGGGGCTAAAACGTGGGTACCGCGTTCGTTTGCCCTGCCTGGAATTCCAATTCTCTGAGTATTTACTTTAGGATTAAAACTTTCCCTTGTAGACATTACTGAAACTGAGCTACTGAGCCCCGTTTTCATGCTGGCTAAAGTTTATTCAATGCACTTAAATGTTTATTTAACGCGCTTTAGCTCCCCCTTAGTGAAATGAGTTTACATTCTCTAAACTGAAATGAGTTTACATTCTCTAAAAAGAGGCAAACTTGTTACCTTTCAGGCAATAAAAGCAAATTGGCACCAGTACTAGTGTCCTAAACCACTATTGTTTCATTCTATCACTTCAAACTTCAACAGTTTTACTTTTACAGAGTAACTAAATCGTTCCTGCTGAACACTACCACACACATTTGAGCTGCACCACAAATTTATTGAACTCGATGATGATGGTGCAAAGCAATCCAATTTATTTTTTTTAACTAAGTTTCCAAAAATACAGAGAATTATACCTGATGATAAAGACCAAGGAAGCAATGAGAGGTTGCATTTTTGGCTAGACTGTATTTTAAATAATCTTTTCCAAGCCAGATTGAAGGCCTGGAGATAAGCAGGCTGAAAAGACCAAAACTGATGCTAATAAATTCAGTTTATATGAACTTTTCTGATGTAAAATCTCACCCTGCTTTTAAACAATACTAACTGCAACAAGCACAGCCACAGAAACCAGGTTCAGTTGAGACATCAGGGTGCTTCCTGACATAAATGCTGAGTAACAGCAGAGGAAGGAAATGATGAAGTCTAACTGATTTCAGATTTCTGTCTAGATGAGTGAAAAACAGAAGTTACTGGGCATTGTAAAACTTCCCCATGTTTTGTACAGGCTCAGAAAACTCTATTTTCTATCTTCTCAGCAGCCCCATTATGAATTTTTATAAATATATATTTATCATTGCTCAGTATCATGCTTAACAATTCAAAAAATTTTCCCTGAATTCGTGGTAATCCCAGCCTTAATCACTTTTCCCCCCACACCACCTTCACACAGTGCTTCCCTTCCCTTCTGTTGCTGTACCTGATGAGCATTAAACCTGCTCCCAAAGCAAGATGTGAAAGTGCGAACCCACACCCAAACGCGTGCTAATTCCAAGCCCCTCCAAGCCGCCACAAATTGCGCTGTTAAGCCAAACAAAACCGAAGCAGCGCCAAACAGCTGTGTGAGAACACTGCTCTCACCTTGGAATGGTAAGTCTCCTCCAGCTCCTCCTTGTAGAGCTTCACTTGTGCGTCGTGCTGCTCTCGGATCTCGTGGAGGGCCTGGGCCAGCTTGTGCTCGTACTCGATCTGGCGCCCAGAATCCACCTCCACCAGGCGCGTCTCATGCTTCCTTCTCGTCTCGTTGATCTCCTGTGGGAGCCACAGAAACATGCCAACACCCGGGAAATACGGGACCAAAGTTTCCTGCTGAGCGGGGAGTAATGCAGGTTCCAGGGTCGGATTATTCTGGCGCGAAGCTTTTGGTAGAAATGGTCTCCCCAGCCTTATCTTGCAAAAGCTAGTCGTTAAAATAAGAGCTAGGATACCATCAGTATTTTTTTCTCTGGGAGTTCCCTGAACTTGCAACAAACACACCTCAGAATCATCAGATTTTGGAAATAGATCCCTCCTTTCTTGAGGTACCTTGTGTGCTTCAACAAAATCAAACTGCTGTGAAATAACAGTCAACTCACTTTCCCCATTTACTTGTGTGCTTGCCTGTGCTTTCTCTGGAAAGAAAGGGATTCCAACAATATGAAACAAAGCTGAAAACACTTCTAGCAAGGAAAAGCACACATGGAACAAAAGACATTTGTTACTGCCCTACGGTTCCTCCTGGAAAGACTCAAATGCCGCAGGTGAAAGGGAGGGTGGCAAGAGAAAGTTCTAAGAGACAACTATTCCTCCACCTTTGTTTCCATTATTCAAGAGCATCCTATTAGAAAGGTTTGAAATTAAAAACATTGCAGGCCCAGAGCACCTGTTTGAGTCTCCCTCCACTTTATTTCTTATAATGGGATTATGTGGGAAATTAACCTACTTTCTCATTAACAGAAAAAGACGTGCATTGCATACCATGATCAGAATTTAAGATGAAACAACATGATACATGAGGTCATTTTACCACAAGAATTCAGAATTAAAATCATTTTTCCTAGAAAAAGGAAGTTAGAAACCTTCATGCCAGAACAGAGGTAAACCCTACTCTGAGTAGAAATTCAGACAAATTGCAGAGGTACCTCCCAACAACCTAAGTTATTTTCCTATTCTAGGATTTCCCACACCAGTTGCCGCCTTCTCTTTAAAAATGTTAAATTTACCTCCTCATACATATTTTTACGGAATTCCAGGTCCTCAAGGAGGCTCTGACAACGGTTCTCAAGGTCCACTTTCTGCAAAGTTTCGTTTATAAGCTGGCTCGTGGCAGCAGCTATAGAAGCTTCAAGCTTTAAGAAATAAAAAAAAAAAAATTAAAAAAAAATCAACACAAATTATGCAGTAGAACTCACACAGGGGCCAAAGCCTCACAGAACTACAGCTACTACATATTAAGGTTTAACTTCACAATCAGATCCCAATATTTATCCCAGTAATATTACATATCACACATGGACACTTTTGCAGTTGCTTATACAAGCGAGTTCTATATATTTCACATTAGTAACTGGCATTAAAATTGCTCCCTAATAATTTTCCTTACAAATCAATTTTTAATACATAGAAAACACCATTTATTCCTTCTCTCCACAACTTGTCTTCTTGAGGTGGCGATGTTCAACATTACAAATCTAAAGGCTAACAAAACTAGGAGAAGAGGTTTTCCTCCTCATTGTTCCAGCAGAACATGCAGAACCAGAGGCAGAAACAAAAGGGGGGCAGAGAGAAATTGTTATTTGTCACTTATTATCTGTTCTTGTCAAGCCAATCTGCCCCCAAAACAATTCTGAAAAGTGTCAAGTGTACTTTGAGTCTTGATCTCCTTTCTTCGCCCTAAGTAACATCCCTCATAATTTCAGCATCTTCGATTTTAAGAGCTGTCTCAGCTCTGGACAGGTTTTCATCCTTTTTTTTTGGTTACAAAGTTATATTTCATCAGATTGGCAGCTCATAATACAGAAAACCACCTCACTCGCTAAGAGAACCTGATGGTTAAGATATTAATTTCTTCTCACCTCTCTAATTTGCTCTTTCAAATCTTCAATTTCTCCCTCCAGACTCTTCTTATCACCAAGAGCTGTGGCCAGTGCAGCTTCTTTAGAATTCAGGGCTGCCTCAAACTCACGAAGTTTGACCTGGGCTCCACTGAGGTCAGATTCCTTTTTTGCATAGCTGGAACAAACCAGAGAAAGTGATTGTAAGAAAACCTAAAAATGCCTAGAAATGGTAGCAAGAAAACCTAGAAATGTCCCCAAAATAGACTGCTGGCTAATAAAGCAATCTGAATCTTGAACTTGAGAAACACCTGTCAAAAACATTTTGTTTTAGCTAAATTTACTGGGCTTTGGCAGCAACCTTCAAAAATGGCAAAGCTCCACAGACCCAAATCCTGTCTATACAATATCCGCCATCACAGAAATTACACTGGGTGCAGAGGTGATTTCTTGATGAAGGCAAGCACAGAAGATTTTCAAATTACCTTAAAATTAGCTTTTGTGTCTAGACAAACATGTTCTAGGTGTTTATCTCCTAAACCAGCATATTCAAACAGAGAAATCAAACAGGGGGGAAAAGTAATGTCACATAAACACAAGTTTATTATCCACAAATAACACTGTAACAGGCTACTCTCAAAAACAGGAGAAAGGAAACCCAAAATCATGAATCAAAGTGTCTCTTGTCCTTAGATAGCACAAGCAGCCATTAAATGTGTAACAAGTTCTTCAGCCTTGGAGTTCATTATTTTTCTGCCTGGGATATCCACCCTTGTCTATCAAGGGCAGTAGCATGCACAAGTCCTAGATGGTTTTAATTGAACTGTGAACTTTTTAAAGGGATGGACAGATTTAGGCTCAGTAATAATGAGAGCTGACATGTCCTTCTTCAGTTTTTATGCTTTTCTTTCCAGATGTTAAAAAAAACCCCAAAACAACACAAAAGAACCAACCCAGAATAAACAGCATAACATGCAGAAAATTGAATAAATCGAAATCAAAATAAAATTAGATAGATTCAGAATACATCCACAACTCTTTTTAGTCGCTGTAAGGTTTATAAGACACAACAGCAATGCATCTCGACAGAATGAGACCGAAGGCAAAAATCAACACAATTTTAAAAGCAGACACCCTCAGCTTTAAAAAATCCCTTTTCCCCCCCAAGATTACCTGCACTTGTCACGCTCACAGGCGAGGTGCATGCACACGGAGGGATGCAGGGATGGAGTGCCTGCCTGCCGGTTTCAGCACACAGCCACACCACATGGCAGCCCTTATGCAACAGACTTAGCGCTCCTTAATCCCGATCCCTGGGATTAGCACCTGCTGCCCCCCCGGCATCCAAGGGCCAGGCTGGGAGCCCCTGAGACACACAAAAACACTCTCCTGCACTCAGCTGCTTCCTCCAGCCCAGCACTCCCCACCGCCTTAGCGGGATCTCACTCCTCAGACCCACGGCCGGACCCGGGGCTTGGACAAAAATACAGGATTTGGGGTTTGGGCATTCCTGCTTCCAGCTCTCTGCATTATTCCCCGTCCTTCCTCTTGCACCCAGCCCTGCCGGAACTTCAGCACGCAAGGAAAGCGCGCAGCAGAAGAGGAAAAAGAAGGAAGGGAAGGTGTGTTGCACATCTGTACAAAAACATCTGTAAAAAAACCCAATCCCTCCATCCCCTATTAGGAAGTATGAGGGTCCACAGCAGACATTTCTTGCTTGATCACACTTCTGGAAAAAAAAGCTTTAATCAAAATGTGAAGAAACTGCTTCTCCTAAGCTGAAACCAAGGCTACCAAGTCAGATCCTGAAATGAGAAAGTTGCAGAACTATAAACAGTGTGCTGCTCCCCAAATTATCCTGGACTCTGAAACAGAGAGTCCCCAAAATGTGCCACTACCCAAGGTGGTGGATACCTTAAACTGCTTGGATCCTAAATTATTTTAATACAAATACCTTTTTAATGCATTTACAGACTGAGAGCCAGCTGAGAAGAGCGTTCTTGCCATGCATCAGCAAAGAAAAAAGGGTATTATAATAAAATAGACTAGCAACAACAACAACATGATTAAAACCCAGGGTAGTACCTGTACCACAAAAAGTATTACCAGTTAGATCAGCCCTTTCTGGCTTGTTTGCAACAAGACTGTCTGTGCAGCCACACTATAATTTAATGCAACAAAAGCCACAGCAGGGGGGTGGTGGGTGGGTGGAGAATTAAAATTAAGCACTATTAGTTGTTAGTGACATGAGCTGTCTAACTGTGAGACAGCTCATCTGAACACGTTCTCAGAGAGAAAACAGAAACTGGAGCTCCACACTTCAAACGCTGGAAGCCAGATGAAATCTCAGCAACTCAACAGTGTCGTCCCAGCCCTGAAGGGAATTCAGGAAAGGAGGAGAAGATCAGAAAAGCCTCTGTGATGTAGAAAAACAAACACCAATGTATACAGCACATACTTCACCCTTACATCCATTAATTTTGACCAGGAAAAACTTCAGCCTCCTGACAATAGACGCCTTCTTCCTCCCCAGAGAGCCAAAGCTACATCTGAATACAGCAAATGAAAAAACCTCAAACACCTTCCTGTTGCAGTGTTCAGAGATCACCTAGAACTGTGCTCCTTTTCAAGTAGTTTGACTCATGAAAGGAAAATAAAAGCAAACAAGTAATTGCTGACTCGCATCTTTTTCAAAGAAGCAGTTTGGTTTTCTCTCTTTTGACTTCAAAGTGCGTGCATCTTCTTATCCATGGAATTGTTTACAACAACCTACAATTTCCCATCATCTCCTTAAACTTCTTGCTAAGTTAATAGAAAAGCCACACAAAAAAGCCTCAACTAAACAAAAACCCCCAAAGAAATAATTTTCTAGCTGAGCTGACCATCTGGAGCCAGACAAGCCACACACCCTAGTGCGAGGTAAGCAGTCAGCAGCCAGACCTTGGGAGGTGTAATTCAAAATTTCGTTTGGAACTGACCGAGCGCAGGATGCCACCAGCCTACCGCAGATCCCTCTCACCTCCCACACCCCACCCACTCTTCTCCGCAGCTACTTAAGAGCCTGATCACCAAGCTAAGCATTGCCAACATTAACCAAACCCTCCTCAGAAAGCATGGGCTTTCAGCCAAGTCGTGACATAGATACACACGTGTCGCCACTCCTGATAATGCAACCTATATTTAGACCCCTATAAAATTACATTTACTGCACAGTGGGTTGGTTTTCTACTCCACTTGTAGAGAAATATGAAAATAATAATTAAAAAAACCCAACTACAGAAATGAATTTTCTATGTTTTATTTAGCTAGCAGTCAGTTTCCCACATTTTCCCCCCATGGCAGACAAAATGCTAGGGCTGTATTTTGCAAGGAAGTGACTTAAATAACGTAAGAAGCACCTAAGAGCATTCAAATATTTGATTAGAGACCGACATAAAAGTAACTGGACAAGTATGGCTTTCCTGTAAATAAATATATGCAATGTTGTTTCAACCTCGTCTCATGTTACCCATTTTATTTAAATGTTTGCAACCAACAACAACACATCATCTCTAGTCACACCCTGCTTGAAGTCACAAATCCAACCTGAAGCTCACGGTCATCTGTGTGAGCCCCATAACCCCATTTTAAGCAGAAACTACACACACAAACACATATCAAGCCACTGCCCACTACCCTGTCTTCATTACATTTCCACGTATTTGAGCCCAAATAATTATGTCCCACACTGCACAGAAGACGTGCTGACTTCAGAATACAAATTCTTACATTTCAGTGGCTTGAATGATTTCACAACAAGCCAACCACCCCACTCCTTCCCCCTCTGGGTGCTCTGTGGTACACATCCAAACGGCGACAGATCTCAGATTAAAACCTCTGAAATTCCAATCTTTGCCTCACTTTTCAAGATCACCTACAATAACAAAAATACGCCTGAAAACAACTCAAGCCAGCTTCCTTTCCAGCTCCTCGCAGCACATATGCACCCTGGCAAAGCCTGGGACAGGTGTCACATCTCTGCCTGCACCAACACCACATGGCTCTGTGTGGCTGCTCGGGGTACCAGCTGCACCCTCGATCAGCAATTCAAGCCACAGGCTGATGGGAAGCTGTTCCTGATATTCATTTTACTGTCCAATCTCAGTGCAGAAATGTACTTTAGAGTGAAGATGGGAAGGAAGGCCAGATGGAGATGCAAAGCCAGCCAGCCACATAAACTATCTCTTTGATACTTAAAACTAAAGTTTAGTTTCTTGCCACATTTACTATTAATGCACTTAACACAACACCTGAAGATAATAAAGGAAGATTAAGTCCTTCGCCAACACCTTCAATAAAACACACAATTTCCTTCAAAGTTACTCTAATCACATTGTCTCTCCTCTTCCAGGAGGCAGATGTCCCTCAACACTGGCAAACTGCCACAGTGAAACCCCAGCCTGCCAAAGACAAATGCAAACAATGGGTTTCCTAAATTAACTGGAGTTAACACCAGCTCACACCTCCTAAAGAACACAATTTCCTCACACCACCAACCAGAACTGGGCAAGTCCAGCCAGGGATTTCTGACCATTAAGTCTCCATCAGAAACACTCTTCGAAATAAATTTTCTTTATCTTGGAAACCACTTCCACCAGTGGGAAACTATGCTGAAACCTGACCCATCAGCAGAGGCACACAAACACAGCAGCCAGCCAGCCCCGGCTCTCTGAACGGCCCCTGTTCAGCAGGACTTGGTGACACAGCTGTGCCAAAATTCACAATGCGCGCCCTTGTTAAGTTAATTGCTCCCAGTGACACACGAGACCTTTCTGGCCCAGCAGTTCTCCCTGGTGTGCACTTGTGGCAAACGATGAACCCATGACACGTCTCCCCTCAAAAGCAGAAGCTTTGTCCAGTCTTGTAGGATGCGACGGAGCAGCTGGGACCTGCTGCTTAAGTGATGGCATTATGACATGCCCAAGGACGACATCCCTCACTGATTTGTACGCCTTGTCCGTTTTTTAATCCTTTTCCCAAGAAATATGGAACTCGCAGCAATCTGAACTCCCAGCCGAGGCAACGCTGCTCTGTTGTAGGAAGCGCACTCTTACCTAAAAATAACAGGAGTTGTTACCCCAAAATAATTTGTTGCTAATTGTATCATCACGAATTTTGAGCGTTCATGGTCCTGCTACCTACAGGAAGCATTTCTTCGCCTCTATTGCTCACGAGCAAGCCCAGCAGCTGGAAATCAATATGCACAGGCATTTTATTCTGTGGAGCTACTGCTGGTGTCTGCCACAGCCCTTGACTGGCAAAAGCGTAGCAGTCACAATTAATTACACAATTTTATTACAAAAAATTATTACAAGTTTATTTAAAGTACAGAAGTAGAGGCATGTCTCTACAACGGCCAACACTGATAGCAAAGCATACAGTTAAGTCTTGTCTAATCACTAATGAGAAAATAAACTGGAAATACTGTGAAATTTGTGCTGTCTCTCAATTTCTCAAACCATGGAAGAGAGATCTCCCTCTCCTCCACCTCCCAAGCATTCTATACACCCAAACCCAAATGGCATGGGGTTTTTTTTCCCCTAAGTCTTGAGACACAGAGATTTATTTTCCTTTATCTCCATTCTGCCCATCACTTAAGCCTCCTACCTACACAACCATGAGTATCACTTTCCCATCCCCTCTCCAGAACAAAAATAGGGAAGCTCATTTTTTAAATCTCACTTTTCCCCCACTTAGTTCTTTAGAGATTTGAAGTATCAAGGGAAACCCTCATATTTTTGCTAGAGCAGAACCTATGGCTGCATGGCAAGCACTCTAGGACAGCATGCAGCAAGACTGCTGTATATATAGGAGTGTAAACAAACAGTAAAAAAATGCAATTTTCTTGAGGGATTTGAAGTATGAACAGAGCAAGCTTTTTGGTGCATCACACTGTACAGACGGCACTGAAGTCAGCAAATCCAACAAATAGGTGACCGGAGCTTTAATTTTTGTGAAGAAAGAATAGGAAAAGTCCTACAGCACTTTCAGAGTAACTAGAAGCTTGAGTTTGAGGCACTAAGTGTGACTGAGAGATGCCTGGAATAAAATGGATCAAGCAATTAAGGATGCTGTGCTAACCAGAGGAAACAGAGTGGCACAAGAACACACCTGCAAAAATATTCAAGTAACACAAGAAGGCCAGCTAGACCATGAAAGGTATTGCCCAGCTTCAGATAATCAAGTGGCAAATCATCTTTGCTGCCTCCACAGACCCAGAACACCATTTCTCCACCACCAGCTCTGTAAGGAAACAAAGCCATCACTAATCTCAATGTTATGGCTACCAGAATATATATATATATATATAAACCACACAAACCAAACATGCCAGGAAACTTTTTTTTTCCCTTTTTCTTCCCCTGCAACTGGCTCTGTTAGATCCAAACTACAACAAACTCACATTTTAACTAAAGCCAGTGCATACAGCACACTGCAGTTCTGCTTCCAGAGAGGGCAAGGAAAATCCTGCTGAGAGCACACATCCTCATGTTACCTTGCAAACCTTCACAGTGCTCCTATGCACACTTGTGCAAAGTGCTTTCAAGAGCATTTTTTGTCAGGTTACAATGTGATTTAACAGCTTTAAGAAGCCATGAAGGAGCGTGCTCCAGTTCAAGTGAAAAACCCCTCTGCTCCTTTTTAAGGCTTTGCAAATAGAATTACAGATAAGCTTAGATATCCCCAAGATATCCATCTTAGCACTCAAAGACGACTAAGAAACTGCACGCCCATCCTGAGGTCTGGCAGCACCAAACCACACCAAAGAGCCACAAACAAGTGGAGCCCAGGAGCCCCAAACAGCACCGAGTGTTCGTTTCACTAAACCCTCCAGGAGTTCTTGGCAATCAACACCCGCCCCCAATAAAACAGGTTTTTTGCCAAGTATCACAGGCAAATGCAAGACAGAATATGCAGATGCCCGTGTCCACGTTATTAGAGCCTTGGTTCCAGCCACAAAAAGGGAATCCACCACAGCCTGCGTTTGGATCCCAGTCCCACGCACGGCGTCTATGTGAGAAGCTGACACAAGAGTGTGTCCTCCTCAATAAAATCATCAAGAGATGGAAATTCCTGGCTTGACCCCGGAGTCAAGCAATGCTGGTGCCTGTCAGCAGCTACACCTGGCTTTCCCCTATCACTGTCAATGACTACTTTGATTTAAGACTTTCATGAGGCGCCAAGAGAGAGCCTCCAGATTAACCAGTCTCACTAATTAGAAGCTCACGGTTTTGGTTTTTTTAAATAACCGAGTCCAAGAGATATCAGAGCTGTCTGCAGACGCGGGAGAACATCAATGCGCTGGTTACACACGAAGTATCTTCCTCATCACGAAACATCAGGGCTGAGAGGGCATTTAAGACACAGTAGCAGAGGAAGAATAACAACTCTGGAGGTTTTTACCCCCCATCCCAATATTGCCACACCTTGTGATTCCAAGGGTAAAGCGCGAACGCCTAAAACTGTGCAGCAGCCACAAAAACCAAGTGGAAGGTAAACACAAACAAGGAACCAAATAAACAAATTAATCGTTTTAAGAAGCAAAATCTAGTGTCTCAAAATCAGTTCGCGGCAAAAACAGGGATCTTGGCAATGTGCCCTAAAGCCGTCAATCTGGGGGATGTGCGGACACAAATTCTACCTTTGGAACATCTGAACATCCAGGAGGGCGTTCACACAGAAATTACAGCCCCCTTTGGTTTCAAGCATGATCCATGTATTACCTAGTCAGTATTTTCACATTATGAAGTTGATCTCTTTGAGAAAGGCTCAATTTTTCATCCCGAAGCAGCCTGAGCCTTCAGGACAGCCCCTCAGTCCGTGCAGGGGGAGGCGAACACTCATGGAATCACATTCTAAGGGACTGGGATGGACTCTAAAGCCCGTCCAGTCTCCAGTTCCCAGACTAAAGCAGACCATCCTGAGCTCCATCAAGCCTGGCCTGGAACAATTCCAGGGATGGGACCATCCACAGCCTCCCTGGGCCACCTGTGCCAGGACATCACCTCTCTCACAGCCAAGAATTTCTGCCCGATATCCCATCTAAACCTGCCCCTCTTCAGTTTAAAGCCGCTCCCATCTTATCCGAACACCCCGCGCCCTTGTCAAAAATCTCTCCGCAGCCTCCCTTAGTTACAGGAAGGTGCTCTAAGGTCTCCTTTACTCCGGGCAGCAATCAGAGCACTTCACCTCATTTCTTACGCTCCGGCCTCCCTGTACAACCTGTTCCAGCGCACAGTAAGCAACTCCTGCCTGATATCCAACCTATCTAACCAAACTCCCCCTTTTTTCCGTGCGCACCGGAGCACCCCGCGGATGCTGCGGGGGCCGGGGCACTCGCACCCGGCAGGGGCGGCGCTCGGGGCCAGCTCTTCGCGCCGGGGCGGAGCGGCGGCAGCGCTGCCCGTCGCTCCTCATTCATTCCCCCATTCATTGCCGGCCGCGGAGCCCCGGCCGAGCGCCGGCGGGACGGGCGGGGTGCGCTCCGCCGGTGCCTCCTGCGCCGCTCCGCCCGCATCCCCATCTCCATCCCGCCGCGCCACCGATGCTTCCCGGCCTTTTTATCACCCACCTGCCCAGGAGCTGCTCGTGCTCGGCGCGCAGCTTGCCCAGCTCGATCTGCAGCTTGGCGCGCTCCCGCGCCGTGTCGTCCAGCGCCCGCCGCGCGTCCGCCAGCTCCGCCTCGTAGATCGCCTTGAGCCCGCTGACCTCGCGGCCCCGCACCTCCTCCCGCTGGGTCACCTGCAGCTGCAGCGCGCTGTTCTCCGTCTCCAGGCTCCGCACCTTGTCGATGTACACGGCCAGCCGGTCGTTCAGCTGCCGCAGCTCCTCCTTCTCCTGCAGGCGGGAGATGCGCGTCGGACTCTGCGGCATCGCGGCGACGGCTGGGCCGCGGGTCCGCGGCGGCAAGGGGTCGGCCATGGAGCGCGGGCTTGGAGGGAGGACACCGGCAGGGCGGGAAACGGGCGGGGAGCGACGGACAGGCGGCCGCGGGGACGGACGGACCGACCGCCGTCGCCTCCTCCTCCGCCGGCTCCGCACCGATCCAATATGGCCGCGCGCCCGCCCCGCCGGACCGCGCTCGCGGCGCTCCCGCCCACGTGACCGCAAGCCAGCCAATCGCGAGCCGCCTTCTGCCGCGGGCTAAATTCAAAACCCGCCAACGGCCGCCGGGCGCGCCAGTGAGGCCACGCCCCGCCGGGCCACGCCCACGCCCCGCGCGCGTTCCCGCCCCTCATTCCGCCTCCCGTTCCCGCCCATGGCTCCGGACAAAGGGACCGGGAGGGAGCCCGCATCCCCTCCCGCCGCCCCGCCCGGGGGTCGCCGCACGGGCCGCCCGCAGAGCCCCGCGGCTGGCCGAGCGCTCCCGGGAGAGGCAGTGGTTCGGCGGCGTGCCTGTAAATTACAGAATGGCGGGATAAATCAGGCGGGGGTGATGGAGCGCAGCGCACGGCCGAACACTACCCTGTCAACAAGAGCATAGTAGTGGCAGCCGTGCAGGCTTTCCGTTAGCACCTCCGGGGACAGTAACTCAGTGCGTCCCTGGGCAGCCTATTCCAATGTCTGGCCACCCGTTCGAGGAAGAAATTCCTCCTGATGTCGAACCTAACTGCCCCCAGCCCAGCTTCAGGCCATTTCCTCTTGCCCTCGTTCCCTGGAGCACAGCCCGACCCCCCCGGCTGTGCCCTCCTGGCAGGAGCTGTGCAGAGCCACAAGGGCCCCCCGAGCCTCCTTTGCTCCAGGCTGAGCCCCTTCCCGGCTCCCTCAGCCTCTCCTGGGGCTCCATTCCCTTCCCAGCTCCGTTCCCTGCCCCGGCCACGCCGCAGCCCCTCCATTGCCCGTGTGAGGGCCCGGAGGTGCCGCAGCCCTCGAGGTGCGGCCTCAGCAGGGCCGGCCGAGGGACGGGCCCTGCCCCGCTCCTGCTGCCGCCGCACGGCCGGCACAGCCCCGGGGCCATCGGCCTCTGGGCCCCGGGCACCCCTGGGCTGTGTCCGGCTGCAGCTATAAACCCCTCATAAATAAGGAATTTTGCTGTGCCACGTTTCCTACCCAGAATTTACGTCTCTCTCACCCACAGGCTGTTCGCTGTGCTTTAAAAAACAACGTCGGCTCCTGCTGCTGCCTGAGCACGCAGTGTGGGGCTGCTTTGAAGGAATGCGGTGTCCAGGGATCTCCCAGGTACAGGATGAGAGGGCAGAAGGGGCTGTCGAGGGAGGTGGTTAAGGAAAGGCTGGAAGTGGCACTCAGTGCCATGGTCTAGGTGACAGTGGTGTTCAGTAACAGGCTGGATTGATGACCTCACAGCTCATTTCCCACCTAACTGGGACATGATTCCACGATTCTTCGAGTTTCAGGACTCGGAGTGCAATTCCTCAGGCGGAGTCAGCCCACCTTTGGAGTGTACACTTTCATATTCCTTGGCTGATGCCATTGAGGCTCCTGAAGTTTTGCTGCCACTGAGAGGCACTCACTTTCAGGCTGAACATTAATTCTTCAGGAAGAACGGGAATCCTTTTGCAAATTTTCCCTGCTAGGTGACAGCCCTTCAAACTGCCAAAAGAATATATTCCAATCACAGGGGTGTACATAACTAAAGTAATTAAGTCATAGCTGGGAGCTCCTGCTTTTCCCACATTGTGCCTTTGCTGACACAAACCATTCTCTCTGGTTTTTCCTTCCCTGCCGTTTACTAGAATTTGCTCCTTTTCCACTGGAAAAATAAAAAAGCTGGGTTACAAGAGTGATAGCAGCTGGTAAAAAATTCTAGGGCACCTGCTGGAACATAAAATTGTCAGCACAGTAGGATTATAACCCAGGGTAATTTTACACTGCAGCTGGCACTGCTGTGAAAGGATCTGTGTTCACAGGCAGTACAAGAGACAAAATTTGGGAGGTTTCATTGTTGGACAAACTGAGCCCTCTGCAGGTGTTTAGTGTTGGCTTTGGTTCTGTCTGCTTCCAGAATTTAGTTTGGTGCTTGGTTTTAAATCAAGGAGTTTTCAGTTTGTTATAAAAAATTGTGGTATCATCCCTTCCCCACCCCACTATATTTGTCTGCCTGAAGCACAGCACTTTTCTCTCCCGACAGAGGTATGGGTGTGATGTGTTCTATTTCACCTCCCAAATCAAAAGGATGTATTAAAAAATCCACACTGTTTGTAAGGAGGCCTTCTTTTCCCCCTCAGAAGCCTCAAAATTCATCTTTTTGTTATTGAAACCACTGCATTTTAGCTTCCTGGTCTACCACATGAGATTAAACTAAATGGTGCTTATTTAGCAGACCAGATTTGCTAATACGGTAAAAAAATATTAATGGAAACAAATATTGTAGTGGAAGCAGCTGGCCAGATCAGTCTTCTTGTTGTAATTACCCAGTGAAAAAACTAAATGTTGATCTTGCCTATTCCATGCTTATTTTTCACCAGTCTGTGTTTTCAGGTTGCTGCTTCCACCTATTAAAAAAAAAAAAAGATGTAGCATTTCCTATGCACATAAAATTATAACAGTTGAATCCATTAATATCTCATTATTCAAAAAAAAAACAAAAAGAAAATAAACTTGTGTTGGTTTCACCAACAAGACTAGCTTCCGTAAAGAAATAAGTAATTGTTGCTGCTGTCAGATTTCCCTGCGATTTTCTTTATATCTGAGGTTTCTTTCTGGTGCTTGTGTGATTGAATTTTTCCTGCTGGATTAGTCTGAAAAGGGAAGCGAGTAAATTATGGGTCTTCAAACTGTACCTGGGCTGATGAAACTGAATATCAGCACTGTTCCTCTTTACTCAGGGCAGCTCCAAACAAACAAACAAAAAAAAAAAGGAATGTGGTGTTTACCCGAGTGACTCAGCCCTGCCTCTAACACACCTCTAAAACACATCACACATACTTTCCACACGGGTTCAAAATGCCACTGCAGCTGCAATTTATTAGTTTTAATTTACTAATTTTTTTCCAGTCAGATAAATTGTGTATATGGGGCTTGTACACAACTTACAGACCCAACAGACTGCACCTCTTGGACTCATCTCCTCAAAATGTGGAAAGCATTTCAATAACTGAGACATTTTTAAACAAAAGCCTTCCAACGTGCACCATTTAATAGCAAAGGTTTTCTCTGTGCACTGATTTAAGTTTTGGGAAATTTGTATAGATCCTGTAATTTCTAGTAAATGAGCCATTTTTGCTGTTGCCAACTTTGTATTGCTAAACAGATTTTATATGTATATATAACAATTTGTATTTATACCATATTTACTTTTAAAGTGGACACAGTGAATACATTCTGCATATGTGTCCATAGTCTGAGGGTTACCTCAGTGATTCAGGTATTGTTCTCCTAAAGAAGAAAAACATAAAAATATTTAAATTTATATCACCTAACCTGAGTACTTATGAAAAAATACTGTCTGTTTGTTTTCACCTGGGAATGTTTGCTAAAGAAGAATCAAGAAGAGAATTTGCTTCAGTCTGAGCTTTCAAGAAACCAAGCAAAACAACCAAAAATTAATAGAAATGGGGTTTTTTTGTAACAGCCACAGTAGGAGGAGAGAGCACGGGGGTGTCTGCAGCTGTTTAGAAAGAGAACAAAATCTGGAGACTCTTCACATGAGCAGATGGGGTAATAGTGATACTCCTCCCTGGTTTTTGGCTTCAGCAATGTGAAAATGATAACTGTGACTGCTGCATGGTCCCTGTGCAAATTCCAGCGGCTGCTCTGTATAGCAATAACTTAAGTATGACTACACTGCCCTTTGTAGGTTCCCTTGTGCAGAACTTGAAGCCTTTCCTAGAAAAAGCACTTTAAAAATATTGATTTAGCACTGTGTCTCACCAGGATTCAAAGAGAGCTATCAATATCGTTTGAGCTAAATGAGTATATGAAATGAAAACAAACAAATGACATAAAAAATCTGCATTTTTTTTAAAACTGTTGTTTCAGGTAGAATGGAAAGCTTGTTTTTCATTTCTGTTGAATCTTTCACAATGAAAACTTTCTCAGAAAGCTTTGTTCAGTGTTCTGCAGGGTGTCTTTCTCCAGGAGAAGCCAAAATAAGATGAATAAACACATTCGGGACACGGACACACAACGTTTGCCTGTGACCGTCTGGAAGATGACGGAGCGCTGAGGCAGGACAAGCAGAGCAGGAGGAACAGAAGCAAGAGAGAACCGTCACAAGAACTGCCCTGCTCTGGTTTCCATCGAAATCATCACCTAAGCCAGCACCCTCCACCCTAGGCAGACGCTGAGCCAGGCAGGGAGATGTGTTTGAAAAGATAAACACGCGGGGTGGGCGTTTGGAGAATGGCCCAGGGAGCTTTCCACCCGCACTGCAGAGCTGCCCGCAGGGGAGAGGCAGCGATACGGCTGCTGGTTGTGGTTGGAATCACTCCCCGCAGTGATTGCAAAACACTGAGAAAGAGAGAGAGGGCAGGAGGAGCTGTGCAAGGTAAAGGAGAAGCAGAAACTCGCAATTACACAGTGCCACGTGAAGGTCAGGCCGGGCTCACTTTAAAAAAGACCATGCAAAACTGGAAAAGTTGCATTTCTCCAGAATAGGCTAGTGTAAATACAGAATCCCCTTGCTGAAGAGCCCAGTTGTTAGCACAGAGGGCTTATGCTTATAGAGAAGTACTAGTTTTTCGTAAAAAAAAGGTTTTTGCCATGAAGTTACAGAGGTATTAACCCTATTAGTACATGAGAGTGCATTGCTGCTCCTGTGACAGGACAACTTTAATTCACATTGTAAGTGCATAGTTAGGGAATACATCAATTATTGCCATCTTCTGAGACTTTGTAATTAGTTTTATGAAACTGTCAGCTTTGTTTTCAAAGGCTAGTTATGTGAACTTGTCATATTAATCACAACTCAAAGTCTTAGTTAACAGATCCTTGACCCCTTAGAGGCAGGGGAGAAAAGCAAACCTGTTGTGTGAGTGTCCTGGTTTAGGGCAAATTTGTTAAAGAATCTGCAAAGGAGGGCCCCTCCAGAAAGCAAAACCCACACGGCCCCACCCCCCAACCGGTTCGGGAAAAAAATTCCTTGGAGAGAGGTGGAAAGAACCTGTTTATTTCAGGCACAGCACCCCCAGCACACAAAATGAACCATACCCGATGACACCGCTCTGAGAAAGATGACAAAATCAGAAAGGCCGTTCCCGGGGTCCCTCTTGGGCGGCTTGGCTCCGTCCCCCCAAGCCGAGGGGACGCCCCGGGCAGGGCCTCGGCCTCTCCCTGCCCCTCCTGCCCTCACAGCCGGGCTCGGCGGGCACGTCGGCCAGCGCCGCGTCCGGGCTAGCGCTGCTGCTGCTCCTGCTGCTGCTGCTGCTGCTATTGCTGCTATTGCTGCTATTGCTGCTATTGCTGCTATTGCTGCTATTGCTGCTGTTTCTATTGCTGCTGCTGCGGGTCACCGGGGCCAGCCCCTCTGAGGGGCGAGGGCAGCGCCGGGGGACCTCCGGGCAGGGCCGGGGGAGCTGCGGGAGCTGACGGAGCTCCGTGCCCCGGGATGGCCGCATCGAACCGAGGGGCCGGGCTGAGGAGAAGCCGGCTCCGATCTGCAGCTGAGTGCGGAGCGAGGGCCACGGGCAGCTCTGCAAACACGGGGGCTGATCTGGGCTCCGTTTGTTTGGGTCACAGCCCTCCAGCCCCTGTTGGTGCACCTCGATCCCACCATGCCCGGATCCTGAGGAGCCCAGGGAAGCAGCACAGACCAGGACGCTCCCTTGGGTGCTGTGCTGCTGCCACTGTGCCAGCAGCAGCCTGGGTGACAGCTTCAGACAAGGTTTCACAGAAAGCACAGTGTGAAAAATGCATATGTTATATTATTAGCTTTTCGCAAATATTAAAATGGATATTATATGTGTTGTGTTAGAAAGTAATGCTGTATTAATTCTCTGAAGTAGTGTCTTAAATACAGTTTTAGGTTATAAAAAAATGTTGAAATAGAAACTATGCTATGTAGGATACTTTTTAAAAAGAAAGGACTCGCAGCGAGATAGCAGCCACAGGGCACCTAAATCGTTCAGAGAAAAAGAATTTATTGCTCCTTTTCAGGAGAAACAAACTTCTTCCCGCTTCGAAGGCGCTGTTAGGATTCGGAGGAAGAAGTTGACACTGACCAGACAGAATCCTGTGTTTGAATGGAATTTCTGCATCATGTATGAGGTGTATGAATATGCAACAGGGTATTGCTTTTAAGGGTTAATTCTCTGTTAACCTGGGTCCTTTGCTGGGCTTGTGCTGCCCAGAAAATGGTACCTGGACGTCCGTAACTCTTTGCTTTTATTGTCTCATATTGTCCTAATTCAACATGTCCAAATTATTATTACTCCAATTACTATTTTTATAACCATTTTATTTCTATAAAACTTTAAAAATTTTAAAAACAAGTGATTGGCGTTTCTCACGCACAGAATTCTGAGCTGGAAGGGATGCAGAAGCATCGCCAGAGTCCAGCTTTTAAGTGAATGGCGCATAGAGGGATCCAAGCCACAACCTTGGCGTTATCAGACACCCACCTGTGTCACTACAGGACATGAAACAACATGAGCGCACACACCGCTGCTCTCAAGGTGAAGAAAAAGGGGAGTTTATTGGCTGATTCTAACATTTATAGTTTTCTAAAAGAGACAGTGGATTGGAGGGTGAAAGCGTCACCTCTCCAATGACGCTGGACAAACCAGCCGTCCATCAAATTTCTCCTCCTCCATAAAAGAATGCAAAACAATAAGTTAATTACAGAAAGTGTGTGAGAAAGTTTGCTGAAATCTTAAAAAGTCAGGGCGACACACCCGCAATGTCATGAGTGGCAAAAATAACCTCCAGGCTTCCTGAAGTGCTTCTCAGAGAGAAGGTCCGACCCCATTGCCAGGGCTGGTCAGCAATTTATGTCTAAAGCATCGCACAGGTGTCATTGAGCCTCACAGGACTCAGGGTGCCAAACTGACTCTATTCATAGAGGTAACACAAAATATTTATTTGGCACTCCAAAAGGCCAAATGTGCCTTGGGCTGAGACCCCATTGTGGGCAGCAGGGGAGGGGGGATTTTGCCCCTCTGCCCTGCTCAGGTGAGATCCCACCTGCAGAGCTGCTCTCAGCACTGTTGGAATGAGTTGGGGTAGGCTAGGCTGCTTTGTGAGACCATAAAAACACTAAAATCTTAGAATGGGAACAGTCTGTTTGCTCCTAGAGGAGTTGCTGTGGGTGGCAGTGCTAATAAAATACAATAAACATGCAGCAGACTTCTGGTCCAGACATGCCCTTATGTTTAGTTTTATTCCAATAGCCTCTTCTACGTGGCTGCAAAGATAAGGAGTGTCAGAGTTTGTTCTAGGGGTGTTGCAGGCTTTGGAAACACCAGCTTTCATACTTTGAGGACATGGGTGTACAAAAGCCTTATGGTTTAGCAATATACTAATTATGATTTGAAAGTTTGGCATCTTGACTGCAGAGTTATTCTTTAAAAGTCACATTCGTGAAGAAGCCTTGTGAATATTGTCTCAGAGTTAGGAACTTTGATGACTTCAACCTGTCAAGGGATTTCTGATACAGAGGACTGACATAAGGAAAATATTGTAAGCCACAAAACAATTTCAATGCAATTAAGGCAAGTCTTCCTCCTAAGCCCAGAAGAAAACTTCATTTCTTAGATATGTAAGACTTACAGTATCTCTGCAGTGGAAATTCTGTATGTGTTTTTTATGAGTTCTCTGGAGATTCAGAATAAAGGAGGCTTGCTCAGGCTGCTGAAGTTGATAGTTGAAAACTCTTCATTTTAAGTGTTGCTTTACCTGTGTCTGTCAAACTGTCCAAAATCTCGTTTGGCAGAAGAAAAATATTGCAATTTCAAAGCAGTGTCTTTTCCCAGCCCAGCTGTTTGTGGTCCTAAGTTAGGTGGGACTGTTGATCGTCAGAAAACTATACAAGCACTCAAGAAGTCATTTCAGAAAAAAAACCAAAAAACTATTTGAGAACAAATAAAGATTTGCCAAAACTTGAAAAGGAAGTTTCCATGTGTAATTGGTTATAGGTTTCTAGTTCTGGGCTTTATGAATACAACATTGTAACCACAAGTATAGGAGAATTTCAGTTCTGAAAGTTTAAGGAGTTTTATTTTTTATTATTTTATTTTTTACTACTTTTTAACTATGGCTGTATTTAATTTTGCCATGCTACTTCTTGCTTCCGAAGGGAAATGCACATTACTGGCAGGTTCTTAGCTTTTAAATTACTTCTAACATGATTATAAGCGTTTTTCAGTGCACAGGTATGTGCAGGACTAATTATTCAGAAAGAAAGATCTATACCAGGGTGTAGAGCTTTACTGTACAGATGCTGGCTACTTCAGCAAAACTGATCTCACCCTGTAATTTTCATTAATAACTGCCTTTCACAGAATAAATTTGCTCATAGAACAACACTTCTTGAAGTTCTCCCACATCTGCTACAAATGGTGCAAGAGCACCCTGGAATTAACTACAGAAAATTAAAAGTTGTTTATTTCCACTTGGCTTCAGTGGCTAAAGTAATGTGTTGTGCTCGCCTCTAATATTCAGCTAGCAAGTTCTCTGAAAGATCAGCTCATTGCCCCAGCATGAATTAAGGAATAAAGCCGAGATAAGCCAAGATCCAACAGCACAAAATCTGATCTTTCAGCTTGAGGACCACAATTCCTGTGGTGGAGATGGGAGGGGAAAACTTTAGCAGTCCCCTCAGCTACTAAATTAACAAAGCACGGACTAAAGATAGGATTATTTTTTCTATAACAAGAATAGAAAATTTCGTTATTTTATTATTTTTTTACCTGCAACTATTTTCAGCTCTATATGTATACTTGCAAATTCATGGTCCTGTATTTTATTTCATTTTATTTTTCTGCCAGATTGTCCTGGTTTAGGGCAAATTTGTTAAAGAATCTGCAAAGGAGGGCCCCTCCAGAAAGCAAAACCCACATGGCCCCTCCCCACAACCGGCTCGGGGAAAAAAATTCCTTGGAGAGAGGTGGAAAGAACCTGTTTATTTCAGGCACAGCACCCCCCAGCACACAAAATGAACCATACCTGATGACACCGCTCTGAGAAAGATGACAAATTCAGAAAGTCTCTTTCGGGGGTGGTTGCTCTGTTCTCAGTCCCTCCGGCTCTGGGCCAGCTGCTGCAGCCACACGGTGCAAACCCTCGGTGTTCCCGGGTCCCAGTCCGGAGCAGGTTTGAGATGGTCACAGAAACAGGAGAGGAGAAACAGTCCGGGAAGGGATGTGGGCTGTTTAACTAGACTAGCTAATAAGCAGAGAGCAGAAAAGAGCAAGCAAAGCAGCAAGCTGAAAGCAAGAAGCGAAAACAGCCCTATGTACTGCCCGTCTCTGTGTCCCTGATAAGAGAAACCCAAATAAAACTTCCACTCTTCAGGGCCGGTCCTAAAGGCACAGAACAGATGAATGGCGATACAAGCATCATAACGTCACCCCAGGACAGTGAGTCAGCGCAAAATTAAACATCTTAAAGAAAATTAAACAGTTGCCCGAAGTCGAATCTGGCATGTGACAGGTAACAGCAGGCATGGTGAGTTTCCCAGATTCTCTGAGTTAAGGTGAGTGCTTGTGAAGCTGATGTGCTCCATATCTCTGGGCAAGTGTAGCACACAGAATTTCAGAAAACCAGATTTTACCAGCCTGCTTGTCTCTCACATATGCTGCTCTCCTGCCAGTCAGGGAGCCTCTCTTCTGTTTTTACAGAGATTTAGAGAGTTTGGGGCTCTTCAGGGCTTTAACTTCCACAGCTGCTAGAAAAAATAATTTTGAAAATTATAATTTAGAAAAATAATCTAGAAAATAATTTAGTGCTTTCTGGAGTGAAAATATCTCATTTCAACTCACCCACAGCTGGGACACTGTCATTATCAACTCTTAAATAATTACTAAGTACAACTATGTTTATTATGTTTGCACACCCGAAAGTAGTAGTAGGGGTGGAAAGGCAACCTTCTCCAGCAGGTCTTGCAGGGGAGAGGCTGTGGGGTGAGCCCAGAGGGTTTAGGGAACCCTGAAATTTCACATACCCTGGACACGGGGCTGCAGTGTCACCTGTGTCACCCCCACGGAGGGCTCCCACCCAGCACAATCCAAACAGGGCAGGGCTGTCTCTGGAGAGTTCCTGTTGTCCCCGAGCAGGGGACACTCTGGTGTACCAGCACAGCTCCAGCCATGCCCACCAGCCTGCCCTGGGTGTCTGTAGGGCCCATGAGCCCAGCCTGTCTCCCAAGCCCAGGTGCACCTGAAACCGCCTTTCAGCAGAAGAGAGGGATGGGAAGGGCAGCTGAGGACAAGGCTGCACTCCAGAGGCTGCACCACCCTCACCTGTGGCCCTTCCAGGTCCCAAAAATTGTGGACAGCAGCCAAGAAAACCTGGAGCACACCAACGCAGCGTCAGCTGGGGAGAGCCTGGTTGCCCTGCCTGTAGCTTGGCCCACAGCATGTTGACCTTGAAGGCAGAAAATAAGAGCTATCAGCCCCAGCAGCCACAAGATCTTGTTCCCTGTGGGCAGAGGGATCCTGAGGCTCTCTGGCTGCCAGAGCCGAGGAATGGGACATTCCCTAGCAGGGACAGCTTCAGACTATGGGACACCTCAGACTCTGGAAAAGGTCTTTAGAGGCTAAAGGTTTTACAAATTGAGCTGTTAACATCTACCTACTTCACCTTGAAGTATCAAGGCTCTTGTATCTACTTTATGTCTTTTTTAGAAGTTTCTGAACTTCAGTGAAAGTGTGCTGGTCTGAAAATTGCAAGTAATTACATTCTCAGACAAGAAAATTCTGCTTTTCCCACTTAAACTCATTCCCTCATAAAAATCAAATAATCCTAATTATTTTATTGCCTTATTACTGAAATCAAGTAATTTCACAGATGCGGTTTAGCATTGTTATAAATTCCTGTTCACTGCTGGGAGGCTTAAGTTTCCCTACATAAAACTGGCAGCTCTTAAACACTCCCAAAAGTCCAAAGGAGCATTGTGGGGTTTTCTGTGTGTAGTGTTGGGCACAGTTTAAGCAGCATATTAAGGCACTGGAAAGCACCCAGAGTTCCATGTCCCAGGAAGAACACTGAGGAATTTGGGTTCGTCCTGTTTGGAGGGATGACCTTGTGATTTTCCACAGCTTCCTGAAGAGGAGATGTGGAGAGGGAGCTACAGAACTCCCTGGGATCCAGGGACAGGATGGGTGGGAATGGCTCCAAGCTGTTTTAGAGGAGGTTCAGGAGCAGAGTTCCTACAGAGGTGATGGATACCCCATGCCTGACCCCTGCCTTAAAACAAATTATTTGGACAATAGCATGAATAAAAGGGTTTAAATTTTCTCAGCTCTGGAATGATTGGGCACTTGAACTAGATGATTTTCATAAAAATATTTCTATTTCTATTTCTAATTTCTATTTCTATTTCTTTCTATTTCTATTATTTCTATTTCTGTTTCTATTCTAATTCCCCATTTTTTTAAGGGCTTGCTGGAGGAACCTGTTGATTTCTCTCTTGGCTATCACTTGGGCAGGGACTTTGGTTTTGTAGATAGCAGCCGAGTGATCTGTTAATTACATGAACAGCCTCTTTCATGCCTGCTTTAATCTCATCTATTTAACTCCTCATGTAACTGCTGAGATGGCTCCAAGAATTAGCTTATGTCTTGTCTCACGTGCACACACTCCTCCAGTTTCTGCAGGGTTGCTGCGCAGAGAAAATTGCAGCAGGTTCACATCTCACTCCCTCTTTTACTTTGTGAAGAGAGGAAACAAACCCGCAGCAGGGAGGAAGGGAGGGAGGAAGGGAGGAAATGGTGTCCCGAGGGGCCAGGGCCCTTGGCATGGACATTATCCCATAAATGCTTTTGGACCTATCTACAGGAAACTCCTGGAGGTCACTGCCAGAGCTGGCTGCTGAGTGTTCCTGAGAGCCCAGGCAGGCAGTCAGGGCAGGCAGAACCCAGGAAAGTAAATCTTCAAGGTAAGGAATCCTGAAAACCAGACCCTTCTTTTTTACCTGCTTTGCTCCCTCATCTTCTCATTCCATCCTTCTTCAAACTGCAGATTATTGCACTTTGCAGCTGTGGTGCTCAGGAATTCATCTGCTCTGCGCTCTTTTGGCTTAACTGGGGCATCCAAGCCTGCAAAAAGCTCCAGTCCTTTGAGAGGTGCTGGGGGTGTTCTGGCACAGAAACTCATCCTCAAGTGCCTTTCACTGGGGAGTATCTGTGTAAGGTAAGAAATCAGGCAGTTTGCAGAAAACAGCTCAGAGGAATGACATTAAAAATAAAAACCAAATAATGCTGATATATTAAATAAGGTTTGCCAGAAGGTGTTACCTGTTCTTAAAGCATGGAAATAGTATTAGAAGTAACTTCTGTAGAAAAGAAGGCTGCGTCAACCATAGATCTTTATCTACCATGAGAGCAGTTCCTAATGGAGCAGCAACAAGCGCAAGATAAATTTTATATATTCTCCTAAGTAAATATAAATGCAATTTGTTTTTCAGATTTGACGCTACTTAGGAAAAAACAAGAAGATTGGGCTGCTACGTAACTCCTGTACATCTACACAGATATTGATTTTCCACCAAAACCCTGAGTACTAAATATTTTAGGTTTGTCATATTCTTTAACAAGGAAAGCATGTCAGCATAACAACAAATTGGTGGGGTTTTAAAATTATTTTTCTTTAGCAAGAAAGTACTCCACACAACAGTTTGGTGCAGTTTTGTATGCCTTTTAAATATTACATACTATTCTGTACCAGTTTGTTTTCTAAGAGGAAAAAGCAGCTCATGACTTTTCCAAATGGAAAAGCAATCACAGTTGCCCAACATCTGGAAATGGGAATGTGTGAGGATATCAATTAAAATTTCTCAAAGCTTTTTTTTTTTTTTTTTTTGAGGTATTTCTTTCATCTCTGTGGTAAGATCTCTCCTGGTGCTCCAAGACAGAATGGTCTTCCAGGATCTATTTCCCCCAGTTCTGCTTGTTGAATAAAGATATTTTAGTGGCTGAAATGGTATCAGTACAAAACTCATCAGTGGTAACTAAACATCAAATGTAAAATAATGACTGTAAATAGCTGTACTATCCATTGGGGGAGAAAACCAAAACCCAAACACCATTAATCAGCAATAGAACAAATGAAAAATTCAGATTCAAAAACTAAAAAAATGCAACTTCCACAGAAAAATGAGAATACCTATCAAAGGGATTAGGTCTTTAACAACAATGCTGATATATTGAGTCACTAATAAGTTTTCAATTAATAAAACTTTTATTAAATTTATTCAATTAATAGAGTTTTCAATTCTATTTGGGGAAAGTTTTCAAGATAGTATTTTTTTTCTGTATGTATGTAATGATACAAAATTGTTGTTTTGGTTTTTTTTTGTTTCTTTAAATAACTAAATAAATGTTTCTGGTCAAGCAAAAAAAGAAACAAGAAGCCAAACAGCCTGAAAGGCATCTAGAATAGGTAAATTTTGTGTAGAGTCTCCTTTCAGACACACATTCCTCATTTTTGTCAGTATTTAGGTCCAGATGTTTGTGATTCTAGAAATGCATTTGGCTGGGCAATATTAAAGGTAATAATTAAAGCTGAGTGTTCCTCCCACAGCTCTGAAAAAATGACATCTATCTGCATTGCAGATGGGGGGGACAAGAAACTTTCAAATATGTAATTTTTAAATAAAAAAAGAAATTCTGCAAGAAATTCTTAGGTCTGGCAGGTCACGAGTAAGGTGGGAAGGATGAGGTGCAGAGTCACCAAGAGGTCACAGCCACATGTTTTCCAGCTGCCTGCTGAATCCAGGAGGTGGTGCCAGGAAATTGTCTCTGCCACATTCCTGGAATCCCTTTAAGAAATTGTGATGCCAAAGCTCCAAGACTGGATGGATATTCCCAGATCCACTGAAGCCCCAGAGTGGTTCAGGAAAAGGCTTGGATCTCTGAGGTGCTGCTGACCAGTAAGAGGAGCAGAAGCAGGGCACCATGTAAGCCTCTATGCACTGGAGCCATGAATTCTCATCTATACATTGAAATAAGTGTATTTTTTTTAAATATTGCCTTTGACAGACTTGCCTGAGTCATAGGATGGTCTGAGTTAAGGGGACAAATAATGAGCATTGTCATACTTAAGTTGTATGACTGATGAAATTCAGAATATAAAAAAACCCCTCAGGAATTGTCTTTATTACTCAGTCTATGCCTTCACCTATACTCTGAAAAAATACAAGGAATTCAAAATGTCATATTTAATACAATCATCTCCTTTTCCCATCACCTTTATACCTTGAACTGCGTCATTCCATGCTTGGTTGAGAATTTTGGTGAACAGCAGTTAATAAGCCCAGAGAGCATAAGAACACCTTAATGAGATCACCTACTTGGAAGGGGAAGGAGAATCTGTAAGATTGCAATTATACTTCAAATGATGCTTTCAAGACCCACAGTTAAACTGAATCATTAATAAACTATTTTTTCCAATTATACCAAAAATCACTGGAATTTTGGATGCAAGGTAGCAAAAGGTCTTTGGTTATAAACAAGCTTTGTGTTTCCAGACCAAAGCACATTTCCCTCATTTTTTTCAGCGTCTTCTTTGGATATAACAGAGATGGCTCATTATGCTGGTATAGTTTATGGGATGGAGGGTGGTGTTTTTACCAGCAGTACAGAGTCTTTATTTCCAGAAAAAATAATGCCTCAACCTCTGCTCATCAGAGAAACCTGAAGAGCTCAAACCCCAACCTGTATTGCTTGCATTTTTTGTCTGCAGAACACCAGCTACCAAAATCTACACAGGTCTGCTCCCAGAAAAAAAAAACAAGATCCCTGTGCAGGGATCAGCCCAGGAAGACCGAAGGTGATTAATTAGGAGCTGAGAAAGAAATTCTGTCTCAACTGCAGCACCACACAGAAACTGGTGCTGCTTAATGCAACCTGTTTGATACCGAACACAAGATTGCTGGTGCACAAAGCCTGAACACTTGGCTACTCATCATCTTGAACTGGCTTGGCTTTTGGAAGGACTCCACTGAAAGACAGGGAAAATAGAGAACAACCACGAGGTAAGAAAAGGTCTCTTGGACACTGTGAGGAAACTGAACTGTGGAATGATTCTAACAGTCTAAAGAAGTATGTGTTTTTTCTTTGGAGGCACATGGAAAACACCTCCTACTCTCCATTTGTCCTGTAGCCTGATGTTTTTGCAAAATAGCTCTTATTGACAAAAATATAGCATTCTCATGAAAATAAACTGCAGATGCAGTAGTGGTAACAGGAACTGAACCATGGAATCTGCCGAGTTGGAAGGGACCACCCAGTCCAGCTCCTTGCCCCAACAATCCCTCCCTGTCCAAACCCTCCCTGAACTCTGTCAGGTTTGGTGCTCTCACCACTGCCCTGGGGAACCTGTTCTAGTGCCCAACCACCCTCTGGGGGAAGAACCTTTTCCTGATACCCAAACTAAACCTGAAAACCCTGACCCACCTTCAGGTTTCAGGTCCTGTCAAGAGTGAAAAGATCAGTGCCTGCCCCTCATCTTCCCCTCCTGAGGATTTAGAAGACCCCAAGGAGTTTCCCCTCAGTCTCCTGCAGCTCCAAGTGCCCTCAGCCCCTAGGCCCCCTCCCCATCCTCACTGCCTCTCCAATTGCTTAATGCCCGTATCACCCTTTTGTTAAAGACAACGCTTTACACACCAATTCAGTACCCCTTGCCTGGGAAATCAACGTTAGAAATATTAACATTAAAAAAATACACAGTGCAAATTACATAACGATAAAAAAATTGCTTAAACCAATGTTACAATTTGCTGATTCTATCCAGAAGAAAGATAAGACATATCCCCAAGCAGTTCCCCAAACCAGGATGAAATGGTACAGTCTCAAAGCAATTAAACAGCACAAAATTCTGTTTCCCACATAGGAGTTACCAGTTTACTCTGACCATCACTGGTTTGGAAAATTAATGAAAAAATAAGAATTTTTGTTATTTCAGCACGAGCAACTACTACCAGCAAAGGCATGCTGCACATCTGATTAACTTTTTAACAATTAGGAGCTCTGACATGTGAACAGATAAAAAGCAGAAAAGTCAAAACCCAGGTTTAGTAAGGCAGGTAATGGAATGTGCTGTTATGTGTAAGAAATGTTCCTTCAAATGCTGCAATACTTTAAATGCCAGCTCTTGGCAGTACTGAATTGTTCAATCTTATAAACAGATGATGTGTTTTAGTGACACACTTTCCTTCTGAAACTCAAGGACTCAAAGGTGAACAAAATTTATGAGCAAAAGTTGGGCTGAATAGTGTCTACTCACAAGAAAAGCCACAACTTATTAGTGACACAATACTTTAGACATAGGTATCAGTGTTGCACATGTTCTTCAGCTATATTAAAAACAATACTCAACATAAAAATTGTCTTCGGCCGAACTAACAAACTACACAACAGCCTCCTGCATCAAGTAAATAATAAAAAAAAAAATATCCCCTGCAAGAGTCAGCACAGAAAAACTCCAGATCTTCTGAAAGCTGAACATCATCTCACTGCACACAGGAGGAGGAGGACAGAAACAAGAACTGCAAAGTAAAGGGTTTATATCTCCATGTACAGTCTACAGACCTTTGAAGGGAACACAGCTCAGTAAAATCTCACTACTCTGAAGGCTTTCAGTTGTGTTTGTCTGCAAACAAAAAGATTCATGGAACTTAGGTGTGTGTCTAATCACGGAAAATGTTCAGACAGAACAGATTGGAAGCTCAAGTCACCACTGGAATACAAAGATTAAAAATACTGCAGAAATCTGAAGCATACATTGCTCAATACTGCTTATTTACAAAGTTGTTATTCAAAGGTCACTGACCACTAAAATTATTTCACAAACTAATCTGTTTTTACAGGTCTTAATCCTATAAATACTGTTTTTGTCAATACACTGCCACATTAAGAATATATGATAATTTATATCAAGACTAAAATTATTCTGTTTTTTCTGTTCATGTGTAGTAAAGAGCACTGCTCACCTGATGACTTTGTGTACTCCAGCAAATTAAATGAGAAGTATTTGGTTAAAACACACAGCCTTAACTCCTAAACCTAACATATGACTAAAAACACTTCCTAAGGTGACGCAGAGCTCTTATCTAGAAAAATCTTAACTGTTTCTGAGGACTCAGCAAACAAGTAGCAGGACAATGAAAAGTCTTTCATGCTGTTAAATTTAGCTAAGAATTATCTCCTGTTCTTCAGCATCAAGTATTCCCCGTGCTCTGAAAACAAGAAGCCACGGGATTACAAGAAAGCCTCATTTAACATGTTTTTATAGAGACTCTGCTATCAAGAACATTACTAGTAACTAAAAGATCTCCAAATCGTGGGCATTATCAATTTCAATAGTGTCCTCAGGTTCCATCTTTGCCTCGTGGTGCCCTTCCTGCAGGTCCTCCAGGGAAGCCAGAGCCTCGTTTGTGTCACTGGCAAAAGTCTCACGGGATGCATCATCATATTCCTGCAGGTTAAGCCCCTTGATGGCCTTCTTCATCTTCTTCCCCAGAACTTGTATCCTCCTCTTCTTGGCAGCTTTCTTGTTTTCATACTCCTTCTGGTTTTCCAGATAGAATATTTCCTTGAAAGAAAAGAAGTAAACAGCAAATTATATTTGCATATTCATTTTACTTGTATTTCCTAAAAAAAGGTGAAGTAATAAAAAGAAAATACTTAAGATACTTAAGTATCTTAGTTAAATATTAAGTAAGCCACTTGTTATTGAGAGCAGAAGTGTGAGAAAAGACTGCATTTAAGGAAAAGGGGTAGAACAGAGTATTTACTTTCTATTAGTGTAAAGTGATCAGCCTTGCAACTTTTAAAAATTTTTTCTGACCACTGCAAGCTTTGGAAGGATGTTGGAGTTTTAGTTTCCTTTCTCTTTTTCTTTTCTTCAAACAATTTCAATGTTGACACAAAGATGATTTTTTTCTCAATTCCCAGTACCAGACTCTGGAAAGGTTTACAGAATTACCTGTACCCACCTATAAGCAAAATAAAAACTCTAACAAAAACTCTTTTAATAAAGTAGCATACGCCACAAGAAAAAAAAAAAAAGTTGGTATTTTCTACGCTAAGTTAAAAGATCTCAGAGAAATAGTATTTACAAGCTTACAAAACTGATTTAAAGAGCACCACAGATGAGCCCAGTGAGCAATTCAGATTAGGTTGAGACCATCAACTTTAATGAGAAATTCTGCCTGGTGCCACAGTTGAGAGTATAAGTATACAGGACAAAAATATTCTGCTGGGAGACCTGCACTCAATCCATGCACAATGACACAAAGCTCCAAGGGGAGAAACACAATGTGGACAGCTTTGCTGTAAAGAAAAGAAATCTACAAACCAGGAAAATCTGACATTTACCTCTGCCAGACTCTACAACCTCATCTTCCTCAACAGGTTTTTGAGACTGGCAACACGCAAAAATGAGCTCTCCCTGCTTAGCTAATGGCAATTTAATAATTTTTGAGTAGATTTTTTATCTTTTGCCTGTCTTTTGATTGTGAAAGCCTGGTTTCAATGGAATACACAGTTACATTTGTTAGAAGTTAGAGAGCTTCAGTCATGACATTTCTAGTAGGAAGACAAAACCCAAATGAGAATGTACATTTGAACTCCTGACATTTTTACCTTGATTTTTTCTTCTTTGATGCTCGGTGTGTTCTTCAGCAGGTTTAAATAAACACCCCCAGGTGTTCTTCTCCGGGTGCCATTCTTAATAGGGAGAGAGGAAATTAGGAATAGCAAGCTTAATGCTAAGTTTTGACAAAAAAATAGCCCTAAGGCAACACTCAGTGTTGAGGCAGAATAAAGCCAATTTCAGTTCTGGTGTGTCAAATACCAGATGAAAATAACCTTGGCTGTGTCTCATTTGTGACTGAATTAGTCATATGAACGTCAACAATCAGCCTGCTAAATCTGGACAGGAAAATAATGAAATTACAAAAAAATTCCCTTAGAATATAATGTTAAATTGTTAAAACTACACACTAACCCTGATTTTGGTAGTGAAGAAACAAAATACAAACAATATTCTAACTACTCTCACAGCTATCTGCAACAAGTTATGCAGTAGGTTAAAAACTCAGAGCATTCCTAACACATAGGCCCAGTAAATTGTCTGAAACAAATATAACAAAATTATGTTAATCCCAGGCTTTTTTTATAATTTTCTGTGCTCAGCAATGCTACAACTTGAAAAATGCTGCAGGATTTTGCATTTCTGTTGAAAGCACTGGAAACACAACCTGTACTTTAAAATTCCTCCCCACCACATGTTTGACCCAGAAGTTTTCAGTGCAGCAACAGCAGTGCATGGAAAGGGCTCAGCTTTGAAACCTCTGTAAATTACAAGTGCTAATTATTATTATTATTCAATTAAAATTTGCAGTATAAAACGCTGCTTTTACTCCAGAAAAAAGTGGATGATACCAGTGCAAAGTGTGATGCTTTCCTGATAAATAATGTACTGTATAATCTAAAAATTCCAAGAGGGATGGTCAGGTTTTAAGTAGGCTCTTGAAACAGCACATGTGAACATCTTTTTATCACCTGCATTTCATGGTGCCTTTTGTGATCTGCCTTCTTTCAAAGGGTATACTCTGATCTGCTCCCAAAGCAACCTGTGCCACCAGGAGTTGCGTCCCTTCATCTCCTCTGTTAAACACTTTTTAATTTAACTTTAAAGACAATGGAATGCTTCTAACACAACTAGCTAGCTGGAATTTGTTGCCTTTTGTTTTTTGAAAGAGGAAGGTGATTTTTTCTGTTTTGTTTTGTTTTTTATTTAGTTTATTCGGGGGTTTTTTTGATTGTGCTCCCCTACTTGTTTTTTGCCTCCTCTCTACTTCCAAGTGATGGAGCTTAAAAATTGTAATCAAGTGAAAGCAATTCCTCATTCTTGCCCACTTTTTCCTCATCCACAGCTTTCCTTACCCACCATGTTTTTTGCACTGAGGCTCATTATTTAACAAGAACAATAACAGACAACCTAACCAAGGAGTATAGGGTTTTTCAACACTATTTTAAACAGAAAGCAGTGCTCAGCTTTGCTCTCCTGAAACACAATCCAGTGGTTCCCTAATAAAGCTAACAGTTTTCCTTTAGGGAGTTATTCTGAAACTGGGATGTTGAAAATGCTGGGTTTTATCCAAACCTGAGGATCCTTCATCCTCAAGGGTGAGGGAAAGATTCCAAGGAGAGGCACAGTAACAGACACAACATTATCCCTGCAAGTCAGACACCAGTGTCTGCACAAGAACCTGGGTAATTTCCAGGTTCATTCATCTTACTGTTTGCTCAAATCCTGCTGGAAGGTTACACAGATCATTTTTTTAGGGGTTACACACATTATTTTTTTATGTTTATTAGGGGAGTCTCATGGCAAGGGGAGGCCACAAAACTCCAGGAGAACATGTCCAGCACGAGAAGCTTGTGTGAAAATTCTACAAGTGTGAAAATTCCACAAGTGAAGAGCTGCTGCCCTGCCCATCCCTGGCAAACCCACAGGATGACATTTTCCTTACCACGATGAACAGTCCACCGTTCTGCTCTACTTCAGCTGTTTCCATCAGCAGCTCGATGGCTTTTCTCTTCCCAATTATTTTCACTACTCGAGCAATTAAGTCTTTCTTTGGCTCACAAAGTCTGAACAGACAGAGGAAAGATAAAAATAAAAAAGAGGTACATTTATTGTCAGGATAATTCCTTGAGTATAACCGACTGTGGAACTTCCACAATGAATAATTCATTTTGTGCAGAAGAGTCCATGCATTCAAATGTGTTTAAATGGTTTACTGAATCAGATTTCAAAATACTGTGCTTCTGAACTTGCTTCAATGAAAATGCCTTGAGTGGTTATTTTCCTTCGAGTGACATGTGAAGTATCAAACCAAATACGAAACTGCAAAGACGTGCATAAACCTCTGAAATCAAAATATAAAAGCTTCTTGTGCATTTAACAGTTAAAATTAACTTTTTACAGTTCAATCAGCAACTGAACAAAACAGGAAGTATAAAGTTCCCCTGTATCATGTGCCATTTCAGTCAAACCTACATAACAAAGAAGAAATCAGTTTATTGACTGATCTACAATAATCTACAAAAAGCAAACAAAACAACAAAAAAATTACACTACAGCAGAACCCTACCGATACAGCTCAGTGCCACTGCTACTACAATTAAAAAAAAGAGGCTTCTGCCCTATTTCAATGAAGCTGTATACAACAAAAAGGAGTTTATTGCAAGAAATATGTTTAAACTTTTCAAATTAAGAAATGAGGAACTACCCAGAACTATTAACAGCATTAATAACTAATTGCTGTACTAATACCACATGTATAAAAACAACTATGACCAATAAACCCAAGTTTTATTTAAATGTCAAGCTGTCAGTAAATCATTTAAGTCTTATTTCTCATTTAATGTAATTTTCTTCCCTTGCACCACTTTAAAGAGGAGCATGGCAGTTTAACTCCATCCAAAACACTGCACTGCCCAAGTTATCTAGTTTCAAGGGTTTAGAACAGATTTTTTTGGTGACCACAGCGTGTGTGCATTAGTGTCAAACTCGAAACAACCACTGGGTATTTCCCAAAAAAAGCCACTACTAAATCTGTATAATGAGAAGCAGTATTTTTCCTTGCCCTGCTCCTAAATAACAAACTACCCTAGTGGCTTTGTAAATAAAAATATAATAATTCGAAGAAACGGGCAGTATTATTTGGATGTTTCTGCAAGATCACCAGCCACAGTGATGCATTTTTATCCCAGGACTTTGGAAATGCTTTTTGTCATCTTTATGCCTTGAGAAGGCTGACCTAGAACAGAGTCTAGACAGAGTTAAAGAATAAAGTAGGGATTTATTAAAAGGCCTCAATGGATCCACCTTGGGCAGCACAAGAGCTCAGCCAGGGCCACACCCCAGGTAAAGGCAAAATGGTCACAAAAATGGACAACCAGGCACAGGGTCTCAAACTTTTATAAGCTCTGCTCCATTTGCACATTGAAGTTAATTTTCCAATTACAGCTCCAGCCCGTAAGTCCCATCCTGCTTGTTTTTCTTTCTTCATTCCACTGCTCATAATGCTGTTGGGCCTGAGATTTGCATCACCTGTCCTTGGTCCCCAGCTAGAGCAGCAATTGTTCTGTCTCCCTACTCTGTGAAGAGAGCTCACCATCCCCTAACACGAAGCTCAGAAGAACACACTAAAGCAGCACTAAAGAATCTGAGAAATATAAAAGCCAAAACCTGAGGCATCAATCCACTGTGACACCTCATTTAGCAGCAGGGGAACTTTCCCCCCACTTCTTTCTAGCAACCACCAATACTTAGTGAAGATGCACCATTTTTTAACTCACCGATAAGCAATCTCATCTGCCACTTTCTCCTCCGAATCTTCCTCTGTGATCTCATACCTTCCCTTGTATTTCATCTCCTGCCTTTCCCCCAGTCTGTCTTTCACGGGCCTCTTCCGTTTGAGGAAGCCCTGCCCGTTCTCCTCCTCTGCTGGACACGTCTTCTTGTCATCGTGCATGTATTCATCCAGCTCCTTATCCAAAGTCTCTGCCTCCTTCTGCTGGGCTTCCTTCATCAGCTTTTTAGCCAGCAAGTAGTTGTAAGTCTCAGACTGCCTGCTCCTGTCAATTGAACCGTCCATGCCCAGAATCCCAAGCTCGGTCGCCACCGCATCCTGGTTCTGCTCCTGGAGCACGGCGCCCCAGATGTTGTTGACCTTCTTCCCACGCACAGCAGTCTGTTTTTGGTGGCTCTGGCTGAGCTGGAAGGGCTCGGGTTTGGCAGAGGAGAAGTTGAAGCATTTCTGCCTCTTCCTCTTCCACAGGCAGCCGTCGTCGTCGGAGTCGGAGCCGCTCTCCTCGCTGGAGTCCAGGCTCTTGGTGGTCCTGTAAGGAACACTGGGAGCACAGGATGAGAGGCTGCTCTGGAAGGGCCTGCAGGAATCACTGCCAGCGTGCAGCTTCTGCAATCAAAAAGCAAATTGAAACCCATTATTAATGAAAATTAGAAGACCTATCAAGTCATCCATTAGCTAAAATATGTAATTCAGGCTCTTGTGGCCAAGCAGACCTCCATGAGCATCTCCTGGGCCACAGCACAGGAGCATCCTTTGAAACTGCTGCATTTTGAGTGCATGAGCATGAAACAGAGCACGGCTGACACAGAAAAACATCAGGAGCTGCCCTTCCCCTTGAGGCAAACTTCGCTGAGCAAAAGTTACCACAGAACTGGAAAAGCGGTGAATATGCGCAAACGGGGCAGGACGCACAGCAGGCTCTAAGAACAGGAAAATACCAGAACAACACAGCAACTAAACAGAACTTTGTGTAACATCAGAGATGTTAATAATCTCTCTGCAGTTTTCAGTGAGAAGACCAAATGACCAAAAAATATACCCCAAAATCAAACCCACAATACTGGGATGGTGCTCAGACTAAGTGTGTTCTGTGATCCCTCAGTCACGACAGCACATGACCAACTTGGGGACAGCAGAACCTTTACAGAACCACCCACTTTTCCTCCTTTAAACCAACAAGACACCACGGTTTAACTATGTCTTATGAATTAGAACAAACATCCCCCCCACCAAAAAATCATTCCACTGATATACAAATATTCAAGAAATGCTTTTACTCCTAATTCCTTGACTGAGTTTTTAATATAAAGTTATATGCTGTCCCATTATCTTTCAAAATAAGATCTCTTTCTTCACTTTCAGGTGAAATGAAAATTCTTTCTTTAGTCTTACTGTTTTCATCGACACGGTGCTGTTTCTTCTTTCTCCAGTCAGAAAAGGGAAGTATTCAACTTACCATGTTATGAAATATAAACTTTTAACTTCAAGTGTAATGCAACAACCCCAAACACAGCATCAATAAAAAAAGACTGAACATTTCTGTAAAAAACATCTTCTGCGCTTCATTTCTCAGGCTACATTGCAGAGATCAAAATAACTGGAGAAAATAAAATTTGTTATGCATACAGTGTCACACACTGATCTTTGAAATCTTTGTCTGTACACTGCTGTGAATACCTCACACTCTTAGTAAAAATTCCTCACAGATTAAGTTCCTCATATCCTCTGAGAATCACAAACTGGTTTAGGTTGGAAGGGATCTTAAATCCCATCCAGTGCCATCCTGCCATGGCAGGGACACCTCCCACTGTCCCAGTGTCCAGCCTGGCCTCAGGCACTGCCAGGGATGCAGGGGCAGCCCCAGCTGCTCCGGGCACCCTGTGCCAGGGCCTGCCCGCCCTGCCAGGGAACAATTCCTCATTGCCAAGATCCCGGCCAGCCCTGCCCTCTGGCACCGGGAGCCGTTCCCCGGCCGCCGTCCCCGCGGCCCTCGGCAATCGTCCGTGTCCGTCTTTGCCGCGGCCCCTCCGGGCCCCGCGAGGCCGCCCCGAGCTCAGGCCAGAGCTTCTGGTGCCCAGGTGAGCGATGGCGGCTGTGGCAGCCTTTGGTGCCAGCAGAGCCGCTCCATCCCTGTGCCCGTGCCGGAGCCCCCTCTGGCCTGGCTAGAGCTTCTCCCTGTCCTGGGGACTTCGGGCTGGTGGCGGAGGGGACACAACGGGGACATAGAGAGAGACAAGGGGACAGTGCTGGCCTCTCTACCCAGGCACGAAGAGCCGCGGGGTGCTGGTGCTGACAGCCGGCAGCGCTCGGGGCTCTCCTGCGCGCTCCCCCGGCCGCTCGCCCTCACGGTCGCCGCTGCCCCCATTGTTCCCGTGCACCACGCGGGGAGGCCCCGGCGGTACCGGGGAGGGACAGCCACCAAGGCAGGGACAGCCAGCCACCAACGCAGCGACAGCCACCAGCGCAGGGACAGCCAAGCCAGCAGCCCCGGGAGAGGCCAACAAGCCCCGGGAGAAGCCAGCAGCCCGGGAATGAGCGCCCCACGGCGCCAAAACCCCCTGAGGCGCGGCCTCCGCGGCCTTCCCGCACCGCTGTCCCCCCGGCCCGGCGCTCCCCGCCCGGCGCCCCGGCCGCCGCCCGCCCTCACCTGTCCGGGGGAGCCGGCGCCGGGCATGTCCGAGTCGGAGCCCGAGAGCTCGCCGTCCTCCACGTCGCCGTCCATGCTCCGCAGCTCCTGCGCCATGTCCCGGCGGAAGGGAGGAGCGCGGCGGCGGGGCGGGATAGCGCGTCCGTCCGGGGCCGGGCCGGCTGCGGCTCCTCCTTCCCGGCTCCTGCCCTGTGGAAATGTGTTGGGAAGGATGAAAGTTTGACAAGAAAGTCTCGCAGATATGTATGCTTGGCAGAAAGATTTTTAAATGTAGAGTCTGATGAAGGAATAGAGATGGAAGCAAGTTTTGATATGGAAGAAAAGAATTGCTGAGTTATTCTTACTGCATAACCAAGAAGGCAAAGGGTGTGTTAGTTAGAAGGGGTTTTTATGACTTAGAGCAAAGGATAAACCCACCTCAAACAAGATGTTTTTATCAAGCAGAAAGAGAGCACAGCAAACAAGCCAGCAAAGCTGCAAGTAGAAAAAAGGTCTCAGGATTTTCCACTGCAAGAAAACTGAAAAACAACTCCTAACTTAAACTGTAATGTACTAACTTTTAGTGATTGGAGAACAGTAACATGAATATGGTAATTATAGTAATGATAGGCTATAGATAACAAGGTGTAGATTGGTTCTACGGTATTAAGATGCTCAGCAAAGAAAAGTATATAAGGCATTGTAACCAAAAGAAAAGTATAGAATGCATTGTAACCAAAACCAAAGGGTCTCCAGGCCTGCCTGTAACTGGAGCTGACAGCTGTGGGCACAGCTCTGTCACTCACAGTCTTGGGCTGCTGTGACATCTTGGGTGCAATAAACTGCATTTTGGAGAGCCCCTGGAGCCCCACATCCCTCATTTCAGCTCTTACAGAAGTGCCTCATTTCGCCGGCTGGGGTCTCTGTACAAATCACAAACGGGACAGGGCTGCTGAGGAGCTGCCTCGAGCTCTTTGATTTTCCAGCATCAGTCTCATTCCATGGCTATGGCAATGGGAAGATGCCAGCAGCTCACATCCCAGGCAGCAGACACAGAACTCAATGTCACAACTCACTTTATAAGATTTTTGACCAATCACACAAAGCAAAAGCACATTGACAGTAGTTCTATCCAGCCACTATAAGCACAGGTACCTTTGGTTAAACAATGCTTGCTTATTTCAAATACAATACCTGCTTGTGAGCCTTAAAACACAATGCACAGAGCTCCATTATTAAGCTTCAAACTTCCTAATATCTTGCCAGATAAACTTTTCTGTAGCTTGGGGAGTTATTCTAGACAAGGGTTAATACACACACCATTGTTCTATTTGTCCTTGCTTTTCTACAGTTTAAATAATTTTTCTGCTGACCAATCTCATGGCTTTAGCTCCCATCACAGTCCCGCTGTCTCTGGGGCCTGCCCTTTGCAGCTTTCCCAAAACCCTCTGGTTTTGTGGGTTCCCACACCTCATGGTGGAAGGAAGCAGGGTGTTATCGGCCTTACAGCGTGCCCCAGGTGGCTTGTGGGGCCCTGGGATGCTCGGCACAAGGGTTGAGGGGGTGTGGGATGTGAAGAGTTTAGTGTTTTTTGGAGTGGGATCTCGGTGTGAAAAATGCGTATTTTGTGATTGGATTTTCACAAGTATTAAAATGAATATTATATGTGTTGTGTTAGAAAGTAATGGTGTATTAATTCTCTTTAAGTAGTGTGGTAAATATAGTTTTAGTTTATAACAAAATGTTAAAATAGAAACTATGCTATGTAGGATACTTCTGTTGGAAAGAAAGGACTCACAGTGAGATAACAGCCACAGGACACCTGAATCTGTCAGAGAAAGGGAATTTATTGCCCCATTATCAGGAGAAAGGAACTTCTTCCCACCTTGCTCAACCCTAAAGATGCCGTTAGAATTAAGAGGAAGAAGCTGACACTGCCCAGACAGAATCCTGTGTTTGAATGGAATTTCTGCATCATGTATGAGGTGTATGAATATGCAACAGGGTATTGTTTTTAAGGGTTAATCCTCTGTTAACAGGTGTCCTTTTTTCCTGCTCTTATGCTGCCCAGAAAAGGTACCCAGATGTCCATAACTCCTTTTTTATTATTGTCTTATATTGTCCTAATTCAAATAGTCCAAATTATTATTACTCTAATTGCATTACTATTTTAGAACCATTTTCTTACTATTAAACTTTTAAAATTTTAAAAGCAAGAGATTGGTGTTTTTCACATTGGTGTATTTTCAAGCCGGATCAAAAGGAAGGAGGTTCCTTCTCGATGCATCCTGGAATTGATAAGCTTGAAGGATGTGATAAATAAAGGTGTGGAGAAGACAAGGCTATGAAGGAATTAATTATTGCATATAAATGTCTCCAAGGCAGTTCCTGCCTCTGTTCAGTGGTGCCCAGTGACAAGACAAGGAGCAATAGACTAAACAACAACATGAGGAAGAAATTCTTTCCTTGGAGGGGCAGAGCACTGGAATGGCTTCCCAGGAAAGTTGTGGAGTACCCGCCTCTGGAAGCACCCCAAATCTACCTGGATTTGTTCCTGTGTCACCTGGTGACCCAGCCTGGGCTGGATGAGCTCCAGAGATGCCTTGCAGCCCCAGCCATCCTGTGTTTCTGTTTTAGAAGAACAAAGAGGACTTAGCATCCCCCACTCAAGGACATCTGGGAGCTAAGAAGCTTTAAGCTGATGGTATTATTGCATGGTAATACCAGTGCTCGAGGTATTATTATTGATTGAGAGAAAAAAAACCAAATCCAAGCAGATGCCTCACAATTCTTCAGCACATACCAGCTGCTGGATAGGTACATTTTAACAAAAATAAAGCAGCACAGTCGATAAATTGCTCCTACTGGAAACATCTTGACTCCAGGGAAACAAATGTAGCTGTGATTTTCCTGAGAAGAGTTACATCACAGCTGGGCATTTATGGTCCTGGTGATGTGGCCCTGAACACCCAAAACATTTAAGGGTGCAGGTTTTCACTCCCACCATTAACAGGCCCATGCATGCACACTGTTTTCCCTTCATGCATTTTAGACTCTCTTACCTGAGGACTGCAAACCATCAGTGCCTCATTCAAATCCCTGTTCTAGTCTAATTGGATTTTCAGTGCTTGGACACTTAACTGCAATGAAAATCACTGGAAGCCACTTCTCGTAATCAATTAGCCATTCTCATTATCAGTTATCCAGTCAAGCCTTTGACATTTTTCTGCACCTTAGGATGGGTATTTTACTTAAAAATTTCACTCCTGGACTTAAATTTCTTATTGTCTTGACAAAGCTGAAGAAAGAGCAGGAACAATTAAAGCTCCTTCCCTGTTTGGTCCCTCAGGAAACTCATGTTGCAGTGCTTCACAATTATTCAAGAAACCCAGTGAAAATGAGACAAATTATAGTGTGCTTCTTTCTGTGCTGTTCTCACCTCATTTCCCATTGTGTTTAATCATGCATAGCACTGGTCACATCCTCTTCTGCCAAAAAGCTGGTTTTAATTTTATTTGCAAATAAATCATATCTCTGGGGTTTCGCTAGGTTACAGGGAGTTCCTGGGCTGAAGTTAAGGGAAACTGTGGGACAGGGAAAATGTAATCCTCCAGTAACTCACATGAAGGAGTTCTCTATGTCAGCATAACCTGTACATGGCACTGAGCAAAAACCACAAAGAAGCCACCACAACTTCCAGTTTAAGTTCAGAAGAATAATTCATTTGGGCACTTCTTAAAATATCCAGAAGCAGGCCCAGTAAGATAAATCAGATAACAGTGCAGTTTACTATAAAAAAAACCCCCAAAACTAAAAACAAAAAAGGAAAAGCCAGCTGATTCACAGCCCCATATCTTGATTTCCTAAATGAACATTCTGTATTGAGGCATGTCTTCCTATCTCCATCTTTAATGCAGCTGTAAAGAACATTTTGTTTTCTCACTTCAGGCATAGTAGGGATGGTAGGCAAGACCTTGGGAAAGAGCAGAGAAATTCTTGGTTAAACACTAATTTCAGTCAGGGTCTCCTTGATGTCCTTTTTTGCACACCTTCAGTTTTCCCCTTACCAAAACCAACTAAGCTGACAGAGAAAGCTTAAAAAACACCCTTTGATTGAGCATATCACCTTCAAAATATCACCTCCAAAAAAAATTTATTCTATTATATCATATTATCATATAATAATTAGACTCAAAAATCAGATAATCAAGTAGTTTATGCCAGCCTGCAGCTGCTCTCTGTTGTGTAACTGCAATTTTGTTTGAGTGGAGTCTCATCACTCTAGGTCCAGATAAGGCTCAGAAGATCCATCTCTGATTGCAGAATCTTCATTCTGAGAAGACAGAGTCCTGCTGACTTTGTAGCAAGTGCATTTCATGTCAATGGAAACAAAATGTGCAGTATTTTTAAAACCAAGTGGAATAAATGGTGGGAAATTAGTCCCTCCCTGCTCCAGTGGATGATTCCATACTTCTTGCAGCTGTGACTCACATTTACCATTTACTGGCTGCACAAATAGGGTGCACAAATTTCAGAAAATGTCACCAATTTGTTTGTGAAATCCGTAAATCATTCTGTTTTGCCTGCCTTGATGAGCAAGTCAAACAGATGGAGAATATTTATTTCAAGGTGTGCGTTTAATTAAAGCAACCAAGGTCGTCATGGCTTCTTCACCTCGTCACAAACTGAATTCACAAGAGAAAAGACTCTTAACTCCTCCAGGATTTTTTTTTCCTTTTCTTTTCTTTTCTTTTCTTTTCCTTTCTTTTCTTTTCTTTTCTTTTCTTTTCTTTTCTTTTCTTTTCTTTTCTTTTCTTTTCTTTTCTTTTCTTTTCTTTTCTTTTCTTTTCTTTTCTTTTTTTAAGAATCCAGTTGGTGGTGATAAAACTAAACAATTTGTTCAGCAGGCACAGTATGTCCCAAGCCCAGCAGGATGTTCACTTGGAAAGGGCATTATTCAGGAACACTTGTGCTCCTTAGGAGGGGCTGCGGGAACCTGATGCTTTTCATCTGTGCTTCCACTGCATGAAAGATAGGTTTAGTTTACCTAGAAACTTTTCAGATAATCACAGTTCTGTGCCATAAGCGTTCATCCTCCCACTCTGACTCCAGCACTGCAAATACCTGTTTTTAAAAGCCATGAATTCCTGAGATGTAGGCGGCGTGCCAGGGTGTTAACATCCTCAACGTGGCCTTGAAACAGAACAGCAGAAATGTTCTCAGTGCTTCCTTTTGCAACAGGATTTGTTCAATTGAATGCTTCTTGGTTTATGCAGCTAATCAAAACGCTTAAAAAAAAAGAAATACTCAAACCTACAAATATCAGTAACAAATACCTATGTTAAGAGAAGGCTTTTACAATGCCAGTTCGTGAAAATTAAACCCTTCTAGTGCATTTATAATATGCAATTGTGAAATCCCAGTGAAAATACAGTCCTTTACAGTGGTCATAAACTGAAGGAGACGAATGTGTACACAGGCACAAGAAGTGCATGTGAAGCCATCTCCTGGGTTTTCATAAGGAGAATTTTGAGGGTTTTAGATATAGAGGGGTAGAGGTGTTTGAATGTGGAGTGGTTTTTTGGTGGGGGTGCGTGGGGTCTATTAAATTTTCTAAATTGTCTTTTTGGGGGAGGGGGTGTTTTGTTGTTGCTGTTAATGTTTGTGGCTTTTTGTTTGGTTGGGGGTTTTTAATAATTTTTTTGTTTCTGACTGTCCTACTCTTTTACGATTAATTTGCAGGAAATTTAATTAATTCCACCAAGTCAAGCCTGTTTTGCCTGTAAAGTAGATAAATAATCTGTCTCCATCTTAATTTTTTCTATTTTCCTCACCTGTCTTTCCTGTGGAAGTGATAGAGCACTTGGGGGGCCAGCAAAGGTCAACCTACCACAGAAATCAATGTTAGTCCTAATCTCATGTAGAACTCTTACTTAATCACCAATTGGCAGTTTTTCTGTTTGCATTCAATATTTTCTTCCTGGCACATCTTTTATTATTATTCACAGCATTGCTGTCCTGTGTGACCCAAAGGCTGCATAAAAAAGAGTTTAATTGAAAAGTTTTACGAAACAGAAAGAAGTTCTGGAAAAACTTTTTCGCTTCAAATGTGCTCTCAAAAGTAAATGCTTGGTTTCAGTAAAGAGTTAGTAAAGGTTAATTGCGAACTGATAAAAATATGTCAGCAGGAAGGCAAAATAAGCCTTGTCACTATGTCAAAGAGTTTCACAGGCATTAATACAATCATTGTAGCATGTTAAAAAAAAGTATTAAACCTTTGCACTTGGAAATAGACAATTATTAACTCATTAAACAGAACTTGTAACAATGCTCACAAAGGCTGAGTCATTTATCAATAGCACAGATGTGCCACATTTAGGTGAAAGAGATCCAACAGGAAACAGATTGTAAAGTGCCAAAATATTTAATTTTTTCCCAGTGCATGCCAGTAAATCTAAAGCAACTAAGTGAAAGTAAAAATGTTGGAGGTTTTTGTTATGTTTTGTGTTGATTGCTCCCAAAGTAAATACTAATTTGGATTTCTGGTGCTTCATATTTAGGAGTATGTCAGACTGCCCAAGCCACAAAGTCTGATCTAAGCTGGAAGATGACACTGGGCTGTAGCATTCAGGGAGATAACAGAGCTGCTCCATGGATTTGCAGTTGTGAAAATGCGTTTTCGTACATATATATCACATCCAGTTATTCCATGATGAGGTGAGCCTCTGAGAAGAACCTGTAGTTTACTTTTGTCTCCCTCTGGAACAGAAAAATGAATCATGAAGTTAAAACGTTGCACTCCTTGAAAGAAAATTGTAATCTCCGTTGTTTTCTATTCCAGTGTGATTAGAGAATGAATGCATGTGTTTAAATTTTGTCAGCAAAATTTATTTTTATGAAAAGAAATGGTCTCCTGAGATTTTGTCACGGAGAAATAATAATTCCACAGCTCATATTACTGTGCATCTACAAAAAACCCAACTGGGATGACAGAGCAGCATCTCACTGCTGTAGATTGTAAGGTCTTGAAGTAAGGATTTTAGGGACAATGAAAACTTTGTAGACTTCTGTTCTCTTTCAACACTTTTTTTTCCTTTCCCCCCCCCCCCCCAAAGAATGCATTCTCAGTGAAAGGGGGATAGAAAAAGGAAGTTTTTATTGGTTTTCCAGCTATACATCTTACTTTATACTGAAACACTTATTTTGATAATGATGATGATAATGAATAATAATGAAAATAATAATAATGATGATGAAAATAAGAATAAAAATGATTATGATAATAATAGTATAGTACTACAATATTTTTTTCTAATTAATTGAGATTAATTCTAACAACAATATATTGACCCAAACAGAATTTTTTTTTCCATCCTAGCCATGGACAATCAAATCTACTTATTGTATATTCACTAACAAAACCAGCCTGGCCGCTCAGAGCTATTCAGAAGTGAAAGTTTTGTTATCTCTTTTAAACCATTATCCCCATTACAGGGATCTCCATGCAGAATTTTTTTGGGTAAACCAGCAGGGGCTAATTGTTCACTCACTGTTTACTCTGATGTAAAAGGCAACAACAGCAAAAGGTGATTTTGCAATGCATAGAAACAAATAAGTAAATAAGTTAAATGTCTGTTATAATTTTTTTCTTCTCCTCCACCTGTTTTCATCCCAGCCTGGGATGAGTTATGAGGCGAAAACCTTTTGAGGAGGTCACATCTGCAGTTGTTGTTCTGCTCCCCTCCTCTGATCTCCCTGGCAGCCTGGGGTGAAGGGCAGCTCCTGTGCAAGGCCCGCTGTACAGAATGCCATGTTCCAGGGCTGTGAAAAAGGAAAAAACCCAAAAAAGCAGCTTTATTCATGTCAGGGTCTCTCAAGCATTATTGAGTGTGCTCACAAGAGCAGATGTTGCTTGGCGCTGGCCTTGAGATGAGAACATCAAGAGCTCTGGTAAATGAGCTGCCACTTTTACAGGCACAGCAGCTTGATTTCCTCAAAGGTATGGGTGAGAAATAAGAACATTTCCAGTGTCAGGCAGGGTAATGTCCTTGCATGAGCTGCAGAGCCATCCAGAGCTTGATTATAAGAATATAAATATTTTGATTATTGGAGAGAAGGAAAGATTGTGCTACTCCCTTTAATTTATTAGTCTCAATAAGTTTTTGTTATTTCTGTCAGAGACTGCAGACAGAGGAGGCGGCTGAGTGAGAAATCTGAAACAAAGAGTTTTAAATCTCACAGCAAAAAGCTGTTAGATGAACATTACTAATAAAACAAATTTAGTTAAAATTGGGAATTTGTTCACTGTAAATATTTTCAAAAACCCAGCCATTTTCAGGCATTTATTTACAGTAAAACATGCAAGATTTTTTATAGACACTACCAAAGGTCTGCCTATTGAATGATGGCATAAGTTATTTGTGTGTTTTAATTACTACCAAAAGATCTCATCTACCTTTGTTTAATGGATACCCCAAGTTTTGTACAGATAAACGGTAAATTTTCAGTCCAACTTAGACCAATACCATAATTAAGTTTTCTGTGGTGTACAAACCCCTGAAGTGGTTCCCCTATTGCACCTACAGTGTATTAATCAAGTTTTCTGGGGTGCATAAGCCTTCAACTCCTCAACTCTCTCAAGATACCTTTCCTGTTTGATGACATCTAATTCATCTCTGGTTATATGGTGACCATTAAAACACTCTTTTCTGAATTTTGTTCTTCAGCTATTGATTGAGTTTTAGGGGGTATGGGTCCTTGGAGTTCCTTTCTGAAGGTGCAGTGAGGTAATTTATCAGGATTTTCTACTTTCAGCCAACACAGATCTAAATCAAAACCAGCTAAAATTACAGTCAAATATTTCTTAACTAATTAGACGTAGATATTTACTTAAAAAAACCCAAAACACCAAACTCCTGTCTAACTAAGATGTAACTTTCTGTCCAGTCAGGTTCATTTTTGCACTGATCTTCCACCATCTCTGTTTTACACAGAAATTGAGCAGTCCAACAGTCTTTCCTACCTGATACGTTTATGCAGCTTGAAAATAAATTTACAACCTGCTCGTAAGGTTTGAGTAGCTGCAAAGAGGAAACACTTTTTGTATCAAATTCCCTAAATAAATACATTTAGTGTTTAGTGTTTTCTACCTTAGAAACACACAGGTTTTCTGTGTGTATGTATGGGGTGGTGGGTGAGCTGAAATCAAGTAGCAGAAAAGAGTGTGGGATAATCACACAGCTTTTAGCTACACAGATTTATCTCTTCTATCTATAAACAGTGTAATAAAAAGATACCAGTTCATAAATAGAACATGTTTTGTAGCATGGATTTTTTATTTGTTTGTTTCCAGTTTTCACATGAATGCCACAATCCTCTCCTCTCCTCTCCTCTCCTCTCCTCTCCTCTCCTCTCCTCTCCTCTCCTCTCCTCTCCTCTCCTCTCCTCTCCTCTCCTCTCCTCTCCTCTCCTCTCCTCTCCTCTCCTCTCCTCTCCTCTCCTTTTTCCTCTGTTTTCCTCTCCTCTATTTTCCTAATACCTGGGGGCAGCAGGAGACCCAGAAACTCTTATCTGATATTCTGTGTACACAGCATGGAAGCAATCGCTGCCTGAAATGAGTTTGTTTTCTGAATAGTTGTCAAATAAAACTGTTTCTATGTAAAATTTTTACATAGAAACTCTCTCAGTGACAGAGACATTCTCTCTCTGTCACTGAGAGAAAGATCTGCACAGGGGCCTCAGCGTCAGGACATACTTATTTCAGGAAGGGGGAAGAGGGTGTGGATGTAAAAGGAAGAGAATTGAAACTTGATCAATTTCGCCAACAGCTACGGTAGCAGATTTGACAGATTTCCAGACCTTGAACTGTGCAAGTTCCACCCACCCCCGAATCAGCTCATTACAGTTTGCTGCCCAAGGCTTTATGCTGTTTGTTTAATACTCAACAAGATTAATTGTTAGAATTGAGGGCTACCTTTCATTCTTGATTAAAAACAGCAGCGATGACCCTGATAAAAATGATAATTAAAAAACCAAAATCCAGATACAACATCAGCTACTAAAAATGGGCAAGGAATTACTAACATTAACTGCTACAGTGACATCAAGTGGTGAAGCACCGCATTTCATGCTGCATTTTCAAAGCTAAATTCCTGGCACTTCCCACATCTCTCTCGTGGTCCATGTCAGTTGCAGTGTTAGAATCTGTTTTCTTATCAATATATTACTTTTCCTACAGAAACCAATAATAAAATTCTCCCCCCCACCACCCACGAGTTTAAATCGATTCTGGTGGAAGGAGAGCAAAGGTTTAACACTGTATATTCTCACTAGGTTCCCATTGTTCCTGATTGTCTTGTGTGTCTGACAGAGGTGACATGATTCAACAAGGATAAATTTCTCTTTAAAGTAACAGTTTGAGAAGTTTCTCCTTCCCTTTATTCATCAGGCAATGTGGGGGCAGGCATCCTTGAGAGAGAGAGAGAGAGAAAATAACAAAATTTCTTTGTAATTTGCCTTTAGATCTTGGTTGTATTAAGAGCTTTTCTTCACTGAGCCTTTTCTGGAACAGTCTCCCCCCTGCCCCCAAATGACCAATTTTAATTTATATTACAACAGAAAATAAATTTTCCACCTGGCAATACTTAGTGCTTCTGTGTTCTTAGGTTTATTTTATTTCAGCCACCAGCTCCCAGAGATAACATTTTTCATCTTATTTAGATGTGCTACCAATATAAAATCTATACTGAAAAATAGCGGTATTGCAAATTATTTGCTTGGTACTGTCATTTACATAAACAGCATTTAATTGTGTGATACTACTACTTTTCCTAATATTAGTACCTCCAGAGCTGTTTACTTACATTTATGCTATAATCTGTTATTTAGTTTGCATTGTAGTAACTGTGGCTTGCAATCTGTGGCTTAATTAAAAAAAATTCTTTCTTACAGGACTCAAAATGGATTTATAACAAGACCTGAGCCACAAATGCTCACTCTTAAACGTACAATTAAAATACACAGCTGATATTTCTCACATGCTAATGCAGAGAAGCAATTAAGACTCATTAATTTGGCTGTGAGAGGAGTTAAACACATACTTTAGAGTTTGTGTTTACCATTTACTATGAACTAATATTTAAATTCCATTTTATGCATTCATTTTTTTATCTTGACATTTTTTAATCAAATAATTAAACCATATATCCCTACATTATCCAAATCATTTGTCATCAATACACTTTCAATTAACTTTCCTCTATATTTCCTAGTATCAAAACCAATAACCAACTGTTAACCTAAAAAACCATGTAAGCATTACTTGCGCTGATTGTAAGTACACTGATATATTAATCCATTTTCGAAAGCAAAAATTATGGAAGAATTATTTTGTTTTTTTCATCACATTAGGAACACATGAGCTGTGAGCCCATTGGCACAGGATTTCCAGCCCAGAAAGACTCTGATTTATTAATCATGTCCTGGTTGAAATTTATAATTTGCACGCAGGCAATGGCAGGAAGCCTTTATTTCTTCTGTTGATGTGGAAGACAATTCAGGGTAAAAATGGAGAATCAAAGGTTTTTGAGGAGCTTTACCTCTGAGGAATGTCCAGCCATCCACAGAGACTGCATACAGGGAGAGAATGCAGAAAAGTCCTCAGCCCTTGTCTTAGTTTTTCACTTTTAACACGAAAATTGAGTGGGGGAAAAGATGAATGTCAGAAAAAGAATACCTTCAATGTAAGTCATTACTGATCTTCCCTTCCCTTGCCTGGGAAGCCATCCCATATTTCTTGCTGAAGGTGATAAGGTGTCAGGCAGCAAGACAAAGGCCTGAGACTGGGATTACCAGGCTTACCTAACAAATACACAAGGTCTAGATGGAATAATTTTAGCACCCTGAATTATTGATGAAAGTCAAAGCAGTGGGAGGATTTATCTTCCTTTCCCCCCCCCGCTTTTTCTCTCTCACTGTACTGTGCACACGCAGAGATAGTGGTTGGTTTAAATGCTTGTTTTTCCTGTGGCTTTAGTGCCTGTCCATGACCGGTGATACAGTAAAAAGAGAGAGAGTGAGAAAGTAAAGGAGTGCCTTAGAAATAATGCACTTTTATACGATTGAGATTGGAAAGCTGAAAGTGTAGAAATAGGAAAATATCTCACTTGGCAGGGGAATAAGACTCCTTTTCATGGATTGCATGAATTCAGATGAACAACAGTCAGATCAACATTCAACACTCTTCAAGATAAGAAACTCAATAAATTTTTTTCTTTTTTTCTTTTTTTGGTAGAGTGTAGCAAATTAACAACACAGAGATTCAGGGTTGTGTGTTTCTTCAAATGGCAAATCATGTCTTTTTAAATGCCCACGATTTGCAGCTGGTTTTGAAGGGCAGCAGAGAAACTTCCAAAGAGAAAAATGTCACTGCTTTCATTCTGGGGGGGAAGGGAGAAACAATTCTGCTTGCCCATGCTCCTGAAGATCCCATCAGAAAACAGACATGTCCTAATCCAGAACCTGAAATGTCATTTTTTTTCTATTTTTCTGGCTGCACTTTCTTATCTAAAGGGAACAAAAAAGAGTCTTTTCTGCGTTGGCTGTCACTGCTTTTGCTGCATGGCCGAATGTGAGTGTAGCCATTTCTTACTAAATGGAGCAAGGCTGACTTGCAAATGCGGGGGGAAAAAGAAATAAAATGAAATAATTTAGGCTGCAAGCCCAATTTCTGCAGCTCTGTTTGAGTCATGCCGTAGCATATACAAGCAGCAGATGTGAAATGACTTCCAGACACAGAACTGTGGCTGATCACTTGGTGAGGAGTCCAGTTCCTGTCAAGTGCATCTGAATTCCAGGAGATTGAGTGAATCTGGAACATCTGTTGCCTATGTATAGAAGAGATGAAAGGAATTCTTACCAGAAGTTGAAAATACACACATAGATATTTGTGTGTATGTAAACATAAAAATATCCATGGGCACATCACCTCACCAAGACCCACAGAAACCTTGCTATTCAAGAAATAAATTAATTTCTGGTTTGGAAATTAATAATATTCCAGTGCAGAGAATACTCCAGAGTAGATCTGATTGAAGTTTCACTGTTCTTTGAGAAGCTTTGGTTAAAGACAGCACTAAAACCTCCAGAAATTAAGAAAAACCAATTAGCAGACTCTCTTGACAGTGCATTCTCCGTATCCATGTCTGCAGACACATAGGGAAAAAGTCACTGATTATTTGGTTAAATAATGACATTTTTATGCCTCATTTAAGGAACTTTTTAAAAGGTTGCTTTGGTTATTCATTAAGTCTGGTTTTGATATTTTCATTGGGAAAGATCAAGTGAAACTTAATAAATTTGTAAAATTACAGGTTATTTTTCAGAAGCAAGAGAGGTTCAGTAAATGCACCTAACTCAGTGTAAGAAAAGCTAATTTTTATCAGCCATTACTGCACAACTAAGGCTGTTTCTGCAGCGAATTAATCTGTGCAGTCATTGCATAGAAGGGGTTACCCACAAAAGCAGATTGTCATGAACACTTTTGATGAAAACCTAAATTCTGATAAACACCTAAATTTTGATGTACACCTAAATGAAGACTTTTTGTGGGACACTTTAGACACACGCTGAGAAGAATTTTGTGCAAAGGTTGGAAAGGTGAGCTTTGCCTTTAGAAATTTCTATCAGATGTCAAAAATCTGCTGTACAGCCAGTTTGGTAATGTGACAAAAGTGAAAGGGTAAGGTATTTGTCATCATGGATTTGTATTTTAGAGTGAGCAGCAAGCCTGGAAGACACAGTAAAAGGAGACAAAGATTGCACCTTTGCTAACAGGACTGCTGCTCAAACCCCATTCAGTAAAGAAAATATATTGCTAAAATACAGTAAAGAAAATATATTGCTAAAGGTCAGACTGGCCTTTGCAATGTGAAGCAGAGGACCAAACCTGCATAGCAGAAGAGGGAGACAATGTTTCAGCTGAGGAAAAAACATTAATATTTACCTTTGACAAAATGATGATGATGGCAAGGCATTGCTAGCCATCTTCCAGAAAAATAAATGTGTATAGATAATGATCTATATTTACAATATTAAAAAAATTAATTTAAAGCCTTAACTGACTCCAAAATGGACATATCTGGAATCATTCATGCTGCAGTTAAGAAAGGCATAGATTTTTTTTTTACTGGAGGAAACACATCTTGCAAAAGCGAGGTGAAAATTATTACTACCTGGCTATTTGGTTCCATATTTTGGTGCAAATAATGTTCCTTCAAGGATATTGTTACTTCCCCTCTGCCCAAGTGTGTGACACTCCAGTCCCAGAGAGGAAAACAAAATGTAATTCTGCTGGGAACATTAAGGGGAAATACATCCAGGGAGATCCAAGAGGGATGCTAGAGAAGCTCTGCCACAAGGACCCCCTGGCAATCCCTCCCAAAGAGGAGCCCGGGGGTACCTGGATCCAATCTCAGCCCCAGATTTTGCCAGCAGGTTAAGGAATTTTGTCCAGCAGGACTTAAAGATGGCAAATGAGATGTATTTACATAGAACAAATTATTTATCATGACAAAATTGTGAGACTAAAAGTTTTAATCTGAATTTTTAAATACGTGGTATAAAAGCTAAGATTACTAGCAGTGTGTTGTGTAGTGCAGTGCACCAGCTCAAAGCAATTATATTAAAGCCATCATATTAAAGGTGCTATTTAAAAATGGTGAATGGAGATTGATGTAAGTTACCAATCAACACCTGTGGGGAAATCTCTTTCTCTTGACCTCGAGGAGGATTCTTGGAGCGGCATCCCCTTCCCAAGGGAGGAAACTACACACACGCACATGCACACTCCAAGGAGGAAAATACCTAAAGAACCTGATAAATGAAAGTGAATTTGGACTTTTAGAGTGTAAAGTGATATAACTGCAAGTCACATGTCTCCCAGCCAGCTTGGCGCCTTATCTACCAGATCTTTGCCTCACTATCCAGGTGTTAATTCAGGCTTGGTGAGCCAGAGTGGTGTTGGCACAACTCAACACCGAAAGCAGCCCACGATGCCCACCATGACATTTTCTGAAAAATCCCTCCACCAGGATTTTTGTCCTGAGAAGCCTCAGACAAAAAAAATGCAAACAATAATTATTTGGTTGCTTGGGAATGTGGTCTGGAAGTTGCTTATCAACAAGTGCATGTTTGATTGTGAATTGTTTTTAATTAATGACCAGTCCCAGTCCAGCTATGTCAGACTCTCTGAGTCTGTCACGGGTTTTTGTTATGCATTCTTTTCTAGGCCTCTCATGTATCTTTTCTCAATTCTTTTTAGTATAGTTTTAGTATAGCATATATAATATAATATAATATAATATAATATAATATAATATAATAATAATATAATATAATATAATATAATATAATATAATATAATATAATATTTATATTATATATACTATATATTTATAATAGAATATAATATAAATATATAAAATAATATAATATATAACAACATATATTTGATAGTATATAATATATATTTACAATATATATTTATAATATATTTATAAATATATTTATAATATATTTATTTATATATTTATATATTTATAAATATAACTATATATTTATAAATATATAGGAATATATTATAAATATATTACGAAGATATGAGATGATATGTATTATTTTCTATAATATAATATAATATAATATAATATTATATTATATTATATTATATTATATTATATTATATTATATTCAGCCTTCTGAGAACTTGGAGTCAAATTCTCGTCTCTCACCTCATCCTGGGACCCACAGCACCACAACACCAGGCTGCTGGGACATTTGGGGACCCCCTCCTGCCCTTGTCACTCTGTGCTCCTCCTTGGCTTGTGTCACATAACACAGCAGAAGGTTTTGCAGACAGTGGGAGGCCACCTTTGGGTTGGAAAATCTGGCTGGTGTCACCATTTCAAAGAATTCCTGACATGCCTTTCCCCCTCCCACCTCCTTTCTGTTTGTTTTACTTCATGGGCACAAAACCCACAGGAAATTTTAAAAGAGCAAGAGAGGTCAGCATGGAAAGAACAACAGAGCTCATGGAAATAAGGTTTTTCACATTTATGGAGCTCCTAGAGAAATTTATCCATTTATAAACGAGATAATTTATAAATTATCAGCTCCTAGAGAAAGAAACCAGCCTGACCTGCTGATGGCATATTGGTGCTGGCAGAACCCTTTCAACAGAGTTAGATTGTCTTGGAAGCAATCAGCAGTCTTCACATTGTGAGAAGATGCAATTTATAAATAAATTGTCACCAAAAAATATAAAATCTCATTCAAGAGTGAAATTCTGACACTCAACCAGTTAATCTGCAGTGATAATTCAAATTTTGGCAGGACTCCACCCTTACCCAAGCCTGCTGAAGCTGCATGATGACATTGGGCCTCCAAAAGGACTTCCGTGTGCAAATTCAATATATTTGTTGTTCCTCTCACATATGTCAGTGTATATTTCAATACATGCCTGTCTTTCAGCCTGTGAATCACTCCCACACAGTGAGGTTTTTTCAAATGTGTCAAACAATAATCAAACAGAAAAAACAATGCTACTCCTCAGTTCAGGGTATCAAGAGAAATACATTTATAAAAGCAAGTAAAATAAATAGCTCTCTGAAATCCAGCTTCAGACACTCCATTTTCCTTTGATAATAATGAAGATTTCATAAGATTATTCCAGACTCAGCCATAAAAACCATATTGCTTTGGCTTTTTTTCCCTCCCTCCAGGAGTAATAACACATCTGAATTTCTGTTTCAAAAACTCAGTATTAGCATGAGAATGCTACACAGGCTTCTTAGCAGAAAATATGTAGAGAAAAATATTTATTCTGCTCTTCTGATCATTCTGGTTTTCACAGGCACTCTATCAGGTCTGAACAGCAGGAATGAGTGATAATAAAGGTCAAAATGTCTTCCTTAGAGAAAATCTTTTCAATCTTTGCAACCTGTGTGGGAAAAGAAACAAAACAGCAATTTACCAGGAAAATACTGGATTTGCCTCCTCAAGACAGACAGGCTTCAACAGGGTGGAAACCAGGACAATAATTCCTGATTGCTTCGTTGCACAACTGAGGACATCATCCTTAGGCTGTTCAGCTATTTAACTTCTAATGAATCTCAGAGAGATGGATATCTGTCTAACGATCTGCTGGGGCATGGGCAGGACAGGGGGAATACCAAAATTGCTTTAATATCTTCTTGGCAGAGTCTTGAACTTGTTTCCTTATCAAAAAAGTACAGTTAAAAAAGAAAAATGTCAGTTGATCCTAAATGTAACACAAAGTGGAGGATGAGCCACTTGCAGTTAGGAAAATATTGAGTTGTTGGACTGTAGAGATAAAAGTTTAAGCTCCTGTGCTTAGGATGCCTTGCAGGGTTTTCATGGACAGAGCACATCCTGCATCTCCTGTAGGGCTGAAAAATCTGTGTACAGGTGGTAAATTCTCTGAAACCTACGAAAAGGATGAAGAAAAGACCTACACAGTTTGCCTTTAAAAAATCCTGTACACAACTGAAAGCTAAAGACACGTTAGCGGTCCTTAGCTGATGTTCCAAGTGCTTCTCACCACCTTCACCACAATCAAGATCAAGGAGCAGAATGCCTGGATCCATCACTCCCGAGTGAAGAAGGCCCCAGGAGCCCCATGGAGAGTGACACCAGGAGACAATGAACTGAGATTAAGCCTACTCAGACAGAATGAGTGTATTGCGGCCGGGGGTAGTTTGTAAATTTTATTTACAGAATTGTTTTGTATATAATTATAACTGGAGTCTTAGAATTAGAGAGTACCTCTGTCCCAAGCGATGCTGAATGGCCTTGGTCCCAGGCGTTTAATCAGTATACTGGATCCATGGGAGGACCTTCTGAGATAAAAGATTTAAACCTATCCACTGTAGTAATTCACGGGGATCAGGTATGTGAGGAGCAGGATGTGGAGAGTCTGGTTCAAGCATGGTTAAAAGAAAGAGGCCATGAAGGTATACAGCTGAGGGAAAAGTAAAAAAGGTAGCTGCAAAGTAGCATTTCTCGAGCTTCATTCTATAAACAATTAGGCTCTCTCAAGCACCACTTTATAAACAATAAGATTCTCAGACAGTCTTCCCATAACAGGCAAAACACTCTGTCCTTGGGCTCTCTGGGAAAAGATAGCTACTCTGGGAACAGATATGGAGGTTTTGGGAACTTTTCATATCACAGTGAGAACGCTGTCCTGTTTTCAATAAACAAATCATAGGTATTGTAGAACAAAAGGAGGGGTTGGAGTTTTCTCTGTTAACCTATCGTGAGCTTGGATTTTGCAATATGCATGAAGTTAATTAACACTGTTATATAAAGTGGCTGATTGATCAATAAATCGGAGTTCGATGCATCAATCGGATGGTCGTCTCCCTTCACTTCAATAGCAGGAGTGGCAGGAACGAGATCTGTGGAAACTTGAAGAGATCAGGAGAGAAGAAATCAAAGTAGGGTGCTGGGTGGTCAATGGGACGGCTTATGAGAGACCAGATGCAATTAGTGCCTCAACTTCTCCTGGTGTATACAAACACCAGGAAGTTTGCGATAGCCTAAGTGAATCAGACTGTTGGTGTAATTTCACCTTGATACAGCCTGTAGAAGTATCTTTAGGCTCAGGATGCTATCAGGCTCTCATTTAAATTTAAAATAGACACTGCACTTTTTACAACAACAGGACCTTATACAACCCATACTAGTAATCAAATAGTTCAGACCCAACCCAAACTTGAGCCTGAGGTGTATGAAATAGGCCCCTACGTAGTGAGGAATGTGGGTGAACAACAACTATTATTCAATCCAGAATGGTCTCTCAAATGTGTTGAGTTGCTAATGCAAATTAGCTTCTCAAAAATCCAACCAGCCTGCTCCTCTTTCCTAAGAACATCCTTTAAGAGCTAGACAATGTGGTTACAAAGATAAGTATACCTCAGGAGCAGAAAAGGAAAGGATCTAACTGAGATGCTAAGGACAGGACTGAGAGTTTTTAAATGGAATTGATTCAGAAATACTGATGAATAAGCTGGCCACTGCAGCAGGTAGCCTAACAAAATTGAAGCAGCCTTTACAGTCATCTCTATTGACATTAGGAACTAGCCAGTGACAGATTTCAAAAGTACAGCCAAAGTAAGGAAGTATGAAAAGGCCGGGGACCAAGACCACAAGTTAATAGTAGAAGCACTTAGTACAGTTCAAGATAATGTGTCTTTAGCTTTCAGTTGTATACAAACACAGCTATAGATGCAAGCAACAGCAGCTCTGATCATATGGGAAGGGGGTGAAGGTAATTTTCCAGCTGAAATTCGGAAAATTGTGTGGGATAATGCAACTGATTTTGAAAGGAAGTTTCAATCCTGGTAGACTATGGTGAATTTTGCCTATGATCATGCTTCTAATGTGGCCACTGCCTTTGTGCTTACCATACGCAATGCCACTGTTTATGTTATCCATCCCATCATTGCCCTAGGATTAAGCCATGAAAAAACAATACTCTATCCTTCAGAACATAGAGTGTGGGCACGAAAGATGAATGGAAAATGGCAGACAGTAAACTTAGAATCCTGCATTACTAGAGAAACTATGAGATTCATTTGTGAAAGCAATACTATTAATGCCCAAGATGTGTGTTTAGACATTGAACAGAATATTTGTCACTTTGAAATTCATCCAGTCAGTGACCAGAAAACTGTGCTCGTATATACTGGAAAAGGGGAGTGTATGCCTGAGAACTGCCTGTGCTGCTGTAAAAATTGATAGCAATGATGTTATTTTATCAGGTAGAAATCATTCTAATTTCTGTATTAATAATTTTTTTAAGATTATCAGGTGTGATTTTTCATACATGGCCCCAGTGACATCCCACCAGTTGATTGAAACCAATTACACAATGTATCACAGATTATCATCTACCCCTATTGGGATGGACCTTACATTAGTAAAACAATTAATTAAGCACCAAGACTTACTAAGGATCTTGAAGAAAAACTCAAGGAAGCAGAGAGAACTGTCCAATGTGATACAAAAAGAAATAACTAGAATTCTGCAAAGAATAGAACAAAATGCAGATCATCCCTGGTGGGATGTGGTCTTTAGGTGGTCACCAACTACAAATAGAATCCTTAATAAGTTGTGTCATCCTACTGTAGTTTTGTTAATATTAGTTAGAATAAGTTCAGGATTATCCATTATCAAATGTACATGGTAAAGCACTAAAGTACACTTGTTGTCATAGGAATTTGTACGAAGTAAAAGAATTTACTTCCTCCTTTTAGGAAAGGGGGGAATGAAGCAAAGTGAAAAATTTCCAGGATAGAAATCCATTTTAATTTAGCTGAAATGTACATTTTTGAGTTGAGTCTGTGGTTAGAAACCATAATTATTTATCTAGACTGCAAGGCCTAATCTCAGTGAAGTTACTTCAGCGAAGGACCGAGATAAAGGGTGAAGACAGAAGATGATAGAGAGAGACAGAGACTGCTGTAAGGGCAAGTCAGCCTGACCTCGGAATTCTTTCTGATAAAAAGGAACTAGTGGTAAAAGTCACACAAAACCCATAAAAATGAGTATGTATGAACCTATTGTGAAACTGTATGCATATGTATTTGAGAAAGAGATAAAAGGAGACCTGAAATTCTCAGACGCGCACGCATGCCTTTTTTGAGGAGAGCAATCTCAGCATGCGTCCAGCGCTGTAATAAACACACCAACTTTACAACTTTGACAAAGTTGTGGGGTTTTCTTCTTTTCTCCGCAAAACAGCTGGGAACACCCACCTGGAAAATCACCTCCATTCACTCCAGGAATTTCAGAGGAAAAATTCTTACCCCTCCCTGGCCCCAACATGCGACTATTTACAGAGACATAACAAAGAAAGAAGCAGTTTGGCTGCCTTGCTGAGGGCAGGAGCTGCTGCTCCAGCAGGAGAATCCAACTCCCTCAAAAGTCACCAGGAATGTGTCCTGAAGGGATGGGAAAAGCTCCAGGACAGGTAAACTACTCCTTGATGTGGGTGCAGCCTGAGAAGAAGCCGATGTTTCTGCTCAGCATCCCCTTCCTCATCCTCCCAAAGGAGTTCTGGTTCTCCCGGGGCTCCTCATCCCTCCCGAGCAGGGAGGCAGCAGTGCTGGGAATCTTCAGGAGCACCTCCTGCTCTGTGAGGTCCTGCAGGACCTGGGGGAAAGCAAGGGACAATCTTTGGAGTTGGCCACAGCTGAGGTGACCAACCAGAGGCAGCAGGACACCAAGTGCCAGGCCAACCTCAAGAGTTGCTTTTTTTACTCAAGTCAGGAAAAAGACAAAATTTTTGACAAAATATCAAGATGCAGCAGGATGAGACAGCAGTTGGAATAGTGGGCTCCCATGAGATAAGGGGATTTTTTTAGCTGAGGTGAAATGAGATGGGCCGGGTCAGAGAGGTCACTTTAAACATGGGCAGACAGGATTTTATCCTGCAAACTCCTCACTTCCCCTCTCTCCTTGCTGAAGGTGCTGCAGGAAAATGTGGCAAGCTCGCGGTATCATTTCAGTGTGGGAACTGAGGACTTCAGCACACTCTCAGCTTCCACACGAGCTGCCTGGAGCTGTGCAGAGTTTTCCAGCAGCAGCTTCTCCTCTGGGGTGATCTCCCTCCAAGGCCCTCACTCAGCAGCTCTGCTCTCCCCTGGGAATACCCTGGTGGTGGGAGTGATAGACACAGGCTGGAAGAAGCTCTCTTCTGCTTTCACTGTCACAGACATCTTTTCATAAAAATCCTTTCTTTAGGATTTTCCCTTCTGGGAAGCTGAGGCCCCAGAAAAAGAATGTAAACAATGGTTATCTGCTGCTGTGGCATGCACCTGTGATTGGCCCATGGTGCATGTGGAGAGCTCCTTTGTTATTCATTCTTTTCTATTCTTAGCTTAGCTGGCCTTCTGAGAACTTTTCCTTCTATTCTTTTTAGTGTAGTTATAATGTAGTATATATCACAAAATAATAAATCAAGCCTTCTGAACATGAGGTCAACATTCTCGCCTCTCTCTTCACTCTGAAGACCCTTGTGACCACTGTGACACTTTCACCTCCGTGGGGTCTTCCAGCTTCAAGGACCCCTCCGAGTCCCTTTTGCGCTCCTCACATGTTGTGGTTTCCTGAGGGGAAGCAGAGGGTGAAGCTCTTGCAGAGCATCCATCCCTTCCCTTCCCACCACAGCCCCCTGCTCTCCAGCTGGGAAGTTTTCCACAGTACAGGATGCTGCAGCTCAGACTAGGCCTCCATAAAATAGGCAACAATTAGAGCACTGTGGGATGTCCCTGCTCCACGTCTCTGAGATCCAAGAGCAAAATTCCCACTTGGAACATCAGTTTCTCACGGACCTTCCTGCTGCTACAACCTCCTCCCCCACACCATCCCTTCCATTCTTAAAAAGAAATCTGGGAATGAGTCAGGGTTTTGTGTTGTCTGAAGCCAATGACAAAACTTTAATTTACTTAGGCCAAAAGGGAAAATGGAACTTTTTATCCTCAGATCTGTGGACGAGAAGTGGGAACATGAAAATCTTTGCTGTGAATCTCCAAAATTTTGTCCTGAAAGGCAGAGTCCGCTCCTGCAGTGGAAAATTTTCCTCAGTTACCAGAGGGGCACTAATTAGTGACATTGACAGAGTTTCAGCAAAGTCCACATGCTCTGCCTGGACAAACTAGACTCGTGTGGGAATTATCTCTTCCTCCAGCATTGCTCCTGCCCAAATGCAGCCCCTGCAGCCCCTGTGCCCCCCAGAGCCAGCAGCACTCACCAGGCCCCGCTCCCTGTTCCTGCACGTGGCTGTGGAGCATCCCAACTTCTGCCTCCTGCAGCCACACTGCCCGTTCCCACAGCAGCCCTTGCACGAGCACTGTGAGGGGGAATCCAATGCCCAGGATGCTCCTGGAAGCTCCAGGTCCTGCCAGCTGTGGCATCTCAAGGACAGGGACACCCCCAAGCTGCCCCTTGTTGCATTTCGCTGCCGTTTCACTGCATTTTACTACATCCCAGAATAACTGTCCTCCTAATATCCAGAATAAAATCCTTCCACCTACAGATCCATCTTCAAGATCTACAGGATAAGTACCTTCAGCTACTCAGTGCCTGACTGAAGGTTATGCCAAAGGATCCCAGTTTCTGTGCCACACTTCCACAAAAAGAAGGAGTCCCCATCCCAAAAGCCTCAGGAATTTTCTAAACCACAGGCTGAAGCTCCAAACTGACACAGACAGATGGAAGCTGAGGGTCTGTCAGGACTGCAAGCTGCAGGTTGCCAAAGGAAGCAGGGATCCACAACAGGCTAGCCTTTTTTTTTGTTTGCTTTTCCCCCTAAAATTGGCTCTCTGGGGCTGTTGGGGCTGTCCCTAAAGCAGTGGCCAGCTCAGACCCAGGACAGAACATGAGAGCAGGACAGAGCATGGGAGAAGGTGACTTGGACAGGGAAAACCTGTCCAGGAAAGTCTTGCTGACTGCAGACAACCTTTGCTGTGTCTGTGGGAGTGTCCCAAATATCCCCAGGCACCCAAATAACCTATTCCTGCCACTTTGAGAACAGTGGAGACACCACACCTCAAGCTCCATCCCACCCTCTGCACACAGACACTGCATCAAGGGCAGCCGGATCTTACCCCCATGAGATTTCTCCTGGTTCCTCTGCCTGCTTTCTCAGGAAGCCAGTCAGAACCTCCAGCTCCCCAGGGTCAGAGAGCAGCTCCTCTATAGGCAGCCTGCGAGTCTTAGTATGTATTGTATAGATGGCCTGTGAGCCATGGTAAAATGTATGTTTTGTATAAGTGGCCTTGCCCTGATCCTAGTTGTTCTAAGTGGGCTGCAGCTGTGATGTCCTTAATTGGGTGGCAGCTGTGGCTGGTGAAGATAACTGGGATAAAAGGGGGTGGGCTGGCTGGTTAGGGAAAGCCTTGGAGGAGCCCTGATGAAGAAGCAGGAACAACACTGCTGTGAAGAGCTGGTTGTGAGAAAATCACCCAGAAGGTATGGGACTCTAGAAATATGATAGCAACAATATGATAAGAACCAGTGGTGACCCCGATGTGATGGCGATATGCAGTCTGAAGAGCTGTGGCAGCCTGAGAGCTGGAGAGGTTAAGACAGCCAAGAGCTATGAAGAAACATGGCCTTTGAGTTGAGGAGCTGTGGAGGTACATGGCCTTTGAGTCATGGTGGGTTATATGTATTGTAGTTGTAAAATTGTTAAAAGAAAAGGGGGAAATATAGGTGGCCATTGAACCTTAGTGTGTATTGTATAGGTGGCCTTTGAGCCATAGTAAAATCTATGTATTGTATAAGTGGCCTTGCCCAGATCCTAGTTGTTCTAAGTGGGCTGCAGCTGTGATGTCCTTAATTGGGCAGCACCTGTGGCTAGTGAAGATAACTGGGATAAAAATGGGGTGGGTTTGTTGGTCAGGGAGAGCCTTGGAGGAGCTTTGGTGAAGAAGCAGGAGCAACACTCCTGCCTGTGAGAACATCAACAAGAAGGTAGGAGAGTTTAGAAGTAAGAGAACAACAACACTCCTCCACGTCCACCTCAGGGCTGGGTGCTCGAGGCTTGGCTGTCATCTGCTGGCGGTGCTTGGGCTGCAACACAGGAGCACCAGGGGTTAGGCCATCAAAAATCAGCCCTATTTCATTAATAATAATAATAATTATTGTATTTTAATAGGGTTTTATTCAGGTTTTCAGAGTCCCTCACGGCCAAGAAGGTGGTGGGGTGAGGGAGGGGAAAGATGATCTAATTATCAGGATTGAAAATTAAATCAATTTAGACTATTGATGACAAATCCTTGAAAGTCTGAGTTGTTGACACATCACATGACAACAAACAAGTGTCACACTCCTGTCTAAAGAGTTTTAAATAATTTCTTATTCACAGCACTAAGATTTGGCTCCATGCAAAGCAGAGAAGTTGGCTGTGAAACAAATGCCTTGCTCCATAATTTAAAGACAGGGAATGCTACAGAAAAACAATCTGGATTGTGAAGGAGGATACAGAGTCAGAACTACAATGAGGAAACAGGGTTGGGGGTTTGTTTGTTTTTTTTTTTTTTTAACCAAAAAACTAATGTGAAGTATTTGAGTCTCCTGGAAAGGACTGAAGGGGCCACTTCAATGAGCAGAACTTCCATGAGCAGAAGAAGTGCCTGCTAAAAGCAGTTTGGGAGAAAGAAAACCATGTTATCAATAGCCAAGATGAACTTAGGCAAGAATTCAGGTGCAACACAAACTGTGCAGCCTCTTGCTTTGGGTGGAACACAACCAGAAGGAGACTCTGGAGACTCAGGTGGCCTTTGCTGGGTGTGCTGGAGCTTCTGGCCACTGGCAACTGGGAGGAGCAGCAGTTTCTGTAAAAAGGGACAAGAATTAGCTCTGCAAAATCATCAAACCCAGCTGCCATGAGGCTCTGGTGTCTGTACAAGGCTCTACCTGTTTCAGAGTGCCATTTTCCCGGAGGACTTCCTGGTTCTTCTCACAGATCTCCCTCGTTTTTTCCAGCTCTTCCTCCAGTTTGTGGGACAAGAGGAAATTTGTTTCACTGGAGATAAATAAGAGAAAATCCCCCAGGGTTATTCCAGCCTGCACAGCAACCACCCCATGCAGGCTTCTGCAAAGAGAACACACAATCTTTCTCCTAATTCCACACAATCTTTCTCCTAATTCCAAGAATCCCAAAGGACCCCAGCCTCCCCCAGCCTCTGCACCTGGAACCACAGTTGCTCCTGCAGTTGTTTCTCCAGCTCATTCAAGGAATCTTCTAATCTCTTCTCTGCTGCTTCTTTCTGCTGGAATTGTCTGAGCAGGTACAGAACCTAAAAGCAAGTTGGAATAAACAGGGGTGAATTCCTGAAAGGAGCACTTGGCATCAAAGTCCAGGCTCAGGAAAATTTCCTGCCTCTTCCAGCACAATTCCAGCCTGATCTATTTGAAAAGTGATCTTGTGCTCAGGTGTAACCTCCTCATTTAGAGCAGGAGGAAAGTTACTGAAGAAACCAATTTGCACAGGATAAATACAGAGATTTCTGTGGCTTTGAATGAACCATCTGCAAAAATCCAACAAAATTTGAGCTGATATTCAGCACCATCTTCACATCAGCACATCCTCCTTTGCCTTCCTCTCTGAGCAGACCTGGAGATCAGTCTCAAAGGTTTCCATGAGCTGTGATTCACCTTTTCCTGGTGTTGCTGTTCCTGCACCAAAATCTGATTTTTGGAACTCTGCCTCCGTCTCTGCTATGTGGTTTCTCTCTTCCATCAGCATCCTCTGCGCATCAGAGCAGCTGGCCTGGCCACTCTGCAGTTTGCTCTCCCGCACTTTGGAGAAGACCAGCTGGAAAACAAGGGCAAGGCATGGCTTGGGATGGGGATTCCCTGCTGGGACAGGGGCTGCAGTGTGGAGGAGAAGCATCCCTGCAACTTCCAGCCACCCCAGGAGCTGGAGCAGCCCTCAGCACCAAGGAAACCCGGGGAGATTCAAAGGCAGACGCTTTGGAAGTGCAAACCAGGGAGCTGAGGGTCTTGCTCACAGTTCTGAATTCACCTCCCTTCCTGCAGCACTTGGAGTATTTTCCTTTCTCCCTTCTCCTTTGATTTCCAAGCACCAGGGAGCAACAGGTAATTCTGTCCTTCAGTTGCTCTTTCCCTGATCCCACAATACCCCAATTTTTCTTTTTCCCCATCTCAACACCAATTCCACTGCTTCCCTGCTTGCTCAGGAAGTATTTTAGATACTTTTTCTTCTCTTCCACTTTTCAAATTTGCCTTTCCCTTTCCTGTGCAAGCATTTAGCTGCCGTCTCCAGACCCTCATCTATTCCACTGCCCTCTTCCCTGCTTTTCAGATTTCACTCCCCAGTATAGATTACTTTCATAAACCTCATCCCCTATGAGAGGGCTCTACTCAAATTCCTTTGGCCACTTCCTGTTATTTGTGGCTAAGCAGACTTACAGCCTTTGTTTTCAGGGAAAAAAGAGGAAAATGCAGGGTTTACCTCTCTCAGGAGATACTTCAGGGCACATTTGGCCTCCAGGGTGGTGGCAATGCTGTCCCAGCACTGCTTGGCCCAATCTCCATTGTCTGCATCCAGGAGTTTCTGCTGCAGATCTATCTGGGCACTCCTGGGGAAGAATCCATGGATTTGGGTTTACAAGACAGGAGAAAAACATGGCTGGTTTCTGGGCTAGTGTTACTGTTCCCAGAATATTAAGCAAAATAGTATAAACTGAGATTTTTGCTGCTCAGTAGAGCACCTGGAGCCTGCGTTGCGTCCCTGTGGAGTTTTGCCTCTACTCCACGTTCCCAAATAGAAGTGGAGGGTTTTCCCTCAGAGGTGCTCACTGACAGCTCAAAACACCCAGTCTAAGTGCCTGAGTGTTTTCCCCACATTTTGGAAAAATTCCAGCCAGGAAAACCCACTGAAAAGGGTTTGGGGGTTTCACCCCCTGAAAAGCCGTTTTCAACTTTTTTGGTCAGTTTGCCAGTAGATATCTGGCCAATACCAAAAACCATTCCTCCATCTTTTACAGTTTGCTGTAAATCCCTCTGATGGATGGCGTGTTGTGGCCAAATTTCTTCCTGAAGCGTCCTTTGAACCCCAAGAATAGGAAATTCTTGGTTCAGTAAAAATGGATTTTTGTATCAAATTTGGCATTTTTGGGCTTGAACAAAACAAAGACACAACTTCAGATGTCACCCTGCATATAAAGATGCAGATTCTTGGTGTAATTATACCTCAGCTCTGTTTCCAGTTAAAATTTTCCATGGGGAATGTTTTTCATCTGTGGAGACAGAGCTTGGCCACCCATTCCACCAACCACCAAAGGCGCTCCAGGTAGCGTTGGAAGGCTTTCCTTGCTGATAGCCAGTGTAAATATGATTAAAGACCACAGATGCAGAGGAAAAAGGTTTGTCCATCAGCATGACACAGATTGTAAAGGTGATTTTGAATCTTGGAGTTTTGGAAAGAGATTTTCAACATCTGTATTTTCACCGCAATTTGATTGGCAGCGGCTCTAAAACAATTAGATGGGTTAGGGTGCTGGTTGAGCAAGCACAGCAGTGCAACTTCTCTTGTACTGGGTGAAAAGGTTTTCCCTCATCATTGCAGTGTCAGTGTGTGTGGATGAGCACACACTTACCTGTGCTCCATCTCTGTTTGCAGGCTCTCAATCTGTTGGAGACAGAGAGATCCACGTCCAGACCCTGCAGCTCAGCCGGGCAGTCCGTGCCCCTCTGCAAGCACAGCACGCAGGGATGCAGGACAGCAACAGGGGAGGAAATCACACTTTTACAGATATTCCAGCCAGAAAAGCCTCCAGGCGTCTCCCCACAGCTTCTGTTCCATTGTTCCTCCCCAGAAGTGAGTGAGCCGCTCGCATCCTTCAGAATCCTTGAGGTTGGAAAAGCTGTCCCAGAGCGTTGAGTCTGCCCATTCACCCAACACTGATGGGTCACCCGTGTCCCCAGGTGCCACATCCAGATGGTTTTTGGACACTTCCAGGGATGGTGATTCCAGCACTTCCCTGAGCAGCCTGTCCCAAAGCCTGCCTGCCTTTTCAGGGGAAAAAATAATTCCCAAATTCTATTAAGTAACAAGTTCCTTCAGCACCTCCCTGACATTGAGAGGATAAAAATATTAACACTTTCTCCCAGAAAGGATGGGATCCATCCCCACCTTTGGAGGGAACATGGTGGTCAAGAAGGAGAGAGAAGAATGAGTCCAGTACTGCTGAACAGCCAGAGGAGCGGGATGGGAAAAGGGGAATTTCCCTCTTGCCTGCAGCTTTGGAGGGGGGTTTTCTCCAGCATCTTTCTTCTCTTTCAGCTGAAGGAGCTCGTTTGCCAGGATTTTCCTGTCCTCCAGCAGGTCTGCCAGGTGTCTTCGAGCTTCCTCAGTGCTGACAAGAACCTCGACTTCATTTGCAAGCCAGCTCTGAAAAAATAACCCCCAAAACCCAGTGGTTGAGCTCAGCTTCAGGACTGAATCCTTCTGAATAATCCCATTGCAATTCCCTGGTCCTCCTGCTGTGCTCCATCCGCCAAGGCCAGCAGCACCCACCCCAAATCCCAGTTTGCCCAGGGTAGGGATGCAAAACCACTGTTACCCACTTCGACTTGTGCAGCAATTCCTTCCCTGCCCTGATTTTGGCTCTTTTTCCGTTTATCTGCCACCTCCTTGTGCCTCTGCAGGGCATCCTTGAAGTGTTCTTTGGCAGCTGTTGCCTGGAAAGGATTCCACAAGGAGCTGAACAGGGACTGCAAATCATCTGCTACAGCTGGAAACACCAGGGATTCCCAGCCCAGGGCAAACACTGGGACAGTGACAGCACAAGGTTAATAAATCTCAAGTTATCCTGGTTTAACTCAAGGATTCCTGCCTTTATTTCCTTTGCTGCCATTCCTCCTTTAAAAGAGAAGCTCCTGCTATGCCTGAAGGCAGAAGAAAACATCCAAAATGAGAGGTTGAAGATGAATTTCTTCTACAAAGCCATCCTGAAAGGATTCTGAACTGCAGCCTTGCAGATCCACCACCCAAACTCATTCCCCACTTCCTACCTTGGGCATCTGCATTGCCCCAGGAGCCTGGCCCCCAGAGCCACCTGGCCCCTTAAGGAGCAAATTTAACTGGGGTCCCTCAAAAGCAGAAATGAGGATTTGTCTACAGAGAGAATTTATTTTTTTCCCAGCCTCTAAACTTCCTTTCACAGGTTTCTGTGTATCCTGTTCCTTCCTCCAGCCCCACTTGGCAGACTTTAGGGATGGGTTGGGATTTCCAGGAGAAGTTGGCTCCTCATCTCCTCTGTTTTGTGCCAGGGGTCATTGGCCTGCCAGGTATCTTCGAGCTTCCTCAGTGCTGACAAGAACCTCGACTTCATTTGCAAGCCGGCTCTGAAAATATAACCCCCAAAACCCAGTGGTTTTGGACAAAATGAGGAGCTCATATTGTCTCTTATGGTCCTGCAAGGAGAAACAGCTGCAAGAGTCACATTTTCCATGACAAAGGAAAGGTTGCATCCCCAAAATTCCAGCCTGGGCACCCCAAGGCAGTGAGGGGCAGGAATTGCTGTGGCACTCCAGGTGTTTGCTGGCCATTGCACTCAGCAGCTGGATTTTATTGACCTACAGAGACAACGTTCCTTTGGAAGTTTTAAAACCTCCCATGCTGAGGCCAAACCCCGTAACTGTAAATCCTTAAAATATTGACTGATTTTGCTTTCTGCTTCAGAGCAGAGTCACAGCTGTGGCAAGAGCTTGAAGATCTCCGGGCACAAACAAGTCCAAGTGGTTAAAGTGGCAGCCACATGAGTCAAGCTTCTTTTCAAGGCATTCCCAGCTCTTCTAAGACACTTCCCAGTTAAAGATACCTTTCAGACACAGTTTGGAGGGAGGAATTGTGCGAGGGCCTTGTTTGCTCACCTTTTCCCTTCAGCTGGATCACCTCCTCGTCCTTCTGCTGCTTCCACTGCCTGAATTTCTCAGTGTCTTCTTTCATCTCATGCATCAGCTGCACCCTTTGCTGCTTCATTTCCTGAAACACACCAGTGGCTGGAAGAGTTATCCAGGATTTACATCCTAAAGAGCTTCAACCTCCATTTGCCCCTGTGCCTGCCAGGTGTGGGGAGTGAAAGATGGGAAATCTTGCTGTGCTCCCACACTCAGGACACTCTCAAAGTGCTAAAATACAGGAATTTTTTTTTGGCATAAGAGGAAGACCAACACAGGCACAATTTAGAGAAATCAAAGAGGAATCAAATTATTTGACTGAGGCAATAAATTAGAAATGCCAAAAGATACTTTGGACTTATTTTCCTCCCAAATCTCACTAGTCACCTGCATATTGTGGTCATGTAGCCACAAGAATCTTGCCAAAAACCTGCTATTTTCAGTCTGAATAAACAGAAAGTGGATTCCTGAGTGGGATTCCTGTCAGGGATTTCTGGGATTCCTGCCTGGGAGCTGCTCTGCCCACACTGGCTCAAGTCAGAGGTGCCTGTTGGTTACCCTGATCTCCTGGTTCAGTTTGGACACCGTGTGCTCTGTGGATTCCTTCAGCTTCAAGAGCTTGGATTGCTCATTCTGCTTCTTCTTGAGCTCAGTAATTTGTGCTTCCAGCTCCTGGAGCCTTTTCCGGCGCCGCTCGCTCAGCCTGGAGAGAAGCAGCAACAAATCCAAATGTCACCTCTGCCACCTCTGCTGCTGCTGAAAGCCCACAGGAGGCTTCTCTGCAGCTCCTGGCCCATTAAAGGGACATTTTTACACCAAAAAATAGTTTTTACTGATCATGGAAGTGCAAGACATTGGATTTTCAGACACACTGACAACCGCCAGGGCTGCAGGCAGAGCCCTCTTACTTGGCCTGGTTGATGTCCTTCTTTGCTATTTGCAGAGCAAGAGCCAGCTCCTCCTTTTCCTCCTGCAAGTTGCTGATCTCCAGTTCCAGATCCCTTGGAAAGACACCCTGCGACAAAGCTTTAAGACTGAGAAACTGTGGGAACTCAGGACATCACTCCGGATGTCCAGAGTTACTGAGAAAACCCTTGCGGGGTGTTTTGCGGAGAAAAGAAGAAACCTCACAACTTTATAAAAGTTGTAAAGCTCGGTATGTTTATTTATGGCGCCGGACATTTATTGCCAGTTCTTCTTTATCAAAGGAATTCCTAGGTCGGGGGCAAATTGACCTAGTGGTCTTTTTCTGTTTTTCTTTCTCTGTCTCCTTGCTGTCTCGGCATGCGAGTTTTTCCTTCAGCTTTGGCCTCACAGACTTTTCACCTCCCCTAGACACTTCACCTAATTCAGAATGGACCTCTACTCTGTCTCATTACCCCCTTTCCTAGGAAATAAGTAAAGTCTTTTACTTAATGAAAACCCTCATGACAATAAGTGTCTTTTAACGCTCCACCATGTACGTTTGATAAAGAGGTTAATACAGCTATTTGTTGTAGTATTCTCCAGTTCCAAATTAACAATGTAATAGATAATCCTAAGCTTATCCCAACTAATATTGGCAAAATTACAATGGGGTGGCACAACTTATTAAAGATTCCATTTGCAGTTGGTGACCACCCAAAGATCACATCCCACCAGGGATGATCTGCATTTTGTTCTATTCTTTGCAGAATTCTAGTTATTTCTTTTGTATCATGTTGGACAGTAATTAAGGTTTTCTTTCCACTTTCTTGGATTTCTTTCAAGATTTCCAGTAGGTCTTGGTGCTTAATTAATTGTTTTACCAATGTAAGGTCCATCCCAATAGGGGTAGGTGATAATCTGTGATACATTGTATAATTGGTTTTAACCAGCTGGTGGGATGTCCCTGGGGCTGAGTACAAAAATCACATCCAATAATCTTAACAAAATTACAAGTACAGAAATTAGAATGATTTCTACTAGACAGAATAACATCATTGCTATCAATTTTTACAGCAGCACAGGCAGTTCTCAGGCATACACTCCCCTTTTCCAGTATATACGAGCACAGTTTTCTGGTCACTGACTGGATGAATTTCAAAGTGGCAAATATTCTGTTCAGTGTCTAGACACACATCTTGGGCATTGATAGTATTGCTTTCACAAATGAATCCCATTTGTTCTCTAGTAATGCAGGACTCTTAAGTTTACTGTCTGCCACTTTTCATTCATCTTTCGTGCCCACACTCTATGTTCTGAAGGATAGAGTATTGTTTTTTCATGGTTTAATCCTAGGGCAATGATGGGATGGATAACATAAACAGTGGCATTGCGTATGGTAAGCACAAAGGCAGTGGCCACATTAGAAGCAGGATCATAGGCGAAATTCACCATAGCCCACCAGGATTGAAACTTCCTTTCAAAATCAGTTGCATTATCCTACACAATTTTCCAAATTTCAGCTGGAAAATTACCTTCACCCCCTTCCCGTATGATCAGAGCTGCTGTTGCTTGCATCTATAGCTGTGTTTGTATACAACTGAAAGCTAAAGACACATTATCTTGAACTGTACTAAGTGCTTCTACTATTAACTTGTGGTCTTGGTCCGCGGCCTTTTCATACTTCCTTACTTTGGCTGTACTTTTGAAATCTGTCACTGGCTAGTTCCTAATGTCAATAGAGATGACTGTAAAGGCTACTTCAATTTTGTTAGGCCACCTGCTGCAGTGGCCAGTTTATTCATCAGTATTTCTGAATCAATTCCATTTAAAAACTCCTAATCTTGTCCCTAATATGCCAGTTAGATGTTTGTTATGGGGAACAGGAACTGCTTTCTGTCCATGACCATCCCTCCCTGCCAGAGGGATGTGCTGGGCTCACACTGCAAATTCAGACACACTTCACAAGCGTATCTGACAGAGGTTTAGGTCATACTTGAGGCAGATGTTTGTTCTGAAATGTAGAGACCCAGGGAATCTAACCTCTCCTTCCCCCTCCAAAGCACCTGATTTCCCTGTGTGGCAGGCAGGAATGTCTCTCCTGGTCTACAAAACTTCACCCACCTTGCCCCTAGCTAAGATCAAGCTGTGGACTGTGTTCAGGGCAGGTCCAAGCCTCAAGTAAATAATGAAGGGGAAATCTGAGAGAAGAGCCTAAATTCATTGCAGTGCCTCAGAAGAAACTGGGATCAGGTTTCTTCTGCTACTTGAAACGCTCAGCGCAAAAGTGATGCTCAAAATCCTACAGCCTGCTGCTGAGCTCTGAGGGGGGAGGGTCTCTCTCTACCTCTTTTAAGCAGAATCCAACCGCCTCAGACTGGGACGATCACTGATCCAAATCTCAGTAGGAAAAGGGATAGCTATAAATACATCTGGTCTCTCATAAGCTGTCCTATTGATGACCTGGCATCCTACTTTGATTTCTTCTCCTCTGATTCCTTGAAGTGTCCACAGTTCCTGTTCCTGCCATTCTTGCTCCTCACATACCTGATTCTCATGGATTACTACAGTAGATACGTTTAAATCTTTTATCTCAGAAGGTTTTCCCATGGATCCAGTATACTGATTAAATGCCAGGGACCAAGGCCATTCAGCATTGCTTTGGATAGAGGTACTCTCTAGTTCTAAAACTTCAGTTATAATTACATACAAAACAATTCTGTACACTAAAGTGTGAGCTACTCCCGACTGCAATATATTCATTTTGCCCGAGTAAGTTTTAGTCTCAGTTCATTGTCTCCTGGTGTCACTCCTGAAGGGGCTTCTGGGCCTTCTTCACCCGAGAGTGATGAATCCAGGTATTCTGCTCCTTGATTTTGATTGCAGTGAAGGTGGTGAGAAGTACTCGCAGTGGTCTCTCCCACTGTGGTTCCGAAGTCTTCTCTGTAAGAGACTCAACATATACATCATCCCCAGGCTATCTAACTCCCTGCTCCGAGTTCCAGCCACGTGTTTCTCAATTTCTCTGAGCTGTTTGCTTAATGCCACCATGTAGGTGGACATTCTGGACATTCCCTTTGCATTCTATATGGTCTTCTATAAGGCGTTCCAAAAGGATTCAGCATTCCTTTAGCTCAAGGTTTAGTTTGAATTTGCAATAGTGCTAGTGGAAGAGCTTGGGCTCGGGTAGATTAACTTCCTGCCCCAGTCTTATGATTTGCTGTTTAATCAAATGATTCATTCTCTCCACCTGGCCGCTTGATTGGGGGCGGTATGGTGTGTGAAGTTGCTAATCCATGCCCAGATGGCTACTAAACTGTTGCACTATTTTGGAAATGAAATGTGATTCTTTATCTGAGGATATCGTGGCTGGAAGTCTGAAGCGTGGTATTATTTCTTGTAAAAATAATCTGGTCACCTCTTGAGCTTTGACAGTTCTGGCGGGGAATGTTTCTGGCCACCCTGAAAATGTATCTATCAATACCAGTAAATACTGATACCCCCATTTCCTTGGGAGTTCTGAAAAGTTAATTTGCCACTGCTGTGCAGGCCCATGGCCTCTCCCAGTCTGAGTTTCGGCCGGGGGGTATTTTGGGGTTAGTCTGGAGGCAAGGATCACACTGTCGGTTCACCAGAGTAACAGTGGCATATCAATTCCTGGCAATGATTCTTTCAATCAGATGTGTGTTCTAGGAAGCCTGTGGAAACTACCACTTCAAAGTCAACACTTCATTTCAATGCACTCTGTACCACTGGCAGCCTTGGTCATTTTGGGAAAGGAGCCACACTCTATAAAAAGCTTTTAAGTAGTTAGGCCCTAGTGTGTTTTCTAGTGCTCCTCCTTCACTAGTAACCACGAAAATGGGAAGGGATTACTAGCTCTCTTTCAATGGTACCCTCCCCTTGTGGTTGTATGTCTCTTTTGATTAGTATTATTGTATTCTGGCTTACCTTCAAGGAAAATCTGTCCCTAATTACCTTACCTTTTGCTTTCTTTGCCTCTACATCTACCAGCTCATTTCCTTCCTCCAATTCTGAGCTCACTCTCTGGTGTGCCTTAATATGCTTTTTCAGGTAGCTGAACTGCTTCCAGCAGCTGGATTGTCTCTTCTTTCCCTGTGAGGTCAGCAGTCCCCTCTCCTTCCAGATGGCTCCATGTGCATGCCCACTCTGAATGCACACCTCGAGTCTGTATAGATGTTTATTTTCTTTTCCTTTTGCTGTTTCTGAGGCATGGATCAATGCATTTATCTCAGCCTTCTGTGCAGAGGTACCTGTTGGTAAGGGTCCAGACTCTATTACCTCTCTGCAGGTAGTCACTGTGTGCTTTGCAATGTTGCTTTCCACTGGCAATGTAGCTGCTCCTGTCAGTGAACCAGGTCTCTGCATCGTCCAAAGGAGTGTCCTTTAAGTCTGGGTGGCTGGAGTAGGTAGCCTCAATGGTCTCCAGGCAATCATGGTGTACTGCTTCTCCTTGATTGCCACTGAGAAAAGAAGCTGGGTTGACAATATTAGTCACCACTATCTCTACATCGCCTTGCTCTACCATGATGGCCTGGTATTTCAGAAACCTCTGTGGTGAGAGCCAGTGGCCACCCTTTACTTCCAGTACTGCGGACACTGTGTGGGACACTAGTACGGTCATTTTTGTCCCAGGGTAGACTTGGGTGCCTCTTGAATATTCAGCACAACTGCTGCTACAGCTCCGAGGCAACCTGGCCAGCCTTTGGCTGTTGCATCTGGTTGCTTAGAGAAGTAAGCAACTGCCCTCTGGTATGGACCCAAGTCTTGAGCCAATATTCCCAGGGCAGTTCATTGCATGGAAAAATAGAAAGAATGGTTTACTTACATCTGGAAGTTTCAAAGCTGGAGCTGACATGAGGACACTCTCTAGCTGGTGAAAGGCCCGTGTGGCTCCTTTTGTCCACTGGAGATCTCTGTTTCCATCGGCAATAAGAGCATAGAGGGGTCTGGCGAGCAGTCCATAATTATAAACCCACAGCTGGCACCTCCCTGCCATGCCTAAGAGGGTTCGGAGTTCCTTTGTTGTCTGGGGTTTCGGGGTTTGGCATGTGGCTTCCCTGCCTTAAAGTCTGCTGCTCAGCACTCACTTCTTACCCCAGGTAGATTACCTTCTGTTTCACTACCTGTGCCTTCTTCTTTGGGACTCATTGGTTTTAATCAGCTGGTGGGATGTCACTGAGGCTGAGTACAAAAACCACACCCAATAATCTTAACAAAATTAGAGTCCTAGGAAATTCAAAAGGCTTACCGTCCAGGCTTCTCTTGCTTCCCTCATCCGAGTGGCTACTAGAAGATCATCCACGTACTGCAACAGCCTCCTTTCCTCTTGTGGAGCTTCCCGGGACTCTGGGTCTTTGCAAGCTGTTCTCCAATCGGAGTGGGGAATTTTGAAGCCTTCAGGCACATGGACTATGTCAGCTTGTGTTTGAATGCAAAAATGTTCTGTCTGGCTTCATGGAAAGGGAGGCAAAAGAAGGCATCTCTTAGGCCTAAAACAGTGAACCAGGCTAGCTCAGGTGTGAAACAAGTTAGTAAAGTATATGGATTTGCTACCAGAGGGTACAAATTCTGTGTCATCTTATTAACAGCCCTTAATCTAGTACTATCAATTATTGGGCTGATTCCTTCCTTATCTTCCTTTTGAAGATGCTACTCAACTCTCACTGGTTATGTTCTTTTCTTAAGCTTGATTACCATGGGGGGCATCTTTCATTCTCCCAGGTACAGCAGAGGCCCATACCCCCGAAAACACTTACTTACTTATTCTAATATCTCTTTACTAATGTCTTTAATTTGAGTGTCTGTTAATGTTAAGCCTAACCTCTTTATATCATTTGCCTCCAGAGTAACCTTTGTCATTTGAGAATGTTTAGCAAATTGAGTGAATTGCACAAAATCTTTTAGGTACACATAGTACACATGTTAGTTTAAAGGTTTGCTCAAGTATGCCTTCTCAGACTGGCCAGTTGTTCAGTTGTTCCCCACACTACAACATAAACATTCTCCACAGGTACTAAAGCTTTATTTAAAACTGAATATATGGCCCTTGTGTAGAATAAAATTCTTCCCTTTTGGGGAGGTCATCTTTACCCTTCCTCCCTTACCATAAGAGGAGCCTTTAACAAATCACACGTACTCATTTTTCAAACTGTGATTGCTTTGCATTTCAGCATGATAATCTTTGCTTGATTTCATACGTTGCTATCTTATGCTGCATGCTGAACAATACGTTTGATTTGCTTTCTCTTTGCCTTGTTTTCCTTTTCAAGGGCCAAGACCAGAGGGCAGTCTGATCTCACAGTCTCTTTGCCATTCTGGGTGATTTCTTAAAACAAAAAGACATTTCAGCATACAAAAACTCTATCCCATTTATCTTCCTATTATAAAACAGTACTAACAGCAATGAAGTATTATAAATCTTTTTTATTTTCTGAGCTGCTCTTACTGGCAACCTCCTCCTGGTGAGCCCCTCCCAAAAGGGGCTAATTTAGGAACCTCTTTGCTCTGGTCAGTTCTCATTATTTATTTCTCCTTGCCCTATCTCGCTTCCAGTCAAACCTTTTCACAGACCTTCACAGTAGTTTCTCAGTTTTCCTCCTACACACACGCAGCTCCAGGTGGCAGGTATCAGCTGTGATTCCCACACACAAGCTCTAAGACCTTAGGTTCTGAATCCGCTTGACCAGAAACCTCAAATTTACACTCGGGGCATGTGTCCTGACACTTATTAGAACAGCAAAACAGCAATGCCAGTGTTTTTCACCAGACTGCAATATTACCTGCACATCCACCTTTTGCCCACAGGCCATTCCCGTGTTCCCTGGGTAGACAGGGTAGCCAGAGCTGTCCCTGTGCTCAGTGGACAGCCACTGTCACCTCATGCAGTGTGCCAGCCTCTCGATGCACCAAAGGCTCCCCGAAATCGCCCACAAAGGCAGGCTCTTCTGTTTGTTACAGAGAACTTTAAATCCCTACAGCAGATTGTTTCCAGTCCAGACTTACTGCAGTACCAGCTGAAGTCTCATAAATCTCTTAAGTCTCATTAATTCATCTCATTCATCTCTTCTATATAAACTCTGTTTTACAAAATATCAGTGTTTTCTAGTTCTCTTCTTGCACAATCTAATTAAGCACTGTGCCTACTTACACTTGTTTTACTGCCTTGCAAAAAGGCTGTGCTAGTCACAGCCGAAACTCTGATATGCCCACAGACACACGCACCCCCCCACCCTTTATCTCAAATTCACTAGAGCCAAGGCTTGAATTGCTGTGAGGGGGAGAATTCTTGGAATTCCTTTAACTCGCTTTATCGTAGTTAAGCATAAATCTTATTATTCACAGGGTGAAAATACAGATTTTAGGATTTTGGTACAGGGGGGTCATGGAGACAAGATGGAGGTATCAGGGCGTGTCTTGTCCTTCTTCTTTCTTCTTCTTGTCGTCCATTTTCTGTGGTGATGTTGGCACTTTGGGACTGGTTCACGGTGAAGGTGCACTTGCTAATATGGGTGAAAGGTATTGGGAAATAAAGGTAAATATGATATATGTAGTTTTTAGTATAAAAATAGATGACCGCTCAGTGGGAGGTCAGAGTGCCCTTGGCTGCCTTGCTGGTCAGACCTCTGTCAGGCTGGAAGAAAATTTTGTAGATAAGAAATAATAAACAATACTGAAGACTGAAAATCTGAGGAGTGCAGACTCGTCCTTTGGAGCGCGGGCTGTCCCAAGGCCGTCCTACGCGTGACCGGGCAGAGACAAAAGCCGGACCGGTCAAGAAACCTTGAAAAACCCCGTTCCCTTCACAGCAGGCTGCTGAACCACCTCATCTCAGAGCAGTGTGAGGGTCACAGGGGCTGGCCCAGCACTCTCTGGAGCTTTGGAGGGCACAGAGTCACTGGGGCCACGTCCTGACTGAGTCATTCCAGAGATGGGAGATCCCAGCAGGGCAGGGAACAAATATGCTTATGGAATAAACCCAAATCAGAACAGGCTCCTGAGGACAGACCTCCTCCCTTCCCTCTCCATTGGGGAAAACAAACTGAGCAAGGAGGATTTCAGCTTTACCTGGTGCTGGGACTCAATGGGCCCAAGCTGAGTATCTTTTTGAGGCGTTTTTCTGGCCATAGCCTCTTTCACAGTCAGGGCTTTGTGGAGCTCCAGCAGCTCCTTGGAGAGCTGTGTCTGGCACAGGGCTGTCACAGACATCTTTTGTGAAAAATCCTTTCTTTAGGATTTTCCCCCTTCTGAGAAGCTGTGGCCTCAGCAATAAGATGTAAACAATGGTTATCTGCTGCTGTGGAATGCAACAGGTGCATCTGTGATTGGTCTCCTGTGGATGTTTGGATTTACTGACCACTCACGGCAGAGCTGTTCTTGCTTTCTGCCTGGACACAGAACTTCGTTTATTCCTTCCTTTTCTATTCTTAGCTTAGCTAACTTCTGAGAATTTTTCTCTCTATTCCTATTAGCATCATAATAATGTAATATATAGCATAAAATAATAAAACAAGCCTTCTGAACATGAGGTCAACATTCTTGCCTCTCTCTTCACCCTGAAAAACCCTTGCAAGCCGTGTAACACAGGGCGTGTTGGGTGCTGAAGACAGAGGCTCTTTTGGATTCCTGGATTCCTCTGCTCCCTGCAGGAGACACAGCCATGAGGAGAGGCCAGTCCAGAGCTCCTGAATTACATTATTTCCACAGAGCACTTCAGATTCATTTTTATGTAAAAAAATCAAATCTTCAGAAATGAGAATGGGTTCTTGAATGTGAACATATTGAGGTTGAAACGGCACGGACAAGGGTGATGATTTATCAAGCATTTGGGTTAGAAAATGAGCAGGAGGGAGCAGATAAAAGTGGTGAGGAGATAAAACCATGCCCCAGTGAGGTGTGCACTGCTGAGCCCCTCACTTACACCTGGAGAATCCTGTTCAGAGTTTGGCAGCTCTGCAGCAGCTTCTGTGGCAGCAGCGGTTTCACTCTGGTGGACAGAGGGAAGAAAATTTGGATGAAAAGGGAAATATGAAATAAAATGAAGGGAATAACAGTCTGTTGGCACATTATGGCAAAGGACAATGTGATTCTCCTCTGGCCAGAACCTCTCTGGAAAGAGGAGACCATCATCCTCCTCCTCAAGGAATGTGGGGAAACTCCTCCATGTCTATTTGGAAACAACATTCCTTGAAATCTTCCCTGAACTCCAGCACTGGACAGAACAGGAGGAGGAGGAGGAGAGAACAGAGGAATGTCCAGTGAGGGAGAACGGAAATTCCTTCATTAAATAAAAGCCTGGAAGCTTCTATTTAACAATTTCAGAGCCCTGCAATTTATGTCGTCCATAAAGATCACGAAGTTTTGAACACTCCATCCAATTTAGGGACTGTAATACCATGCCAAGCTCCTGTGTCAGGTTTTTCCATGTAGACTCCTCCTTCCCTTCCCTTCCCTTCCCTTCCCTTCCCTTCCCTTCCCTTCCCTTCCCTTCCCTTCCCAAGCAGCACAAGTGGCCTTTCTGCAGCATTACAGCACACCAGGACATTTTCAAAGTGGATCTCAAGAGTCATTTCATATTTTAATTGCTGGGCTCCTTGAGGGAAGCTGTTGGAGTGGAATCCCAGATTTCCTGGGATTGTTGTCACAGCTCCCTGGGTTCAGCCTTTACCTGCAGCTCAGCCAGCACCTGCTGCAGGTTCCTGATCACCTCCACATTTTCCTTTAGCTCCTCATCTTCCACAGTGTCCACCAGCTTCTGCAGATCCAACTTGCACCTGGAAACAGGGGAACAAGTCCATACTGAGTTTGTGCCAGGGAAGAGCAACCTTCCCCACTCAACCTCTGAATTAATTCTGGACGAACAAACTCCAGCTGATTGGACCCAGTTTATCCCCCTGAAAACACTGAATTCCCAAGCACGTTATCCCAGGAAAAGGGTATGGGGACACTTACACAGCATGGTGCTGGAGCTGCTCTAGTTTTGCGTTCATCTTCTCATTTTCTTGCTCTGTCTAGAGAAATCGGAATTGTAGAAGATAAGAAGCCATAAATCAGCTGAAATCCAAGGCCAGTTTGGATTTCACAGCATTTTTTCAGGGATAGTCACTACAGGCAATAAGAAAAAAGCAGGGTGGGGAAGGGAGAGCACAAGTGTGCAAGTGCTATTTAAAATATTAAAATATTTGAAGTATTTAAAGAGCTGAAAGGTTCAGCTGAAGATTTTTCCAAAAGGAAGCTAAAGACCAACAGATTCAGGCAGCTTTTTCGTTCTGACTGGTTTGGAATCAACATGAAAGGATCACTTAAGAGAGATTCTCACTGTGTCATAAATACTGGAGATGCTGTTGATTCACTCCCAGCAATTTAGAGCTCTCCTGGGATAATGAACTTACCAGGATGATCGTCACTCAGCCCCTGGCTCAACTTCTGGTTCTCCTCCTGCAGGGATTGGTTCTTCTCCATCAGGGATTGGCGGCTCTCTGAGGGGGCCAAACCACTGCAACAGCAAGGAGCAGTTGGGTGTGAGTTTGGGCTTTGGGACAGCACTGAAGTCACCTCCAAAATTATTATTATCGCTTAAATAATTTAAAAGAAATAGCCCAGAATGGTTTGGGAGGGGAGGATCTTAAAGCTCATCCAGCTCCACCCCTGCCATGGGCAGGAACACCTTCCACAGATCAGGCTGCTCCAGGGTCAGTCCAAGCCTTGGACACCTCCAGAATGCAGGAAAAACCTCCAAAGAGAGGCTGTGAACTCCATGTCCTTGGTTTTGGAACATTCCCATGTGGAGAAATAGTTATGTGACAAGGACCCAGCTAATCTGAGTCCCTGCAGCTGCAAAACACTGTGGCCTTGAGCATAGCTGTGGTACGATAGCAAAGTTGAGAGAGACGTGAGAAAAAGGAGATGTAAGTTCTAAGGAATGAGGAAGAGCTGATATCTATGGTATAACCAATAGACTGCTTGGCTTACAGAATATGTATGAGCTTATTACTTGTTGTGCATAAATGTCTGATGCCCTCATCAATAAACGAAGCTTGCTGATCACTCATATTGAGTGTCCAATCTTCCCTCACCGCGACATTCCCAGAACACAGGGAATGATGCAAGAAGAGAACTAGAGAAGACTGACATTTTGTAAAACAGTGTTTAGACAGAAGGAGGTAATGAGAACTAACTAGAGCAAAGAGGTTCCCGAACCAGCCCCTTTTTGGGAGTGGCTCACTGGAACAAGGCTGCCAGTGGAGGCAGCTCAGAAAATAAAAATATTTATAGTACCTCATTGCAGTTAATATTGTTTTAAAATGGGAAGGTAAATGGGATGGGGTTTTGTGTGATTATATGTTTTTTGTTTTAAGAAATCACCCAGAATGGCAAAGAGACTGTGGGATCAGATCGCCCTCTGGTCTTGGCCCTTGAAAAGGAAAACAAAGCAAGGAGAAGGCAAATCAAACGTGTTGTTCAGCATGCAGCATAAGAGAGCAACATATGAAGTCAAACAAAGATTATCATGCTGAACTGCAAAGCGATATTACAGTTCGCAAAATGAGTACATGTGATTTGTTAAAGGCTCCTCTTAAGGTAAGGGAGAAAGGATAAAGATGACCTCCCCAAAAGGGAAGAAGACTCAGGCTCCAAAAGCATACCCACTTAAACCGATCCCCCTCCTGGGAGTTCAATTTCATCCAGAACTAGGATGTAACAGACCCCTCTGCGAGAGGCAGTGAGACCAGAAGAAAGAAAAGGGAAGAATTTTAGTCAACACAAGGGCCATATATTCAGTTTTAAATAAAGCTTTAGTACCTGTGGAGAATGTTTATGTTGTAGTGTGGAGAACAACTGAACAACTGGCCAGTCTGAGAAGGCATTCTTTTGCAAACCTTTAAAGTAACGTGTGTACTATGTGTACTTAGAAGCTTTTGTACAATTCACTCAATTCACTAAACATTCTCAAATGAGGAGTTTACTCTGGAGGCAAATGATATAAAGATATTAGGCTTAACATTAACAGGCTTTGAAATTAAGAAAGACATTAGTAAAGAGATATTAGAATAAGTAAATAAGTGTTTTTGAGGGTATGGGCCTCTGCTGTACCCGGGAGGGTGAAAAATGCCCCCCCATGGTAATCAAGCTTAAGGAAGGAATACAACCAGTGAGAATTAAGCAGTACCTCCTCAAAAGAAGATAGGAAAGGAGTCAGCCTAATAATTGACAGTACTGGATTGAGGGCTGTCAATAAGATAACAAAGAATTTGTACCCTGTAGTAGCAAATCCATATACTTTACTAACTTGTTTAACACCTGAGCTAACCTGGTTCACTGTTTTTCACCTGAGAGATGCCTTCTTTTGCCTCCCTATCCACGAAGCCAGCCAGAACATTTTTGCATTCGAATGAGAAAGCACTAGAAGCAATGCAAAACACAGCTCACATGTGCCTGAAGGCTTCAAAAATTCCCCACTCCGATTGGAGAACAGCTTGCAAAGACCCAGAGTCCCGGGAAGCTCCACAAGAGGAAAGGAGGCTGTTGCAGTACGTGGACGATCTTCTAGTAGCCACTCGGATGAGGGAAGCATGTGTGGCCTAGATGGTAAGCCTTTCAAATTTCCTAGGACTCCAAGGATATAGAATCTCAAAGAAGAAGGCACAGGTAGTGAAACAGAAGGTAATCTACCTGGGGTAAGAAGTGAGTGCTGAGCAGCAGACTTTAAGGCAGGGAAGCCACATGCCAAACCCCAAAACCCCAGACAACAAAGGAACTCCGAACCCTCTTAGGCATGGCAGGGAGGTGCCAGCTGTGGGTTTATAATTATGGACTGTTCGCCAGACCCCTCTATGCTCTTATTGCCGATGGAAACAGAGATCTCCAGTGGACAAAAGGAGCCACACGGGCCTTTCACCAGCTAGAGAGTGTCCTCATGTCAGCTCCAGCTTTGAAACTTCCAGATGTAAGTAAACCATTCTTTCTATTTTTCCATGCAATGAATTGCCCTGGGAATATTGGCTCAAGACTTGGGTCCATACCAGAGGGCAGTTGCTTACTTCTCTAAGCAACCAGATGCAACAGCCAAAGGTCGGCCAGGTTGCCTCGGAGCTGTAGCAGCAGTTGTGCTGAATATTCAAGAGGCACCCAAGTCTACCCTGGGTGTCCCACACAGTGTCCGCAGTACTGGAAGTAAAGGGTGGCCACTGGCTCTCACCACAGAGGTTTCTGAAATACCAGGCCATCATGGTAGAGCAAGGTGATGTAGAGATAGTGGTGACTAATATTGTCAACCCAGCTTCTTTTCTCAGTGGCAATCAAGGAGAAGCAGTACACCATGATTGCCTGGAGACCATTGAGGCTACCTACTGCAGCTGCCGAGACTTAAAGGACTCCTCTGGACGACGCAGAGACCTGGTTCATTGGTTCACTGACAGGAGCAGCTACATTGCCAGGGGAAAGCGACATTGCAAAGTACACAGTGACTACCTGCAGAGAGGTAATAGAGTCTGGACCCTTACCAACAGGGACCTCTGCACAGAAGGCTGAGATAAATGCATTGATCCATGCCTCAGAAACAGCAAAAGGAAAAGAAAATAAACATCTATACAGACTCGAGGTGTGCATTCAGAGTGGGCATGCACATGGAGCCATCTGGAAGGAGAGGGGACTGCTGACCTCACAGGGAAAGAAGAGACAAGCCAGCTGCTGGAAGCAGTTCAGCTACCTGAAAAAGCATATTAAGGCACACCAGAGAGTGAGCTCAGAACTGGAGGAAGGAAATGAGCTGGTAGATGTAGAGGCAAAGAAAGCAAAAGGTAAGGTAATTAGGGACAGATTTTCCTTGAAGGTAAGCCATAACACAATAATACTAATCAAAAGAGACGTACAACTGCAAGGGGTGGGCTACCATTGAAAGAGAGCTAGTAATCCCTTCCCATTTTCGTGATCACTAGTGAAGGAGGAGTACTAGAAAACACACTAGGACCTAACTACTTAAAAGCTTTTTATAGAGTGTGGCTCCTTTCCCAAAATGACCAAGGCTGCCAGTGGTACAGAGTGCATTGAAATGAAGTGTTGACTTTGAAGTGGTAGTTTCCACAGGCTTCCTAGAACACACATCTGATTGAAAGAATTTATTATTGTCAGGAATTTATATGCCACTATCACTCAGGTGAGCCGACAATGTGATCCTTGCCTCCAGACTAACCCCAAAATACCCCCCGGCCAAAACTCAGATTGGGAGAGGCCATGGGCCTGCACAGCAGTGGCAAATTAACTTTTCAGAACTCCCAAGGAAACGGGGGTATCAGTATTTACTGGTATTGATAGATACATTTTCAGGGTGGCCAGAAACATTCCCCACCAGAACTGTCAAAGCTAGAAAGGTGACCAGGGTATTACTACAAGAAATAATACCACGCTTCAGAGTTCCAGCCACAATAACCTCGGGTAGAGGATCACATTACATTTCCAAAGCAGTGCAACAGATTAGCAGCCACCCGGGCATAGATTGAGAACTTCACACTCCACACTGCCCCCAATCAAACAGCTAAGTAGAGAAAATGAATTATTCAATTAAGAAGCAAATTTTAAGACTGGGGCAAGAAGTTAATCTACCCTGGCCCCAAGATCTTCCACTGACACTATTGCAAATTCGAACTAAAACTCAGGCTAAAGGAAAGCTGAGTCCTTTTGAAATGCTGTGTGGAAGACCATATGGAATACAAAAGGGAATGTCCACCCACATTGGGGTGATAACACTGGCCACCTACATGGTGGCTTTAAGCAAACAGCTCAGAGAAATTGAGAAACACGTGGCTGGAACTCGGAGCAGAGAGCTAGATAGACCAGTACATAACGTACAGTCTGGAGATTATGTGCATGTTAAGCCTCTTGCAGAAAAGACTTTGGAATGATCCCTTTCACCTGGTCACACATGTGACAGTGTTCACAGGGGTCCGAGGATGAGGGAAGAGACGAGGATCTGACTCCATGTTTCAGAAGGCTTGATTTATTATTTTATTGTATATATTGCATTAAAACTATACTAAAAGAACAGAAGAAAATGTTTCATCAGAAGGCTAGCTAAGAATAGCAAAAGAAAGAATGATAAAAAAAGTTTGTGTCTCTCTGTCCAAGCCAGCTGACTGTGATTGGCCATTAATCAGAAACAACCAACATGAACCCAATCCCAGATGCACCTGTTGCATTCCACAGCAGCAGATAGCCATTGTTTGCATTTTGTTCCTGAGGCCTCCCAGCTTTTCAGGAGGAAAAATCCTAAGGAAAGGCTTTTCCATAAAAGATGTCTGCGACACACACACACAAACCTCCTTCCTGCTGTTTTCTCAAAACCCTTGTTCCTTTTAGGCATCGTGGTCTGGGAAACACCATTCTTCCTAACTTCTTCATAACGACCAGGAAGGCAGCTAATAAATATTTTTAATGCTGAATGGCATCTTCATTTACCCAGGAAGGGACAGAGCCTCATACAACAAACACTGAGTGCTGATGGTTCCTGTTGCTGTTTAGTTCACAGGAGGTGCTCAGCATCTGCTGGGGCTGGGTCTCAAGGGATCAGGGCTCATTGCTGCAGTTTGTCCTAATTATGGGATATTTTCAGCGCAGAAAGTTAGCACTGGCAGACAGATGTTTGACAAGGATATAATCTAAACAGACATTTCTTCTCCTAAAGGTACAAACAAACAGCACAAAGCAAAAATTTAAGTTACATTGCATCATTAGAGCTGAGAGGGATCCTCCCTTCTCAAGTCACCTCCCTTGTGCCATCCAGGCAATCCCCTGCCTCAAAATTGAGCTAATTGAGAAAGAATGACTCGAAGAGAAGCTATCCCACCTCTCCTCGCCAGTCTGTCATTTCTTAAGCCTGTAATTTGTTACGCTAAATTTGCTGTCCTGTCTGACGTGCAGGGTTTTAAGAATTTAAAAAAAAATTAAATGAAATAACCAAGACAGAGAGGACGGGCAGAACATGAACCCTCTGCAAAATATGACTTCTATTATATATATATTTTTAAATTCTGACGGTCTGGAAGACATTCCTGCCTGGCTTGACCTCTCTGGCGTGGTGACAAGGACAGGCTGTGATCACACGTGTCCACCATGCCATGAGGAGCACAAGATGTTCCAGGGGCTGATTCCTGTTCCAGGCAGCCCAGGACAGGCCTCAGACCCTAAAAACTGCAAAAAAAAAAAAGGAATTTCCCCCCCTCCATGCCTTGTTTTTAATGCAGGCTGCTACAAAAAGCTACTCTAAGCAATAATTTTAATGGTTTTGGTCTCAGCCTTTGGATGTGGCGAGTGAAATTCACATAAATCCCGGTGAAGAAGCGATTTTTCTGCACAATTTTTCCAGCTATTCATTTCCTTGCAATACATTACCCTGCCAGGGGGTTGAAAAAGGGGAAACAACCCAAAATATCAGGACAGGGGATGCCAATGGATTGCAATGGATTGTTTAATTGGGAAATAGCCTGGAGGTGGCTGTGCAGGAAAAGGCATTTGCAGAGGTGCTGAGCACCCTGTGCCATCCTTTCTGAGTTAATGGATGCAAACAACAGGAGAGGAGGCCACCACCACCACTTAGAAATCTGGTATTTTCCCCAAAACAGTGTTCTGGGCAATTAGATATGTAATTTTTATTAGTTATTGTAATTTTTATTAGATGTCTCACACTCTTGTTCAGTGTGAGACACAATAAAAATTGCAATTATTTTTTTTAAACCATAGGTAAGAGAAGGGTAGAAATGCTTGGTGCAAAAGAAACAAGGAGAACCAAATTCTGATTTCACCAGGACTGGGATTTCCCATCATTTCTGCCCCCTGTTTCCTAAGGGTATCTGGATGCTGTTTCCTCTTCCTGTTAGGGAAAAGGACCCAGACACTGGAAGGATATTAAAAAATTTGCTAATTTTTAGTTTTATTTTAATTATAAATTTTTAGCCCTCAAGTGAATTTTGACCTTTACTAGAATCTTATGTATAATTAATTGGAAAGTAACAAAGCAGTACTCCATAAAAAAAAAGATACACTTAATAAAAATTACAATTTGTTTTTTTTAATCATAGGGAAGAGAAGGATAGAAATGCAGAAGAAACAGGGAGAAGCAAATTCTGGTCCCACTGATTTCACCAGGACTGGGTTTTCCCATCATTGCTGTCCCCTGTTTCCTAAGGGTGCTTGGATGCTATTTGCTCTTCCTGATGGGGAAAAGGAGCCAGACACTGGAAGAATATTTTAAAAAATTGCTAATTATTAGTTTTAATTATAAATTTTTAGCCTTCAATCAAATTTTGACCTTTACTAGAATCTTACGTATAATTAATTGGAAAGTATAAAAAAAGTACCCCATAAAAAAAAGGTGAAGGATGGCATTTATTAATGAATGGGGAGGAGGAGAGAAAGCAAAATGCATTGTTCCATTTCAGCTGATTCGCGGGCTGCACACAGGGTGAAAATTAAAACTGAGGCGTTGAAACAAAGAAGGGAAGGGGGGACTGAAGAGAAGGAAAGCAGATTTGTACCAAAAATATATTTCCTCTCTACCTTTAATGTCCATTTTTTCCCTCTCCTAGCATAGCATTCTTTAGTAACAATTTCCCCCATGAATCATGATAGTGAGTTTTGCTTTCTCAGGCATTTTTCTTATTCAAGATTACACTTCAACATTTGTTTTGCCCTGCCAGTCCCAAGAAAGGCAGCACATATTCAAAAAATAACAGGAAAGGCAAGCATATTTTCCATTTTATGTAATTAAAATCAGCCTAATACGTGCAGGTGTGCACATGTGGGGTGTGTGCACACACAGAGGGGCAGGAATGCCTGTCCCACCAGCTGTCCCTGGGCTGCATGGTCCTGGTCCAGCATCTGAGATGTTCTTTTCCATTATGTCGTGCATCAGAAATTATCCCCTGTCCCCTGCCAGGCTCCTCCAGCTGAAAAATTGCTTTTACATATGTTAAATGTGCAGGCAGTTCCTTCTGCTGTGGTCCCATAAATCCAGACTCTGGATTATTTTCTGCTGGTTTTTTTTTTTGTTTTTTTTTTTTGTTTTTTTTTTTTTTTTTGTTGTTGTTGTTTTTGTGGGGTTTTTGTGGGTTTTTTTTGGGGTTTTTTTTTGTTTGTTTCTTCCCCAGTGCAAGCCTTCAGAGAGTACAGCACGCATTTCAACCCCTCTGTGTGGGCGTACTTCACTTATGGCAATATAAGGGGAAAAAAATTGGACTCCATTTCCTTTGAAACATGGATTTTTTTTAAATGGGGTTTTTGCAAAGAGGCGGCAGTGGGAGCCTCTGCCTGCTTGGAATCAGTCAATGGGCTGTGTTGCGTCTCTCCTCTTCTCTTGAAGGTGATGCCTAAAGATTTTTTGCCGTTTTTATGTATTTTTGATGTATATGTGACTTTTAGAACTTCTATATGTGGTAATGTAGCTCCTGGTATTTTTTTTTTTCTGCCCTTTCTCTTAGATTTTAGAGCAATAATGTAACTTTATAACACGTTCCTGAAATACTGTTTAGCCTTATTTTTGAGTAGAGCACCTACAAGGAAACATAATAAGAAGCGGGGCAAAGAAGCTTTGGACCAACTCCAATGGGGCAGTTTTTTGGGGAAAAATTTCCTAAACAACTCCTCTTCTAATTGGAAAATGTGTGTTATATGATAATTTATTACACTTACAAAAATGGTGGAAATTTAATATTTTAATGAAATGGCGGGATGCAGAAACGTAGAAACCTTTGCGTTTTAATACTGCTGCAAATGTTTTTTCCTTTTGATACAACAACAAAAGGACACCTTCAGGTGAGCTTGGCGCCTCCAGCTGCCTTGGAGCACACCCAGGAATATCCATTTATGTAGTTATATGATATTTCTGTCTGTCCACGTGTCACAAACAGATTCCTGTCACTGTATTTTCTGTCGTGATGGATATCAACACCCTGCAGTAAATGCATTTATCCTGTAGCTGCTTTCCTGTCACCTCAATAACCTGCGCTGTTCGTGGATCCTGGATCATGCAAACACTGGTTGAACTCAGCCAGATCTATGGGATTGAATTAGCAAACCACTATAAATTCACTGTATTTGTGAATTTCTGCCTGTGACAGCTCTCAGTGGACATGACCAGACTCTGTGTGTGCCAAGTTGTTTATAATCAGAAATTAAGCCCAGCCATACCCAGCCTCTCTGAGGACCAGCTGGAAAGCAAGGGGAGAATTATTTTCTGCCAAATTCCTGTGCCCTTGACACAGCAGCTGGTTAGAATGTGCCAAGGTATAGGTGATATTTTATTATTATTTATTATATATTTATTATTTTATTATCTGAAGGTGTAAGATATTTTTACAGGTTGTGACTTTTTATCTGGTAGGAAGGCATTGAAAAGAAACACACAGCAAAGTCAGGATGTCCAAGGGCTTCCTCCATCTTTTCCTCCCTCTTCTGCACTCACAGGAGTTAAAATACTTAAAATTTTATAAAATATGTAATAATATTTTATAAACTACCTAATAATATTTTAAAAAATGCCTAATAATAAATCCAGTACCTTCTGACAAAGGGGTTATATGCCATATATGAACTAAAGCAGGAAAAAAACCCCACTTCCCCTCAAAATACAAGAGTTGTTTCTTCCCCAAAGGAGAATCTCCTGTCTCTGTAACGAGGCACAAATGTCCTTTTGAATTTTTGGTGTCAGTACTTCTTATGACCCATCCCAAATTCCAGTTCACAGTCTGATTTGTTATATACAGCAAAATTTTGTGCCTTTTAAACATGTTTTCTGTGACTGTGTTCACAGGGGTATTAGGATGAGGGAAGAGACGAGGATCTGACTCCATTATTTCAGAAGGCTGATTTATTATTTTGTGATACATATTGCATTAAAACTATACTAAAAGAATAGAAGAAAGGATTTCATCAGAAGGCTGGCTAAGAATAGAATAGGAAGGAATGATAACAAAAGGATCCTTTTACCACTGTTCTTACTCGTAAAAGAAAGAGGAAAATTTAGGGTAGAGAAGCAGCTGAAGGTGAAGTTGAGGATTTATTTCTAAATCAGCACCCCACCTAGGAGGAGAGTGAAATATGTGATGAGGTGTTGAGTTGAACATCATGTCACATGCAGTTTTTCAGGCCTTGGAAAATTTTGGTTCGCTCTCAAAGAAAATATCTAAAAGTTCTTCTTCAGGCCACAGTGATATAAAAGAAGATAATAATTTAATTTAAAGCCAGCACTTCCTTCCAAATTCTTTCAAGTCAATTGGACAGTTTCCCCTGACCATAAAGGATAAAGTGCTTGACTGGACCTTGATTTTCACTGAGTTGATGTAGAATTTGATTTTATAAGGAAATATATTTGAAAGCGGATTTTTTTTTTTATTAATTACTTTGTGTGCATATGCTGTTTTTAAATGACTGAAGAGATTTCAGTGGGGGTGAAAAGAAGGCGAAAAATGCAGATACTCATTCAATAAAATTCAAACTTTTCTTCAAGTAGCTTAATGCAGAGGCAAATTAATTACTTAAATTTAAGGTTTATGGTAAATACAATGCTACCACATAAAGAGATGATTATTTAAGAAACAGATGGCCATAGGTTTGTTACCTTAAGCATCTGATTTCAGTACTTTGTAGAAAACCAGTGTCTTCATAATTTTGAAAGTTTGTCCATGAAGAGGTTTTTGGTCTCAAAAAAATACAATTTAATCCAATTACAGAGAAAATCAACCATGTTTAGATGTGGTTACTAAAACTGCTTTATTTTCCATTTTGGGAAAGCAAATGTTGTGCTGCTTCAGCACACCGGTGCAATAAATAACCTTTAAGAATAAATCTCTCCCAATTTTTATATGGTTTTGTAATCCACACATTCAGGGGTTTAAAGCCAGAGAGAGCATTAACTCATCCAGGATAAAGCCCAGGGAATTCTGTGCAGCTCCTCTTACACAGAGTCCAACAGCTTCCTCTGGGACAGCATCCTGAATTTCCTGGATGATTCCAGGAGATGGAGAAATGCCCCTTTCATCATCAGGTCTGATTAATCCTCTGCTGTGCTTAATACATGTATCTTATTTTTAATTTTAATGTGTGCTTTAAATGAAATTTTAATTTTAATTTTTTAATTTTAACGTGTGCCTTAAATTAACAACTCTCGATTTTCCTCCTCTGGAAGGAAATACATTCCCCCAAAATGCACAAATGTGGTTTTAGAAAGGGATGACCATGCTCTCTGCAGAGCCACCGATAAATCACAGTTCCAAAAACCCAGGAAGGTTTTTACTGAGTGGCAAGGGGTTTGTTCATTTGTCTCTGCATTGCTTTATGTGGATGATCCTTCGTCTAAAATCATGGTCAGGTCCAACCATTGTCTGTTTTAACCCTAGGATGCAGAGTGCTGGAAAAGAGCTTTTATTTCCCTATTATTGATATTATAAAAGAGCTTTTTATTGTCTGTATTATTGCTATTTACTGTAAGGTTGTGCACTGGAGCCAGGGGTTTTCTGGTTCAAAAGGTGTTTGTTTCATGTGAACAAAAATTGTAAAAATTTAAAATGAGTAGCACTGATGGACTGCAAGAACACGTGAATTTGAATTTCCTACTGAACAGAAATGAAAAATTAAAAAAAAAAAAAGAAAATAAACCCCAGACAACCAAAAAAACCCCTCCAAACAAAAACAACCAAAAAGAAAAAAAAAAAAAACCCCAAACCCAAACCAACTAACAACAATAACAACAAAACCACCAAAAAGCCAACCAACCAATGAAAAAAAAAAAAACCCAAAACCCCAAAAATGAATCCAAAAAACCAAACCAAACCAAACACCACAAAAACCCCAAAACTAAACCCAACCCCTCCCAAAAAACCCTTATGATTTTGTCCAGGAGGGTCACAGAAAGACTCTCAAAATTAATTTTCTTCATTGAATCATTAGTCCTCCTTGCAAATAATTAATTGTCAGGAAATGACCCCTGTGAATACACAGTGGAGGGAAGTAATGGAGCAAACCCAGTGCAAGCAGAATTTTTTTTTTTTGCTGCAGAGATTTGTGATCCCACTAGGGAGAGCTCATGCACTGTGGATTTTTCTCACAGCACACAACTGTTGCAGCACGGTCCTGTCTTTTCCCCCTTCCTCCCACTCGGAGTTATAAAGCCTGAAATATGTGCTTAGAATATTTTTAAAAATGTTTTCAAAACATGTGCATATAATGTTTCTAAAAATGCAGAACGCAGCAGGGAAATAGTTGGCGGGGTTTTGCCCACAGTTTTGTGCTCATAATCAGTATTTTTTTTACTTCCTTTCTGAGATGCGAGATTGGATTAAAAAAATAAAAAGCTGAAACAGAAGACTGAGTCTGGTGCATATATATATATATATATATATACATATGCACACACACACATACATCAGATATATAAAATATATATATATACACATCCATTATATATATATACAAATACACACATAAATATACACATACATATGTACATCCGTATTTATATATAATTTCCCCCCTGTAGGTCATGAATTACATCCCCACTCACCCCTATTCCTTGCTAATATTGGGGAAGAAAAAAAAATACATAGATACATAGATACATAGATACATACATATATAATATATATATGTACATATATATAATATATATACACATATATATAATATATATATACACATATCTATAGATATAAATATATACATATACATTCATATACATCCATATATATATATATATATATATATATATATATATATATATATATATAATTTTTCCCCCATAGGTCATGAATTACATCCCACATCCCACTCACCCCTGTTCCTTGCTAATATTGGGAAAGAATATATATATACACATATATATACAAAGAATATATATATACACATATATATACATATACATATATATATATAATATATATACATATACATATATATATGATATATATGCATATATATAATATATATACATATATACACATATATATAAATATATACATATATGTACATATACATACATATATATATATACTTTTTTCCCCCATAAGCCATGAATTACATCCCCTCTCACCCCTGTTCCCTGCTAATATTGGGAAAGAAAAAAAATATATATACACATATGTAGGTATATAATAAATACATACACATATATATATGCATACAATATATATACATATATATAGATATTTACATACATACATATATATATATATATATATATATATATATAATTTTTCCCCCCATGGGTCATGAATTACACCCCCACTCACCCCCATTCCTTGCTAATATAGGGAAAAAACCAACTTTTCTGCATCTTGGATTCTTATCTATAAAATTGGGATAGTGACACTTTTTTTTGCACATGCCTTCACTATTTGGTTGGCAAAACCTTCAAAGCAGGGGCCAGATGTGCCCTCACTTTCAGTTGCAGCCCCTTGTTTTTACTGTGTCCTGAACAAGACATTACCTGAAGCCTGTCCCCAGCACAAAAAGGAAATAAAAACTATAGTTTGGGGAAGATATTTTTATTTTATAGTAAACTTAGGTGTGAGGGGAGAGAAAGGGGTAATTTTCGAAGCCTGGAAAGCAGTTTTGCATTGAAGTATACTTTCCAGCTGGGAGTTGATGCTGATCGTTCTAACACAAGTGCTTCCACAGCAAACTGCTATTCCCTAAAAACTGCCAGAGGCTGCTGTGACCAAACTACAAGGAAAAATCCACCTCACAAATCCATGGCAGGACAGGCAGGTCTCCCCCCTTCCCACATGGATTCCTATCCCTCCTTCCTTGTGCTCAGCCTCAGGGGGTAGAGGCAGCACCCTCCTCACTGACAGAGGCTGAAGAAACCTGAGAAATCCCTGCAGTTATTGTTATGAATGAGAAGCTTGACCAGGCCAATATTCCAGCAGCAATCAATTTATTAATTAATATGGTAAAGTATGAGCAATACAGCGCTGGGTACAGTGGGGGAAGGTTTCCCTCCAACTGCACACCAATAGTTGAGGCTCACAGGTATTTATAGGGGTACTCATCAGCTTTCTCAGCAGTTTCTATTCCTAATTTTTACGTCACAATTCTATACGCTGTTGTGATTTAGTTTTTCTCAGGATGCAATCCAGAAAGGAGTACCCCCTTTGGTGGTGGTTTGGTTTCTGAAAGTAAAAAGAAGAATCCAATCTGGGGAGGTCCAGCTGTCCACATGTGGATCCAGCTTTTAATTGCAGGGACTATAAATCTCATAACAGTGATGTCCAGCTTCCCTTGGTTGAAACCATAAATCCTTGAGGTGATGTTCATTTCTCAAGCTGTTTTTCTCTGCTTTATTAAGGCATGAGATAAGCATATTTCCTTTATATATATTCCAAAGCTATAGTTTCAAGGATACAGCAATATTCTAAAATTATACTTCAAAAGGTTATTATTGCAGAACTCTTTAAGGATTAACTACAAGCAAAAGGCAACCTCCTTAACGTTTTAATTCCAATGCTCCTAAATCAACCAAGGTTAATTGCAAACAAAGGATAGGTTCAAAGGCCTTCTTCCATGCTTTATTTTCCTCAGTCATTATTAGAATTCGCAACTGCCCCATGGTTGGTCTCCACACATATCGCAATCACAAATGCACACATTGCCTGTGTGTGCCTGACACGGAACACAGCTTTGTATTTCACATTATGGATCAAATAGCAAATTAAATGGTGCTTTCAGTGAAGAGAGAAGGAAAAGAACCAGTGTGGTGCATCTAGAGAAATTGTTCTTCTGTCAAAGTGGAATATTTAGAACATGACATACTCCTCCTGATTTCTTGATGTGGACAATAGGAGCCTTCCAGTGCCTTTTTTGACACTTCATTGTGGCTTCCTAACATCAAACCTGGAGGCATTATCATAATTCTACTGGATAGTAAAGCCTCAGTTAAACCATCTGCCATCAGGTATTGCCAGCATCTAATAAATGGCTGTGTGTCCTTCACCTTGTCTACCAAATATATTTTATGATATATGATTTTCCAGAAATACCTGGTGCAGGTAATTCTTGCTCAGAATTACAGGTGCTGCTCTACACTTGTGCTTCCTTTGCTTTCTTTCTTTATCACACTGTTTTTCTGGTCTTGACATCTGAGCTTCAAGTGCAGAAGGGGAGGAAAGAGGATGGGAAACATCCTTTTTAAGGCCTCATCTATGTAATCTATAAGAAATATCTTCTTTTCACATAAAAATATGGTGTCCAGCATCTAAAATACAAAACATCTCCTCAAAAGAAAAAGAAAACAGAGAAAACAAATTCCCGAAAGTTTACAAGCAGAAGCAAAGCATTCTGTAGGCATCCAGCAAAAAGAAGAAATAAGTAGGAAGGGGCAATAGGCGGGACTGGAGAGTTTGCATATGTTGTTTTATTGTGTTTGGGAGGCACTTCTGTTAAAAATAAAAGGAAGGGGCATTCCTCAAAGCTGGAAAGTGGTAATGGCTTGCAGTAGTAATGGAACACAGAAGTCTGGCTCGCACATCCAAGGCTATCAGTGAGCCTGTTCCCATCACATCTCAGGGAACAGCTTCCACCTTGTGCCCAAAAAAGTGCAGCCAGGAGGGAGAAAGCCTTTCCTTGCAGGTCTCCTATTAGTGGAAGGAAAAGCCTGCTATAAAATTCAGCTTTACCAGTGGATGGAGGCATGGAAGCCTGCTTTAGAGTGACTCCCACCTGTCTGACAATATTGTATGTTTTAAAATGTATCATGTAGTCTGAGAGGGGAATTCCTATAGCACCAAAAGCCCTGTGAAAGCACTCTATCAGAGTGGCTGAGGAGGAGGAGGAGCAGTCTGGGGATGGCACAGCGGGGATCAGACCATGGGGGCAACACTGCCTTGATCTTTATTGCCCTGCAGGACATTGCCCCAGAGCCAGACTACACTCCTCTGTTAGCAAATGCTCTTCTGGGAGGGAAGAAAAATCCATCTGACCATGCAGATGTCTCAGGATCAGGGGAAAAAATGACCACTGTAAAATTGTTACTGGTATTTCAGCTATTGCGTACCAGATATAACTCCAACTTGTTGTTGGGCTTGCTTTCCCTTTAAGAAAGCATTTTAACAATTTCCCTTGGGTTTTTTCCTTTTTCCCTTTCCCTTTCCCTTCCTTTCCTTTTTCCTTTCCTTTCCTTTCCTTTCCTTTCCTTTCCTTTCCTTTCCTTTCCTTTCCTTTCCTTTCCTTTCCTTTCCTTTCCTTTCCTTTCCTTTCCCCTTTCCTTTCCCCTTTCCTTTCCTTTCCTTTCCTTTCCTTTCCTTTCCTTTCCTTTCCTTTCCTTTCCTTTCCTTTCCTTTCCTTTCCTTTCCTTTCCTTTCCTTTCCTTTCCTTTCCTCCTTTTTCCCCCTCCTTTTTTTTCCTCCTTTTCCTCCTTTCCCCCTTCCTCTTCATTTTTCCTTTCCTATTTTCACCTTTTCCCCTTCTTTCCTTTTCTCTTTTCCTCTTTTCATTTTTCTCATTCTGTCTTTCCCTTTGTCTTTGTCTTTTTTTCCCCTCTTCTTTCCCCAAATGGAGAAAACACCTCCCTGCACATCAGGGCAGCTGAGGCTTTCCCAGTAAAGGGGAAGTGCATTCTCGAGGCACTCACTTTGTCAATAACCCACTTAGGATCTGAACTGCAGCCCTGTGGTGCCTGATTAACCCCTGGAAAAGGGATTGCACACACAGAGGGGGAGGGAGTGCATATCCTTGGTAAGAAAAGAAGATTGCTGAGATCTGCCTCTGGGGGAAAAAAAAAAAAAAAAGGCTTTTAAATGGTTTAGAAGTGAAGACATCTGTATCCATCACCCACCTCAGTTTTATCAGAGTTAGTTTAGTGCAGAGATAAGGCTATCTGCCCTGACACACAAAACAAAGCCTGCTTTAATGTCCCGGCTGTGGATTGCTCTGCAATCCCAGCTGCAGCCGTGGCAGGATCAGAACAGACGTCACAGGAATTATCTCAGGAGGAAGTTTTCCAAAGCTGCTATCAGGTGTGCCCTATTGATCAACAGACCTATGATCCCAGCCTCTTGGGAAACCCTTGTATCTCAAAACTCCTACCCCAAGTGCTTGGGAAATCCTTCTCCCCCTGTGTGGGTCAGACCTGTGGTGGGGAGAGCTTGCAGAGGCTTTTTCTACCCACAGGGGAAAACAGGAGTTGCTTGAGTCTCTCACTTGATGGAGGTGATAAGTGCTGTGGGTTTGGAGAAGAATAAAAACAGGTTTTGTGGCTGTTAACCTTTATTACGATTTTTTTTTTTTTCCTTCTTAATAGGAATCATTGGAGCCTTAGTTAAATGAAACTGATTTTATCCATTTCAGAACACAGTAACATTGGTAAGTGTAAATTTCCTCCCATTTTTTCAGTCTAGATGACTATCTTTTGTGGTGCAAAACTAACTCTGTTCTTGGGTACAATCTGGCTGTCAAAATGTATTTTAAAAGGCACTTCCAGCAGCAGATGACCTCTGATGATGATCTGTTTTCACATAACCATGTAAATCACATAAACTTCCAGTAAACACCAGGAAATGAGTACCACAGCCAAAGAAAGGAACATATCTAATATTCCCTGACTTGAGGAGGAGCTTCTTGGGTGCAAATCTATCTTTTAACGTGCTTGGACTCGAATGGTAATTAACATTTGCATACAGACCTGATACCTGATGGGCAAAATGAACCTCTGGGGTGTGAGGTGAATGCGGCCTGCGCTGACTATCTGGTAGAGACCATGTCCTCTGTGAGAAAAGGGGAAATCTCCACAGCCCTCATGGAGCTGAGGAAAATCATGGAGCCTTCCCCTTTCTCTCCCATCACTTTGTGAGGAAATGCTCCTGAGGAAGTGTGGTGAGGCACTCGGAAAACATGCACTGCCATGTACAGCCCTACGAGATTGTGATCTTAAAGTCATCACAGATGTACTCAAAAAGCTCAGATACAGGTTTCAGTCTCTTTGCATATTCCTTGAAATCCTTGCCGGATTGCACAAGACGTTTTGCTAATGACTTTTATAGGGTTGGTTTGCAGACTTGTGATTTTATGAACAGTCAGATCCAAGGAATGTTATGATTGTCCCTGTAAATCCACTGTAGTCAAAATACAGATAACATGTGACTATTTTTTGCTCAATTGTAAACTACTAAATGTGAGTGCTTTAGAGGGAAAAAATAAAAGGTGAAATACCTTTTCTGCAAATACACAATGGCAATAAAATAAATGAGCTTTAAGGTTTTTTCTCCAGACTGTATGTACTGCTCCACAACACATGGGAGACAGAAAGGGGAAAAAAAGAGAAAAGTAGGCATCTTCTTTGGAAGAAAGAGAAGATATTTGATCAGAATAGCAATCTCTGAAGGTAGAGCCAATCAAAATCTGTGGAACAAAAACCTGGCAAAACCCAACTGAAGAGCTGGCAGAGTTTAACTTGGCTGTTTCATGGTGATGACCGAGCAGCGCTGGGGCTGATTGTCAATGATTGCACTGGCGCTGCCTCTGCTTCCCACAGGAGCCCAGGATCCTCATCCCTGCTTGTCACAGGCCAGTTTTCTCCCAAAAGCCATTAACTCCACACAACTGTGGAGGGGGAGGCTGCCTGCAATTCATGTGGGCCGTGGGAATGCTTTTCCCCAGCAGGACACGCTGAGCTCTGGTGTGTGAGCAGCAGAGAATCTTCATTTGGCCTCCACTCTCAAAGGGTTTCAGTGGCCTGCTTTGCCATAATCCCCATAAAATAATGCAGGCCAAGGGTAGAGCAATTAATTTTAATTGGTAACTCAGCCTGTTGACTTCAAAGGGAGTTCGGAGATTGAGTTAAAATTTGAAAAATACCAAGTGTAAATATCACCGCTTCTTAAAGGAAGAAGAAGTGCGAAAGGCCAGGCAGAAATATTTCTGCTGGGTGAACTCTGAAAGAGCCATTGTGCTTTAATTTCCCTGATCAATAAAAGGGGAATAATGCTACCAAATCCCTTGGCAGCACTAGAATATTTGCAAATAAAGGTTTATCAGTGTAAAACAAATCAATCTGTTTTTCACACAACTGTTTTTTTTTTTTTTTTTTTTTATTTTTAATTTGCTCACAATGTCAGGCGGGAGAGTATTCAGCTTTGTGATGAGTTACTGGCTCTAAGGATCTTCAGTATCATCCTTTGAAAACTTGCAGAGAGACTTAAAATTTTGGCTTCCTCCGGAACCTTCATCTAAATCAGATTATGGTAGATTTCCAGCAGGCATATAGTACTGCATGGCTTTACATTTCTACCCTTTCCCAAGCAGAATGCATGTATTTGATAACAGGAATCTGGGCAAAAGGGGAAAGACTCTAAGGAAAGAAAAACATGATACAGTTTGGTCATAAAGACTCTAAGGAAAGAAAAACATGATACAGTTTGGTCATATTGGTGTTGAGGACTTTTTGTGAAGACACTTCTCAAGCTTTTGTTGATCGCAGTCAGAGAAAAGTTTAGATTTCCTCGGATTTCCAAGTACTCACCTTGGTTAATTTGCTGCCTATTAGGGATTTTCTGGGCACTAACTAGAGGCTTTTCCTGGCTATCATTTCCTAGATCATTATGCTGTGCTTACAAAGCAGTTTGGCATTTTTTGTCTTCAGCCTGGGCTCTGCAGAAAAGCAGAATCAGTTGGTTTATTACTTAGAGGAAATGTTTTTAATGCTTTTCATTATCAGCTCTGTAAAAGATGTTCACACAACTTCCCACCCTGAGCCCCTGTGCCCAGTGGGGAGATCTGAAGAAAGACACCTATAAAAACAAACAAATAAAGTCCCAAAACTGAAACAAGAAGCCCCTAAGAGAACCCCACCACAGTTTTAAATGTGAGCTCTTGGAATTTGGCCCAAGTTTTCTCACAGTTTGAGTGAATTCAGTTGGCAAACACTGTGAGTGAAGACAACCGATCTTTCATGTGACGTGGACTTTTTGGTGTTGCTGTGGGTGGGGAAGCAGATACTGTTTCTGAATGGATATTTATGCCAAACGACCTGAAAAACTTCTTTAGGTGAAAATTCATAAGTGAAAATATGTTTTAGGGTTACATTAAGTTAAAATTTAGGACTTTTTAAATTTCATGCCTCGATTCCTAGAAACAGACTTCCACTGCAGAGTGTGGATGTTAATTAACTGCATACATTCATTTTAGAAGTACAAATCTTGGAGTTTAAATCCTGCGCAGCACCAAGTCCCTTGGCCTGTTCTGGCAATAAACACACATGTGATTAACTGCTTCACTTCAAAGCGGAACACACTGATCAGGCTACACAGACATGACCAAGGGGAAAAAAATAGAGAAATTCAATAGAAAAATGTCAGGTTTCTGGTTATAAGGTGTGTTAATGACAGGAATAAAATGAGAAGCCAAAACACCAGTGATCACCAGTCCTATGAGCCACCTTGGTTATTAATCCTTGTCTTGGCTGCTGAAATCTGGTCTCAAGATGAAGACATGAGGGATCAAAACTTCTGGGCACTTGGTTATAATCTGAAGTTAGAAACCATCGTTCCCCCACGGCCTGACTGAAAAATGAACAAGCAACCTTGAAATGTAATGACCAGCCAACAAACATCATCAAATAAATCATATTGAACACCATTGAATAAATCAAAAGTGATGCCTTATTGTGGTATAATTAGGGATTTTCCCCCATGCATACTTGATGGTAGGTTTAATTGTAAAAGATCGATTGCCATGGAAAAGAAATGTTAGATTGCTTCTTTTATTGAGAAGAGGTTTTGTATTTAAATAATTATCTGCTATCCATAACCTCTCTTTTCCCCTTTGTTCCCACATCTGTGAATTGGTGGATTTGCACCAATTTCCCTTTAATAATTTCCCTCTATTCAAGCACTGAGCCTCACAGAACAGAAATATTTTTGCTGGGTTATTGCTCTGTTTGGTCTATTTGATACCATTTGAGTTTTAGAGTTCTTTATGTTATGGCCTATTTAATATTAAGAAACTATCATAAAGCTTATAGATGTGAATTTTGCAGATGCTAAATTCAAGTTCAGTTGTTTTCTTTTGTTCCAATAATTACTAAATTCTATAGGCTAAATGTACTTTTTTTTTTCTCAGTATTTATTATTGACATTAGGAGTTCTCTTGAGTAACATCTAACAAAAGTGTGTGAAAATAAATCTGCTGACAAAAGAATACATTCATATGGTTAGAGGATTTTTCTTCTGATCAATGGTTTGCATCACCAAGGTTTTAAATGTGGGATCTTGGAATCTGGCCCAAGTTTTCTCACAGTTTGAGTGAATTTAGTTGGCAGACACTCTGAGTGAAGAAAACTGATATTTCATGTGATATGGCTTTTTGGTATTGCTGTGGGTGGGGAAGCAGATACTGTTTCTGAATGGATCTCTATGCCAAATGACCTGAAAAACTTCTTTAGAAGAAAATTCAGAAATGAAAATATTTTTTAGGGTTACATTATGATAAAATTTAGGACTTTTTAAATTTCTTTCCAAAGTTACTGTACAATTAGTTAGCAATGGAGTAGAGAAGAAACACAAAACCAGTCTAGTGTAATCCCAAACAAAAGTTTTTTATGGTTAATTTAAAAATAATTAATTACCAACTCCTGGTCCAGCCACCTCTGTGTCTCTCCCCCACCCCATTAAAACAGAACATATCCAATGTGAGACCATGCAAAATAAAATAAAAATATTATAATGGTTCCCTGACTGCTTATTTTTTCTCTCCACACCTGTGAAGCCTGGATGATACTGTAGATGATTTTGTTGATTGTGATGTACCTGGAGAGTGGAACAGTATGTAATTTTGCTGCTTTGAAAAGAGAAATGATCTTTGTGGTAATTTCTTTCTCTGCAGGTGTTCACCTGAGTTTTGCCAGGCAAAGGAAAGATGAGGAATAAATCCCCCTTGCCCATCTCCTCTGTTTAATTTCCTCCCCTGCCATGCAGAGGAAGAAATCTTTGCCACTCACAATGTAGAGAGCTCATACTCATTTAGTGCTTCTTAACTAACTCCAAAGAAATTGCTTCACTAGCCATTATTGCAAGAATTTTTCAGATATTGACACTTCTCAAACATCTTTCAAATGTTGGCACTTTTCATATTGCTGTGGTTTTCTACTGCTCTGGAGCTTTCCGATCACAGGGCTGAAACTTCTTTTACCCACTGTTCTTTAAATTTCAGCTTCTGGAGACAGGTGCATAAGTGAGAGCCACTGTTTTTTGTTTTAAGTAAATTATGCTTTCCTTAAGTAACAAAAATAAGTTTCTTACTTATATTTTTATGGAAAAGGAAAAAAAAACCTGCAAGAACACTTAACACAAATGTGTTCCCTGCCTTCAGAAGTTAAGGAAACCTAAAGACTCCAAGCCACACTTCAAAATCATACTTGTTTCAAGGTATTTCAGGAAAAAGACAACCTAATACACAATATCTGAACACTTGGTGGTTGAAGTGGTTGGTGGGTTGAAATTTTTTCAATTAACCCCAGATTTTAGGACAGAAGAAATGCGAGGTGTTTATGAGCTTGAGAAAAATGTTTTTTAGATGAAGATCAAAATAAGGGAAGGCAGAATAGAAACTCCAAAGAGTTCTTATTTTTTCACTTTATACACATTAACCAGACATTACTTACCACTATCTATTTGGACCACACCAGAAAGTGATAAAAGTCTTTGAATTTCCATGTAGTTCCTGGCATCGTTAGGGGAACTCACAATAGGTCTTTATCACATTTGAAAAGGTTGCTTTTCTCTCCAGGAATGTGGTCATAAACAGTTGCTAGGAAAGAAGAAGGGATGGTTGTCTACATTAAAAAAAAATAGATTTTTCACCATTTGTGTGCTGACATACAAAGTGGCAAGCAACATCACAGGAGGCTGAAGGGGAATCTCTGCTGTGTGTCACCTGCAGTCCTGAAATGAACCTGTCTGTACCTGAGCTGTGGGATGAGCTCAGTGCATCAGAAAAGCAGTCAAATTACCACAACTCATTGCCTTCATTCTTTCCTTCCTATGACTTTTTTTTTTTTTTTTTTAGTTGGAAACCAGTTTTCTTTTACTTTTGTATGTGGTGACTCAGAGCCTCAGCTGATATAGCTGATAGTGTGGCATGGTAATGTATGTATTCTTTATTTTCCTTTACCCAAGACACAATTTTTTCTGCTTAAAGCACATTCCAAACATAACTACACCATGATCCCTACAGCTTCTCAGTGTCCTGAAATCTTTGCTTCTTGCCCCAGATCACCAGGTAAATAAACACTCTCAATAAACTCACTGTCACTCATAAACAGCATCCTGCTCCAAAACCATAACTTGCCCAAGTTTTCATTTGGATCACAAACGCACAAATAGTTCAGCAGCAGTCCATTAAATACCATGGTAATCTGATGCTTTTAATTATCCTCCTCTGTGCCATAACAGCTGCAAAGGACAGGATGACGAGCCAAATGTAATTTAAATACTGTGGTGTGCTCCAGATGTGGCAGTCATTTGCCAGGTGTTTATTTTTGAGGTATAACTTGAATTCTTACCCTGTTAACTCATCTTTTGGTATAGAAAAAGTCACTAAAAGCACAGATACCTCTGTAGAGTCATGATTGTTATTCTTTCAATTTTGGTATGGGGACAGATTTTTTGCTTCCCTCCGGGGCTAAATATTAATTAAGGACATTATTGCTACTATTTTGAACCAAGGCCACACCACACATGACATGATCCAAATGCACCTGAAGTGCAGGAAAAAATTCATGGTGCTGCTGGTTTTGATTGCCTGTGGGGTGCAGATTTAGCCCTTAGGGCACCTACACAGCACATGTCTATATTGCATATTTGCACACAACTTTCCCATAATTCACTGACATGAACAGTATTCAGCTTTGGATGTATTTGGTTGCGTTTGTGTTTTTTATTTTTGGTTTTGTTTTTTTTGTTTTTGTTTGTTTTTGTTTTGTTTTGTTTTGTTTTGTTTTGTTTTTTTTGGGGGGGTTGGTTGTTTTTTGTTTTTTGGAGTTTTTTGTGTGGGTTTTTTTTTTATTTTTGTAATTTTGAATATTTTTGTTTGTTTTTGTTGTTGGTTTTAAAAAATTTATCTGGGATTTCAAACGGCTCTTTTAAAGCAAATAAAAGGAGTTTGTCAGGTTTGTTGTGCAATAATGTGCTTTCTTTCACCTGAACTTGGAACTCCTTAAACACCTGGTGGTACAGTATTTTAAAAAAACCAAAATACCTCATCTGGCCCCCAACATCTGTCCTTTAAAATATACTGTGAAAAGAGGAAATCTGTTGGCTTAGACCTCAGAACAATGAAGGATAAGAGGCAAATAGGCTGTTGCATTTTGCTGGTCTTTTCCTTTCGTGCTTAAAATAATACATTTTTCACAATGCTGGCAGCAAATGGCCTTCTTGTGAGCACATTGTTGAAATGGGGAGAGTGATCATTCATGGTAGGTATTGATAGAGACAAACAGATTGTATGAAGATTTCTAACTAGCCAGATTCTAACATTACTAAAATAATCTATATTGTAATGCATGCATCTGCAAAATAAAGTGGTGGCTGTCTTTTTTTCTTAAAAAGCTCCATTTTGCATACAAATGTAAAATTTCATTGCCATGAAATGCCTTTAATTTCATTTAATATTCTCAAAAAAATGAAAGGTTGGCTTTTAGGGCCTTGTGAACACCAAAGAGAAGCTGCAGCCATGCATGGGCACCCAAAACTTGTGGAAGGACATGAAAATGGGGCTTAGAGGATTTACAGCTATGTTGTCTACAGAGTAGGATGGCTGCTGAGCACTTCTCAAAAGATATTTCCTGTGAATGCAGCTATTTTCAAAAGAAACTCCATGTCCTAAACCGGGCGACACAGGCCCAGGGTATCCTTATTCCAGTCAAATGGGAGCAAAACATTAACTCCTTCTTTTTGAGCCAAAATTTATCTGGTCTTTATTTCCTTGATTCTCCTCTTGGTCTTCCAGATGGCATGTATCAGAATTTAAGTGTTGTTTGGTTTTTTTTCTTTCAGGGCTGGAAAACATGAGGGCTTGGGCCTTCAGTTTGTTAAATTTTTGTATTGTGGCTCATCACGGCAACCCTACACGCTGAGAAATCAGCACGTTTGGCACCCAAAATGTGGCTCGGGGAACAGCCAGGAGGAACCTGGAGAGCAAACAGCAGAAGGATTTTGGCAGAAAATGAGGTCAAACCAGGATAAGCAAGGTCTGTGGTGTCACTTGGGAGCCACAAGGCTTCCTAGCACTGCACTCAAGAGATTTGAGATTTCCAAAAGGGAAAAGCAAACCCTTTCCCATAATTTTCCACTGAGGGAACGACCAGGTTGGATTCTGGGAGTGGCAGAGAAACTCCAGTGCTGCTGAAGTTCACCAGTTTGAGGCAGAAGCACATTTGGGATAATGTGAGTCTCATTGTCCCAAATAAAATGAGAGTCATTCCCGCTTGCCAGTGAGCTTTACTTTTCCTCCATAAAATAATAATTTGTATTTATTAACACTTTGAACCCCATATTGTGTCCATTTTTTTTTTATTTTAAGCTGGAGATCTAAGCTTAGACAATATAATTCTCAAGTTTAAAAAGCAGAGGCATCATATATTCCATTTTCATCCACAGGTCAAAGACACATAACTTAGTCTGTCAGGTGAGCTGATAAACATCAGTTCCCATTGGCTTTCATACTGACAGGCAGGAATTCTGAATATTTTGGAAAAAAAAATCCATGTTTTCAACCTTAAGTCTAGTCTATTGCTTTAAAATCTGAAGTTAATACTTAAAAAAATAAAAACCAGAAAAAAGGAAAAAAAAAAGACAAGAAAAAATTAATGATGTCTTCAACAGCTGCATGTAATTCTAATATATATTTATTTTGGACATGAAAATGGAAAAGAGCAAATCAGAAGCATCCTAATTTAACTATCAGCACTCTGTTACACAGAAAATTTGGAAATCTTCTCTCTACATGCAAATACAGCAGAGCTTTATAGATTCAATTACTGATTTAACTATAATAGGATCTGCATGGGTTGTTTTCAAGGGATGAATGTTCTGACCGTCAGAGCCTTGTTTCTTTTTAATTGGGGAGTTTAGCTCATGGGATCTTTCATATCTTTCTGCAGTGTTTCTGTCCCTGAAGTTTTATTTTGTGAATGGCCACACTGTTAGGACAATTATGCCTTCTGAGGAAGTGGCATGACTTATTTATCTGAGTTACATGAAGCTCTTTCACTCATGCTCCTCAATGTCCATGCGAAGTGATTTTTAGTTTGTACCACTGCAAGATGCTCACCATCTTGCAGGGGTAAAAACACTTTATAAGGGTTTATTAATCAGGGATCAACCAGAAATAAACCAGCAATACTTCTTCTTGGGCTGGACTGGATTATGCAGAACCTGCTCAGGTGTTTCTGTGCTGTGAGCTTTGGTTCAAAGGTGATGATGGGCAAATATAACCAGGATGAGCCTGCATCTGTCAGGTCAATTAACAGCAAACCTCAGCTCCTTGCACTTGTGGGAGTCTGAAGAGAATTTCTGTCCTTTTTCTGTCCCATATTTAACCCTGGGCTTGCTTCTTACAGGCCTAGACAGACAAGGGCATAAAGTTGTCCCTCAGCCTCCTTTTCTTCTAGCTAGACAAACCTGAAGTCCACAGCTGCTCTTCATTCCAGCCCTTAAATGGCAAGCACTCTAATTACAGCACATTAAGCTGGATCTAGTTGTAAGAAAAAAAAAATTGCAGACAGCATAATAAACTACAGCTTAGAAGACAAACTATGGAGACTAGGAAGACAAAGCTGTAATTGAAATTATGTCTGGTGTATAACAACGTTTTTGCAGGCTTCCAACTTCAAGGAACATTTAATTATTCTAGGATTATAGCTACTGCATGAAAAAGCACTGAAACATGGAATTTCCTTGAGGTTTTTTTTTTTTTTTATGTATAACTTACCTGGAATCTTATCACAGGAGGGAATCCTGGAAATGTACATCAAAATCCTTGCTTCTAGAAGGACCTGGAAATTGTCACACACAACAAAAACACAAGGAAAATTAAGGATTTTCAGCAAATGGCTAATTTTGTCTCCTTTGGGATTTGGTAAGTGCATTCATCTGGACAAACAGCTGGCATAAATAATTAGGGCCAAAAGCACTAATAGAGTGCACAGACCTGCTCCACAAAGAGGTTGAAGAACACTTTCAAAGGGAGAAATACCTTGATATTGCACTTTTTTTTGTTTGTTTCAGTTTTCTTCTTCAGACACTGCAGATTTAGAAATATTTCTGAAAATAACAGGCACGACTTCTGTTTCATTCACAGGCTCAAGCACACAAAGCTCAATTTTTGGACATGAAAAAGCTCAGCCTAGAATCCCAAATCAACAGCACTAATTCAGAGAAGCCAAGAATTAGGCAGCCTATGTCATTATTCTTCTATTTTGCATAAAGACATCTTTTGAGGATTCACAGTTGCTCCAACTGGGAAACACATTGGCATAAATTTGCCCCTTTTTTGAGTAATCCCCCTCAGTCAAATGCAGGTTCATACAAGACTTTGTATATTGAAAAAAAAAGGAGAAAAAAAGGAAAAAATCTGCTGTGCAGAAAATAATAATGTAGAAGATAAAAATCTCTCAGAAAGTGACTCCATTAAGACTGTCATTAATTTCAAGCTCTGTAAAAATGAAAAATTGCTGAATTCCAGATGCTTTTCACAAGTAGAGCAGAACAGCATGTGGGGTGCTTCCCAGCTGTTCTCATTTATTGCACCTGGGCCATTGCTGCTCTCTTTGGGAGCAAACATCAAATATCCAGATCTAGTGGCTGCCAATTGCTATTTACCCTGCACTTCCTTCCTGTTCAAAACTTTACACACTGGTGGAATTACGCAAGCACACTGTAATAAGAGATCTAACTATATTGTTCCTTTTTGGGTAGGGCTTCCCCTGTCTCCAGTCAGAGGTTGTTTGTTTTTTCTTTTTTACAGGATGTTTTGTTTGTCATTTTTGTGCCAGAAGAGTCACAGGTCCTTTCTTAGAGTGCTCCCGAGTGGGTTTAATGATGAATGATTAATTAGCAGTTTAAGGAATGAGGTGGAAAACTACTGTCATAGCTATGACATAATACTAAATGAGAAGATACAAAGATTTTCTGTAAATTTTACATGCTCCTTCCTTTGTTTCATTCCCATGGCTCCTTTCAGGAATCTTTGCAGCCAGCTGATGGTTCAGGGGATGCACCTACCAAAGTCAGACCTGGTTTTGTTTAGATGATTATTTGGAAGGAGATCCTGATAAAACCACCCACGGCATCCAATTAGTCCAGCTGAGAGCCAGTACAGCTGTCCCGAGGATTCAGAGCAGGATCCACGCATATGTGGAACTAATGCATTTGTCTGTCTGATATTTTGACCAAGCAAATGTGATTTAAAAACATTAATATTATCCGGAGAATGAGAGCCCAATGAAATCTTGTCAAGAAAGAATTACAGTTTTGCCATATCAAGGTATTATTTGTTTAATTTTAGATTACTCAGTGCTTTCCAGGTTGGATTTTCCTTTTCCTTCACCAAGAATGGAATCAGTTTGAATCTGACTATCCCAGGAGTGTTTGTGCTTTGATGAACAATATTGTGTGCAGAAAGACCCTAGATGTGATGTGATCAGAAGAAAAGAAGAGAAATCTGCAAGCTCTGTTTAAAATATTTTTTTTAGCTGTAACATAAAAATTAACATAAAAATGAATGAAATCCATTAAATGAATTTTTTTTGGACATGAAAATCAGTTGAGCAGCGTGCACTCCATCAGCAACAATTTGTTTTAAAGAACTTTGGAGACTTGGTTTCTATGTTATGTAATAAATATTTATCCACTAGTCTGCCAAGTTAAAAATGGAAAAGAAAACCTACCTTTTTGTTGCAATAAGCACAGTGATATTCAGAATAGTGATACAGCAAGGGACATAACAAACTTATATTCTTCGTATAGATTCTGTATATTTTTCAGATTCTACTGCTGTATTAAACTATTAAATGTTTAAATGACCAGGACAGAGAAGGAAAGAAACCCCAAATTTATTCAGACTGTGGCCCATATTAGGCCACCTTTCCTGGTAGGTTCTTCTTGAGGAAAAATGCAAACTGTCATAAGAATCTGCAACCAGAATGGCCTTTCCTGTGGTGTCAGTTTTCCTTCCTTCTTTATGAATTCAGTAATAACAGAGATAACAGAGGAAGCATCTTTCCTTCCCATACCCTTGTGTGATAAGGTGGAGCTGTCGTTGCTACCTGACAGGGACAGAGAAACCCCAGGGGTAATTCTGACATGAGAGTGCAGAACATATTGCTCTACTTAGTGTCTTGCCTTCCAAGATAAGGGCCACTCTCCCACTGCAGTGCAGATTGGTAGGAGGTGATTAACTGTGCTGGAAATTTCTTAAGATGGTTGGGAGTAAACAGAGAAGAAGAGAAGGATGTTTCCTGAATCCACATCAGCCACAATTAAATCCCCATTACTCTGCTTTGCAGGGGAAGATCTTCCCTCCTCTAAAGGGCTTTTTGAGGTAAGCACATATATTTTTTTCCCCTTTAGGTAAATTATTTTTTAATTGTTTTATTGTTTTTGAATTTTTAAAACCATATCATGACCTTTTTTTTTTTCTTTTTACTTTGAGTTTTCATAAGAAATCCTCATGTTCAATGCCATGCTCTTCCTGCTGGCTCTGCCTTACCTGATCAACCCCTTTTCATATCCATCCCCACTGCAATAAATGCTACAAAAGACAAACCATGAGATAAAACAGGGACAGGAAACCGGCTTTACTGGTGGCCACTGTGTTTTTAATCAGGTGCACAGTCTGTTTGTCTAACCAGCACATGAACCAGTGAAGCTTTGGTTGAAAAAGCTGTCACAAACACTGCTTTGGGCAGGGACTGTTTGGGTAGGAATGTGCTGAATGCACCCACTGGTCCAGCTCTGCAGCTTGGATGGAGAAGGAAATTTCTAGCTCAGTGTTTTCAAGTGTGAAGCAGTCCTGGGCACACCAAGCAGACCTTTAGGAGCCAGGAGACTTTATGGCTCTCCTCTCCAGGGTGACACCGCAGCTGGAAAACGACTTTGAGAAAATCAGGTTTGTATCTGTGGCACTAAAATGTGTCAGCTGTGGACCTGGAGCGCAGATGTTCACCACGAGCAGCCAGACCAGAAAAAGCAAAAAACTTGCTAAAAACCACAGACATGTGTGGACAGACCCGAGCTCCTGTGAGCCACGTGTTGGAGAGGTGCCACGTGTGGCTGTGTTGCCATGACTTTATTTTCAGCCTAACAAACCCAGCCTGTGAGAACAGGGCTTCTTAGGCCAAGCACAGCACCCTGTTAGCACAGGTCTCCCCCTTGCCTGTAACATCCAGCCTCCTCCAAGAACAAACCAAGTTGCTGGATCTGCTTGTGTCTAAATTACTTCCCAGAAGACACAGAAGGAGCTGCTGGCACAGCAGAGGTTTATTCTCATTCTTCAGACTAAGAAAGTGTTCTGCATAAGGCAAAATCGAAGGCAAAAACTTCCTACTCTTAATCCCACACCTTAGTCATTCTTTTAGCCTTTGCAGCTGTAGGTTTTTTTACAGCCTTTACATAAGTTTTTCTAACCCCCAGAGGGGCAGAGGAAAATCCAGTTTCTGCAGATTCCAGTTTAAGCCTTTTTATTTTAAAGAAAAATAATCATGCACTTAGAAGTCAACACACACTTTATGTTAAAACTATATTATGTTGAGATGATCTTGCTACTCCAGGCAACCCCTCAGCAAGATTTTCTGATCCATGTTTAAGATCAGACAAGGGTGGGCAGTGTCAGGTGAGAACAGTGGTCAGCCACATGAAAAGGCTTCAGTCACAGTGAATTTTGCTCACCAAAATAATTGTGTCAGCTTTTGTCCTGTATGTCAGAAAACTTATTGTCATACCAGTCTGTTCTGTCAATAACCAGAGCACACGAGCTCAGGTGGGACTTCTTCATCCATGTTATATTTCCAATACACATAACCTGTTTGTAACATGCATTTCTCAGAGGTCAACAATTTATTAAGCATTTGCCTCATGGCATTTTCCCAGTTTAGCACCAGTACCCCATAATAATGATGTGCAAGCACACTTTTACAAGACTTTCATGGGACACCACAAATGATATAATGGAATGACTCAAGCAAGTGATGACAATTAGTTAAGTAATGCAAGAATATCTGCTGTAACTTGCACTTCAAGCAAGATATGAGGTGGAAAAGGCCAGTAGTACTAGGTCATCTCATGGGACAAGAATGTTTTTAATACACTAATTGTGAAGTGTTTCCTATAGATGTTACACAAACCTGTCTGAAGAGCATCTCATTGCATAGCAAAGTTTGCTGCCTTTGGAAGTTCTCACAGCTTTGCCTCCTGTTAAACCATCTTTGCTCATGTGATGTAATAGTCTATTCTCAGGAATTAAATACATATCCTTTCCCTTAAGTAGGAAGATGAGTAACTTTCCATGAATCAAGCTGATGAGAACATTTCCCTGAGGGAAAGCATTGCCCATTTACCACAGGTTTATTTAAAAAAAGAAAAAAAGGAGACATGGGTTACATTTACCCATTGCAGCTCAACAGAAAGTTCTCCTTATTCCAAGTTGGTACTGGCCTAAAATGTCAGCATGGACAGGAAGATGCGCTGGATTTAATCACAGCCTCATGAACTGTTCTTTTTGCTGAAGATGTAATTGTCAGTACATGCAAAAATCTTAGGCACACTTAGGTCAGTGATTTCTTATGGAGTCTGAAGAGGAGTACAACGTTCTGTAACACTCACTCCCAGGGTTCATTCCTAAAGCCAAAATATGTTACTTTTTACATTTTCCTCTTGCCACTCGCCTGAACACGACAGAGAGAAACCAGAATCCCCCAACCCATACATCTTGTCTCAAAAGATTAGAGCCACTGTGATGGTGTTCACAGGGGTTTTCAGGCGAGGGAAGAGACAAGGATCTGACTCCATGTTTCAGAATACTGATTTGTTATTTTATTATATATGTATTACATTAAAACTATACTAAAAGAGTAGAAGAAAAGTTTTCATCTCAGAAGGCTAGCTAAGAATAGAATAGAATGGAATGGAATGAATAACAAAGGTTTGTGGCTCGGACACAGAGCCAAGCTAGTTAGGCTGTGATTGGCCATTAATTCCAAACATCCAACATGAGCCAATCACAGATGCACCTGTTGCATTCCACAGCAGCAGATAACCATTGTTTGCATTTTGTTCCTGAGGCCTCCCAGCTTCTCAGGAGGAAAAAATCCTAAGGAAAGGATTTTCATGAAAAGATGTCTGCGACAGAGACACCGTTTTTAAAACGCTTACCTGCTATTTTCATGGACTTATTTTATTCTTAAAAAGTATTTTCTCTCCTCTTCAGTCTGATGAACCAAATATGACTGCCAATGACACCTCCCTGTGTGTTTCCTTAGTCCCTAAGAAAGGCAGAGGTGTGCTCAGGTGCTACAAACAGGTGAGCAACCTCTGAGACACAAAGGCAAAGATGACTCAGAAATGGAGAAGGGAGCAGGAACCTGCAGCACCACTGCTCCCACACGAGCACCTTGCAGCCAAAACCATCTCTGGGTCTGCTCTGAAGGTAAAAGACCAGCCCTAAATCTGCTCCATTTACACCCAAATTTCACACAGCCAAAAGCGCTCTGTTCCCTTGCCACTGTAATAAATTAAATTGCGGCGGCTAAATTAACACAATTTGGTTGATTTCCTCAAGATTTGTGTTTCCCAGAGCAGGCTCCATGGCTGTGTGTGCCCTCGGTGGGTGCCCAGCAGCCAGGACCAGCTGTGTGCTGCCGCACGCCCTCCTCCCACCACGCGGGAGCTGCCAGCCCATGGCAGTGGGGCACAGACAGGAGCGTTGCGCGTGGCTGCGTGCAGGCTGTGGCTGGCAGTTGCCATGGTGCCTGGCAGGCAGGTGAGAGATGCCCTCCAAGGTGGGAGAGGGGCGCTGCCAGCAGCGGCTGGCTGCTCCCGCCCGCCTGGCACGCCAGGTTTGCCTTCCCACCCTCTGCCTGGAGAGCAGAGGAGGCTGGGTGTGTGAAATGCAAGGCTGTGTTCCGTGTCAGGCACACACAGGCAATGTGTGTATTTGGGATTGTGATATGTGTGGAGGCCAACCATGGGACAGTTGCGAATTCTAATAATAACTGAGGAAAATAAAGCATGGAAGAATGCCCTTGAACCTGTCCTTTGTTTGCAATTAACCTTAGTTAATTTAAGAGCATTGGAATTAAAGTGTTAAAGATATTGCTTTTTGCTTGTAGTTAATCTTTAAAGAGTTCTGCAATAATAACCTTTTGAAGTATAATTTTAGAATATTGCTTGTATCCTTGAAACTATAGCTTTGGAATATATATAAAAAAATATGCTTATCTCACGCCTTAATAAAGCAGAGAAAAATAGCTTGAGAAATGAACATCACCTCAAGGATTCATGGTTTCAACCAAGAGAAGCTGGACATCACTGTTATGAGACTTATAGTCTCTGCAATTCAAAAGTAGACTCACATCTGGGAAGCTGGACTCCACCAGATGGGATTCTTCTTTCTTCTTTCAGAAACCAAACCACCACCAAAGGGGGTACTCCTTTCTGGATTGCATCCCGAGAAAAACCAAATCACAATAGTGTATAGAATTGTGACGTAAAAATTAAGAAATAAAAACTACTGATGAATAAAAATGAGAATAGAAACTACTGAGAAAGCTGATGAGTGCCCCTATAAATACCTGTGAGCCTCAACTATCAGTGTGCAGTGGGAGGGAAAACTTCCCCCACTGTACCCAGCACTGTATTGCTCACACTTTACCATATTAATTAATAAATTGATTGCTGCTTGAATATTGGCCTAGTCAAACTTCGTATTCATAACAGATGGACACACACACACACAGGTGTGTGTTTGGCCACGTGGCAGCAGCAGCAGCAGCAGCATCCTGCAGGTGCCAAAGGAAGGTGGCATTCCTGTTGGCTTGCATTTTGGGTGCACTCTGCTGCCAGTCGAGGGACAATGGCAGCGCTGTTCCTCCTTTCCACCTTTCACGTGGTGGAAATCCTCCTGCACAGACAACAAATGCTGCTTTCCTTGTACCTCCTGCCAGTGCTTCTGAGAAAGCCTTGGCATCCCACCTTACTCAGGAATACAACATGGTCCCCACGTCAAAATTAGATGCCCTTGGAATGCTGCTTTTTACAAGTACATGTTGAAAAAAGATAGCTCATTTGCAAACCTTGGTTATTGCTTTGTTTTGGGTTTTAAGAACAGGACTGACACTGGAAGCCATCCTGTCCCAGCCTGCAAATAAATTCCTTTCAAGGTGAATAATCAGAATGTCTAAACCCACTAAATTTCCATGGTGATGCCCACCAAGGGGATCTGAGTCACACATTGGCCTGGTTTCAAAGTGACCCCTTTCAACACTACCCAAGATTCACAAGAGCATTTCTGGGAGAAGGAATGAGAGAATTTTGGATGCCTTTCTGAATTTTATGAATCAGCCTGGCAGTTAATGGGAAAAGCACTCTCCTGATTGAATTTGAATTCAGCAACAGGATATCTGAAAATGATTTTTTGTTTTTCTCAATTGAGACAAGAGCAAAACACTGCAGATTAACCCATACAATTTGCTTGACCTGAAAAATTATTCATTTTATATTTGGATTTTTAAAACTTTTGGTCCACTTGCTCCTCTTTAAGATTGAGAGTATAAAAACAAAGACTTTCTGAGAAAGGAAATTTTCCTGCAAAAGAGTGTCTCAAGTTTAATTTTATACATTGAAGTGTTTTAAACTGTGAAAAAAATTTGATCCAACCTTAAAAGCACATTTGGTGTTCTCAGCATTTGTTAGTGTGCACAGGAAAGAAATTAAGTAGTATTTCTACCTCTGTATCCTCTGGATTACTTAAGAGCTCAAGAGGTAATGAGAACATTTTTCTGGCTGTGTTTTAGGGTCTAACCTGCAGCAAACTTTTACTGAGGTGCCGATGCTCTTGTCCCAACAATGTTCCATTTGAGTGAACTTATTCCAGGTTTACACCACCACACTTTGAAGAGTGTAAATTGCTGCTTTGTGTTCCTGTGACAATGGTTTGCAGCTGCCAAAACTACAATCCTTTTCCACAATATAAATAAAAAGTGGACACATGGGGTTAAGATTAGATGCCATTCCGTTCCCCTTCAGCTCTTGTAAACAGCAGGCATTTGGAAGAAAAAGGAGGGATCAGGAATCTAGGAATCAGGAAAAGAGATAACATGTCCTTAGTAGGGGAAGAAATACAAAACCTGGATTTCCAGTGTGATAGCAAGCAGCCTTCTGAATCAACAACATCAAAAAACCACTGTCTTCTGCAGAGAAAATGGGCATTTGGCAGAAAATCTTTCCACAACTTCAAGTTCTCACAATTTCATGTGAAATTGTTCCCCAAAAGCTCTCTGTTCAGACACCCAGACAAGGTGTTTTCCTAGGTCAGAGGAGCTTCCCCAATCATCAGGTCCTCATTTCCAGGAGCTGGCGAGGCCAGAGCTGTCACATTCACATTCTCTGAAAAAATCCCTTCACCCAGGAATTTTTCTCCTGGGAAGCTGAGAAGCCTCAGAGAAAAGGGAAGCAATTCTTATCTCATTTGCTTCTCCTGTGTTTTGCTCTTTTGGAATGTGTTTGGAGATTGTCTACCCACAGGTGATTGTTTCATTTGATTCTGGTGTGAGTTGTTTTCACTCTTTGGCCAGTCAGTGCCAAGCTGTGTCAGGACTCTGGAGAGAGAATAATGAGTTTTCATTATTATCTTTTGAGCATTCAGTAATTATCCTTTCCGTATTCTTTAATACAGTTTAATACAGCATTCTTTAACATAAAATAGTATCATAAAATAATAAATTATCCTTCTGAGAACAGGGAGTCAGATTCATCCTTCCTCCCTTCATCTGGGGGAAACGCAAATACATCACAGAGCCGCGCTTCCTTGGGAGGAGATGGCGCTGGGGTGGCGCGGATTTCCCTGCATGGTGCACGAATAACCAGAGGCTCAGCACACCCAGTGAGGGGTTCCAGCCTGCAGGGTTGCCTTCTCAGGAGAGACAAGCCCTCTTCTAACAAGAGGTTTACTCACAGCACTCAAAAGCTGCAGGTAATTGCTCACGTTACGCCATGAGTTTTGTCATAGCTGTGAAACCGAGCGGTGCTCTGTGTCAATTCACTTTTATCCCGCTCATCAAAGGCAGAGAGAGCTGTCATAATTTCCAGCATAGGACAGAGGTGAGAAAAGTGCCTTGGGTGGGACTAGCAAACAGGAAAATACAGCTTTCTTTGTTCTTCTTTTGTTTTTATTTTGGTTTTTTGATAGATAGTTACACCATAAAACACTGCTGAAACGTGTGTTTTCCAACCAATAACATCTTAAAACACAAACCCCACTGATTGTGGAGACTACAAATCAAGGCATAACAGGATTTTGGACCTATTTTTAAAAATAGATTGTGTTAATCAGCAGCGTCAATAAATATTTAAACTACTAGATATGGAAAATCAGATTGATGGTATCTGCTGTTTTAAATCTTTAGGGCTCCTAAAGTCACCCTGCCATCAAATTTCCTATCCATTCATAGTTTAAAAATAAATTTGATTAGAATTTTTAATGTATTCTCTCAGAATATGTTTGCACTTTTTTCAGGAAAACCATTTTCTGTTGGCTGCATGGTTTCAAGATCTATGTTGCAGATTATTAAAGCAAATGTGGCCTCCTCTTGTTAATTCAATAGGAACTCAGTTTGTGAAAATTTTCCTATTTGCCTGCCTTTAAAGACTCTTTCAGCACATACCTTAATATTGGGGTAAATAACTGCTGTTACCATATAGATGTTTTCAAAATTTTGATAGAAACTAGAACAATTTAATACACATTTTTCCAAATACTCTGAATATAATTATGAAGGGAGATCCTGTGCTGTGAACTTTCTGGTTTTTGTGGGGTTAATTTTTTAAATTATTTTTAATCTGTTGCATTTTTATCTTTCTTCTACTGTATTGTGAAGTTAGTCTTTAAACGCTGGTGGTAGAACTCCAACAGTTTTCAACAAAAGAGAAGGAGAAAAAAAAAAAAGAAAAAAAAGAGAGAAAGAAGTTGCACTGGTTCCAGATGACCAGAAGGCAAAAAATGTTGGTGGTCCTGTTCTCTTTGGTGCTATAAGGAAAAAAAGAAGATTTTTTATTGCTATTTAAATGCTTAGAAGGTGGGGGGATTAGTCTATCAAATACAATCTCATAAGAGTTTTGGAAGGGGTTGTAAGGGAATGACATTTCTATTAGCATTTGGGGGCTATTAAAAACATGGGTCATAAAATATGTTTGAGAACTTCTAGATGTTTCTTACTGACTCTGTGCCACACTGTAATATCAAAATGAGCATTTTTGTCACAGAAATTTGTGTACTGTGGACTGTGCAGCACAATAAAACTACTTTCTCAGCATTAGATCTGTTTTTGTTTGGGCTTAAATTTTTTTGGGAGGAGAGGGAGGAAAGGAAATTTCAGGAAAGGAAAGGAAAGGAAATTTCAGGAAAGGAAATTTCAGGAAAGGAAAGGAAATTTCAGGAAAGGAAATTTCAGGAAAGGAAAGGAAAGGAAATTTCAGGAAAGGAAATTTCAGGAAAGGAAAGGAAAGGAAGGGAAAGGAAAGGAAATTTCAGGAAAGGAAAGGAAATTTCAGGAAAGGAAATTTCAGGAAAGGAAAGGAAAGGAAGGGAAAGGAAAGGAAAGGAAAGGAAAGGAAAGGAAAGGAAAGGAAAGGAAAGGAAAGGAAAGGAAAGGAAAGGAAGGGAAAGGAAAAGAATGGACATTTCAGGAAAGGAAATTTCAGGAAAGGAAATTTCAGGAAAGGAAATTTCAGGAAAGGAAAGGAAATTTCAGGAAAGGAAATTTCAGGAAAGGAAATTTCAGGAAAGGAAATTTCAGGAAATTTCAGGAAAGGAAATTTCAGGAAAGGAAATTTCAGGAAAGGAAAGGAAATTTCAGGAAAGGAAATTTCAGGAAATTTCAGGAAAGGAAATTTCAGGAAAGGAAATTTCAGGAAATTTCAGGAAAGGAAATTTCAGGAAAGGAAAGGAAATTTCAGGAAAGGAAAGGAAAGGAAATTTCAGGAAAGGAAATTTCAGGAAAGGAAATTTCAGGAAAGGAAAGGAAAGGAAGGGAAAGGAAAGGAAAGGAAAGGAAAGGAAAGGAAAGGAAAGGAAAGGAAAGGAAAGGAAAGGAAAGGAAAGGAAAGGAAAGGAAAAAGGAAAGGAAAAAGGAAAGGAAAAAGAAAGGGAAAGGAGGAAGGAAGGGCATTTTTAAGGTTAGAAAAGGCCTCTAAGATCATTGATTCCTCATTGATTCCAATCAATCAGTGCTGACCCAGCACTGAACCATGGCAGATGACCATGACTGCTTGTAACATTCAAGGACGTTTATGGTGCTGTCCACTGTTAACCAGGAATGACAAATCCAGTTCTCTAAAACTCCCCAGAGTTATGGATGTATTCTTATATAAAGTATCTCTACAGACGTGGGCTGGGAAGGGTTTCCAAAAGAAGCTGAGAATCAACTCAATGCCAAATCCATTCTCCCCAGAGAAGACACAGCTCTGTTTGTGTACTTCAGACTCAGATTCAGATTGTGATCAATTCCCACTCCTCCCCACAGCAGTCCAATTTAGCTTTTAATGAAATTCTGTGAATTCAAGGTGAGGGATCCTGTTTTCCAAGTCAAAGCTTAAATCTCCACTGACATGATTATTATGGAATTTGCAGTGGTTTAGAACCCACTTTTGCAACATATATATTCTTGCTCTTACATTGCAACAACTACTTCTGGCTTTAATGTCAAGTTAATTTCTGATCTGTGAATACATTTGTGAATGTCTGTGGATGTGTGCTGTGTGCACATATACATTTAAAAACCAGTTATTTGAAGCACACTGGGAAAATGAATGTGAAGATCACTCTTTTTCTGGTTACTGGGTTAGGATTTAGTTCTAGAATCAAAACCTCCTGGTTCTTGGGAAGCAGCAGTGAGGAAATGGTTCTGTTCAGGCAGGCTGACTCAGAGCCTGCACATTTTATTCTATTTTTTTTTTTTTTTTTGTGCTGATAGAATCTAAATTGCAGTGAATCAGAGGAGTTAAGTGGAATGAGACAAAGGGTATGCTGGAAAGACTTGAGTCAGTTGCATGCTGCAGTCATGTGGCTCACCTTGAGCTGATAATGCTTTACTAAAGACTTTAAAACACAGGAAAGTTACTTTGCACTTTGATGACAGTGCAGTACATATTTTCCATTCTCTGGTTGCTGTTCATGCAATGGACTGTGGAGTAGATGCTGAAAAGCCCATGCTTCTCCAAAAAAATGCGTTTGCTTGGGTAAAAAACTTTCTTGCAGTACATGTGGGCTTATTTATTGTTGGTATTTCTAAGGGTGCCAGTCAAGGTCACAAGATTCAGTTACTCATGTGCAAATACATCTGGAATGACACATCCTCTGTCCAACCACTTCCTGTGAAATTAGATGTGAGCAATACTGAGGAGCATGTCAGAGATGGGAAGAGATGGAATGACTCTCCCCAGGGCTTGGAGTTGCCTGCCACTCTTCCCAATACCGTGTCTGTCTGCAGCAGATAAAAAAGGGAGTTTAACCCCACAGTGCATCTCTTGATATGGAGGCACCTGGGTGTACACTGCACATTCTGCACCTGGATTAACCATCTTGGTTCATTAAATTGTGTTTTCAAAGGGTTACCTTTGCTAGATTCACATTAAATTGGTGTCTGTTGTGTCTCCATCATTTCCAGAGCAATGCTCTGGTAGCTGCACTTTGTGGCATGCAGACTCTGCCTGCTCTCACACAAGGCTCCTGAAATCCGCCTTTAACTGGTCACACTGAATGTGTGTTTCTCCCTTAATCGTGCCCATTTTTGGGTCACAGGAATCCTGAGCTGAATGCTATGTAAAAACTCCTGTTGGTGTTTTGTATTTATCCTGTGGGGCCACGCTTACTTTTACAGCTCGTTCCTTAAGACCTACCTAGGCCACATATAAATTTTCAAAATCTATTCTGAAAGAATGCTGAAAGCACAAAATAGATTACTTTTATCTTAAACATGAGATGGTGCTATCCAGACCATCTTTTTACTTTCACAGAACAAATCTCCCCTCTGAATTACTAAGTAAAATTCTGTTTTTGCTGTGGTAATCTACCTCTTTTTTTCATGCACCATGGGAAACACTGCGATTAGGCCAAATGACCCATTGTTGTTTGGGAAAATGTCTAACTACTAAGGGCACTCGTTATGAAAGTTCATCTGATTGAAGCTGATTAGGAAGCAAATCTCAGGATGAAAGGAGGCTTTTGTGAACTTTTCTTTGAAAGCACAATAATCCCTGATAAGATATGGTGTGATACAGAGACTATTACTGTTTTGACCTCTGGTAACTCTTCTGAAATAATTCAAGGGATGAGTTTGTCAAGATTAATCTGTAATCTTTAATTATAGGCAGAGTTCTAATTGATTTTATTTTGTTAATCCTCACTTTCCCTTCTCTAAAAGCCCAGGCGCCAAGAAATAAAAAACAGTTGTGTGGCATTAGTAGAACTTGCCATGAGTGACAATTTCACTTTCTTTCCAGGTCATACCTCAAAGCAAACTCGACAATCTGCTAAAATCTAGTGCTTAACAAACTGCTGGTGACCTTGCCATAGAGGGAGGAAACACCAGTGGTGAAAATCCCAAGTCCAAAGAGAACCTTTGCCCATCATGAAGGGAGTAATGGACAAAAATTTCTCTCAGGAATTGAACATCAGATCTTGATTCTTCCTTTCCAGCCCATTTAATCCATCCATGCACAGATGGGCAGATGCCTCCTTCCATTTCATGAACTCTCTGTGCCTCTGTGCAGGACACAGAACCATCTGCAGTGTTTATTTAAGATATCTTTGCTATTTTCTCTGTTTGCCATACTTTTTTTTTCCTCCGTATTTTTGCCTTTAGTAGTGTCATAATCCCAACTCTTAATTTGAACTGTATCTCTTTATCTAGTCAAGACAATTTTCTCTGGTTATAAATTTCATGAAAAGCTCATAGAGGGTGTTTTTTCTCCTTGCCCTCCAGCTCAACCAGCCTGGGATCAGCACAGAGCAAGAACAGCACCAGAATATAGTAGATTTATGTGTGAATTTTATAATAATTTACAGAGAGAAGGCTCAAGATATCACCTTGCAGATATAAATTTGATTCAGGCACAATGGACCCAGGTGAAACAGAAAAAGGAGACACTCTGGGTTTTCACATATTAAGTGAATTTAATTTCATATGTTCTCTCATTACCCTTGCCTGTGGGCAAAAAGGTGAGAGGAGCTATAATTGGGTTAATCCTCTGTATTGTGCTAACTGGCACAGGAAAACACATCCTGCTCCAAGATATCTAAATAAACTCCATTTACGATGTTCTGACTCGGCAGCCAGATTTTTTAAATCTTTACACCTCTTTGGGAGTAATGCTATCAAAACAGCTCACTCACCTCTCAAAAGGGGTAAATTCCTGCTGGCTTGCTGCTAATCTGAGTTTTGCATGATTAATTTAGCATTGGGACCTGCCCTTTTCGAGTCATCTTCTCTTCACTTCATATTTTCATACTTTTGGTGGTATTTTGAGTCTTACAGACACTTTATACAGCTTTGGATTAACTCACTGTGATGTCTTCCACCCCTAAATGTATTGCTACAACTAAGTTTGATCCAGAGCCCGTAGAGATTTAAATTCCTCTTTGCAGATGCCTTGTTTCCTTGGTCTCCTCACTGCCAAATTCTCTTTATTATGAATTTATTCTAGGTTTGCCTTCTAAGAGGAGGCTTGACACTTCCTCGCCCATGAATCATCTTCCTTCATTGCACCTTTGCTTTTCTTCTAAAACCCTGAGTAAACACTTCCTTCACAGGTTAAACCAAGCCTCCAGAACTTTGAATTTTACCTCCATAGAAATGTCATTAATTCTTGAACTGATTGCTGATTTTTTTTTTCCCCAGAATAAAAATCTTTCGAACTGGTCTCTTAAAAATGTGATCATGGTGCTTCAGAACTGCAAAATAAGAGCATTGCAAATGTTGGATTTTCTGCCAATTTTGCATGCTGATTAAATTATTACACCTAAAGATCCAGGTTTTTTATTCCTCACCAGTGAATTGAGAAGTCTCCTCTCCTTTTACTGGGAGTGGAGTAAATTGTGGAGTGAGTTATGAAATATTGAACTTGTATATGTAAAGACAGACTGAGGGTGCCAAACATGAAATTACACCAGATGTCCTCTGTGAACACAACTGGCTTATTACACAAATCCAGAGTTCTGTCACTGCAGTTTTAAGAACTTATACTGAAATCTAAATTTCAGCAAAACTCCTTTGTTTTATGCAAGCTTGTGTGATTCCAGACAATTCCCAGTGCTGTGTCCTATTTAGTAATTTGAGCTTTCCTTCTGGAATAGGACCAGTGGCTTAGATTTTTGGATGCAACCTTTCAAGATTTTCCTCTGCTTGAGATCCCTTTTACCTCTGTACTTTTATTTTTATAGATTTTCTGTACAAAGCCAGTTGTCTTTCCTGATGATTAGGCCGACCAGAAATGTTTAGCTGCAAGACAAATTTAGCCTGTTCAGAAGACTTAAGCTTTGGAAGACTTAAATTTGGAAGACTTAAGCTGAAGGTTTGGGTACACATTTGGCAGTGCTCACAGTCTTAGAAGCTCTTGTGAGGGCTCACATTTCCAGTTTTAATGCCATTTACAGGTCTGAGAAACTTTGTAAGGTCTCATCCATCTTCAAATGGCATCTCAGCTAGAAGAGGGGTGCTCTGGGCTCTGATAACTTCAGGGCAGCTCTGAAAGATTCCTGGTTCTAATTCTTATTTCTTTATCTCAATAAGAGCCTTTTGGCCAGAAAAATAAAAATCCTTCATCCCGCACTACTTTTAAGGACACTGATTTTTGTTCTTTTGCAGTTGATTTCATTTTTCCTTGGATATTTTGGCTTCCATTGCTGACTTTACTGGAAGCAGATTCCAGCCAGCTGATTCAGAGATGGGATCATTGCAGCTTTAAGGGAAGGCACATGATCCATTTCTTATTTCTGAGAAAAACTCTCAGTGCAATCCCTAAATTCAAAGGTGATGTTTTCGTTGGATTCACAACTCTTGGTACTCTAAATTCAGGCCCTCTTTGAATGCAAGTTCATCTGTTGAAAAGCTAATTCTGAAAACCTAACCATGACATTTCAGGGGAGTCTTTTTTTTACCCTCTTGTTCTGTGGGTTATGTTCTGACAGATTTCCTACATTTCCATGATTTATTAAGTTTTATGAGTAATCCAACCTTCAGATAAATCTGTCAGCTCTGTTCCTAGAAGATGAACCTCTGCTTTGAATCTCCCAAAATTGTTTGAATACCATTAGTCTTGTGATTAATACTCATCCTGGCATGGGATTTTTTGACTCCTGCATCCATCTTTTCTTAACCCAGCCCTATTTTTATTCATGCTGACCTGGTGCAACCTTTCTAGGGCATCTTCCACTGTTGCCTGCTGTGGTGCCATGCCTTGCCAAGAGGTATGAAGAGGAAAGGAGCATCTTCCAATTGTGTGACCTGTTTTCTCTTCTCCAACAGCCTCCCTTAATGGCGTGCCACGTTTGTCCTTTTACATCTTTTGTGATTAACAGGGGTAAGTCCTGGCTTGATCTTGTGCCTGTAGGGCCCCTTGCAATTATCATCAGGCACCCACAAGTCTTGCCAACTTCACAAAAATGTACGTTACACAAATCTCAGGCCCCAAAATAGTCTCTTTTCTTTTCTTTCTTATTTTCCCTTTCATTTTTTTTTTTGGTAGCAATTCAGTTACCATTGTCTATTTCTCCAAAGAAACACATTTTCCACACCCTACATCTACTACTTTAAAAGTGAAAATTGTCAAGCAGAAGGCACACAGAAGTCATGGAGCTGACATTGCAGAATGATTTCTAGTCTCATTTTTTCTGTGCTCCCTTTCAAAACAATTTTATCCAAGCTCTGTATTTTCCCAAGTGCTTCTGGGCTGTTTTGCTTGTTTAGTCTCCTCCAGCAGATAAAACCTATTTTCTTCAAGATTTCTGGTACTAGAACATCTAAGCAGAATCCACTTAAATTTTCCACATTCATTGAGAAGCCTTGACTGCTGGACTTGAAGAAATCTGAGGTATTTTGGTGAAATTACTTATGATTTTACTTGAGTCACAGACCCCTGAAGAGCTTCCTCTGAACACATAAATAAAATACAATTTTCATGCTTATTTCCCCAAGTGCAGTGTGCTGTAAAATGGCATTTTTCACGTGGTTTTCACTTGCAGACACAGTGACTTGAGACACAGCTCTGCTTCCCAATCCCACAACTGGAGAACAAAGTTAAAAAATTTCCTGCTAAAAGGTTTAATGATCCAAAATTTAGGTGTTAAAATACCTGATCTCTAATGTGTCACCTTCATGCAGAAGACTGTGTGAGGTATCCAGTCTTTCTATAAACTGTTTGGGAAGAGTAATGGCTTTGTGGGGAGACCAAGTCACTAAAGAAGGAGATACAATCATGGGCAATAAAAAAATCTGATATCAACTGTGGAAACTAGGGGTCTGTCTGAGACCTCATCACCATTTTCAGTCATGAATGTTTTATACAGATTTTTTACTCAATTTTTTTTACTCAATTTTCCCGACCTCTTGTCTCCATGGAACTCACCCACAACACTGAAAAATCGAATTCAGTACAGTCTCTTTTCTAGCGTACCTCTGCTTTCTTCTTTTCGAACTTCAGTAGCTATCAAATAATGGAATGAAAACATTGATTAAGTTGGAAAAGACCTTTAAGATCAGTGAATCCAACCCATTATCCCAGCCCAGCACTAAGCCATGGCCCCAGGTGCCACATCCACATCTTTTAACTCCTTTCAGGCATGGTGAATAATCTACATCCCTGAGCAGCCTCTTTCAATGCTTGACCAGCCTTTCAGTGAAGAAATTTTTTTTAACATCCAATTTTTATTACATCTACTCTAGCACAACTTGAGGCCATTTCCTCTTGTCCTGGGATTTCAAGGACAATCAGAAGCAGCCCAACATTAAAACCTTGAGAGTAAAATAAGGGGAAAATACTAACTACATGCCAACCTTAGCAAAATGGCACTCCTGTTTAAACAGAGGTGGCAATTAAGGTAAAGTTTAGTCTACTTCAAAAGTCTGTGTTGCTCTGTCCATCACTCATCAGCACTGCCCTTTTGTATAATTATCATTATTCAAATAATCAAAATGTTCCATGAACTAGAACTTCTTGGAAAACCTCTGCTAGGAAATTAGATGTTTATCCCCAGCTGCACAGGGTATATATTTATAACCTGGAATAAAAAGGCTGTCCTGAGGAATTTGGAGGTTCTATGGATCTGCTGGCACAGGATTTAATCGACTGTAAGCTGATTACAGCCAAAACTGAAGAAGGTTAGATAATGGCAGAAGCTATTGGAGCAAACTGTGTTGTATACATCCTGTGCAATTCTTCTGAACTCAGTTGACTGCACAAAATATGGCAGAGGCAGAATTTATCCTGACAGCCCTCAAAACACAGCCTTCAAAATAAGTTTTGGAGTTTGCTGCCCTGGTCAAGTTTTGTTTTATGTGCATTTTAGCATTCATCATTCTCTGTTCATCTCTGGGACAAAGGGTTTTGGAGAAGAGTGTTCAGGCTTGGTCCAGGAAAGAAAGGACCTCAACTTTGAGTACTTCAATGGGATAAAAAAATCCGAGCAAAAAGTTAATATTTATAGCAGTTGTGCAGTTTGAAAGAGGTAGATTTTCTAGCCCTGGCATTCTTCCAGTACAACTTGTCAAACCAGGTTACATATGAAATGTGCCTGCAGCCAAAAATGTGAGAACTCAGTGTGACGATGTGCAGAGGCTTGTTTGATTTGGGGTGATTTTCAATTTTCATCAAAGAAACTACATGATCCTCTTTCATGGGTAATATTTCCAAGGCTCATTATTATTCCCTTGTTTGCTTTGGTTACTGGGGCTCACTGGAGGAAGCATTTAATTTACTTTCTTCATTATGAGACACTTTTTGTCAAGGTGCAACATTGAGCTTTGTTCTTTAGACTTCTGATCCATAAAACCCTCCCTGGCTTTGCCATGTTTATTGACACCCAAGGGAATCTGCATTGCATAACGTGTCAGACTTGATTTGTTTGTTTTTCTTCCCCAATTGTCTCTATTTTTCCAGGGAAATATTCTCCACATTTTTTTTTTCAGACATAACAACAAAAGCTTATGTTTGAAACATTACTGATTTCACAGTATGAAGAAATTTATTTCATATGACAACATCAACACAAGGGATAAATAATTATTTTACTCTGTTTCTGCTTAGAGGTGGTAACACACAGATCAAGGATTGCAATTTCTTTAAACATGCCAGCTCTACAGGCTGTGATTGTCCAACCACACTTCTAATTAATTTTTAAATATAATGAACTATCACAGTTTTTCTGTTTGAATGAGAATTCTGTTTGCCAGCCAAAGTAGTTGCAGCAGCTTTGGTATGATTTTAGTGAACCTGTTGGTTTTTTATGCAGTACATTATTTTTATCTTTCAGTAGTTCCTGGCTACAAAGAGATACTTGTGCCAAAGAGAGAAAAGAAATCCAGAGGTCCATGCCATGACAGGTTTCTGGAGTCTCTGTGTGTGAAAAAACAGTTCTGCATAGACTGTTTTACATTTTTATTTAAGTTCTCAACCTCCAGTTAGTGGAAAGTTGTTACAACTTGTCAGGTGTGAAAGTAATGAATAAATATTGAGCGTTAATTAAATAAATATTACGGTTTTGTAACGTGCCCTTTCCATCTGTTCTCGATTGTTCCTCATTGTGCAAAAGCATTTTCCCTTCCCTATCACAAATTACTTTTAGTCCTCCCAGTTTAAGTTTTCAGTCCTCCTAATTCACACCAGATTTATTGTTTCACCTGACAGAATCTTCTGTCCTGCCCTAATTTCCAAAGACTATAACCAAAACCTCTTTCCTTTTTTTCTCTGGAGGTTGGAATCACATCTCTTCTGCTATTTAAAAATTCCATTTTCACAGCCTTCCTTACTAAGTTTCCTTGCAGACTCTCCTCTTGAAATTAGCCTTTTGCACCTTCTACCCCTCTTGTCCCTCATTTTTTTAATGGAATAAAAATGCAGCTTATTTCCCTTCCTTCATGTATTGCTTGACCAAGGTAGAATATGTTGCTTGTGGAAGTCAGTTTAGCACACAAACTGTTTTCCTGGCAGTTTTGTCCTTCTCTTTGTGTGGTTAGGTGGAGGCGGCTCATGTTTTTAAAACAATTTCTGCAAGCTATACAACTTCTTGTGTACCTCCTCCAGTTGCCATAAATATTGCCTCTTCTGTTATAAGAATTCATCGGTGTCACTTGTCAGCATCTCTATGCTGAATTTACCTGCAACTTGCAACAGCAGAGTGGAGATAAAATTGAATTTAGAGATGTCAGGCTGCTTATTCTGTAGAACACGTGTGCTGTGGAAAGTGAAAAGCCTAGGTTCTCCCAAAATCATCAGAGGTAGCTGAAGGGAAAAAGACATTCTTTGAGAGAGAGGAAGGAGGAGAACAACCTGACAGCGGTGGAGTGGGGGAGCAACCTTCCAGAACAGGTTGGAGCTGGTTGCTTTGAACCCAACAGCAGCTGATAGTGCTGTGCCAACTGGCTGCAACCCTGGCAGCAGGTGAAGCTCATTTCTGTCAGACTTCTTGACTCTGAGTGGTTCCAGCAGTGCAGATACTGGTGATGGACCAAAGAGACAGAGGGAGATGGGATCTGCTCCATTATCCTGCTCGGAGCAGCTTGGGCCCAATCTTTTAATTACCCAAACCTTAAGTAGGGTTTGGGTGTCCCTGGCTCTTTGCTGTGCAGGGAGATTATTCAAATTGCCAGGCACACTTACAGGTAGTGAAACCACTGGAATTGTTGCCCCAGGTGGATGCAAATGAAGGAGGGACACTATCAGCAAGAGGGCTTAGATCAAGAAGGGATTTCTGTGGGGGAAGAGGAGGAAAACAGCATGTAAGGGATGGAAATCCTCCTGAAGACAGCTTACAAACACCATATTACTTTCAAGAAGAGCGATCTAAACATCCAAAATACAAAAAATTATTCATAAATAAATATCTCCTAAGACCAAGCTAGACTTGACCTCATCTGAGCGCATGGGGAGAATACATTAATATGATAGCTTGCCTTTCATCCAGGGGCAAATTGGCTTTTGGAAGACAGTGAGATGTCAACAGCTTTTCACAACGTTGTCCCAGACTGCAAACTGAGTGAAAACCCTCTCCAATGAAAGGATTCTGGTCTCAATCCAAGTCCCACCCATTATCCTCTGCAGAATGAGTCAGAGCTTCCCAAACATCCATGATGTTATGTCAACACTTTCTTATATGAAAGGAAAAGAGTCCTCTTCCCTGGAGGCTTATCATAGATAAAAATAATTTCAAATACATGTTGAGCTGGAGTTTTAAAAACACAAATATCCAAATAAAAACTCCGGTTCAGGGAGCAGGTTCCTGGTATGATCAGTGAGAAAGTAGAGGAACAGGGCTGCTAAGAAATCCTTACTGCAAGCAAGTTTGGGACTTTCTCAGCTACACAAAATTCCTCCTCCCTTCTTCCTCTTCCCTCCAGCATCACTGAACAATGTGTTCCAATATTATTTCAATATATGACTAACATAATTAGTTTAATGTTTCGCTCTTTCCTCACATAAACCTGAAAGTAAACCATAATTGCACTTTAGGTAAACAAAGAATGGCACGTGAGGCCTCCCTTGAAAAATGCTGGCGCAAACAGAATTTTGCAGAGGTAGCAAAAGCAGTAAAAACTGTTCAGTTTAATAAATTTTTTCTATTCATCCTAATTTCCAGCAGAAATATTCAATTCCAATGAAGAGATGTGCCATGGGGAGGCCAGCAGGCCCTCAGATCTTCCCTGTACATCCCTGGAGAAATGTGCCAAAAAAAGTGAATATTTGAGTGGCATACACATGATTGAAATTTTCAAAGGCAGAAAGCAACAACTTCTCCTGAAAATTGATGTGTATAATGATATCTTTTTCTTAGAAAATATTACAGTTAAAGTATATGCATGAGTGTATGAACTTCTAAATAATGTGCCTCACACCTGCATGTGTGTATAGGCGTACATGCAATACAAAAATAGGTTTCAATTATTATCCTTCCATTTGTTTGTGCTTTCTGTCTTACCCCTGTTGAAATGCCATTAAATTGCACAGAAAATAATATAATGAAGCTTTTAAAGTTTGTCCATCTGGCGCTCTAGGAGATTCAGAAAGACAGAAAAAACCAATGTAATTTACAAACATTTATTTGGCTAACATCATGATTTGCATCCATGCATCTGCTTGATATAACATCTAGCTTGAGAAACATCGATAACATAATTATTATATTATTGATATAATATCAATAAGCTTGAGAAATATAGAGAAAATATTTTCAATGTAGTTGACTGACTGACCACAGAGCAGTACCACAATTTTGCAATAAACATTAAGACAATGTTTGAATACTATTAAAGATATATGGTCTGAAAAAGCCAAGCAGAATCACAGAAGCATAGCATGGTTTGGGTTAGAAGAGACCTTTAAAGATCAGCTAACCCAAACACCCTGCCATGGGCAGGGATGTCTTTCCCCAGATTCTCTTGCTCAAGGCGCATCCAAGCTGGCCTTGAATATTTCCAATAATGGTGAACCCATGACTTCTGTGGACAAAATGTTCCAGTGCCCTCACCACTCTCACTCCAAAAAAATTTCTGCCTTATATCCAGCCTAAATCTACCCTATTTCACTTTAAAATCACTGCAGCTTGTGCTGTCACTACATGTGCTGCAAAAGAAAAATCTTTCTCCATCTTTCTTTCTTTCCCTCTAATACTCTGAAAAGCTGGAGCATGTTCTTCCCAAACTCCTCTTGTGCCCAGGATGAACAACACCAATTCTCTCTTCGCAAGGGAAGGCTTGCAGCCTTGTGATAATTTTGGTGGCTCTTCTGTGGTCCTTAGTGACGATATTGAACAGTATTGGTCCCAGGGCAGATTCTTCAGGAACACCACTCATTGCTGGCCTCCACTTGGACATTGAGACATGAACTGCCACTCCCAGGATGTGACCATCCAAAAAATTCCTCATCCAGCCATCGTCCATTCATCCATCCATCCATCCATCCATCCATCCATCCATCCATCCATTCATCATCTACCTATCCATCATCCATCCATCCATCCACCCATCCATCCATCCATCCATCCATCCATCCATTCATCATCCATCCATCCATCATCCATCCATCCATCATCCATCCATCCATCCATCCATCCATCCATCCACCCATCCATCCATCCATCCATCCATCATCCATCCATCCATCAATCCATCCATCATCCATCCATCCATCCATCCATCCATCTATCCATCATCCATCCATCCATCCATCCATCCATCCATCCATCCATCATCCATCCATCCATCCCATGTCTCTCCAAGATAGGCAAGAATTTTGTTCCCTTTGTCTCTTTCTCCAAAAATGGGTGTGATATTCCCTTTTCCCCAGCCACCTGGCACTTTATTTGACTGACATAACTTTGCAAATATGACAGAAAGTGGAGTGACCTCTGTAGGGTGCTTGGGACTCCTGTGTATTTAGGTTCCCTAGGTGGTCTCAAACACGCTTTTCTCAGGACACTCTCTTCTCTGATGAGACACTTTTCCAGGAAATAATGGTCTCAGCAACACCACTGTATTCCAAATTTTCCTCAGAAACCTTTTGAGCATCTTGAAGGAAATAAATATATTTTCTGATGCTGGTGGTTCCTCATACCCTCTCAGATAAAGATAGAAAGAGAGTATCCAAGGAAATTTCTGGAATGATTTTTATTAATCACTGCATCTCTATCTTTTTTTTTTTTTTTACCACACACATCCTTATGTATTTCTTTGAACAATTTACTTCTTGTAATGCCCTAAAGCTGAGTGCAGTACTGTCATGCCTAATCATTTATTTACAGTGAACTGATTAATTCATCACATCCATAAAAACTTTTGAGGATTAGGCACTCTCTACCTAAATATTATGGTATTTCATAATTTTACAATTGCTGTTTCAGAGATGCAGTCAGTCAAAAAAAAAAAAAAAATTACAATTTTATGTGTATCCATCGACCTGTGTGTAGAATCATGGAACCATAAAATTATTTAGGTTGGAAAATACCCTTGGGATCATCAAGCACTGCCAAGGACACCACTAACCGATGTTAGTGCCCCATCTAAACGTCTTTTAAATCCCTCGAGGAATAGTGACCCAACCACTGTTCCAATGGTTGGCCATCCTTGCAGTGAAGAATCTTTTCCTGAAGTTTAATCTAAACTTCCCCAGCCACAGTTTGAGGTTATTTCTTATCACTTGCTACTTGGGAAAAGAGTATATAAATAGATTTGAAGTCCCCTAATTTAAACAGCATACATTTTGCACATGATCTTTTATAAAAGATGAAATTTGCAACAGTCATTTTCTGGATATCTTCCCGAGTTTTAGAAGTGAATAAAATATACATGTTTTTCTCCTCGATGATGAGAGTAGTTTACAGTCAGAATTTCCACACAACAGACACCAGCCTGTCTAATGGCACATAATCTGTGGGTTTCCCTCCCATGACTCTTTTATCCAAATAAACCAGCACTTTCTAGTCTGTCCTGAAAAGGTGATTTCACTCTTTTCCAGAAACAACAAGCCAGTGCATCTTCTACCACCTGCACCGCAATTTGGAGCTGCGTAACACTCTCTGAAATCACACCCCTTCTCCTAAAGCCAGCTCCACTTCCAGTACCCACACTTGACAAACTTTGGCTAAACTCACCCAGGAGGCTGAGCTGAAGGCATGAAAAATGTGATTTATAGAACGTGAGTCAGGGGAGCTTCACCCCCAACGTGCGCAGAACGCGCAGGTGAGATCACCTGGCACCCTCCTGCATAAACACATCAAAAGCATGTGCTGAACAGGTTTGATTAGTTAAATCCCTTGCACAATGGTGACATTTGCTGGAGCTGAAAGGGGAATGAAAGCCCGGGTTGCAGGCAGACAGATTCAAAAACGTGACAAGCTGGGTTTCCATCCTTGCTCTAAGGACATGGTGAAACCTGGAGTGTTTCAGTGCTGCTCAAAATTACCTTCAGATGAGGCCACTGGCAGGATTCAGAGCCTGGTATCACATTTCTGACAGCCTCAGGATTTTGCTGGATGTTTCCAGCTTGCCATTACTCCCTGATATCCCAGCATATGGTTTCAGGAATTATTTGAATTGCCTTCAAAGCCCTTATAATTAGCTCAGTTTCTTTTGTCTCTGCACTTCTTGGCAAGTTATGTCTTGTAAATCAATCCCTTCATCTCCTCCAGCAAAGCATAAGGCAAAAAACTGTGGAACATACAAAAATCAGGTGAGAACAAAGCACTCCCTTTTCAACACATGACATAGAAAGCAACTGTAGATATTAATTTTATTTAAGTGTGCCCGAATGCAGTAGTCACTATAAATTTAATTCATTGTAAATGCCAATAGCTGTTATTATCACTGGAATTAACCTTTATTTTTGCAAATCCAAACAAAATTGCAGTGATCAGTGTGTTTTTTCTTTATCACGATATTTTTTCATTTCCCCCTCAAATTTTTTATCTCCTGCATTTGTCCCATCAGGCTTGATGGGCAGGAAGTACCTTGCTGCACTCCATGACTCATTACAGCTCTTCCCCAGCCACTCCCTGGGTGTGGTTTATTTTTTTTTGTTTTGTTTTGTTTTGTTTGTTTTTTTTAACAGGATCAGCTCTTCCGCAATCTGAGGCTGTAGAGCTCTGCAAAACCACATGGCATCACCTGCCTGCCAGGGGAAGGCACCATTGTGATTAACAGCAGGAGGAAAATGTGACATTCTTTCGCTCACGAGGGCTCCTGGTGCAATTTTGATATGCTAAAATGCTTTCAGGAGCACCCATGCAGATGCTCTGAGAAATGCCACTCCTACAAACTGAAGATGCCTGCCTTCTGTGTTTGGTAATTGTCTGTTATTGGGAAAAAAAAGCTGTCCTTTAAAGGATGCCATGAGCACAGGAGTCACTCAGGCTGGAGTTTCTGCAGAATCAGCTCAGTTTGGTCATGGTGAAGCAGCCATGAGCTACAGAATATCCCTACACATTTCTGGGGAGAGTTGTTGTTCCCCCAGCCTTTTCTTTTACAGGCAGGCTCCTTGAGACAGAGGTTGGCTCTTTCTGATGGCATTTTGGAGCTCAGCACATTTTGAGCTAATTTAGTTGGTACCCCAAAGATTTTTTGAGAAAAGCCTAAGAAATAATGACATGATGCAGTATTATTTCCGCTCCCCAAGGTCAGTATTTTTTATTTATTGCAGCTGACATTTGACTCCTGGTTCAAGGAGAGGGTTCATTCAGTCCACAGATGTTTCAAGTGGCTGGAGTGGTCCAAAATGGAACTAAAAAGTACGCTCACTTCTGGGGACTCACCTAGTTTCCTAAGAAGTGTTCCTGAGAACATTGTGAAGTGAATTAAAAAAACACAAAATAAACAACAAAACATATATATATATAGAGTGAGAAACAAAGAAAAATACCCAGCTCCAGAATAGCTTGACATTTCAACATAAAATTACAGACTTGCCTTTTCTCCACTGCATGTTGTCTGCTTCAGAGCCAGAGGAAAATGTGTGCTTAATCTACAAATTGTCAAGGGAAATATTACATTATGTTAAGAAACTGAAAAAAACCAAACCCCTTTTCATGGGAGCACAGAGCACTTGTTGTAAAGTATTAAGTTCTTACATTTGAATTCCTACCTGCAGCAAAATAAGTGTTCAGTGCAGTGATAGCTATGTGGAACAGAAAAGAGCTTTTTACTACATGAAAGGCAGTGAATGGCCTGTCACTGGACCAACAAACAAAAAGGAAACCAAATCCTTCAGGTCAAAATACTGCTTCAAGCCTAGAGATCACTCACTTTTTTTTTTGCCAGTGCATAGCTATTAAACTTCAAAGTCTTCTCAGACAATTGAAAAGTGAAGCACGAGCCAGGAGGAGATTTTCTTTCTAAAAATCTCCATAAATTGCAAAACTTTATATATATATAGATTTATAGATTTACAGATAAATATATTTTTATATATATATACATATATATATATTTATATATAAATATATTTATATATATTTATATTTAATAGTTATATTTATATATAAATAAGAACATCTATATTAAATATATATTTTATATATAATAACAATATAATATAATATAATATAATATAATATAATATATTCTATAGTTTTTTATATATAGAAATATATATTTAATATAGATTTTTTATATATATATATATATATATATATATATATATATATATATATATATATATATATAAAGTTTTGCAATTTATGGAGATTTTTAGAAAGAAAATCTCCTCCTGGCTCATGCTTCAGTATTCAATATTTTATATATATATTCTATATATTATGTCATGTCATATGATATGATATGATATGATATGATATGATATTATATTATATTATATTATATTGACAATAAAAATGGCCAGTAATAGAAATAAGTTTTGTCTTCAGAGGAATGCACAGTGGAATGCTTTGGTGGAAGCATGGCAAAAGTACTCCCAAATCTTTTGATGATGGCAAACAAAATTCAGCCCGTACAAAATGAAAACACCAGCTCTACTTGAACATCCTCTGGGGTCACCAGTCAGGTATGGGCACAAATTTATCCCCCAGATCTGTTGACAGAAATCACATCTCAGCCTTAAACAACATTTGTGCAGCAGCTCTCTGATGTCAACAACTCACAGACCAGCCTGGGAGATGAGAAGATTTCTAATGGATTATTTGTGTGTTATCCCAACAGCACCTTCAGCATCTTGGGGCAATCAAGATGCCCCAATCTTAAACTTGCATCTCCCTTGACACGTCAGCTGTACCTGGCTGGGTAATTTATTCTCCACCGTGCAGCCTTGACTCAGGGAGAGACGTCAGCATGTGTGCAATCCTGAGCAGGTTGGTTGTCCCATTGATTTCAGCAGGTGATTCATAAACCCGTGGAATTGCAGCTGTAATCTGGCTCTGTTGGTGTTCGCCAGTGGAGGATCCCACACAGCTCAAATCCCATTACACACCCCCCGTCATTGTGGGAGAGGTGATGATTCCATGCTTCTGAAATTCTGAGCAGTGGAAGCTCTGGGGACCAAGCATTTACAGCTTGTGGGTGTTCGGGGAAGGAGGAAGATGCTAAACTGAGAATCAGTCAGGCTGCTCACAAATCACTTACCCCAGAAGCTTTTTAATTGCTTTTGTGCCCCCTTCCTAATCCAACCACTCTTTAATTGTCCGTTTATTTTTGCTTTTGTATTTTGTGTTTGGATTTTGTTTGTTTTGATTTTTTTAAATTTTTGTTTAATTTGGTATTTTGTGTTTGGATTTTGTTTTTTTCTAAGGTGAAGGTAGTAGTTTGTTGCTCATTTTCTGTTCAAACATACAGCTGGAGTGCTGCCTTTGCAGGATAAACTTCCTATTGGAAGTTCCCTAAATCCATGTGTTTACAGGACTCCTTTTTGCCCTAAATCTTCTTCCCACAGGCTTTGGAAGACGACCTAAGCACAGCCTGCTCATGCAGCCAGGTAGGCATTTGGCAGGATAGGAGTTTAACAGCACAAATTATTTCTGTTGGGATTAGCAGGCTCTTCCCACCTGCTTTTTTTTTGCTGTCAGAGCAGAGCTGCAGCAGAAGGAACCACGAGATGGCAGTAATGCATGAGCAATTGCATGGAAAACCAGCTTTTTTTTTCCTCAGAATTAATTTCTAGGAAAACACGTTTTCCACAAATTCAGCCTGCCCTCAGCCTGCTTTGCAAATCTGTACTCCCCAGATTATGGGGTGAGGTGGTTAATGGCTCAAATTCTTCTTTTGCTAACAGAATAATGTTTGTTTTAGCACAGTATGTACCAGCATGAAGGATGATACAGGCACCACAGAAACCCTGTAATTAGGAGATATGATTTCCCCTTGTCTTCTGTCTTGAGGGTGGAAGGGTTCAAAAGAAAAGCAGAGCAAAAATACCGAATTTCACTGCAGAGCAGCAGAGGAATGAGTTCTTTGCAAATATTTTTAGAGAATGGCTCTTCCTTGGCAAGTGAATAATCTTTCAAGTGTCAGCACAGCAGATATTTAATTACAGAGGGGAAAACAACGTGCTAATGCAGCGAAATTGTTCTCTGTCTCCCGAGGCTGAAGAACCGGGTAATTTCTGCATAATGGTCAGTCCTGAATGGCAAAATGGGTGTAAGGCTGACTCAGAAGGCAGTAGGAATGTCTGAGCAATAAATGATGATCTTTAAATATCTGAGGGGTTGGATCTCTCCTCTGCCCCTTCACTTTGTAGTGGCACGAAGGAAAAATGCCTTTTGTGAATGAAGTAGTCAGTGAGTTGTGGAATATCAGTGTAGGAATGCCTTGTCTTCCCAAACCTTGCGCCTCCAAACTGTTTCCTTCCTTCCTCCAGGTGGGGCAAAAAACCCTTCAACTTGGTCACTTGGAGTTATTGTTGGAATTCAGGACATCCCTCTGGCTGCCCTGGGGGCTCACAGACCCTGGCACAGAGCCCAAGGCACCTGTGACTGTGATTATGACCCATGGAAAAAATTACCAACCTTACATGAGGATCTGCAAGCCATGAAAGTCTAAGTAGAATAGTGGTTAGTTTGTCACAGGGTGGAAAAGTAGATTTTTTGGAGGTTTTTAGAATGGGGGTTCAGGGGACAAGATGGAGGAATCTGGGCATGTCCAGCCTTTCTCCTTCTTCTTCTTGGCTGCCATCTTCTGCTTTGGTGCTGGAACTTTTAGATTAGTTTAAAGTAGAAGCTCACTGTCTAACATAGGTGATGGGTATTGGAAAGTAATTGAAAATATTGTACAGTTTTTAGTATAAAATGATAACACTGCCCTGGGGCAGGCAGAGGGCCTCGGCCTGTCCTGTTGAGCAGACCTCGGTAGGCCAGGAGAAAGTATTTTATAGATAAGAAACAAGAAACAACCTTGAGAACGAGAACTGAAGATCTCTGACTCCTTCTTCAACCTCTGGGCTGGGAAAAGAGACTTTCTAACACATCTCGGGGTCACTCTGAGCAGCAGAAGTCCTGAGAAGTTATGACCATGTTCCGTGCCAGCCCCCCTCATCTCTGGTGCTCCACAGCCTTCTGTCTGTGAAAGCAGGGTGAGAAACAGCTCCCTCCTTCAGGCACAGAGAAACAGGTGTGCTGTGTAATGCAGGAAAGAAAAATGTGAAATGGAAATAAGCGAGGAATTACCCAAATGGGCAGGAGCTACCGCCTATGCTGAAAGGAAACCCTGCCATTAAATCCTGGAGATTAATGCACTACAATCCAATGTACTATGACCTAGCAAACAGGGGGCTGAAGCACTCAGTGAAGGTGGTTTTCCTTTCCTCAGTTAGAAGAGACAAAAGAGGAGGAAAAAATAGCTTTTTTCTGCTTGATATTTAACAAGTAACAGACAGCTTTCCTCATAATTTCTTCTCGGGAAGATGCAAAGGAACCATTTTACTGGCAATGTTTGCTCTGGAGATATTCCACCAGCTGAGGAACAGCAACAGGAACAGCTAAAACACACACGAGAGACTCCTGTCAGATCCACCACTTCATCCCCAGCATGGTTAAAGGCCAATTGAGAGAAATACATTCCTGCACATGGCTAATGGTAATAGATTCATGCATGTGTTTGTTTGTTTACAGAAATACACGTAGTACATTCATTTTATTATTATTGTTTGCCTGGAGAAATACGCTGAAGTAGCCAAACTTGTGCTGGGAACAGTAGCAGCAGCTGTTGAAGGACACAGAAATTTGCACCCTGTAAAGCATAAATGCTTTGTTTACTGTAGTTTAAGAATTGCCATGAGGGGGAAATCAAGCAAGACCGAGGACAAGTTTTATCTTTGCAGGTTGCCCTACATTTGCACTGGAAATCTTCAACATTTCAAGATTTCTTTGAGCCCACCTGGATGGCGGCTTTATGTCATGTACTGAACATTTAATATTAATTTTCTCTGCAAGGTAATTGGTACACAAAGGAAGGAAAAAATCCTGACATGGCTTTGAAATCCTTCCACCACCAGGGCTCTGCCCATTTTTCATCGGAGGGAGCACGAAATACAAACTGATTTAAATCTTGTAGCAACAGCGCCAGCAGTATGTCAGGACTGTAGCCCTCCCTAACACCACATGGAGGAGGAGAGTGGGACGCAATAGCTATCCCTAATTGCCCGTTTTCTGTTGATTGCCAAGTCCTCTAGCTGGTGCCTTCTCCTCTTTTCTGGCAAAGATGAGATGAGTGGTTCCTGCTGTCTTGGCTTGCCCTGGTCTCCACGTGTTGGTCCTGCACCTCAGGAGATGTGTCCTCCATCAAAGCCAAGGTCCATTTCCAAGTGCAATTAAATTGTGGCTCAGAAAATGACAACCCAAAATGCAAGGGAACAACATTAGCTAGGAGGAAATTATGTATTCAGCAGGTCCTGTTCACACAGCTTCCACAGAGCATTACTTATCCAGGCCTGGCCTTGGTCACATCTGTCACCTCCTTCCTCTGCAGGACATCACATTTTTGGGAATGCTTGCCTTCGTGTTGTTTTCTGATGCTACATTTTCTAATAATTGAATTCTTCAAACTGAAAACACATGGCTGTGTCTAATTATGATCCCTAATTCCTGCTGAGATAGCCTGAAGCTGACATTTAGAAAAGCTTCCTGTCTGTGGAGGATAAGCAATCAGCAGGTAATGACAGGCTGGACATTATAATGTCTTTCTACTTCTATTGTCTAGGTCACTTCCAAACTGCTACCACCAGTACAAATAATTTTAAAAAACCAACAACCACCCCAAAAAAGGGGAAATAATTGCAAATCTGCATTGTTGGTTGACATCAAAATAATCAAGGACTGATACTACTCACTCATCCACTATGTCCCTTATACAAAGAATGGGATTAGTCAATAGAGAAAAAGAAGAACAATTTTCAAGATATTTTAAAAATAAATATATTTGTGACTGGAAATTGCTATTTGCCAAATATTGCCTCTTAATTCACCATGGAAATTCTCAATATTTTCTCTCCCCTTCTGCCAGTACCTATGCCCCAACCAAAAATTCCTGTGTGGGGCTATGCCTTGGCTTTCATCAGCTGTGTCAAAAGATGACAAAACAGATGCATAAATCTTTGCATTTTGCTTCTAGGAAAAACTTTCAGGAAAGCACACACGCTTGCTCCACACATACTCAAAACTCAGCAGATGTATCATGATGAGTTGCCTTGATTTGGCTCCAGAATTAAATTACAGCCATCAGCACACACCCTGCTAAGAGCAGGCAATGAAACTCTGTTCAGCCCAATCATCCTGCTTTAGCTGCAGTCATGATTTTGTGCCTTTTGCAGAAATATTTCCTCCTGAAAGCCTTCTGCTAACATTTGTTAATGTAAGTATTTTTAAAACACTTGCAGTAGTTGTTCTGTTGACATGCAGGGCTTTCATCTCTGCCTTTGTAGGTTATTACAGCCGATTGGAACCAAACTGATGAAAAACATTTCGCTGTGAAAGGCTGATTGATGAGCCCAAAGGATCTTGCTGGAATTGTTCAGTCTTGAGTGGCCTCCACCAAATCCCAGGGCTGGCTCCAAAGTGACTGAGGAGGGATTCCTGAGGAGCCTAATTCCAGAGCTGGGAAACACAGTGATTCTTACAAAGCCCAGGTGATCCTGACTCCTACTATTTAAAAAAAAAAATTTGCAGTTCTGAGTAATTTATTGTCAGGCCAATTGATGTTTTAATCAAAATTTTCATTGAGGTGGAGGATGAAGGAGCCCCGATTAGCTGGAAATGTTGATTTTTCTTTTTCTTTTTCTTTTTTTTTTTTTTAGTTCCAGTACTCTTCAATAGAGTTCAAGTCAATTTTTGCAAATAAAGTTTCCTGCTAGGACCCTCTTGAGTAGAAAAGAGTCCAAAAGTCATTCTCCAGAGTACATCCTTCCATTTTCTTCTATTGCTTTATTTATGGAATACAGCTAGGATGATTTTGGGGAGATGTTGTGTTGCAGGAATATGTTCTTGTCCCAGTGCAACAAACTCTTCTGAAGACGTTGATTTCATAAGATTGTTCTTTGTCTGGACTAAAATATGAAAAAAAAACCTATTTAAAGGGTAATTTAATAATAAAATATGGCAGACTTTGGTGCACCAACTATGAATAGCAATAAAAAGACATTTTTCTGGTTTTGCTGCCTAGTTTTGCTGTCCCTGTGTAGATGAAGACTTTCAAATCTTTACTTTGGTACCTGTGTCCAAAAATATACATTTTCAGTTTGGGGTTTGCCCATTCATATAACCAGAGTGTGAGAGGGACAAACCAGCCCGATTTCCCTGGGAGGAATTTCACTCCCTTTCAGCCCTCCAATGCCCTTCTGCAGCTGAAAGGAGGACTCAGCATCATCATAATTGTTCCAGCTCTCAGCACAGTTCAAGAGACTAATGAGGAAACCGAGCAGTGGAAAGATGAAACACAAGACAATGCCACAGTTCAAAAACTGTCTGAGAGGCAGAAAACAGGGCAAGAAGCTGTAATTGGTGTCAAATCGCAGACAAAAGCAGTGGCTGTCTGTAGAGCTGCAGCCTTTGTCTCACGGACCTGCAATAAAGCTTTTGTCAGTGCCACATTTTCATTTTGCAACAGAGGAAGCCCCAGACAATGCAGAGGACGGGAATTGTGGAGCTGGCCCTGTCAGGACAGCGGCCTCAGCGGAGCTTCCAGATGCTGCAGGATTCAGTGGCATCACTTAACAACTGCTGAACATTGTCTGTTTTGGTTTTTTTTGTTTGTTTGTTTTTGGGGGGGACGTTTTGTTGGGTTTTTTTCTTTTTTTTCTTTTTTTGGTTTTTTTTGTTTTTTTTGGTCTTTTTTTTCACTTTTTTGGGTTTTTTGTGGTTTTTTTGTAGTTTTTGTTTTTAGAGTTTTTTTGTTTTGGGTTTTTTTTTTTCCTGTTTTTTCTTTTTTTGGGGGGTTGTGGTTTTTTTGGTTTTGTTTTTTGGTTGTTTTTTTGTTTTTTGGGGTTTTTTTGTGGGCTTTTTTGTTTTTTCTCTGTTTTTTGGGGGGGTTGGTCTTTTGTGGGTTTTTTGTGGGTTTTTTTTGTTGCTGTTTTTGTTTTTTGGGTTTTTTGTTTTTTGGGTTTTTTTTGTTTTTTTTTCCTTTTTGGGTTTTGGTTTTTTTCCCTGTTTTTTTCTCTTTTTTTGGACGGGGGGTTTGTGGGTTTTTTTTGTTGTTGTTGTTGTCTTTTTGGTTCAGGTTTTTGGGTTTTTTTCTTTTTGTCTTTTTTTTTGTGGTTTTTTTTTTGTTTTTTCTTTGTTTTTTTTTGAGGGGTTTTTTGTGTTTTTTTTTTTTTTTTTTTTGGTTGGTTTTGTTTTTTGGGTTTTTTTTCCATATCAGATGCTCAGCACCCTGTGCTGCTGAGATCCCAAGAAAGGCCCTTGCCAGGGCACCTGGACGCACAGATTTGACAAATGCATGACCAGACATGGTCTCCAAAAGTCCTGTAAAGGCCCTGGCTTCTGCTGAGCTTGTGGTTATTTCAGTTATTCAGCATTTTTTGTGTGTGCTCTGTCTTTCCGACCCTTCATACTGACTGATTTTCAATGTAAATTGTTATCAAGTTTTTCTTCCGTGCAGTGCCTTGTCCCAGGCAGGTATTGGTGTAATGTCATGGCAGATTACAAAAAAAAGACATTAATAGGCAGGTGACTTCTATGAAAAAAAAAATATTCAGTGAAAAGGATATTTTACACTTTTTCCATAGGCTTTCCAAGAGAAAATATTACATATTAGCAAATTATTACATATTAGCAGATTATTACATTTCCAAGAGAAATTATTCATATTAGCAAAAAAAGCTTTGCCAAACTTTCACTAGAAAAAGAGTAAGTGAGAGGCAGGAGAGCATTTCTGTATGGGTACCATCTGTTTTATTATTAAGCAAGACTACTACTATTATTAAGCAAGATTTGTTTGGGAATTTTGTGGTTTATTTTTAATTTTTTTTTTTTTACAGGTTGAAAGAGGGAGGCAGTGGGAGGAGCAGGTGCTTATTTAAGGTGAAAATCAGGCTACTGGTTACAAACACAGTGCTATCTGTTCTCTGCAGCCACAGTGCATTTTTCAATGGATTGTCTCGCCGGCATCCCAGCAGCGAGCAGACGACAGCAGTTTCATTTCGTGTGGCAATCGAAACCATTCGGTTTCAAAGAGCGATTGAAGTTTAATAAAGCGTTTCACTGTAACCACCAAACGGTGTCAGATTTCCACTGGCAGGTTCAGGCAAAGAAACCTCCTGCTTTTTTTTTTTTTTAGGACCAACTGAATGGGGATGTGTCATCGAGAACCACCTTTTTTTTTTTTTTTGTTTTTTTTTTTTTGTTGTCTTTTTTGGTTTTTTGGGTTTTTCTTGTTTTTTGTTGGGGGGGGTTTCTTGCGTTTTGTTTTATCTGGGTTTTTTTGGGTGCTTTTTTAGTTTATTTTTGGTTTTTTGGGTTTTTTTGGGTTTTCTTTTTTCCCTTTCAGGACCAACTGAATCAGGGATGTGTCATCAAGAACCAGCCTTTGTTTTGGTTTTTTTTTTTGTTGTATTTTTTGATTTTTGGGGTTTTTTGGGGGGGGGTTTTGTGGTTTTTTTTAAAGTTTTGTTTTATTTGTGGGTTTTTTTGGTTTGTTTTGTTTTTTGGGGTTTTTTGTTTGTCTGTGGTTTTTTTTTGGTTTTTTATTTTTTTGGGTTTTTTTGGCTTTACAGTCACTCCACAACTGGCTGGGAATGGCAGGCTGTGTGTTGGTGAAGTCTTTATTCAAATTCTGCATATCCTGGAAGCATCAGGCCAGGCTTCCCTGGGCCACTGCCATAAACGGAACCTTTCTGGGGGGAGAGAACGCTGGAAATTTGTTGTGCCAGAAAAGCCAAAGCTCTGGAAGGTGAACCCAGGGACAAAAGCCATCGGATGGAATGGATTCACTGCTAGAGCAGATCCCGGATGGAAGCACTGGCCATGCCCCATTTGCAGCCAGACAGGCTTTAGGGTGGCTTCAGGCAGGAAAAGCAGGGAAAACCTGGGGCCTAATCCACGCTTTAAACCCAATTTTTGCTGCACCATGTGTGGCTGGCAGTGCAGGATATGCCTGAGCTCTTTTCTCTCATTAACTCATTTCAGCATTGCAAATCAGGATACCAGGGCTGGGAGGACAGCTCCTGAAACCTGGGCTCACATCACACACTCACTGAGAGATTAATTGTATTTGAGTTTATTAAATAAAATTTAAATAAAAATTAAATAAAATGAAGTCCTCAGTAAAGTCCCCAAGTCCTCAGTGAAGGAACAAAGCTGTGTTTGGTGCATGGAGCTGTTTACAAACAATTCAGACAAAGCAGGGGCAGCTGGGCTTGCAAAGCACAAAGGCTCCAAAGTTCTGTATTGATGAAAAATGAAAAGAAACCCGAAATCACTCTTGTGCCCACAAAAATAAGTCATTGTCTGGAGCTAATTCAGAGGCTAACGTCCACTTCAAAGTTAATTCTGGGGTTGTCCAGTGTGTAAATCTTATGAAACACACTGGAAAAAGTCAAGATTTGAGTCATTCACACCAATCCATCAAGGCATTGTGGGAATCTGCTGCTAGAACCCTTTGGGCTAAATGACTTTCCAAAGAAATTCCATTGAAAGCAAGTCACAGGGGACTACTCTGGCCCTCTGTGTTTTTTTCTTCTCTTTTATTTATTTCCTCTTTTCTTTCCTGCATCCTCTTCATTGTTTGTGCTCTTGGTTTTACCTTTTCTTTGTTGATGCCTTGTTTTTTTCTTGCTCTTTCTCACTTTTATTCACTCTTTCTCTCTCTCTCTTTCTATTTTTTCTCTGTTCTTTCCTTCCTCCCTTCCTTGGGAACAATATGAATGAAGGATGGAAACAAGGTTTGGATGTTGATTTGAGGGTTTGGTGTGACTTGGAGGGGGAGCTGAGACAAATAAAATCAGTGCAGAAATGCTCAGTGTCAGTGATGGACCAGGGAGATTTCAACATGCTTTAAAAAAGAATGGCAGTGAAATGACAATTTCAGCATTATTCTCCTACCTTATTAAATGTTACTCAAGCCAGCTGACTGGGAGTTTGTTGTCACAAAATCAAACTGTAAATATGACCAATTATTTTCCTGGTCTCCTATCTCTACCACCACTTACTCTATGCCACTTACTCCTATTTTTTACCCCTCTGGTCTTTCTGTGTTTATTCACCCCCAAAGAAAAGCATTTTGAAGACATCAAAGGAATGAAATCTGATAAAAGTACACTATGAGCTGTCTTCAGCTTTTATGAGAGCTGACAGGAAAATATTGATGGGAACTGTCAGAGAGGAAAATTTAACTTTCAAATCTCATTTTTGGTCCCTGGACATTGTGCTCACTTTCCACAGAAAACTTTGCATTTTTTCCCTGAGAATTTAATACTTTTAGAAGAGACAATTCCAATGACAGCTGAATAGGAGACATTTTATCTTAGTTTCCCTCTACCAAAAAGTCAAAAGTAGTGTTTTCTGGATTCTGTGGCCTGGAATTGGATCTAGACTCCACTGAAAACTAGAATGTCAAGGAAACCCAAATTCTTATGAAAGTTTCTGCAGGCACATTTCAGAACAAGATTTTTCATTTATTGGGTTTTTGAGAAATCAAATAAGCAAGCAACAACAAAAAAAAATCCAACCACCACATATTTTTATTAAGATTTTTATCAACTACTTTGGTGTTATGCTATGTTATGTTGGGAATTTTCTTTTGCGAAATGAAACCATCTCTTCATCATCTCTTATCTCTGAGATGGTAAAAATCATTGATATACCTATGGATAAGATATATCTAATATCTGATATATCAGATATGAGATATATCATATATTTACAGGGAAGTGAAGGCTGGCATCTCACTGCTTCTGCTTTACACTCTGAAACCCAGCAGGATGAAAAGTGAATTAGTTTTCCACTCCTGTAAACAAACAGTTCTTTCATCACCAGCTTTGTGTACTAATTTACATTTGTGCTGCATACGACTGGAGATTACCACACATTAGGGCCAAATTAATTACTGATTGTAATTAGCTTGTCTGGGGGTTAAGGCCGTCCTTCCTGGAATTGGGAGTGACTCTCCCTTCCACTGGAATCTGTGCTGGAAGTACAAAGCAATCTTTGAATTTATGATTGCATGGTTGTCTGATTTAGGGCCTTCTCATGAAAAGAAAGTTCATAACTGAGCAACTGAAAGTTATCTCAAATCAAGGAAAGAGGAGATGAACAGAGGAAAACATTCATGTTCTGAAAGAAGTTTTTAATTTAATTTCATCTGAGAAAATTATTTTGTGCTTTGTCGTTTGTTTACACTAGCAGCACAGCAAAAAAACCCCTTTAGCTATTTCAGAAGAGATTATATATTTTAATGTTGTTTTGAAATCTTAAATGCCTTTATTTTGTTACAATGTAGTACAGATCATCAGAATTGGAAAATAAATTGCAGTAAAAGGGTCTAATAATATCGGAGTAAAATATTTTGATTTTGTTCATACAATCTATGAGCTATATATCGTTTTTATATCATTAAAGCAATCCTTTTCCTGTAAATCATGTTGTCAAAATTTGAAAAATTCTCTCAAAAAAGGAAGTTTTTAGATAAAACTTGGCAGCTGCACCAAGCCACCACTGCCTCTTCTCTAACACCTGACACCCCCTTGCACTCCCCTGCACCACAAAGACTCAAAAAAAATCTCTTCAGGATGTGGCTGAATTCTACCAGAACACTTGAATAACGACACCAAGAAACATCTGGAGATTTTTTATTTTATTTTTCTTTTCCCCCTCTGCAGAAATCAAGAACCTCCTCTGCCTTCCTGCTCCTTTCTCACCCAGCTGGTAAAGTTTTAGAGGGAGAATTAGAGGGAAGAACTTTAAAAAAAGGAGGAAATTTCCAGAGGAGTTTCCAGGTAAGCTGTGATGATTTTCCTGCCTCTCACTTCTGGAGCAGAGCTCTCTACAAGGGGTTTTTCTCAGTCACCCTCTCTACAAGTACAAAGGTTTGAAGGGACCCCAACTCCCAGCTTGTGGTTGGTGTGCAAATACCAGGACTGGTTTTGTGGGCATGTTCCAGGCAGGTCCAAAATCTCTGCCTCTCCAAATATAGGTGGCCATTGAATCTTAGTATGTATTGTATAGGTGGCCTTTGAGCCATAGTAAAATCTATGTATGGTATAAGTGGTCTTGCCCCGATCCTAGTTGTTCTAAATGGGCTGCAGCTGTGATGTCCTTAATTGGGCAGCAGCTGTGGCTAATGAAAATAACTGGGATAAAAGGGGGTGGGCTGGCTGGTCAGGGAGAGCCTTGGAGGAGCCCTGATGAAGAAGCAGGAACAACATTGCTGTGAAGAGCTGGTTGTGAGAAAACCACCCAGAAGGTATGGGACTCTAGAAATATAATAACAACATGTGGTGACCCCAACGTGATAGAAGACAGGACAGCTGAGAGCTGTGGCAGCCTGAGAGCTGGGACTCTAGAAACATAATAACGACATCCAAAGACAGTAGGCACCATCCTCCCAGGTTTATTGTGAAAATCAGGCCACCAGACTTAAGTATGGTTATGTAAGCATGCAAAGCATTGTTGATGTTCAGCTAGTAGTAGGGAGCAGGAGAGGAGAAAAGTTCTTGTGTTGCTGAAAAACTTTTCAAGTTACTCAGCTCAAAAGAGTCAGCTATGAAATTAACATATTTCTTCCATTTTTTCAAGCAGAATTTTTCAGAAATTAAATTATGCATACCAGGAGATGGCTGGTTTAAAAATGTAAACTAAAAGAGGACCATGACCCTCTGCAGAAATTAAATCACATGGCAGCTGAGCTGCTGACCCATCTGCAAAAGAAAATTGTCGTCCTAGGTTGAGACCACTTGGAGATGAACCTTCTATGCTTTCAGAGCTTATTAGTGGCAATCTGTTTCCCCAAAGATCATTATAGGTATAAGACTATGTGAATTTCATTTTCTCTTAACCAGTTGATTAAAAAAAATTATATCAACTAATATTATCAGATATTTTTGTCCCTATTTATCATTGTTATGAAAGTTTCTTCACCACCAGAAACTGGTATCTTTTAATAATTTGTATTCTTTTCCATCTGCTGAAAAGAATGTGCTTAATGCCTTTTTGATGTTCCGATGACTAAATGCACCCAGATTTTGGGGTATCTTTGCTAACATCAACTTTATTTTCTATCAGTTGTCTAAAATGATGTATTAGGGCAAAATCATGATGTGAAAGCACATTTTCCACCCCTCTCAGGCCCATATTTGCAACACACAACCAATGCTACATCTTCAGATTTGATTTTTCTTCAACCTCTTAGGGCTGAAATCTTCTTTAATTTCTAATAATCCAAAAAAAGTAGGAATGATGATACAAAAATTTTCTATGCTGCTACCCCAAATGAGGAGTTACAGACAATATCTGCTCAATTGCTCCTCATTTCATAAGGCAGGTAGTCAAGAACTCATTATTTGCATCGTGTTCTGCGGTCACTTAAAAAGGGGGTCCATAATTGGAGTTTGTAGCCCTTCATTTGAGCTTCACCTGCTCACCAATGAACACGTGAGTTTATATTGTTAAGACAACAGCTTTATATATATTTTTTGGGGGGGTCTTTTGCCAGGATTACTCAAATATTCCCAGCAGGGTGTAAAACACTGGCATCTAGTGAGAGAAATTTCAGGGAGGGACTGGCAAAACTCACAGAAGATGGGACATGGCTGGGTTATAAATATGATCCCTGAGATTTGAAATTCAGCTTAGGCAGCTCCTAATCCACTAACTCCAGATACACTGGAAGAGCAGAGCATCCATAGGGCTTTGCAGTGCCTCTGATATTCTTTATTCACACTGTTATTCTTCTGAAGGCACCTTTCCTTGGGATCTGGGTTTGCACTTCTGATTCTGGAGAATTCAAACGCATAGTAAGGCCAGAAAAAACCAAAACAACTCCAATTACAGAATTTCTTCTTCCTTCTGAAGTTATGTGCCAAATTCTTCCTTTTGGGTCACAGCCATTGAATCTATTTTGAGCTAAGAGTGTTACTACACGAGGTTTTGCAAGTGACTGGACTGGATGGAGCGCAGGGAGCCAGGTCCTGTCTGTTTCTACAGAAATAACAAGGAAAACATTGACTGCATTATCTTAAATCAACACAAGGCTGTGGCTAATTGTTTTGAGATATTAGTTCCGTGGTATCACACAGCAGGAGTTTAATGATTCCCATGAATGCAGCACCTTGTAACTATTGAAAGGGCTGGGGACATGACAGGTGACACACTGTCCTTTGCTGCACTAGGTGTGGAAATAAATACCTTGCCACGCAGAGGACAAACTAGAAATTGTGCAACAGCAATTAACTAAATCCTGCCTTCAGAAGGAACTGTAGACACACCTTGCTCTCTGCAAGGAGATCAAAGAGCTCCAGAAATGTGTTTGCCAAGGCCTCTTCAGAGCGTTATCCCCAGATCACCTGGAATGTGAGTGACATGGCGGAGGTGTTGTCTTCTCTGGCATCTCCAAGCTCACATCTGAGATGTCGTGCAGCTCACATTTGTGCCTTTGGAGAAACTAATTAAGCAGCATTAGAAAGCAACAGGAGCAACCTGCTGCTTCTCAGAGGATTCAGGACTAGGCAGAGCCTCAACACTTTGTGTTATCTGAATAGTCCTGCCTGTCACTTCATTATTCTCTTTGCTGTCTCTCAAATTTAGCTTGCACTCACTGACCTGCCTTGTTTGTTTGTTTTGAATTACAAAACCATTCACAAAATCCTTGGCTAGGCAGATATTCTCTGAGATTCAAGACACAGCTGCATTTTGACAGACTCCCAGCTATTTGCAAAGCACATAGGTCTGTATTGTGTTGATTTTTTATGTGCTCCAAAATGTAAAGGAATCAGCTTCTGATGTGCAACAGTTACAAAATGAAACATGGAAAAAAGTACCTCTAGTAGAACAATGTGAATAAAATACTCATAAGATTTCATAGGGTTTTTCTTAAATACATATTTTAATCCTTTGCAGATTTTATCAGCATTACACATTGAGAACACTAAGCACATTATCAAAAGACAATGAGGGGAGTAATAGGCTTTTCTAATAATTCTAAGGAAAACAATTGTATTGTCATTTTAGGCTCTAGGTGTCTGTAATCAAGCCCTATTGAAGCACTGGAATGAATAGTTCTGTTGTTTTGTACCCTTTGGTAATGTTCAGCTGCTCTAAACTCACTTCTTTTGCAACCAGGAGTGATCAATAGCATCTTTTTCTTACCTGTTACTCTTATTTTCTTATTTTTCCTTTCACTTGTCCACGGAGGCATCCAGACTGTTCCAGTCCGAGTCTTTCCCCTCTCCCACAGGTGTGGAATAGTCTCACACTGTGTTATAAATGATCAAATGAATTATCTATACCATATACTACACACTGCAAGCTGCTGGTTCCCATTCCTAAAGGGAATCGATGGTGCTGCTGGAAATGCCAGTGGACAGACAAAATTTTGAGTGGTAAAATCCTCTAAATTCCAAACAATTATCTCTTGCTTTGACAAAACCTTAAATGGAAAATGCTATCAGGTTTTCTCTTCTGTCTGTGCTCGTCTCTAGGAGGGAGATACTTATATTTTTATATCTTCTTTCACAAATATCAACAAATCAGAGATTTATCTGCAATTAACCTGCAACTTCCCATTTAGTGACAAGTGGCTCATTTGCCCAAGTCATTCAAAGAACGAATTATTTCAGGAGTTAAGCATAGGTGCTAACCCAGATAAATAGCCTTATTGAAGTGTAAATTGACCAAAGCCACTTTACAGTTGTCAGGATGACCAAAGCAGATGGTCTCATTTGGAAAGGGAAAGTGACACCGACAGAAATCAGTGTGTGCCCTCAAACAAAATCGAGTGATTTCTGATTGTGTGCTGATAAAAAACGGGACTTAGAATTCTCTAGGACAGACTCATAAAGAGATACCTGCAAATTTTGATAAAAGGAGCACATCTGAATGCTCCTTATGATTTCGACACAGGTTTTTGTAATTGTACAACAAAACTTTGCACTCTTCTAAATTAAAACCTTCCTGCCTGCTAATGTCTCATTCAGTGAAGCCTTTACTAACAGGAATTAAATTGTTCATGACTTTCAATCACAGGCAGTGGCCTAAAAGGGGATTTTTGTTGTTTTGTTGTTTTGCTTTTGGATCTGTGAGCTACAGAACTAAGGGCAACAGCACAACGATGTTAAACTGCAAAAATGTCTATTAACTGGGCTTTGAGTAAAATTAGGAAGAAAATTGTGATCAAGCAGTTATTCTGCCACTCATGTTTCCCCATCATATTCCCGCCTTCATGATATTCCATCCTTTGATGTGTGTGCATTTTCCAGCAGATTCAGCAAGATTTGGTGTAAAACCAATGCAATTTAACAGGGGGAGCAAACTGAATTAAGGTGAACCAACTCGAGAAGGCTTTAATGAAGTTTAAATATGAAGTAGCCTGAACATTGATTAATGTTTTGAGAAAAAAAAAAAATAGATAAGAATTATTTATCTATTCTGTTATTTGAGAAAAATAACAAAATATTATTTTTGAGAAAAATAATAGATAAATAAGAATTAAAAGAAAAAGGCAGCTAAAACCAAACAAGAAACCCCACAACCAAACCAAACTAAAACACAGACTGCTCATGAGAAACAGCACAAGCACAGTGGAAAAGAAAGAAACAACCCTGAAAACACAGCTAATTTGGATAAAGAGATCAAATTATAGAATCCTTATACATAACAGATACTGACTATAACTTGTGCAAAGCATTACCTGCAGGTGCTATTTGCCCCACATTTACCTTAATCTTCACCTTAATTATTCCACATCAGTAGCAGAAGGTAAATTTAGTTATTTGATAGACAGAAAGAAAGAAAGAGAGAGAAACAAACCCAAAAAACTAACGAAAATTTTTAAAGGATCAGGCCCTATTGAAAAAAAAATAAGGCTACCTCATTTCTTTGCTGTAATTTTCCTCAAAATGCATTTGGGTTTTTCAATTCTTCCAAGGTGAAGGAAGTGGCCAGATGCTTTGCTTTGCTTGCAGAGCAGCAAAGGCAACAGATTTGTGTCAGTGAACAGCAGATGGGATGCCTTCCAGTGTGCCAGACAACTGAGATATATCCATTAATATATGTATTTTATAATTGAGGACACAAGCAGGGAAACTGCTCAAAACTCAGTAATTTGCTTTAGGTTTTCTGCTGCCACTAAGAACAGCATTTCCAAGCATTTCTGTGAGCAGCATGGCCTTTGCAGGGGCTCAGGACAAGAATTACTCTGACAGGTTTGTGTCAGGTTTTTAATTCAAGTCAAATGGAATTGTAATTTTTTTTTTTTCATTAATATTTCCTCCAAAGGCAAACAATATTTTTACCAAGAGAGAGAAAGGAGAGAAACTGTAAAAATAAACCACACACACACAAAAAATCTATTGTTAGGTTATTTTTTAAAAGGAATTGTCCATATCAGCTTAAAAAGAATTTGTTGTATTTAGCAATTCCAAGTGTTAAGGAATGTGCAGCAGAAGATAGAGTAGCATGGAAATAAAGTCCAAATCTTGTTCTATTGTTTAGTCCCTAAGTTCCCAAGGAATTTGTACCTCTGCAAATATCTGCAATTTTGGTCAATCTTCAATAATGATATTTCATCTGACTCCTCAAAATTCCTCAGAAAAGTGCTGCCTTTATTTACTGTTTTCTTTAATATGTTTATATTTAGCCAAGGCTGAAAGTTGAAACATGAAGTCCATTGGAGATTTTTACACCTTTGGAAGAGTAACCTGCATTCCAGAACATCTAATGTTCTGGTTAAAATGCTAAAAGTCTTAATTTCTGAAAGTAAAATTTATCTGAATCTCAAGTATATAAAATCATAGATGTTCATTTGGAAAGGGAAAAATTGTGTCTGTCATAAAAATATGTTAATTTTATAATCCAAGAATTGCCAAAATACCAGCTCACCTGGGTTCTAATATTGTTCTAGTAACATATAGAAATAAAATATAATTTTTTCCCCAGCTGCATGGAAATTCATGTATGTGTCTTCCACCATACTCACTGCATCAAAGAGGTTCATCCTTTTTTTTCCCATCTCAAATACAGCGTTTTTCAGTTGAAGTTTATCCTGTGTTTTGGAAAGTGAACTGCTGTCCTTGAGGTGGAAATTCCAAGTGATGGAAATTACAGCTGATTGGGGAAAAAAATCCCATAGAAAAAATCTCAAATGAATTATCTGAGTTCAGATTTATTCAGCTGAGAATTGAGAACTGAAAGTCTCAAATTATTGCATAAGAAGAAGTTTTAACCAATCTTAAATAAAATAGCATAGGGATTGGATGTTAAGCCTCAAATCTTTAACTGATTTTTTTTTTTTTTTTTTTTTTTTTTTTGCAGAAGAATAATCATATTAGACATATCTTTAAAGAAAGTTCAAGTGTGGGGAAAAGAATGAACATTTTCCAAATGTCTTACCTCAAAGTTATCAGTAATTGTGCAAAGAATAACTCTCACTGGAGAAAACCTTGTTATCTGTTAAACAAACAAACAAAGAAAGAAAAAAAAACCGCCTTTGACAGGTTGTTTTAGTAGTTAATTATTCTCATTTATAATTTACATTTAAATTTAATTTTCCATCTCCAACTGCCAGACAATCGTTCCCCTCTTTGCTTCAGAGTCAGGGAACCTCTTCTGTCAGGCCCTCTAGGTACTGTTTCAGATTGTAATCAAGTTATATTTAAGATTCTCTTGTTTTGGCAACCACAGTTCTCATTCCAGCCTTTTACCAGAGAAAAAAAAAATTAAAAAAAGAAAAGACAATTCTTCTCTTTTAAAGAGATTACATGTGGTTTTGAGAATTTTAGTCGAGGAATCAGTGAACAATTCACTGACGTTCTTTTGGCACCATTTCTCAAAAATCGGTAGGTAATTATCTTATTCACTTTTAAACCAAGCATTTCTCTGTGTAGAGAATGTAATAATGTAATTCTTAATCTGCACTTAAAATATCTGTTTACACAGTCGCCAGAGTGACGGTTCCACGCTTAGAAGATGAACTAAACCTTTCATTATCCCTAATAAAACAAGAACCTCTTTAAATAAGACCTATTGTGGTGTCTCACTGTTCTTTGGAAGGAAACAAAAGAAAGAAAAAAAAGATAATTTTTTTAAAGTAAGTTTGACAGGAAAAACATGTTCAGCAAAGAAGTGTCTCTTATTTAAAGGGCTCAGATTCTGAACAGACTGCTACTACTATTTGCAGATTTCATTTTCTGATGTTTCTCATTCTTCCATAAATATCAAAGGTGTCCCCTTTAAACACTATTTCAAACTGGTTATAAGGAAAGCTTTGTCTCTTGCAACTCATGAGTTAGGGGGAAAAACACACTTAATCAAGCTGCTTCTGGTCTTTTTTTCTTTTTAACTCCTGTTTCATGCTGGGATCACAGGGGAGCTGAAAAGCAGAACTCTATCCCGCAGCATAATTTCTATGCTTTATAGAAATACACAACTATACTTGTATAGAGATGGGGTGGCAAAAATATTTTTGCTTGGCTTGCGTGTGCAGCTTTGCCTTGCTTGTTAAACTGTCTTTATTGTGATAAATTTCCCTTGATTTTGCTTTTCTGATTTGCTTCTCCTTCCATCCCACAGTGGGTGGGTGGGGTTGGGAGTAAGAGCAGGGCTGGTGAGTTGTTGGTTACTCATGTACATGATGAGAGAGTTTGCTTTGCCATCTCCTGACTCTGCCACTGGCCTTGCCATGCTCTGTGAGCCCTCACAAGAAGCAGAATCCATCAATAACTCAGATTTAGCAGCCCAAGCCCTCTCCCTGTGGGATGCTGACCTCACCAAATTCCTGGTCCTCACCCTCACCTGGGCAGGTTCATCTCCTGCACCATGCCATTGGCACAGAGCTGGCCAAAAACTGCACCCCCAAACCAGTGTGGGCTGGTTTGATTCGTGGCTGGTAAAACTCATTTACCTGGAATCGGGGGGAGGGGGTGCTGGGGTGAGAGTTTGGTCTGGAACAATGGACAAGGAAATAAATTTGTATTGCCTGGGGTTCACAGGAAAACAGAGGAGAGGAGAGGAGAGAAGTTCAGTGCAGGGTGTAAAAATGTCCAGTGTCAGTGCACACCAAGCACACTATGCTTTTTCTAAGGCATTTACTGCTCTCACACATTACCTCACTGTCTTGCTGAAATTCATCCTGGCCCCTTGGGACCTGCAGAGATGTTGCCAAGGGTGAAGTACTGCAAGTGCTGAGAGCACAGCCTGTCCCTGTGACAGTACCCAGGGAAGCACTGAGGACCAAAATCCCATTTCCTCCCCCTCTGCAGTTTCTGTTACAGCCTTTCCCCCTCACCCCTGCTCTGGCTGCTGAAAGTGATGATATCCCACAAACCTAATATTGCTGTGCTTAATTTGCAGATTTCTGGGTTTGGATGTTGTCTTTTTTATTTTTTTCCCTTTTTTTTTTTTTTCATTTTTCCTCTGTCTCATTTGATTTATAGCTTTGCAGCACTATTACAATCTTCCCAGCCTCTTTTCTGGAGGACTCTGAACACATCTCTGGTGTCCCTCTCTCAGTTCTCTTAAAGGACAGCTCATGGTAAGGCTGCAATGCCTTCTGCCTCTGATAGTCTCGCCAGCTCTGGAAATGCACTTGTCCTTTCCCAGGAGATGATTCAGTATAGATCAGATAAATCAGGTAATAGATTTTTAATATTCAGGTAATAGATCAGATTCTGTCCTTTCTTGCTTTATGCCTAAAAGAATTTCTTGCTCACCTGCTGAGTGCTGTATTCCTCTATATGCCTCAGTAATTAATTTTCCTGAGAGCTCAACCATTCTGATGCCATTCCAATTACCTGTGGCCTGGAAGAATTAATGTGTAGAACAGTAAATAATTATTGGTCAATGGAAACCCTTGACAGGGAAGGAAGTATGCCTTGTGAATTCATGGCAGGCCACAGAACAAAAATGACCTAGGGAGTATGGCCAAGTGGCTGGAAGCAGATGGAAGTTTTGCAGGTTTTGAAGTCACTTTAGGTTTTGTTTATCTCTTCATTCTAAGATTTTGATTTGGTTTTAGTACCATTTTTTTGTTGTTTAAAAAATATATTTATTCTCTTCATTAAATATATACTAATTTACACATTATACTTACCTGTTCATCTTTCTAAATCAAATTTGAAAAAACTCTTTTCTTTATTGAATGTGACCTTCCTTCCTTCCTTCCTTCCTTCCTTCCTTCCTTCCTTCCTTCCTTCCTTCCTTCCTTCCTTCCGCCACTTCCTTCCGCCACTTCCTTCCGCCACTTCCTTCCTTCCTTCCTTCCTTCCTTCCTTCCTTCCTTCCTTCCTTCCTTCCTTCCTTCCTTCCTTCCTTCCTTCCTTCCTTCCTTCCTTCCTTCCTTCCTTCCTTCCTTCCTTCCTTCCTTCCTTCCTTCCTTCCTTCCTTCCTTCCTTCCTCTTTTCATTCTCTTTCTTTCCTCTTTACTTCTCCCTTTTTAGTATTTTGTATGCAATAGATCCCCAGAAAATCCAGCATAATTTACAATAATTGTTAATAATTGCGTATTTTATGTTGAGACAGAAAAAGGGGATTAGTATGGATTGTAAACTTCAAAATAATGGTGATGATTTTTCCTGTATTTACTTACTCTAACTGATACTTACCTCCAGGAATGAGCATGGAGTAAGACACAATTTTTCTTAACTGCAGAAAGACTTTTTGTCAGCACATTTAAATTCTGTCCATGCTTGTGTTCCTGAGAGCAGACATGAACTATATTTATTTCTCAAGAAAAAAATACATCCCAAGGTAAATCATGAATGACAGTGGCTAAATGAGTTCAAAGAAAGTTAAAAAAAAACAGCATTAAGGATGTGAATAAACAAATGTTTTATGCTAGGGCAGGCTGGGGAATGGAAGAGCCATCCAGGATAAAAGGAGCTGTGCCATGGTTTGAGCCTTGATAATCTGCATGGCATTTTCCAGTATCACATCATTTCTTTCTCTGAAATTCCTCTCCTGCTTCCAGGCCCTTACAGCCCTGGCAGACTTTAAACCTTCTAGAGAGAGGAAAATCCAGGAAAAGGTGGAAAATGAAAACTTGCTCCACAGACTGGCACTGCCCTAATTCCACTCTCTGAGCTTGAACTGGTGTTGGAGAATCCAGCCAAAATTTTTGCAAAGTGGATGTGGGCAAACAGAACCAGGAGATAACAGATCAGAAACACTGATGTCAATAACAGAAATAGAACAGAAACACTGCAGAAAATCTTAGCTAGGTGGGAAAAGGACTCTGCTCCCCTTGTTCCTCAGGATTTTGAAACCACAGCTTAAAAAAACCGCACAAAAACGCCGTAAATTTTGTAGGTTGTGTGTTGATATCCAAGAACTGAGCATCCCCTGAGACCCTGACACAGCCCAAACCCCCAAACACTGGAGTGAAAAGCTTGGCTTGCAGCCTACAGAAATGAAATGCTAAGCACTTGAATCGAAAGTGCACACTGTGTCAGTCACAGGGTTAGGAAGAAAACACAGTTTATCAAATCCCAACTGCCAAGATAAAGAAATGCCTCCAAAAGAGACATAGTATATGGGGCAGCCCAGTGCTGAAGACTGGTGTTTCCTCCCCCAAAAAACCAACTTTGTGATAATAATGCCTGAAAAATCTCCAGCTGTTTATATGAAGCATGAAAAGCCTTCGTGAGAGGCCAGATAAAGTTCTTCACAGAACACTAGATACTCCCTAAACCTGGCTGCTAGCAAGACCCCTGCTGGAAAATTGTGAGGGTTCCTAAACTACCCCGGGTTCTGCTCACCCCAGGGAGGTTTCATTTTAGGGGAAAAGCAATACAAATGTTCTCAACAATCCTCAGTAATCTTTTTGGACTCCCTAAGCCTTCTACGCAGCTTTTCTTTTTTTTTTTTTTTTTGTTTGTTAAAAAAAAGAAAAAAGAGTTCATGCAAAAACCGGCCAAAAGATACAGCTCAGTTGATGGACATTTTTAAGCTCCTGCAAGGAGGAGCATTGGCAAAATTCCTACAGCTGCAAGGGACCACTGTGTGTGTTTTAATCTGGATTGATATAAACTGGTTTTCCTCTGGGGTGATGGAGAAGTTTCACGTGCCAGCTTAGCCTAACGTGCTTGAAAGAGGGGAATAAAGGAAAAAAAAAAATCAACTGCATAAAGAGGCCCACAACAGGTTTGGAGCTTGGAAACATTTTTCGTTTAGGAGTCTGTGCTCTGCACAGACCCAGGAGTAAAATGTGAGTCAGTTTTAAAGATATTTTTCCATCCTCAAAAGTCGGGGTGCATCCAGCTTGAAAGTGACACATTAACCTGGGTGCATTAGAATTCACTGCGAGCAAAAGGCTTGCTCTAAATTCTGTGCTCTGTTTTAACACTGCTAATTTATTCTCAGTGCTGGTTTGACTGAGGCTATGAAAAAGTTTATAAATAGGCATTAGCATTCTCCCCAAGAGTTAAAAAAAAAAAAAAACCAAAGGTAAAATAAAAAAAATAAAGTAAAATAAAATAATATAAAATAAAATAAAATAAAGTAAAATAAAGTAAAATAAAATAATATAAAATAAAATAAAATAAATTAAAAGAAAAGAAAATAAAGTAAAATAAAATAAAATGTGTGTACATTTATGTACATATATTTGTATTTATATTTAGTAATACATATATCTACGCTTACATTCCTGAGCCTTCCTGTTCTTGACCCATTGTTTGTTCTTCATTCTTCAAACCATATTATGGGAAGATAAAAAGAAACTTTTGGCCTGAAAAATTATAGATAGTTTAAAAATATATTTGCATCCTGAAAAAAATCCCATGCTTTCCAAGGTTTCCCTTACAAACACAGAAAATTTACACCATGTGCTTGGAGGTTGCAGCTGCCTTGAGTGAATTTTTCACACTGTGTACACATAAAGCATACTCACTTTTATTCAATATATTATTTGGCTTTAAAAGTATTTCAAATTATATCCTTGACATCCCACAATATACTTTGGGAGGATAATAAAACGCCCTACAAAAGTTTTTTTTTTTTAAATTATCAAGATCTAACACCATCACAAAAATTGCATATTGCACTGTTTCTATGCAGAGAGGGACAAGTGGGTCATATTTAGCTAAGCCAAAAACAGTGTTTTGAATTAAGTAGATTGCCACATATAGTTTTATTTATTTATTTGTATTTATTTATATACTTTATATGTATATAAAGTATACATATAAAATATATACTTTATATACATATACACATATGTATATGTGTACTCTATATACATATACATATAAAGACAAATGCACATATATATATATATTTATATATGCATGTGTATAAAAAATATATTTATATATAAATATAATATATATTTCTATAAATAAATAAAAAAATGTATTAAAAAAATATATATATGTAACAAAACAAAACCCCCAGCAAAATAAAATACAGTCCAAAACAATTTGTTATTTTTTGTAACTATTTGAATTCACCTCAGCGTGGTGGTGAAGGATTCACCTTCATGCTGGTGAAAAAATGATTTACCACAGCTGTACTGTTGAAGGGCTCCCTGTGCCTGCCGAAAACGAATCTGAAATTTCTCAGGAAAAGCCTCCCTTTGCCGCGCTGCAACACTTTTATTTTGGTTACAGCTGGAAAAGCCAAGAACTGTGGCCCTGGCATGAAAATATCCGCCCATATCCCTGTAGGAACCACCCAGCTCAGGGCTGGCTATCACTTGAAAGGCAAAATTAAGTTGACTTTTCCTTCCTTCTCATGGGCTCTGCCTCGCCTGTTCTTGCCAGGGGCACAGAGAGGCTCCACTCAGCTTGGCTTCTGTTCTGCACTGTTGCACTCACCCAACAAAAAAAGGTTTTATTTGCCCACAGCCATTATTATATCACTGAATCACTCCCTGGCTGGATGTTGGCAGGGACACACTGAGCAGGTGCTGACAGACCTGAACCCATCCTGCCCGCCTCCCTCCTCATTCCTGCCTGGGTGGAAGCCAGGCCCAGTCTAGGAACTCGTTTACAGCATTTTTTAAATTATTATTTTATTATTTTTTCCTATAGATAATAGGCACTGCCTGCGGGTTTCGAGAGAGAAAATTGTCATAAGGTCCGAACATTCTCCAGGCAGTGGACAAAGCCACTTGTCACACAGATGGGACATCTTCTGAGCTTAAACTAAGCCAGCACAGAGGTGCTCCCAATGCCAGGAATTCCCGACAACCCCTCTGGATCTTCACAGCTCCTGCAGTTCCTCTGTGCATCACACAAACCATGGTGGAAAACCTCATTAGGCCTTCTCCAAAGCTGTGGGGCATCCAAAAGTGCCCTGAAAGCTGCTGGGGCTTTGTGGTGATGAATTCTCAGGAGAGAGCATCTCCCTGACAGCTCCCACTGTCACAATGTCTTAGGAGACAATTTGGGAAGGGTATTTCATTTTGCAGGTGATTTTTTTTTTTTTTTTTTTTTTTTTTTTTTTGCATAAAAGCAAACCCAGATGCTTTGCAGCCTGTAGGTGTAAAAGTTTTTGAATTTTTAAAAATGGTGTAATAATTTTTAAAATTAAATGGGGTGGTAATGCCTCATTAGAGAATCCCTGGCTGCCCCCTGAGCATATTGGGATGTGGTGAGGGGAGGCAAAGGCACTTACTTGTTAAACACAGTCACAGTCCTGCCTTTTGCGTTATTTAGCTGCTGTCTCTCAAAATTTATTCCTTTGTTTTCTCTCTGCCCCACTGGGAAATGGTAGAAAATACAAACCAGAAGGAAAAGAAGATTGCGCCCTTATTTGACCACCCACAGCATGTGTTCAGTTTTCAATTAAAGGAATACTTTTTATATCCAAGAGCAAGTGGGAAACCCCATAGTTTTTAAGCAGCTTGACGTGAAGGTGGCAGCTTACCTCTGACTCCAGCAATTAAACATTAAAATATGATCCATTTTAACTGCAATATCTGTCAGGTGATTGGGTTATGGCCCTCCTACAGCTTTTACATTGAGCTGTTTCACACAGTGGAAATTACACATCTCCAAGTACATATAAAACCACTTGTTGCTGTCACACAATGCCTGCTCATGCGGCAGAGGAAAAAAAACCCGAAAACTTGTATTTTGTGTAAAATTCCAGCATTTATGTGAAGGAGTATGGGTTAATTCAGATGTGCATGGGATGAAATGGGAAAAAATTCTTTTATCAACACTTGGTTGCAGGAGGTAAAGGAGGAGTGTTAGAGGTATCCAAAATAAATATTTTTCTTATCCCAAAACAAGGCAGATGTTTCACTGGGCACCACAGGATGAGGTTTTGGTCTCCGCCCTGCCCCTGTTTTCTTCCAGCAGCAGATTCTGCAGCATTTATATTTCCCAGGGGAGGGATTTGACCCCAGGAGTGGGGCATTATTAGAGATGGGCACATGCAAACACTCTCAGAGGAAATTCACAGGGCCAAGAGCTCAGTCTGACCTGAGATGTGCAGTTAGCTCAGAGATCTGCACTGTGAAAAACTGTGAAAATCTGCTGTCTTCCTTTTATTTTCCTCTTTTTTTTTCCTTTTTTTTTCCCCCCAGTGATATCACTGTAAATCATTACTGGAAGTTCCCTTTTAGCATGTCTGGCTGCTCCTGTGAAATACAAAATCTAATCTAAAAACATTATGTTGATAAACATGATTTTTTTTTTTTGCTTTTTTTTTGGTTGTTTTTGCTGCTTTAATTCATGTATTCAAACATATTTCTACATAAATCCCTCAGACACACACCCAGCGTGTAGTTGTTTATTTCCGCGGGTCACTGTGACTAGGAAAGTAACTTTCATGCGTCTCCCTTGACTAAACACAGACAATTTTGGCTTAAATACACTGAAAAACCAGAAAAATACAATGAAATATGGAATATTTTCAGGGAAAAAATTTTACCATTTCTAAATTATGAATTTTTCGTTTTTTCATGTGTACCCTAGAAAGCAAAGAAAGAGTGAGGGTTGCCAAAGTTTTTAATTTGAAGCTTTGACAGGTCTATCACAAATGCTCCATGTGAGATAGTGGACAGCTTTTCCTGCACAAATTTTCTCCAGCCTTCCATAAAAAAAAGTATCTGTGGATGTTCATGAGCTTCCCTTCTCTGAAAAGCTATTCCAATATTTAAGTAATGTTCAATTGCTTTTACCCCCCCTTCAATTGTGTTTTCACTGTGTACATATTCATAATTTCCATGTTTTTAACGACCTCACATGAAGATAAATTCTCACAAATGTGTGATTGTCAGAGATTTAAGAGGCTGTATCTGCTTGGACAGGCCTGTGCCATTCCTAGTGCTCCTGCATCCACCTGGGTCCATGCAATGTCACAAAAATTTAATCTCAATAAAGTGACAATTCCAAGAAAAAAAGGAAGCTCTCGTAACGTGTAATCTTTAGATTTTTTTTTTATTTTAAATTTTAAATTTTTTTTAATTGAATGAATGTCCTTCTGCAATATTCTGTAAGTTTTGGATTTGGATTTCTCATGGATAACTTCTGTGTGTGAGGCAGTGCCAGCACTGATGGAAGCAGGAGGAGACTCTGTCCTCTATTTTCACCTTTATTTAGAAAAGATTTTTTCTTTCACAGACATGCTATAAGTGAACTTTCAGCAATGATTTACAGTGATAACACTGAACACTTCATATTATAATAATATAGTCAGTGTAAACATGATTAAATGATCCCATATCACGTGTTGTCACTGATTAGCATATTGGGTTACTTTTTTTTGCTGTTATTGTTGATTATTTTAAAAGATGCTAACACATAAAGATAACTACAGAGCTGTGCTTCCTTCAAAGCTATTCCAGGATTGTACCTCAGTATTTCATTCAGTAAAAGCATTGTGCTTCATGTTTCACCATTAATTGCTTATTATTTATTGTGTCTCAGGATCAGCCTCAAAGACAAATCCCTAGAAATAATCCATACTGGAAAATTTAAGTGTACCCTGCATCACAAAAAAATAGGATTTTCATTAAAAAACCCCAACCCTCTTCTTAAAAACAGCACATGGGATGTTTTTTGCTTTGTGTGGAGGGAGCCCCGCTCTGCTCTGACACAGAGAGCCCTGGCCCCTGCTTGCACAGGTTGTTCCTCTCCAAACCAAGAATGTGTCAGCGGGATTTGCCTTTCCCACCGGTGGGTGAAGCTCTTAGTCACCAACCCAAACAAAAGTGGGAGGCAGCACTCTGACATTTCTGCAAACACAGGGGTTAATCTGCACCTTGGAGCTAAACCCTTCTGCCAAGGCTTTCATTCTGTTCAGGTTCTGCCCCTTGGCTTGCTGCTGGTGCCCACTCTTAAGGAGTGAGAGTGTGCACTGTTATGCTCGTAAATAAATCAAACCAGCACAAGGATGAGCACTCCAAGGATTAGCCTTGGGAAAGAATGACTAAAGCCTGGCTTTGCTCCAAGAGCTTGAAGTGCTCCCACTGCCTCGGAGGTGCTGGCTCATACCTGTTGCATGCCTGCAGCACAGGCTGCCTGTCTGTCTCTGAGCTGCAAAATGCCACACAGTGGGCATTTAACCCGTTGTGGGTTAAACTGAGACTCTGCAGGACCTGTCATAAATGGTAATTTTCATATAATACAGGTGAGTTTGTGTGGCGGTGTTCACAGGGTCCCAGGATGAGGGAAGAGATGAGGATCTGACTCTATGTTTCAGAAGGCTGATTTATTATTTTATTATATGTATTGCATTAAAACTGTACTACAAAAAGAGAAGAAAGGATTTCATCAGAAGGCTAGCTAAGAATAGAATAGGAAGGAATGATAACAAAGGTTTGTGGCTCAGACTCTCTGTCCGAGCCAGCTGAGTGTGATTGGCCATTAATTAGAAACAACCAACATGAGACCAATCACAGATGCACCTGTTGCATTCCACAGCAGCAGATAATCAACGTTTGCATTTTGCTCCTGAGGTTTCTCAGCTTCTCAGGAGGAAAAATCCTAAGGAAAGGGTTTTCATAAAAGATGCCTGTGACAGATGCCATGTGTGTACTTACTGTGACAGCACCAGCTCACCTGATAAGAATTCAGGCCATCCGCAGACACCCAGAATTAAATTGAAATCACTGATGTTTTAAAGATTCTTTCTTTTAAGCCCAGTTGCATCTGTCCCTTTTTCTCCAAGCAGATTCTGGGTCAAAGAACCACATCCATGAACTCTTTTCCCCTTCTGCTCTTAAAATCCCCTTCCCCACAGGCTGCTGCACTTGGAGCATGCTTGTGTCCCTTTCCATGCAAAGTTTAATCCCCTTTTTGACTGAGATCAAGAGCTGTCATCAGAATGATCTCTCCTTCTCTCATGCTGGATTCAGGGTTATGTTTGCTGCCCTAAATTTGGGGTCACACAGTGATGTACCAGAGAAAGCTTTGCTGGGTGAGAAATCCAGCTGGTGTGGTCAGGGCTGCCACCTCAGAGAGCAGCAGAAGCAGCCTTCATTTAGGCTGTGGAAGAGAAAACATTCCAGGATTTTCTCCATGGTGCTGGTCTGGAGAAAGGAAAAAAAGCCCTTAAGCCAAAGAATGGATAAATCAGATGTTCACAGCTTAAAAGAAATTTCAGTCCTTCAGAAGGAGAGTGCAGGTGGGCTAAAGAGGAATGTAAAATGTAAATATGAACACAAAAGACAGCAGAGAAAAGAAAATAATAGCTCAGGACTCAATTTAAAAAAAGGGAAAAGAAAGTGTCCACACAGGACGCAGAAATTTGCCACAACAAACCATTTTCAGGTATCCTCATCTCACAAGGATATCTGAACCCAAAAGGAGACTATAAACAGGAAACAGGCACAACAAAAAGTGTATAAATGTTGTGTCAGTTCATTCAATCTCATATTTCTTCTGTTGGTGAAATATGCAACCATACTGAGAAACCTTTTAAAGCCATGCTTTAAATTTGTTATGTGTTGCACAGTAAACTCACAAAGCAGAAGCTCTAGGGCTTATGGCACTGCTGGAGCAAGGGGATTTTGCATCTCATGAAGTAGGGATTTTGAAGATGGAGTTTCCTGGAAAAAGCATGCTGGAGTGGCAGGAAAAAGAGAAAATGGTGTCTTATGGCCTTTAAAAATAAATGGATTACACATTTTTGTCTCCAAGCATTCTGTTTGATCCAGGGGAAATTTCGTCCATCACAGATCCTGCGCCCATGGTGGGGCTGTGACTGTGGCACCTGATCTGAGGAGCTGGCCTGTACTTTGGAGGCCATCAGCAAGGACAGACCCCACTCATCCAGAGGGAACTGCACAAATCCCAGAGCTGTAAACGCCTCCATGCAGGGTCCAGTGACAGAAGTGGGGCTGGTAATTTTCTCACTGAGAAGAAATGTGTGATATTGTATCACAGTGCCTTGCAAGGCTTTGCTCCCTCACTCTGAAAGGGCTTCTGATTAAAGAAAAAATTTGTAAACACTGCTTTTAAGCACCTCTCTTCTCCACTGTCCTGTATATCCTACTTTATATATAATATCTTATATTAATATATTTATATATTAATATATATTATTAAATGCCTGTTATATATTAATGTCTTTGAACATATATATTAACATATATACTATATATTAATTATAAAATATATATAATATATAATGTATATATTATATATAAATATATATTCTATAAATACATATTATATATACTATATCTATTATATATAAATATATTATATATTTATATAAAATATATATTATAATATATAATATATATTATATATAAATATATATTTTATATAATTATAATATAATATAATAAATATAATATAACATAACATAACATAATACAATATAAGATAATATAATATTTATATCTATTATTAAATGCCTGTTCTTTTAATCGCATCATTTAATCTGAGACTGACCTTTACCACCTGAAAAGAACCCCAAGCTGCCACAATTCCTCCTTTCAGAACTCACTAAAGAGCAGGTTTAATCCATGAGAAAAATAATTTAAATACACATTTAAAAATTGACTTTGCAGGGCATCCCTTGTTCTAGTCCAGGAATTTTTCACATGGCTGCTTGCTCAGCACACAAAGAATAGGATCTTCCCTGTCTCTCAGAAGTATTGGGGAAGAGCAAGACAGGTTGTTGGTCAATCCTTACACCCTTGCCCATCCAGAGCAGGGACTTCCATGGAAACCTGAGCTGCAGCTTCACCTGGTAGAGGCTGGAAGGTGAATTTGATGAGCTGCCACAGCTCCTGAGCTCTGTGGCCTTCTAAGCTCACTCTAAAAACACAGCTCTGGAGTGTTTAACTCTGCTCCTCACCTCCCATCCCACAGTTTCTTCCATTATCCCCCAAAAATGTGGAAGTCAATTAGTCACTTTCAGGATTAGCTGTGAAAACCAACTTCTAGCAGGAAGCCCATTGGCCATCCTGAATCCCCTCACTTTTCGTAGCCTCCTGAATTTCTTAAAAGCATTTATCCTTCAAACAGAGCACACACCAGATAAATTAGGGGAAGAATTCTCCTATTTGCTTTCAACAGGATCCTCTGGAGTGACAGACTCACCTTTCTGACACTCGGGGCAGCTGCAAGCCAAAATTGTGCCAAGGAAAAGGGGTAAAAGAGAGGCAATGAGCTGTGGAAGGCAAAGTAAGGTCCCAGGTGATAAAAACTCATTAAATTTGGGTTGAAATCCTGACTTTATAATTTGGGTTTTTTATTATTTTGTTATGACCTTGGGCATGTTTTTTAATTTTCGCTTCTATCATGGCCATGAGGCTTTTCAGGATGCATTCATGCAGAGGTTTTGCATAGCTTCTCTGGCCCTGATTTTAGGTTGTGCATTAAAACACACTGTCACAAAAGTGACAACAAAAGTACTCTGCTTTCTTTTCTGACTTGTTAATTTTCCAGCTTTCTTTCCTCTGAGACTCACGGCATGAAGATTTGGGCAGAAAACAAACATCTGTCAAACAGGAATGGCTCAGTCCAGCAATCTGACCTGCCTCACAACATCACCAACAAAAGGCTTGCAGTGACACTGGAGCTTTGTTTAGAACAAATTTGTACTAAACACCCAATTTTAAACATTAGGAAAATCAGGTTTTGGCCAGAAGAGGGCATTTGACTTCAAGACTTGGGCTCGTGGCTGTGGGCTCCTCATCTTAAAATAAATTAAGGCAAACAAACAAACAAACAAACCCATTCTACATTAGTAAAAATTCATACCATTACTGGTTCCTTCTGTGCTGTAACAAATTTAACAAGTTTAAACCTTTCAGCCAACACTCCCCCAGGAGCCAGCAGAGGCTGAGAACGTGACAATGAAATGAAGAATTATTGATTCATCCTGAATTATTGATTCATCCTGAATGACCCACTTCCTACTTACTAGCACCAAGAAAAGCAGGAGATTTACTCAGACAACATTCAAGGAAAAAAACCACCTACAAATTATTTTTTTGTCCCAAGTTATACAGAGTTACTTGGTCTGAGCTGGTGCAGTTACATTTATTCATTTTTATTTTTATTTCTTAGTATTTTATTTATTATTTTATTTATTATTCTTTATTTTATATTAATATGTTATTTTGTTTATTATTATTTCTTATTATATTTTTTTATTTTTATTTCTTTTGTTGTTAAAATCTTTGAAGTTGTAAGCACACAGGGTTTTAATGTAATATTGAAGTATTAATTGGGTGATATTCACACCCTTGTGGAGGTCTCTTATCCTTCTAAATCATTACAGCAATTAATAACAAGCACAAGACCCCAGCAGCGTGAATTTGGCATTCCACAGTGCTGGCAGCGAGCACAGGAAAAGCACAATAACTGAAAATTGTGGAGTTTTGAGGTCTTAATTTAAAGCAGTGGGAGGTACCAAACAGGGGGAATATTCCTCTGTAGCTGAAGGGTCAAACTGAAGGGTAAATTACAGATTTGTGTGAAATAACAAATCCAAAGAAATTCTGCCAAAAATTTATGTTTCATGATGTCACGTCGACTTTCCTGTTCTGCTTCTTCCTTGAAATTCTCAGCTTTGTTACTTTTTTTAAGGAAAAAAAATAAATCCCTTCCTTGGTTTTCAATGCCAATAAGTATATCAGCATTACAAGAAATTTGAAACTTGGTTTGGGTCCTATTGATGCAAAGAAGACACACAAATATTTTTGATCCCCTCCAAAGTTTTAACATTCCCTTTGCTCAATTTGTATGGACTGGAATTGTCCCAGATAAAATTGGTAACAGTAAAACCAAATAAATCTGCTCCCACTTCCCTCAGCGATGTAATTTCAATTTAAAGTTTTTATGAATACTTATGGCTCAGTTGTCCTTGACCTCAGCAAAAACTTCAATTTTGTGCCATTCCCAGAAGGAATTCCAGCCTTGAATGTGTTGGGATGTCCTGCATGGCTGGAACAGAGTCGGGTCAGCTGCAGCTCAGGCAGTGACAGCAAAAAGCAGATTAAGCCAAAAGCAGACCCAGGAGAGCAAAAATGGGAACATGGAGGCGTTGGTAACATAAGAGTTTAGGGTCAGGTTTCTTGCAAAAATTTGTTTTCCAAATGGGTTGAGGACAAGCTGGGTTACCTTTCCAGGTGATAGCTGAAGCAAAGGAAAGAAGCTGTAATTTCAGCATTTTGTAACAGAGCCATATTTTTCCCTTGAGGTTGCTACAGATACTCACAGGTGACTGTGAATAATGAGAATTAAATGTCAGACACATGTTAGCACTGGGGAAACAAGAGCAGCAATGAGTGCACCAGCCCATGGAGGAGATCTGGCTTCAGTGTGACACAGAGAATTCCCTGACACCAGGGACCAGCCCTGCCAAGGGCAGCTGAGAGTGGCTGGAACTGGAAACAGCTGGACCTGGAGCACTGCAGACAATTTTGTGAATAAGGAAAACTGATAACAGGAGGAGAGGATGATGAGGATGAGGATGATGATGATGATGATGGCAGGACATTTTAAGCACTCCATCAATGTCGAATTTCCAGCTGGATCTGGAATGCCTTCCCCGTTAAAAAAACCAACCAACCAACCAACAACGACAACAACAACAAAACCCGAAAAAAACCAAAAAAACCAAAAAACCCAAAAAAACCCCCAAACCAAACCAAACCAACAAACAAAAAAAAGCAACACACCCAAAAACATAACAAAAAACCAAACCAACCAACCAAAAAAAAAAAACAAAAAACCCACCAAACCCAAAAAACCACTTGCTCAGTCATCAATGTTCAGAGAATGAGGAGGAGTCAGCTGGATAAACCACTGTGGTTTACCTCCTAAAAGGAGCCAAAGTCCATTCCTGTAGTGGCTTGCTCCTGGTCTAGGTTCCACTATAGGAAAATGAACAGTACAAGGACCTGGAATTTGTGTTGCCTCTTGGAATAACAGGGATGTCACCTCGTTTAGCAGATAAAGCAATGTGCTGGTTATTCAGGACAAGCAGTATTTGGGGAGTGCTTTATTTTTTCATAATTGTGGGGAAACAGATTCCTCTTGCACACCACAGCACTGCTTCAGCCCTTGGCCATCACTTTCATTATGAAATATTATCAAGTATTTAATTATCAACTATTTATTTATTTTTTTAATTTATGGGTGAGATGTGGAAACGCCACCACAGAGCGCTACCAGAGGTGCAGAGGTGTCACCTAAACCTTCACATCCCTCACTGATTTTGGTTTTGATTTTTGAATGCACCTGTGTTATGGTAACCATGTAAAAGCCCAAAGATAAAAGGTAAAAAAAAAAAAAAAAATTATATATATATATACATATATACACACACATATATATATGTATATATAATTTCATTTAAAATTATATACAGATATAATTTAAAGTGTATATATAAAAATTTAAATTTATATATATAATTAGATATATATAAAATAAGAATAATAATATAAAGCAGCCTCTGTCTTAAAATTTTTCATTATTTATTACACCACGGAAGAACAAGAAAGAAAAAAAAAAAAGACAGAAGAAGCTAGTAAAAAAAAAGTGGAAAATCTCACATAGAATCAGTGATATACGGCTCCTTGAAATTTTGAAAAAAGTGGTAAAGCGCATTGGATGTGATGGACATGTCCAAAATCATGAGGGATAAGGAAAAAGATGTTGTTGTACTGGGATAATATTTTTTCTGTGCACTTCTTAACGGTTCCTGGATGTTAGACAAATATAGTGAGAAATAAGAAATTTTTTTGTTGATTTTACTTTCTAAGATTTATTGTGTTATATACAGTAGCAAAATTTTGGGTCAAAAACTTCTGATAGCTATATTTGATAAACTGAAGGAGGCTGACCCTGCAGGATAAGTGAGCAGGGAAATACCTAATTTTCCTTTCTTTAGCTGCATACATTGTGAGAAAGATAAAGGAGGCAGAAAGCTCAGTGCAGGAATGCTGAAGGAGGTAAAAACGGGCTAGGAGGCGGTAGATAAAATGTTTTATCATGGAGTTTTTATTTAATCTTCCCATTTTTTTTCCCCTTTCTCATGAACAACAAAAATGTAGGGAAAAAAATTTGTACTTTCTGCACAGACTTGATGTGTTTTTGTTCCTCACACCCCCTTAGAGGAGCTCCCCATGGACTATGCAGCCAATATGAGAGGTTCCCCACTCTCAGGTCTATAGGAGAAAATGTTCACTGGAATTTCTGAGCGCTGGGGAAATGGGGTTTTATTCCCTGACCACCACAGCCACTCAACCTCCAGAGATGAGGAGAGACCCTCTGCATCCTCAGGGTGAGTTGAGGGATTGAAAAAACCAGATGGATGCACTAAAAATGTCGTAATTATCTTTTGTAAGATCTTATTATCTTTTCTAAGTTCTGTTCTCTCAGCTGCTTTCTAGGTGGTGTCCTCCTGGTATCTTACAGATATCACCACTCTCTTCCCATTGGGTTGGTGGGTCCTTTTTATTTTGCATGTGGCAAGCTCGGTGTTTAGAGAACACAGCATGCCAAGTTGTTCAAATTTATTTTTTTTTTTTTTTTCTCTGTCTATAAATGTTAAAAGCAGCCATTAAAAGGCTCTCAAAAGCCACAAGTGGGTCAGAGTAAGCTCTTCAGTCCAGAAGGTTGCTGCCTCTCACTCCAGAGTTCCCTTTTTGGAAGGAATATTTTTCAGCTGAAGGTGTCTGTCAGGCTGCCAGCAAGGCAGGACTGCAGTATCTAGGCGGAGCTGCAGCCAAAATTCAAGTTTCAGTGGAGTTTAAAGCTGATTTAGGGCATGTCAGCAGTTGTGCTCCATTGTCTTTTCTCCCAGGAAAACTCTTGGGTACATTACTGGGAACAAAGAGCTGGCTGGAAGTGCAGTGGATGGAAATGTTACACTCTCTATTTACGTGTTCCTTGCCTTGCTTTGCCTTGCCTTGCCTTCAACTTCCCTCTTCTCTTTCTTCTCTTTTCTCTTTTCTTTTCTTTTCTTTTCTTTTCTTTTCTTTTCTTTTCTTTTCTTTTCTTTTCTTTTCTTTTCTTTTCTTTTCTTCTCTTCTCTTTTCTTTTCGAGGGGGATGTTGGAAATTTCCTAATTTCTAGTGAGGAAAATTCCAGTATACCCCTCAGCACACGTGAGGTGTGAAATGTGAGACTCTGGTGCACAGATATAATCCAGGTTGGTCCTCAAAGCAGGAAGGAGCAAGAGAGACAAATAAATTAAAATTCCACAAATGTTTTGAATGGCATATGTACCCAGCTCAAATTACCTCCTAATAGAGTAATTCAATACAGAATAAATTTTAAAAAGCCCAACAAACCAAAACCAACCAAAACCACCACCAACAAAACCCCTTAAAGGAAAAAGACAACAACAACAACAACAACAACAACATATATCCAGGTCTGTTTTACATACTTTAATTACAACCATGGAGCTTTCAGAGCTTGGCCATGTCTGTATGGGATGGAGCTAAAAAAGCATTAATGTGCTTTTGCAAATAATTAAACTGAGCTCTGTAAATGTAAATAGTCAGGGGAAGTTTTCAAGCTGTAGGTAATTATGTCCAAAACACAAGGCCATTTTCAGCTTTCCTTATGTCTTTGAGTCCATTAACAGCTCCTTTTTATTTCCTTCTTCCACATTTGGGCTTCACTTAGACATAATGTTTATGTGTGGATATTACTGTATTAATTCTAATATTTAGCACATATTCTGATGAGTTACTGCTCAATGAAGGCATTGTACCTTCTAGTATAATCCATTTAACGTAGACTTGTTGCATAGGCCTTTCCAAGATTGGATGCACAGTTGTTTTGAATAGATGCATGGATGATTAATTCGGTGTTTTCCACTTTCTGCTGCTAAACCAAGACTTCCAAAACACAAGCATTCATGAATGAGAATTTTCTCTGGGCAGTAAACTGTAAATGTAATGGGTAAAAGCACTTGCTGTTGTCAAGTCAGATTGCAGAGTCATGAGGATGCTCAATAACAAATAAGATAAATATCAAATATATAATGCGGAACATTAGTTTTTGCCCAAAATTATTTTAAGGGCTGAAGAGAGAAAAGGTTCCAAGAGTTTTTTTCAAATTCCTTCATGAGCTTGAGAGACAGGTTAGGAACATCTAATACCCTGTAAACAAATGTTGTTATTGTTTATTCATGGGCTATAAGATTCTAGGAGCTGACACAAGATTCAATTCCTGTTTCTACAAACATATTTGCAGAAATTGGTTAAAACTGAATGGGTGGGCAACAGTCCTGAAAAAGGTTTCATTTTCCTTCCTCTTGCTGCAGCTGCAAAATTTGGCCAACTTTGAGATCAGCTTGATATTGGCACACCCCTTTATCACCTAGAAATTTTACAGGAAAATCCACTTCATTTACAAAAAAAACTAACCAGCCTATTATTTTTAATCCTCAAATATAATGAAGCCAGTAGTTTAAGCTCCTCAGAGAGGACTCAGGTGCACGAAACTTGGCAAGACCTTTTTCTACCACAAGTTTGAGCATTTGAACCTTCTTTGTATCTCCATTTATAAAATGAAGTAATTGCCATTTACAAAATGGCAAAAGAAGTAAAAAAGTATAAGTAAAGAGTAAAGAAATTATATGCTGATTTTTGTAACGCATACACTCTTGTCTTCCTCCCTGGCCACTAACTGTGCACAAAATATGTGTATACATATAAAAAAAGAAAGTCCCCCATTCTCAGATTGTTTATGATGTTCTAGCATACACTTCTGTAGATTTTTTAGTTCTGAAAAAAAACTGAGAGCTTTCAGATGCCTGTCAGAGTTTGCTCTCATTAAAAACAGCAGAATTTTCCACCCAATAATATGTGCCTAGCTTAACTATCACTTTGGCATTAGACCTCTAAGATCCAACCCATAGAAATTTAAGACAATGATGATTTACCCCAGCTGAAGTTCTGGCTTCCTTTATATTTTTTTGTTTCCAAGCCATTTGTTGACTTTGCACACACTCACAAGAAAAGTTCAAACCCTGGCACATCCAGCACTCATGGAAAATGCAGACTTTTATTTGACAATGCTGGAATTTCAGAAAAAAAAAAAAAACTAACCAATTTTCTCCTAAGAGTTTCTCCAGGAAATAACATGTACAGGGCATTTTGTAACTGATAAAACATTTTTAGGTAATGCTGTCATGCAATTTGACTAAATATCAGAAATATTTTTGATCTTACACAGTCTCCCTTGGGCACTTGGAGTCAAAGAAATACATTGTGGTTTGTTTGGGATCTTTTCTCTTTTCTTTTCTTTTCTTTTCTTTTCTTTTCTTTTCTTTTCTTTTCTTTTCTTTTCTTTTCCTTTTCTTTTCCTTTTCCTTTTCCGCCGATGGAATTTTGCCCTTGTCCTTTCCCAAGGCACAGAGTGAGGCTTCTTTTCCACATTCTGTGTTAAGAGGGGAGTACTAAAAGCAGCAGTTTGAGGGAATTTTATAGAAAAGTTTCTGGCCATGTCAGAGGCATTAACTTCTCATATCCAATAGGAATGTGACACATGAATAAAGAAAAAACAAAACCAATAACAAAACCAAAAACAATAACACAAACAAGCCACCACCAACAAAAAAAAAAAAAAAAACCAAAAAAAAAAACAGAAGGGCGAAAACATATGAATCAATAAAAACTAATTTAGGATGAAATTACATTCCCACCCAAAAACTTATTTTAAATTCAGATCCCAGTTTTATCAGGGCTATTTAGACACATGATGGAGGAAATATGGTCAAGACCCATAGAAAATTCTTCAGGGGTTATACAGATCTGCAGGACAGGCTGGTGGGATAAATCCAGGGATGGAAATAAAAACCACTGACTCCAAGTCAGCAATAAATCTCACCCTGTTTTGTGCCCAAGGAGTGCCAGAGAGAAGAACCACACTGAGTTTGGTGCAGCTGATGCAAATTTTAGAACCCTAATTGACGCTGAAAATGCATCATCTGAAAACCTCTCACTCTTTTGTCTTCCAAGGTAGGGAGGTTCTGTTGCCCTGATTTAGTCACTGGGGTAGAACTGCAACAAAAATCGTCCAGGGGACACAAATCTTTTCCACCAGGTGACTTTCCCTGAGCGTTTTTCAGTACTGTGTTATGTTCCTGGATTTTTTTTTTTTATTTAAGAAGGGAGAAGACCTCCACAGAGAAATGTAATTCTACCAGTTCAATCAGCATAAACAGATTTACCCGAGCACCTTGTTCTACTACTAAAGACATAAAACTCCGCCCTATTTTTTTTTAACCTCGCAGAATTTAGCATTGTTGAAAACAAAAAGCAAAATATATTCAGCTCTTTTTCTAGTGCACCATTTTGTCCTGAAGGCTCATACTAATTCTTGATGATTTTCAATTCTTAACCAGTCTAGCTCTCAGAAAGAGCAGCACCACTGCTTCCTAAAATTTGGGTGCCACCACCACGCATTTTTCACATTATGATTTTAGACAGGGAACATGGGGGGCAGCCAATGAAGAATTGAGGTGAAAAGGGGGGTAAAAACACAGTGAGATTTAATGTAGCAGATCAGAATACAGAAGCATTGCCTCTGCCACTGTATACATCCCCTAAAGGTTGGATGAGCTGTATATAAATATGTAGCTTTCTACCACTAATAATTTTGTGGCAGGAATAATAAGTAACTTTGAATAAAATGTCTTACACTCTGTGTCAAACCAACAAGACCTGAATCCCCAGTCAAGCAATACCAAGCAGCAAATTTTGGCAGAGTTGTTATTCCTGTGCTTTGAGTGTGTCCTTGAGACCACTGAGTGTGAAGTGACATGAAGAAACTATAATCAGAATATTAAGGCCTGATTTCTGCCAAAATAAATTAACCTGTGATACACAGGTCTGATCCAGGGGTTATTTCATCAGTGAATAACAAAAACTTGGTGCTTTGGTCCCTATGTAAATCTGAGTTTTGTTTGCCCAGTTCCCTGCAGAGACAATTGATGCCACACCTAATTCCTGAAAAATGGCAGGAGGGAATTCACTACTACTTCTTGTTCTTGTTGTTGTTGTTCTTCTTATTATTATTATTGCTGTAGCACCTGAGCGTGGAATAGAAGTTCAGATGGACAAGAAAACTGCAAATCCTACACAGAATTTGTGTTCTGCTGTGCTCAGGGCAGGTATGGAATGTGCAGGGTGTGTTCTGGTGCTCTGACAGCTGCATCTATTTTTAATAAAGGCAAGATGTAAATTATGGAGCCAGCAAAGGTGCGTGTGAGACAAAAATGCATCTAATTATAAATTTGTCCTTCTCTTAACCTGTCATTTAGATAACTCTGATGAAACCACGCTGAGTGTTCTCCTTGCTTTCTCCCATCCTAATTTAGTCTTTGAGCAGGAAGGCACGTTGGTAACTCAGTTAATTGAGTTGGACATAATGTTAGCTTGTTCAGTTAAAAGCACAAGAGCTTAAATTGTGCTCCTCTATTCATGAAAGAAATGAGATCATTGGAGGAATTAAAGTTGACAGCCAGATGACAGGGTGGATGAGAAAGACTCACAGAGGTTATTTTGGGTCCAGAACAGTGGAAATTCTCATTATTTTGTTTTATTTTATTTTATTTTATTTTATTTTATTTTATTTTATTTTATTTTATTTTATTTTTAAATTAGAGATTTGAGAAATAAATATGAAAATTTTGGAGATGCCAGTATTTCCAGGCTTTCCAAAGCCATGGGGGTGCCTGAGGAGTTTCTGAGCAGTTCCCTCTTAATCTTTGCAACAGGAGCCTGTGATTCAGGAACTGAGCAAAATGTTTTCTTGGAGCAGAGAAATTACACGGTTGGTAACACATTTGGGAGCTATGGTGACTTGACACCAGTTAGAATTGGCAGCATTTTCCATATGTAAGTTGTAGCTCAAATTGCCAGAGCAGAGTGGGAGGTAAATAATTTACTTTCATTCAGGAGATGCAAACACACAGAATGAAACAAACTATATAATTATATAAAATCTCCCCAGCAAGGCAGTGCCACAGGAATGGGACATCACAAAACCTTTCTCTAGGTACAAAAGTTCTTTTACAAAAACTGTCTGTTATTTAATGGGAGGGATCAGAATCAGAGCTGATCAAACAAGAAAAATAAATTAATTAAAATTTTACTTCTATTAGTTTGGTCAAAGAACCAGGAACAAAGTGTCTACGCTCATTTAATTTAAAATTCTTCCTTGGAAAAAATAAATACATCCAAAATTGAATGGTTACTGTGAAACATTTTTGTTTTTAGTGGAACCTTTTATCTAATTTAGCAAGTAAATACAAAAAAAATTGGCTATAAAGCCAGGAGATTTGAACCAATTACTTCAAAAGATTTCACCTTTAAAATGTTAGGAAAATGAAAAGAGAAACACAAGAAAGTTCTGGCTTGGTATCATATTGACTCCTACCATGCTTTGGCCCTCATTTTTTTCTCTGAGTCTGAAAAAATTGACCAAGTTTGCTGTGCATATGGAGCTTGGTTTTCTCTTTTTTCCCTTTTCTCAGTTTGTCTTCAAGTTGTCTGAATTTGCCATGTAGCTTAGCATTTTCTACATTTTTGGTAGGCATTTTTAACTTTCTGGAAATTGGACTGGAAATGAAAAAATAATTCTCTGTGTCACTCTCAAGAGAGAACTGAAAAATAACAAAGATAAATTCCTATGGGCCAAATGCAAAAATTAGTGTCTTTGGCTAATAAATGTCTTGAAACCATTAAGATAGTGGTCCAAAATACAATTTTCATAGCCAATGATGTGGTTCACTCAGGAGACCCACTCTGGTTGCAGAGAGAATTTTATCATGGGAAATTGAATGCTGGCTTCCCAGATTATTTTAATAAGGAATAGGACACTTGGAGACTCAGTGAATTTGAGTTTTCTCTTTGTTTCATCAAAGTCTTTTGTCTTTCCTATCTTCCCCAGGTGTTAAACCATGGCCAAGAGTGTGGGGGATTCCTCTGCTGCAAACCAGAAAGGTGAGGGGAGTTATCAGCCCTGGGAAGGAAATGAAACCAAGAGGGTGGTAAGAATAGCAAAAACCTGTGTTTCAGGTGTCAGTGCTATTTATCTTCATAAAAACACATTTTTTTTGTCCTGAGTCTCAGGCAAATCTTTCAACACTGTGAGTCTCCCACATGGGCAAGCAGCTGTTTGAAATGGTGAATACAGTTTGGATGGGCTGAAGCACTAAATATTCTGATGTTCTGGACTGGCTCTACATTGGTGCTTAAAGAAAATTTAAAAAACCCCAAAAACCCAAACAAAGAGCAGTCACCCCAAAAGAACTATGACAAATCAGATGGCCCAGTTTTCACATGTTTAAATTTAAAGTCCAACAGGGACATAAGAACTTGCATCTCATCAACAAAGGTGCCTTTTTAAGCTGGTGGGTCACTCCCACATTTAAAAGCTGCATTATTAAATTTGAATAAGAATTTTCCCATATTTGGGTTAATATGGGATATTTGTGGGAAAAAAAGGGAATAATCCACTGTTTAACATTACAAACAGCAAGTGCAATTTACTACCAGGTTTATGAGACTAATTTATAGTCCAGTACTCCCACAGGTCCCACATCACCTTTGTCTGTGAGAGATTATTTCTTGTGTGCTCCAGTGGCTTCAGAGAGGTTACTGTGTTTGCTGCCTGTTTTCTAAATAAATAATTTATTCTAAATTATTTCTAAATCATAATTTATTTCACTTCATTCTTATCAGTTAGTAGTGCCTTAAGAGGCTCGCCTTAATTTCACTATGCAAATTATCAGTAGATTATTTAATTTGCTACCAAATTAATTGGTTTTTCAGCTTCAACTAGTGATTAATTTCTCTTGGTTACAGATCAGTGGATGATGATGTTTTGGGGTTGATGTTCTGGTTTTTTTTAGTCAGTAAGAAAGAAAAAGTTGTAGAAAGAAGTGTTCTAAAAAGTTTATTTAATTTCTTACTACTTTTTTTCCTTCTAATTACTTTTAATAAAATCTTCTGTATACCCTTTTAAAGTCGTAAGCCTACTTCACCTTTCTCCCAATTCTATCTCACAACAAAAAATATATTAGTAATTAACCAACACCAAACCTGCCATATTCTTTAGTACATTAACAAAAAAAATCTCAAAATTAAAAAAAATCTTGAATTAGCAAACTAAAACAACTACAGTTGAACATATATTTTATATCCATTTCCTAATATATTTTATTTTCATCCCTGAATATATAGGGTGAAGTGATGGCACAGCTTTTCCAAATGTTTCATTGCAACCTTAAATAAATAAGCAAAACAAAACAATACAAAAACCAAAACAATCGACTCTCCCAAACCTCAGAGCTTCTACAGTCCTGTTAATTTTTTTTTTTTGCAGTTGTTTTTCATAGAGCTGCACTCTGGCTACTATTAAATACAGGACCTGTGAAAGCAGCAGGTCTTTATTGCCAGGGGTTTGAAGCCCTTACTATTTTCTTGCTGCCCATTAAAATTCAGCAGAGGCAGGGAAATGCCCTTTTTTTTATAGGCTGAGGCCCAAGGACATGAAAAATTTCAGGATCACCGTAGTACAGAGAAATTTAATTTGGAAGAGACCTTGGGAGGCTCTGGTCTCTCTCAACCAGCTCAGGTTGTTCCAGGACCACATGAATTTTGAGGATCCAGCCCAAGGATGAATGACCCACAGCTTCTCCTGGCTCCTGCTCCAGAGTTTGATCACATCCTGGTGGTAAAAGCCGTTCTTTCCATCAAGACAGAATTTCTGTTTTTGAAACTCGGGCCTCTTACCCCCTCCCTATTGTTTACTTGAGGTCAGGATTGAAGGCACTTGAGATGATGGTTCATGTTTGGACTCAGGTGTTTTTTATTTCTTATCAGTGAAGCAGCCTCACAACCATAAGTTCTCTAGCTTTTCATTAACAAGGCACAAAATGGCCAACAATCTCTTGTTACAAGGCCTTTCAAGACTAAACCATCCAATTAAGAACTGACACCTGGAATATTTTCCCTTTTAACCCAATAATTGATCTCAAAGAGCTGCAATGCAGACTTTTCTGCCCAATTACAAAATGCCACCCAAACCCATGAAGAAGAAGGAAGAAGAAGGAAGAAGAAGGAAGAAGAAGGAAGAAGAAAGAAGAAGAAGGTGAAGAAGAACAACATGCCTCCACCCTAAAACCTCCATCTTGCTTCATATTTGTTTCCATATTCCAAAACCCCAAACTCTAAGTTTTCCACCCTGTGATATTACACATTTCTAACCAACTCTAAACCTGTAATCCCAGTGCTATCAATCAATTTTTAAAGTCTTCTCCACAGCCTCAGGTCAAGTGTGGTTCTCGCTTGTGGGCCTGTGCCTTTCAGAGCACAGGAAGTTTAAAATTCTCAGCATCCAGGGTTCCAACACTCCCTGCTTCTGCTTTGAAGCTCTCAGAAAATCCATGTTCCATGTGCTGGTTTTCTCTGGGACACAGCTAATTTCCTTCACACAGGAAAGTGTGCTTTGGACCCGTGCTGGGAGCTGTGCTGGTGACACAGGGATGTGCTGGCTGTGGAAGCTCAGAGTTTGCCCATCAAGGACCTGGGAGGGGACAGGGCCAGGACAGCTGAGCCCAGCTGGCCCAAGGGATGCTCCAGACTATGTGGGACTCGGCTCAGCACACAGAAGGAAGGGGGGACATCTGGAGGGATGGCTTTTGTCTTCCCAAGCCACCTGTGATGGAGCCTGGCTCTCCTGGGCCTGGCTGAGCCCTGCCTGCCCGTGGGGAACAGGGAATGAGTTCCTTGTCTTTCTTTGCTTATGTGTGCAGCTTTTGCTTTTGCTGTTTTAATAGAAATTTTCCTATTTTAATAGACAGTTTACTGTCTTCATCCCAAACGAGGAATTTTTCCACTTTCACCTTTCCAATTCTCTCTTCCATCCCACTGTCAGGCCTGCATGGTGCTGGGATTCCTGGATGGGGTTAATCCACAGCACTCCACATTCTCCATACCCACCCACCCCATGGCTGAAGGATTTCATAAGATCCTCTCACTTTAGGCTGAAAAAAGGCCATGCAGGTAATCTGTGGAATACAGAGAATTTATGGAATAGCAGGAAATTTGATCTGCATTTATTCTATCACAAGAACTGTGCCACAGTTCTTCTTCAACTTAACGGATAAAATGAAGGGTGTGACAGGGAGTTTCAGTGCAAACAAAGGGTGGCCAAACGAGGGACCAACATATTTGATTATCTCCACATCAGTGGATGCTGAAAGATGGGTTGAGGGAGAGGTGGGACAGGTCCGCAGAAGGCAAATTTGTTGAGTATTACAGAAGATACACAATGCACTTCCAGTGGAGGACTATCCCCAAGTGGAAGCTGTTGGAGATCAGACAAAGATTACAGGAAAATACCTATATAAATTCCTCTAGTAAGACGTTTTGGGCCTTTTCCAGGAGCAAGTTACTGGGTTGGATGTACTTTGATTGTGGGTCTGTACACTCAGCTATTCAGCACTTTATGAGAAGAAGAAATATCCAAAATTGAAAATAACAATGTAGTCATGGCTACAAGTGTGTGTGGAGACAAAGAGATGTAACTCCTTACAGTGATATGACTTCACCAACATTCAGATTTTAGGGTCTGGAAAAGCCCATGGTTCATTTACATTATAATTTTAGTCCTACGTGCTGTTGCTATGTATTCGCACAATAAAATTTTCTATTTTGGAGCCACAATAATGACATATCTCCAGGTAAAGCAAGATTTCCATCATGCTTAATTCAAAGACAGGCCTTAACTCACCAGTTTTGCAGTTTTTTAGCCCTGTCACTTCCTTTGAATGTTGTCACACATGAAAACAAAATAATTCAACTCACTGGTGTGAAAAACATCCAAGAGCACCACATGCTCAAAGAGAAAACAACCCCAATCCATTTATTTTGACAAATTTCAAACACAGAAAGTCTGCAAAAAGCAGCAAATAACTGACATACAGACACAAGCCTGGTTTAATATCTGATACTTCACTTACTCCTGAATGGGTGGTAAAAACATTTTCATGTTTTATGCATTCTAAAATATTCCAGGGAAGTTACTCCTGGTTATTAAAGATCTAAGAAGTGTGGAACTGGCAGAACCCATTACTTCTATCATGATATTAGAAAATAAGACTTAAAAGAAGCCATCAGATCTTAAACTGATGGTTATTGCTACCATAAAATCATTGGTGATTCAATTCAAAAGGGTTGACTAAAAAGGACTTAAAAATTTATTTTTTTATAGTGTCCCAAATAAGACATTCCCCATCCTCAGTCAGGATAGAAGTGGTAGTTCTCCAATTTCTTTTAAAAATTACAAAACTTTAAAATTCAATACAAATATTGCACAAGCAAAACTTTGATTTAATCTTTTAAATGACTTAAATTTAATCACTGAAATTACTTTAATCACTTACATGATACAAGTATGACTATAGTTCTTAGAAAACAATATTGGTATGTATCTTCAGAAGATTCAGTCCCTTTTTTTTCCCAAGTGAAACAAACAGGAATCAGTTTCCTAAAAATTAGTACATCCAAGAAAAAAATCATGACCTCTTATTTCCAATCAGATGTGTCTCAATCTTGCGCCATTATGTTTTGTTAAGCTGGTGTAACCTTTTTTGTCCCCCAGTTTTAGTCAGACTCAATTCCGAAGAGGAAGGAAACATAAGTTGGAACAGCCCAGATAAATTAAAGCCAAAGGAAAATTAAATGTGGTGATTTGGAGGCCGTTTTAAGGTTCATCCAGGATTATTCCTGCTGAAACAGGATGAGGTACTGCTTCAAGAGAAGTAAAAAAAAAAATAAATTAGTGGATGTTTTGACGCAATATTATTTATTATTCAGCATAATTTGTTCACCATGGCATTTTTCTCAGTCACCAATACATGGGCAGCAATATTTCCTACAATAAAAGGGAAATGAAGAACAGAGCTCCGACAAGATGTGGACACAAATGTGCTCTCTAGCATAAATATCCTGCATTCTCAGTGTTTCATTCTCAAAATGAAACACAAACACTATGTATTGAACTTGCTTCAGAACTCAATTCTATGCTCAAAAAAATCTTCACCAAAAAGGGTTATTCATGGAAAAATTCTTTACCACAGCACCTTTGTGCTGTGATAGGCACATTTGGAAAGACACATTTGTGAATCAGAATTGATTAATATACTATAGTATTCCATGTGAAATTTTTTTTTCTTTTCTTCTTTTTTTTTTTTACTGCTTCCTTTGCCAACCAGACTAGTCCCAGAAAATGAAGGGAAACTCCTCAGCATCAGGTGATAAATCCCATTTTCGCCTAGGAGGATGGCTCAGCCATCTTTAACACCTTTCTCTTGCATATCTTCCCTCACCTGGGCTGAATCACAGCATGGGTGCACCAATAAAGCAGAGATTTGTCCCAGCTGATCACTTTTCTACATTTTTCTGATAGAACTGAGAACAGAATTTCCTGGGGAGCAAGAGTTGGAGTGGTATATGAAGTAGGAAAGGAACATATTCAACCTGGAACTTTGGCACTGCTCCATTTCCCTTCCTCCATTCATCTCAATTTATATATTTTCTGGCGCTCCAAAATGAAGCAACTAAATAGCATTGGGCAGTGCCTGACCATGCATAAATTTGTTTTGCTTCTGTCCCCACAATCTTGCTGTGCAGGCTGCCCACCCATTTACATCTTTCTGTTGCATCTGTATTTTGCTTTTACTTTCTGTTTCACTGCAATCAATTTGGAAATGTTTAGAATCTTAACTAGCAATATTTAAACATAAAAGGGACAGAGAGCCACTAGGGATGCTTCAGTTGGTGGGAACCAGCCTAATTACACCAATTTAATTGAAATGCTCCCAAATTCACCTCTTTGAAAAAAAAAAAAATAAAGTATTAAAGCTAATGGGTGCTGTATCCCTTAATCTCACTGGAGTATTTGATGTAACACTTAAACATTAAGCTTTAGGAATCTTAATTTATTATTACAAAATCATACATAGCTCCTTTCTCACCTTACACATTTGAGTTTAAGAAACTGACTGACAGCATCCAGTACTCTCAACTATTCAGAAAGTTGATTATTCTTGGTATGCTTTAGGAAATGTAGAGAAGAGGATTTAATCAATATTTGCCTTGATAAATATCTGGCCACCTGAATTTGGGCTAACAACTGATGATCCTGAAAGTGATAGTGTAAAACTGGCAGCCCTCACAGAACATCTTTGGTTTAAGCTTTTACCAATCACCCCATTTAGGTCCCACTGTTACTTACACCAAGAATTCTGGCCTTTTACCAAATCAGCATTTATTTGCAGCAATCTAACACAATGTTAATTGCTTACTCATTGAAACCTGGCTGGCGTTTCCCCCACTGGTGGGGATTTGGCAAGGTAGGCTCCATCCTCAGCTCCCCGTGCCAGCTGCCCTCCTATCAGCCAATTCCCACCCACCCCGCATTCCTGCTTTTCTCTGCTCTCCCCTATTTTAATTTAGGCATAATTGTGTGGTTGGGTGAGCTAAGAGAGTGATTTTTTGCCACATCCAAAGACAAGGCTGCAAGGGTGGTAGATTTTCATTCATTGCCTGCCCCAGGAGTGGCATGAAAAACTGCACAAAGCAGCCTCTTGTGTGAGAGGAAAGGCAGAGTTTTGAGACAAAATCTTCGCCATTTCCAATGAGAGATCTTGCCAAAAAAATCCTAGTTTGGGGCTATGTGGGCCCCCACAGCTGGAGGGGTGATGAAGGATCCTGACTTATCAAAAGCTGCTTTAAATACAGCAGGATAATCTTGCAGGAGGTGTGCCAGCAAGTATTGCAAAACTTTAATTTGTCTTTTGAACACTGATTTGTTTGGATGAAAGGCAGTGCACAGAGATCCTGCTATTAGGCAGAGTTTGGTGGTATCTGGCACAAATGTGGACCCCAGAACTGAGATAAAGCCCAGTTTTGGTAAAAATTGATGCCCACAGTGGGCAGTGGAATGATCCTTTATCCCCAACACACACAACAGTGGTGGCCAGTGGCAACCAAACAACTCATCTGATTTGCCCCAGGTGCTCTGTCCAGGCAGTGAAAGGATCAGAAAGAGCTTTTATCCTAAATATTCTTGAGCATCTCTGTCAATGGAGGTCAGACAGAAAGGCTTGTTGCTGTGCCTTTGAGTGGGTTTCTTAACCTCTTAAAAATGAGAAGCTTTTGATTTAGGAGAATGTGACCGTGTTCACAGGGGTTTTTGGTTGAGGGAAGAGATGAGGATCTGACTCCATGTTTCAGAAGACTGATTTATTATTTTATGATATATATTACATTAAAACTATACTAAAAGAATGGAAGAAAAGGTTTCATCAGAAGGCTAGCTAAGAATAGAATAATAAAGAATGATAACAAAGACTTTTGTCTCAGATGGAGAGTCCGAGCCAGCTGACTGTGATTGGCCATTAATTAGAAACAACCCCATGAGACCAATCACAGATGCACCTGTTGCATTCCACAGCAGCAGATAACCATTGTTTACATTTTGTTCCTGAGCCCTCTCAGCTTCTCAGAAGGAAAAAATCCTGGGGAAAGGATTTTTCATAAAAGATGTCTGCGACAGGAGAAGACAATCTAAAAATGCAAAATACCAACTCCCAAAGAATTAGCCCATTGTTTTATGACAAAGAAGTAAAAGAAGTCAAGTGAGATGAACATCACAGGAACAAGATCCTTGAAATGAGTGAGTGGATGCTAGATTTAAAAATATGTCAGTTTTGAGGCTTTAGACAAGGTAGAAATTTCCCTCATGGAGCCCAGCACGTGCTTTTTGAGAATTATGCCTTTTCCCTGTCAAAAATCACTCCCTGCTTCTGAAGATGTCCTGAGTGATCTGTGATGCATTCAGGTATCCCCAGGTGATGTTTCTCACTTAGCTTTGACTGAGGCAAAGCTTCCTGCATGTGTGCTTCCTGCATCTACCTAAAGCTAACAAGAGGCAATTTTGAACCAAAGGCAATAAAAACCAGAAGAGAAACACCTTGCGCACATCCCCCTTTAGTCTGAACTCTGAAAGTTTGACACTTTAAACATTGAGTTGGACTCAGTGATCCTGATGGGTCCCTCCCAACTCAGAATATTTTGTGATTCTGTAAGAGATGTGGTTGTAACTTTGGGCATCAGTGCTTTTAGAGCAAACTCCTTTTTCAGACAAGGTGACTTATAACTCATTAAAGTAGAATTTTTCCATCACTTTACCTACTGTACAGCAGCTTAGCAATTAGTTTACAGTAGTTTATCTTTGTTCTCAGAAAGAAACAATTCTCTTCAAAGTGTTGTTCTTGCCTGTGGCAGATGACAACAAGAAAACAGCACATGCAATAATCTCTGGTAACCATCTGCCTCATGATAATTCCAAGATATTTTATGAACAAAAGAAAAGATAAATTGCCATTAGTGCTGCACCTTCAAACATCTGGACTAATTAAATTCACAATGCTTTTGATTTTAAGTGTTAATTTTAATCAGAGAGGGGCCTGGAGAACCGAATGTTTTCCAGGCTTCTAAATTCCCAACATCACCCCATCACTTACAGTTTCTTCATTCTCTGTTGGTGTGACATGAAGGGACAGTGCACAAAATGTCCCACAGCAGGCTGGCCTAGAGGAGAATCTGAGCCCATATCCTGCGATGGAATGGGTTGGACTGCAGCTTCAAAGAGAAAATGCTTCCCCTGGAGGAATAAAGCAAAATTGGAGTTGGGTGAGCCTCAAAGGAGTTGCAGGCTCACAAGCCATTGCTTATGTTTGGGTTTGGAATTGGAATTGAGTCTGGTGGCGCAGATCCTCACCACAGACAGTGAGTGGCACCAGCTACAGAGAGAAAGAGCCTTGAGGGAAGGAGGCTGAAATGGGGAATAAAATTTTTGCAGAAATTAATGTGCATGATAATATGATTGTAAACCTATTTGCATTTTATTTGCTATTTGTTTTTCTAATGTAACAAAATCTCCCTCTTAGCCTTTCATGTGTCCTCTTGAATTATTCATTTTGGCAGTTGCTTTCCCCTCACCATTCTCACACATCTCTTTTCCTTTTTTTCTTTTTTTTTCCTCTCTCAAATTTCACTTTAAACTATTTCCTACTTGGGAGGTCTTACATTTCTGAAGGAAGTGAGGCTTGCCCCAAGTCTTGAGTATTCTTTCCCTGCTTCCAGTGACTGGCTAGTGAGAACAAAAGCTGAAAATCTTGTTTTCCATCATTGTTACTTATTCCCCCAAGGACATTGCCCAAGCAGTGAAACAACAGGGGACAAGTCTGCTGGCAGGAAAATCTGTCTGGTTTGATCCAATATGGAAAAATTTTGTAGAAGAACCAGGCACAAAAATCTGGTGATCTTTGTTACTATGCACCTGTCTGGGATACTTTTGTGGGACAGTTATTCATCACTATACTACACGACATACAAACATAAAGTCTCCTGCAATGTTCTTAAAAGAGATTTTTCCCCCTCACCAGTTTCTCCCAGTCATTCCTAAATGGTCTGTTTACTTTGTGAATTTTGGAAAATCTGTTATTTCTCTGCTGGCAGAGTGGCAGCAGGGACATTGTGTTACTAAGCAGAATTTCCTCCTAGAGGTCGAGTTGCACCTCACAAAAATCTCTAAGAATTCTGTCAGTACAAAAAGACCTAACTGAAGGAATATGTCTATTCCACGAGCCTTGCAAGATCAGTTTGAATAAAATTGATTGGGGTTTTTGTCATGATTTTTTCTAAAATTCAATTACCCTTTGGAACAAGCACTGAAGTCACAGCAGTGCAAATGATGACAATATCTTTGAAGGGATAAAACAACATAAATAGGGCCCAAGTAGTGAGCACACTCAGAGCATGAGAGTGCCAGCAACAAGGAAATATTTGCACTGGACAGAAGTGAAAGATATGCAATACAATGCAGCAAAATAAATTAGGTTATGGAGTAAAGTTATTAAATCATATGGAATAAGGAGACATGAGCAGTGAGACCTCATGCCCATGAGCCCAAGAAACAACCTTCAACCAAACATTGCCTCTGTAGGGAAATGTATTTCCACACCAAAAATGCACAGATTTTGGTAGCCAGCCTTATTGCACGTTTCACTTTCAGTGTCCTCATGAAGGCATAAAATGCTAAATGTGCAGGTAAATGGCACAACCACAAATTTGGAATACCTGTAACACCTGCAGCAGTGAGAGCCCTCAGCTCTGGTTATTCTGAGCAGGTGAAAGCACAGTGTTTTCCATTATTATATGTTTATATTATTATATTATAAACCAGGCCAAGCCACTGGGCAGGAGAGCTGTGGCCTCCAGATCTCAATGAATTGGTTCTCACATCTCTGCAAGCCCCTCCAAGGCCTGGAGGGTGGAGGGACCTCCATCTCTGGGTCAGGCAGCAATTTCATTTTCCCTGTGTCCTGGGTTGACTATATGATGCTTTTATCCCCAATCATCTCATTCTGTTTATGTTGAATAATAAGTTTTGTACCTTTAAGAGTGTTTCAGAGAGTGAAGGGGGGGAGAGAAGAAGCACGCAGTTTGTTTTCAGACACTGCACTCCTCCTCCACATTCCTGCTCCTGGACTGTGTTGTCTGCGGACGGACAGACAGCGGGACAGAGCTCTTCTTTTGCTTTTTAGTTAGTTTTAGCTAGCTGAGGCAAAGAAGTTCCCTGGACTGTTTTTTTTTCCCCTTTTCTTTGGACCTCTTGAAGCTGCTCTGGACTGAACACCCAGGAGAGCACCGGCAGCTGCAGCTGTGGCCCACCGGGCCAGGCCTGGCCTGCGACAATTCCAGCACCGGAGGGACTGATCAGAGACTGAGTGAGCTGAGCTTCAACCCAGGGTTTTCTCAGTTTGTCATCCCTTTTAGAGTGGCAAGGGGTCTTATTGTTTGATATTGTTTTGGTTTTATTGTTTAATAAACAGGTTTTTTCCACCTTTCTCCAAGGAGGCATTTTTTCCCTCCCGGACCAGTTGTGGGGAGGGGCTGATTGGATCTGCTTTTCCCGCCGGAGCTCCTTTGGGGGATTCTTCCCCAAATTTGCACTAAACCTGGACTCAGTGACCCTGTCACTGTTTGTGCTTTTACACCCTGCCCTGTGCTTTGTGAAGGCAGCACTGCCAGCAGAGAGTCTGGTTCTTCTTTCCTGTGTAATTTCCACCTGAGGTAAAGGTGTAAATTCTCCTGGACTCCCATGCACTTTCCTTTCAGCACAAGGCAACGTAATTACAGCTTTTTCCTACTTTGCATTTTGTAATGAACAGCTTTTTAATCTTGCTCCTCAACAAGCACACGGAAAATGCTGCCTAAATTCTCCTTTCTTGAGATTTACATACATTAACTCTTGTTCTGTAACAAACTTTGGGCTTCCACTTGCCCTGGTGGATCCCAGATTTTCCACCACCACCTCTTTTCAGCTGCCCCTGCCTTCCCATTCTCATGACAATGCCATGAATTATTTTGGGCTAAAAGGGCTTTTTTTAATGCTAGGAAGAGCAGATAAGCCCCTGATGAGCATCATGTCCCATCTGATCAGGGTTCTAGAGCTGGGAAACTTTTGCAGGATGGACAAGCCCAGTAATACCAGGCGATTTCTGTGTGCCTGTGGGACAGGGAGCTGGAGATGTGTCTGGAAGTTTTGTAAAGCCAGTTTCAGTGTCAGGAAAAGTGAGGAAGAGTTTAATACATCCTCTAAGAGAGGTGTTAAATTATTTGTGTTGGGTTGAAACAATTATTTGTGTTGGCTTGTTGCATCAGCACTGACAGACAGGATGGCCAAGAACGGAATCTGAGGAGTGTGAGGGGGTACAAGAACAGGGCATAAGAATGGGAAATTTCCTGTGCTGGGGAAACTGCCTGCATTTAAAAGGTACATCTATCACTTACACAGCTCTCTGAACATTTTGTAGCACATCCAGGTCATGGTAATTGACTTTGAGCTTCCTATTACAAAAGCCCCATTCCAGTCCCCTCTACGTTTTTTCAGATTACAAAAATACCCAAACCAAAACAGCAACAAAAACAAACAAAACCCCAAACAAACAAACAAAACCTGACCCAAACCAAACCAAACCCAAACAAAATACCCCAAAATTTCATTTTCCTCATGAAAAGAAAGCTACTAGGCCAAGATACCCACACAGAGATGAAGCTCATCAGCTCTCAGCTCGCCAGGTTTAACACGAGTGGCAAGGGAATTGGGGCAAAAAAATGCAATGTGGAAAACTCCTTCCTCACATTCTTATTCTAGACAGCATGATGAGACAGGAACCACATTTGCAAGCAAAAATCTGCATGCAAGTCACATAAACATTTATTAATTTCTGGGGAGCACCTATTTTCAGGTTTAAGCTCACTACTGAGGCTCAGCTTTGGCTAATTAAGGATTTTCAGTTAATTTAGCTTGGGTAAAACCTAAGGTTTGAAGAATAAAGGGAATGCACAATACAATCTAACCATAATTAAATGCTTCCATGGCTTCAGATGGGATTAATCTTTAATTTGAGCTAGAAATGCTGAATTAATGGGAGGCCTGTGAACGTGCTCTAAACTTCAATGCTATGCTTTTCCTGTTGAACCTCCTTCTTCCAAAGCTTCCAAATGCTTCTCTATACCCAACACATGAATTCCAACCTGTCCTAAGTCAGGGGATGAAAATCAGCCCAAGATATGTGTCCTCTCCTCAGTAAGGTTTTAATGAAAACCTTAGAAAATAAAATATTTGTGTTTGGAAATTGGTGCCACATCCAGTCACTTCATGGTTGGAGCATTCCAGCTCAGGGGGAACACTGAGGGAAATGGAATAAGAAATTTAAAAACTGGGGAGGAACAGTTTCTCTGTGTGGTTTTGTCCTATGGGATTTTGTTGCAAGGTGACTCCACTGGGATTTCACACGCAGTGACCTCTGCCTGTATTTCTCAAATTTTTCTAATCTTCAAAGCAAAATTACTGAAAAAAGCAGAGTCAAGAGAAGTACGCAAATAATTCCAAAGCTGTTGTGATGCCAGAAGTAGCCTAGGTCTTCTATCTAGAATATTTTCTTCCCTTCTTGTGTAATAACTGCAAATTTTAAACCTTTTGTCTCCAATACCTCTGAACCCTCCATTTGCCTAATCTAGTTATGAGGAGATAATAGGGAAAACCTTGGTTTTGTTGTAATAAAACCGGATTATGCCAAAAAAGTCCAACTTTGTGCCAGATGAGCTAAGAATTTTGCTGAGGTAACTCCTTGCTCAGTGGATCTTGTGCTGCCCTGGATATATTCCCACTATTGTAAAAAAACAAGTTGGGCCAAGCATCTTCCATTGAGTCATTTTAAATTTATTTTACAGCATATTTTACAGCATTTCTGTGCTGCCATGGCTCTGTTTTCACATTGAATGAACTTCCAGCATTCCAACTTACCCAAGTTTGTCATCCCAAAGGCAAGATTTTTGAGTCAGCAATGGGTAACTCGCCCAGTGCCTTGGCACAAATAAAGTTCATCTTAATTTTACCTGCGCAGAGAATGGATTTCCAGAACACTGCTGAGAGCCAGGCTTCTAAAGGAGCAGTTTCAGCTCCTGTGTTTTTATCACAGGTTTCTGTGGGTTCTAAACAGGAAAATCTCCATTTCCATTCTGAGGCTGATGTCATTAATGCCTGCTGCTCCTTTTGTTTTTTTTTGCTATTGTGGATTCCTACAAGTCTTCTATATAGGATTCGCTAGGCTTGTCAAGCGATTCTGAGATGAAATTTTGGATTCAGGGGTTTGAGAGCTGTGACCTCAGGCTATATGATTTAACACTGCTATTAATTTTTGAAAGGCAGAGTTGTCAATATTTTTCGTTTCTTCACAATGGATTTTTCCTTCAGCTCTTATCCATCAGTTTGCTAAGCTGGAAACAAAGCACTGAAAAGCCAAAGAAAATACAAATGTTACATCATCACAGCATTAAGTTCCATTAAGTTCTTAATTACGTCATTGTTCTTAAGTTCTTAATTACATCAAATAATTAAAGTTCTCCTGCTGTTCTCCTGTACTTTTCATCAGTAAATCTCAAAGCGCTCTATAAAGAAGGTCAGATCTTTATGGCACAGAAGTGACATGTAGCAAAAGTAGGTGCAAATTCCATTTTGTTCATTGCATTCTGGGTAACCCCCCTGAAAAATATTTTCCTGTATTTTAGAATTATTTAGAATTCAAATATTTATTTTTGAATTATTTCCCCTGCTGGGAGATTGGGCCTGAGTAAATCTTCATTTCTCGAAGAAAATTGTATAGTTCCCCTCAAAAATGAGTGCTGGGATATGCTTCTTGACACTTGTTGAAAATTTAACAAGATCTATTTATGGATATGAAGATTTGAGGAAAACAAAGCTGTAGACATTAAATAATCTATAACGAGCCAACAAGTGGTTGCTGTATCCTGCTTGCAATTTTGCTTTTTGCAGTGGGTATGTCTGCATCCAGGATTATTGCTGGAACTGAAATCACTGTATAAAATTCACATCTCCTTCTGTGACAGAGCCACAATACATTTCTTATTGAAGGAAATGCAGAGCCTGGGATAGAATTAGGGAGGGCATTCCAGTGGTGCCAGTTCCCAGCTGTTCAGGGGCAATGTCTGAGGCTATATGTGGCTTTTCCTACATTTTTTATCATGGTTGCACCAAGGATAAAAAATTAGTTGCTTTATCTTCCTTAACCCTTCTCACATGGCTCCTGCGGTTCCTCCCAGCAGCAGCTACTGTTCACAACAGGCAAAAGAAAAAAACATTTTTTTATTCAGAATTCATCCTTGCTTTTACCCAAACACAGGGAAGTTCACGATGCCACGGACAAAGCTATATCAGGACTTCCTGACAGAGCCAAGAATATTCATTCCTCAGCTGTAAATGTAAATAAATGCTGGACAATCACAAATGAACTTTTCCCTTGCTGGAAAGTAAATGCAGAAATTTCTCCACGGTTCTCCTCTCTGAACCTCATGAAAGGTTCCACACTTCACTGAAAACATGCACAGCCTGCAGCAGATGTAACTGGAAACTCACAGAGAGTTGTCAGCATTTTTAAATAAAAAAGAAGCATAAAAGCATAAAAAAGCACTTTTACTTCCTATTAGATTCCCTCACCAAAACTTTGTAGTTAATAAGGCAGCCTCTTCTGCACTCAGGGGAGGGAAAGGGAATTCTGCTGGTTGTCAAAAAGAGCACAAGGGTTCTCCCAGCCAGGCTTTTAAAAATCAAATACCTGGCTTGTGTTTCTTCCATAGCAGTCCAGGTATTGAGAAGTAAATCCTAAATTTACTTGAACAATCCTAAATTTACAGAAGGAAATCCTAAATTTACAGAGCAACTTGAAAAGATGCAGCACAAAGGGTAACTGCAAGATGCAGTCGTCCAAAAGAGAAATAAGTTTTGATGCAGGAACATGTGAAAATGGTAATAATTTTGACAAATTGTTGTAATTCTGCAGCAAAGGCATTCCTCGGAACCTAATCTTTCTTCAGAAAGTTTTTTGTTGTTTGAAAGATATGGACAATGTAACTTTTTCTTTGGATGATCACAAAATCAAATATTGACTAGTGGTTTTGATTCAAGGCAAAGAAGAAAGATTTTTTATCTAATTGGTGTTTCTATCTAGACCAATATTTCAATCAGAGCTTTGATTCCCAGCTAAATAAACGAGAAAGCTACAAGCAAATAGATTGTTATTTTTGACCTAAACCCAGAAACAATAAAGAGGAGCCCAAAGTTAAGTCCTGTAAATTTTCAGTAACACTTTATTTTATTATTCTCATTAAATGCATTTGCCTACTTTGATATTTTGGAGAGAGGAATCCATGAATCCATGTTAATATGAACTAACTCCATTTCTCACAATTTTTGAATACTGTTTCCTGCAATGTAATTATTGATTTTAGCATTCATATGTGTCCTGTTGTTTCCCTAATTAAATGTGATACGTACCCAGATTATATCTTACAATCAATCCTGAATCATAAATCATAGTTACAGACAGTATTTCACAATTCTCTTTAAATTACTCTATTTTTAAAAGTCATACAATAGGTCATCCTTTTTTCCTAGAAAGTCAGATAGTCACACCTAGGAAATTGAGAACATACGTTAAGAATATATGCTGGAACCCAGATCTCAAGTTAAGAATATATGTTAAAAATACATGTATAAGAATACGTGCAAAAAATACATATATTAGGAATATATGTTCAATTAACATATAAAAATTAACATTTTTAGTGCTTCTATCTGTGCATACAAACAAAATACTCTTTTTATACTGAGACATCTGCAGCTTGCATGGACACATATTTTTTTTCACCATTTTGTAGAAATATTGTAACATTAGCAGGGTTTTTTCCAAAAGCACTGATGGCCAAATGGGACATAATTTACTTCTGAATTTCATATCTCCTGTTCATGGTATTTTTCTGCATGCCAAAATGCTTAGAGGTGGGCTCTCCAGTTGACTTTTTTTTGTAATCATCATTACACTTGAATGAAATCCTAAATGCAATGCCAGGAAAAAAGAGAAGAAGATACATGGGTGACGCAAAAAAAGCAACCATGGTCTGAAAATTTGCAGAAGTTTTCAGAAAGCATTTGTGGCTGAACAAACACAAAATCACAGAATAGAAATCAGAATGCTTAAATATGTACATTAAAAATACAGGACATTAATTATGGGTGTCCACATAGATAATGATAATATGGCCATAGTGATTTCCATATTTCAGTTGCTCAGGATCAGAAACAGAACAAAACATTGCCAGTGACTGATGAGATACAAATATTCTTACACATTCTTAAAATAAATTTTCCAATAACGACCTCCTATTTTTTCTTTTTCCTTTTTCCTTGTGTATATTGGACAAGGATGAGCAAAACGTTGGCAGCTAAAGGAGCAAAGACCTAAAATGTGGCACAAGTGATATATTTGTTCCTGCCACCCTGTAATTGAAAAGCATACTGAAATAATTTGGGGATTTGAGCAGAAAAAGTACATGGAAAATCAGTATGCAAAAATACACCCACAGACCATGTAGTTCTACAGCTGGATATATATATATACACATATATCTATATATATATACACACTACACATATAGGTGTGTATGTATGTATGTGTATATATATATATATGTGTGTGTGTGTATATATATGTGTTTGTATATATATGTATATATATGTATATATATGTGTGTATATATATATGTGTATATATACGTATTTCTGGAATGAACTTTACAGTATTTCTGGATGTATGTGAAAAAAAAATCTTGCATGGTGAGCGGGATTTGGTATTTAAAAACCCCAAAAAACCACATGTTCTTAAAAAGCCTGAGAAGTCCAAGCTTTAATTCAAAATATGTGCTGTGATGTAATGGGATCATTAAGGAAACCAGCCCTGGAGTCACCTAATTTCTTACTTCAGTATTTTTATTACTGAGTAACAAGATTCTTATTCTGGGAGTTGGAAGTGCGTATTACTCACAGATTATTTCTCATTTTGAATGAGAAGCAATCAATTAAAAAATCCCTTTAAAAATCCCTAAACTATTTTCTAAAAGAAACTTCCAGGTACAAATGGTTAGGACAAAATATTTGATTAAAAAACTAAAAAAACCCCAAAAAACCACCAACAAAAAGAAACAAACTACAACCACCCACAAAAATCCTGGTGTAGCCTATGTTATTCTCTGCTGTTACAAAAGACATTCAAGTGTATGCACAAAGAACATTCAAGTGTAAGGGGAATGATGTATGCCAAATTTTATGTCTGCAAAAATATTTCTGAAAATATTATTTTTCTTATTTTCCCCCTATAATGCCCTTATCTGATGATACCAGAGAAAGCTAACTTCTAAAGGTTACTTAGTCCATTTTTATTGCCTCTCATGTTTTCCTGTATAAAAATCATAATTTCTTGTTTCAGTAGTTTTCTACTGATTTTACAATCATAACTATTAAATATTGCAGTAATTCTCTGAATGCTTTAAGATGCAGAGGCATACACATGGAATTTAGAAGGCTAAAAATTCAGAGATTATTTAAGGGATAGAATCCTGTCTCATTCTTGAGTAACACACTCTTAACCACATTTTGAACATGAGTAGAGTTAAAAAGAAGTTGTGAGCCTCTGAAGTAATCATTTTTCATTCTGTATTTTTAATACAGCACACTGCAATATTCTGCAATGGGATATTTTTCTCCCAACTCCAAGAGGACTGAAAAAATTAAGGATTTTGGCAAGGAACCATCCAGCTGGGGACTGTGCCATTTCATTTTCCTACTTGTTGTGCATACCCTGCAAAAAACCTGACATCCATTATGGTACAAGAATTATTTTGCTACTTTAAAAATCAAGGAAAGGTGACATTTCATTGCAATCATGGGCATTTACAAAGGTAATCTGAAGCTGCAAATGTTTAGAAAATAAATACATAAGCTGAGTGTTCATAAGGAAAAACAAATAAATAAATCAACATCTATTCAGGTCAAAAACCTCTAAGTCTTATCTTACTTCCATCTTTCTCCTTATCTCTCCTCACAGCAGGAGGGCATGTCCTAAAATCTTAAATCATGACAATCAAAGCAGGATAATTATTATTAATAATTCTTTACTAATAATGACTATTTGTTAAGAGTGTTATTATTTTGAAAGCTTTTAAACAATTCCAAGACATTAATAATTCTAGGAAGTGTGGGAATTGCATTTTTGCTACACTCTCACAGGTTGTGTGCTATTATTCCAAAAGCTCTGAAAGGATTAAATAATCCACAAGTGCAATTTGATTTTGATTTTTGGTTTGGTGTGTTTTGTTCATTTTTAATATGACACAGTGAGTTTTAAACTCCGGAAATTCGACCAGCTAAAAATTCTGGTTTTATAACTGAATAGTTACTGAATTACTGAATAATATCTTAATAACTGAAATTCAATTTATGGCTAGGAACTTGATTTGTTAGGGCAACATAAATATGCTCAAAAATAAAGTGTCAGTGAACACTTGCTTCACCACTTGGACCTCAGGTATGGACCCTCAACTCATGAATGAAGACACTCTCTGAAATTTATCATTTCATGCTGGCCCTGAAGCCAACCCGAATTTGATAGAGATGCACATTTTTTGGAGCTTTAGCTGTGTTCAACAAAGTCTTTTTTCTCCCTGGCTTCCCATCAGAGTTGCAGGAGCCCATCTGGCACTGCCTGACAGCTTTGAGCTGTTTCTGTCATGAAAAGGTCTGGTTGCTCTTACAATGCTCTTAATTAATTAAAAAAAAAAAACCAAGAAATATATGACAGCAGCCACTCAACAATGACAACTCCATGTTAATTAATAAAATTAATTTATTTTCAATTCAATTTCAATTTATATTCAATTTCAGACTATGAGACAAGAAACCTCAACTCCTGGACCCCACCTTGCAGTTTTCAGACTAAAGTCACACAACACAAAAGAACTGCTTGAGCACTGCTGAGCTTTTATTTTTCCTTTCTGAAAGAGCATTCAGTTTCTCTCAGTGCTGACTTCTTAAGTTGAAAGAAGCCTCCAAATTTTTTTCTAAGTAATTCAGGCCTGAATTGGCCTGATGTCGCGTCAAAGGTTGGACTTCATGACCTTAGAGGTCTTTTCCAAACTAAATGTTTATGTGATGATGATGATGAGGATGATGATGATGAAAATAACATAATAAATATAATATAATAAATACAATAAATACAATAAATATAATATAATATAATATAATATAATATAATATAATATAATATAATGTAATGTAATGTAATATAATATAATATAATATAATATTAACAGTGATGATGATGATGATGATGATGATGATGATGATGACGATGTTGTAATGAAGACATTTACTGTTGAACTTGGGGATAGAATGTAATCTCTCTGCAGGTACCATGCCTACAATACATAGGAGTAAGAAAAACCTCTTTTTTACTTGCCTGCCCACCTTTATCTGTGCTACCACCCAGACAGGGCTTCAGAAGATGTGCTGGCTGCCACTCTCACAGGTGAGGTTCTTTCTGCAACACCTCTGCTCTCACTGATAGCTGACAGCACCAGAGGGTGCGGGACATTTCAGGCCACCAGCAAGAAAATTCTCAACAAACCTCAATAATTGAGATTTACCAGGAACTGATTGCATAAACTATTAGAAATTCACTTTCAGCATCAGTCCTGAAATCTTGTCAAGATGCAAAAGATACCAGCAGCTAAACCATGAGGTTTAACCCTCATGCCAGAGTCCCTGCATCAGTTCCAGTGCATCTGAGATGCTCTGGGGAAGGGGAAAGCGATGCAGCCGAGGAAAGCGGAGGGCAGGTTTCTCTTGGCAGGGCTGCCCAGGGGAGGGTTTGGCCTCAGGATGCCTGAGGGATGCAGGAGAACATTCTGGGGCCTCCAGTGGGAGGTTTGGGTGACTCACCCAGCCCTGAGCACCCTCAGCAGTGCCCCTGTGCTGACTCAGCCCTGAGTCAGAGGGCAGAGACGCCTCTCTGAGTCAGCAACACCAACAACAAATGTTTTCCTTTGAGTTCCCCAAATGGGATGTGCCCTCTGTGTGTGTGTGTGCCCATTTTTCCCCTGGGAAATCTGATATCAGACCTCAGCTGGAGTGGCACACCTATTTAGAGAGGGGTTTTTCCTCAGGTAACCTTGCTCAGTAAAGAATTCCCTCTGGAGAAGCAGCTGGGTTGAGATCTTTCTCTTACACACAGAGGAAATGTGTGTGTGAATCTATTATAGGGCTGGTTTATTCTCAGCTAAAAGTTTAGAATGAAAAATTGCTTTTCTAGAGGAAAGAAAAAAAAATCTGTATTGAACCCCAGGATAAAGATGGTGAGAATATGGTTCTTTTGATATTGCCATCCATCTGGAGTAATACTTGTGAGATCTCATTTATCAGACTGTTTCCACAACACTCAAAATATATGATAGAGGTAACCACGATTTTTCTGTCTGTGCTTACAAACAATTGCATTTCCTCACATTTGACAGACAATTATTACCTCTCCAAAATCACAGCCTTGCAGATTGTCCATAAATTTAACCTGGCAGTTTTCAAAGATTTATGTGTGCAGAAAACTTGAGTTGTGTGCACACACAGACACACATTCACAATCCAAAATTGCACACATACAAACACGTATTTATATATATAAAATATGAATAAAGCAGTGAACATAATTGCAAATTTAGTGTTCCTCAAATAAATGATAACACATAGCATTAAAGGAGGATAACGACATAAATATAAAATGAGTATAAAGATGAGAGAGAGTGTTTATACTTACACATACACGAGTATGAAGTTCAAAGGAAGAGCAAAGAGCCAAATAATATCACTGGCATGTAACTCAAAATACCCAAACTCATTCATTTAGTTATGCCAAAGCCAGAACTAGTAGTATGTGGAGTTGTAATTGGAAAGGACTAATTCATGGAAGGTAATAACAGTTTACAAATAACTTGAAATTAACTTATAAACTTTGCATTATATAACTTTAGGTTGTACAGGTGATGTGGTCAGGAAAAAGAACCTTTCTAATCTGAAGACTGAAAGAATGTGGAAGGTATTAATTGTAAGAATGAAAAAAAGAGAAGCCCCATGGATGTGTGAAAGACAAAAGCAAGGACTCAATCCTTCTGCAGGTCTTCAGAACATTGGGCAAAATTCAACATTTATGAAGAAACCCTTGAAACTACCCAAATCTGACTCAGTTTTCACACTGACAACTGCAATTTCTTGGCCCAAGGATGTTCTGAATCATCCCCAGACATTGTTTTCTTTCATCCCCATAAATAACCCAGCCAAACAACAGCAAGTAAAACCTGGTGAGTGGGAGCAGTAACCGGTGACGCCGCTCACATGACAGAGCAGAAAACACCCCAAAAATTGGCACCCCAGTTTTCTCTGTTTAGCAGAGCACCACCCTGAGCTGCTGGAGGAGATTCTGGCTCCATTGCAGCCACAGGGCAGTGACACAGAATGTGCCCTCCTCCTCTGTGGCTCCAGCCTGGAAGTTTGAGAGTTCCTGCCATTCCCAGGATTGAGCCTGAGGGACCTGGAGAGAAACTGCAAATGAAACGATTCCAGTGCACAAGGGGGAAATGCAGGGGCAGGAAAGCTTTGCAAGAGGTTGGGGAGGGAAGGGCACAACCCCTGTGCATGGAGAAACCTGGTGAGAAAACAGAGGGGTGTGACGGTGTTCACAGGGGTTTGTGGATGAGGGAAGAGATGAGGATCTGACTCCATGTTTCAGAAGGCTGATTTATTATTTTATTATATATATTACATTAAAACTATACTAACAGAATAGAAGAAAAGGTTTCATCAGAAAGCTGGCTAAGAATAGAACAGGAAGGAATGATAACAAAGGTTTGTGGCTCAGCTCTCTGTCCGAGCCAGCTGACTGTGGTTGGCCATTAATTAGAAACAACCACATGAGCCCAATCACAGATGCACCTGTTGCATTCCACAGCAGCAGATAACCATTGTTTATATTTTGTTCCTGAGGCCTCGCAGCTTCTCAGGAGGAAAAATCCTGGGGAAAGGATTTTCCATAAAAGATGTCTGCGACAGAGGGGAGTGAAGATCAGTGCCTGACACCACGCTGGCTGTCCCCAGGCACCACCAGCAATCAGCCCAGCAGCTCTCCTGGACCAAAACTGCTTTCCTGGGCCACTTCCAGGAGGAATTGGATGCCATAGGAGGTGACTCCACAGCTCTCTTCCCTCTGGAGCTGTCAGGCACCTCGCAGCAGGGCCTACCACGGGAGATGTTAACTCATTTGTGGTCAATTAGCAGCCCTGTGCCTCTTGCAGCCTGCAGCTCTGGCTGGGCTCCAGCAGCTGCCATTCCCACACCTAGCGCCTGCCCTAAAGGCTTTTCCCTTTATTTTCTGTCTCATTTCTGTGTCCTGAAGCCTTCACTGCCCCAGAGACTCCAGCCACAGATGTAAATGCAAGGGGGTGTAGTCATGATTTATGCCAGGAGCACAAAAACGCTGCTGTAAGCACAGCTACACCCAGGAGAAATTGAGAATTGCTCCACAATACCAGCAGGGCTCTTTGCAATTCCACAGCTGCTGGGGTGGGACGGGAGATGGGGATGGGTTTTCTTTCCCACATATCCCTAAATGAATGAATGAGACAGTTCTGGAGTCAGAGCAGCTCCAGCTCCTCGTGGATGGAGGGGGGGAGAAGGAATCCCACAAATAAATCACTGTCTCTGAGCTTGGGTTTGGAGCCCATCCCAGATGTGATTCAGAGAATGTGAGAGTCTTCTGCAAGGTTGCTTAATCCCTGGATGCTTCAGGGCCCTGGAGCAGTAAAACACAACAGGTAGAGGGGTGGAAAAGCTGTAAAGAGAGGTTTTAAAGGAATATCAGAGTTGTATATAGCAGAAAATAGAAAGAAAGCACTCAGTAGATGTTGCAGTAATTATTCACTATTACAACACGGTGGTTTTCTTGGATTAGAACAAATTGACATATTTTTAACATTCACCTGTTAATTTTATTTAAGGCAGAGTGTGATGGTGTTCACAGGGGTCCGAGGATGAGGGAAGAGATGAGGATCTGACTCCATGTTTTAGAAGGCTGATTTATTATTTTATTATATATATTACATTAAAACTATACTACAAAAATAGAAGAAAGGATTTCATCAGAAGGCTAGCTAAGAATAGAATAGGAAAGAATGATAAGGCTTGTGGCTCAGACTCTCTGTCCGAGCCAGCTGACTGTGATTGGCCATTAATTAGAAACAACCACATGAGCCCAATCCCAGATGCACCTGTTGCATTCCACAGCAGCAGATAACCATTGTTCACATTTTGTTCCTGAGGCCTCGCAGCTTCTCAGGAGGAAAAACCCTAAGGAAAGGATTTTTCATAAAAGATGTCTGCGACAGCAGAGCACGTGCAGGAGGCAAGAGCTGCACCTAATGTTTAAGTTTTCCCATTCAAATGAGGGGTTGAAGCCTTTAAAAACTCAGCCATGTGTGATGCACATCTTTGGCTTGAGCAAGTTGCTGATTCATCATATGAAAATGCTGTGGCAAACTAAGATGGACATTGAACCCTTTGGGACTGCAATGACTTGGATTTAGTGAGTATTCTTGTTCTCAGGATGATGGACAGGAAAAACTAAAAAAACCTGTCTAAAAAACCCCCAAAACAAAACAAATAAATAAAACCCAAAAAACCCAACAAATAAAACCCAAAAAACCCCCACAAAAAAAAAATTAGTGCCCTTGCACCACCAAAGTAACAGTTTAAAGAGGGACTACCATCACTGTGTCTTAAAGAGAGAATGGGACAAAACTGGGTGAATTTTTACTTGTTCATTGCTTTCACTCGTACAAATATGGCATGAATTTAAAATCAGAATGTGATTTTTATCACTAGACTCTGGACGTTGCCTTCAAGTTGCCTTAAAAGAGAATTTTGAAATGGAAAAATGACTAGAGTGTGATGGTGATGATGACAATAATGATAACAATAAAATAAAATAATAATAATAATAATAATAATAATAATAATAATAATAATTATTATTATTATTATTATTATTATTATTATTTTAAATTCCATCCATAAAATAGTAATTATCTTCCTAGTCTATAAAAGTACTGAACTACTTCATTAATGATGAATATAAAAAAATATAATTGTTTCAGGCTGGATTCTGCTGTGTTGTGAACTATTACATTCTATTTTAGTGAAATATTTAATGTTTAGTAATATTTTGCATTTTGTGGCTTAAAAAGCCCAACAACATCACAGTTCACCATACTCCACAGGGTCTGTGGATAAATAGACCACCATTTTTACCATCTCATAATCATTCTTAAAGAAAAAAGTCAACACTGTAAATTACACACGAGAGGAACAAAAAAAAAAGAGAAAATTTCTGCAGGAATGCGCAGCTACAATTGTTTTATAAATAAAGAGTGACACAGTTTCCCTTTATACTGCTTTAGAAACTCAAGTCTTCACCCCACAAATTCAAGTCCCCCTTCCAAGAGTTTTGCTTATCAATCTGCATCTCACACACTCCTGCATTCCTTGCCCTCTTCTGAAGACCTTTCCAGATCTCCACCATTTGGGTGGTTTGAAAATTTCTCTTAAAATTCCAGTCCAAGCTCATACAGGACCAATTTGCAGCTCTCTGATGTGCTGCCAGTGTTAGTCTAAGATAATTTTCCCCCCTCTCTTGATGTGTGGCCAGCTTCAACATATTTATAAAAAGCTGCTGCTCTGCCTTTTTTTAGCACATTGAACCAAGCCACAGTTTGTAATTTGTTCTCCAATGCAGAGGCTGCACTTTTATCATCATCTGAGTAACCCCACCTGATATTCATTGCAGTTCAGGATCAAAATCTTCCTCAAAGGGAGCAAGAACTGAAAATAAGCAGATCAGAACTGTAAATTTATTGACACATGGCACAATGTCTCTCTCCATTTTATATCAAACGACAAGATCCCATTTATAAATAATTAATTGGGTGTCTTTGCTCTCTTTACACTACTCAAGGTAGACTTTAGGCAAAGCTTTTGCCTAATTTTTTATTTTATCATCATTCAGTCCTGAATTGGGAATACTTACCAACTCCTGACTTTAACAATTGATACAAATAAAAATATTTGTAAACTAAGAGTCCCCTTCATTAGTTTCATTTGACCAGAATCTGCTCCCCCTTATCTCTGAAAATGAAAGATTCTTTGCCTTTGGTCAGCAAATCCACCAGCAATTCTGCCATCTTGGATCTGTCCCATAATGCCAAGGAAAAATTTAAAAAAAATCAACAAAATCTTGACCTTTGCAAGGTATTTGGGTGCTCTAACAACAGGGAAGGAAAGACAGGGGAGAGAAGAAGAGAGGCACAGACATTTCTGAAAACTAGCCTGCGATTTAAGTTCTGGAATTAAATTAAATTAAAATTAAATTAAATTAAATTAAATTAAATTTTGCAGATCAGCATCTAATGTAGTCTGCAAATTTTTCAGTCCATCATGAGCTGCCTTTTGTGGTCAAATTGGTGGTGAAGCCCAAAGTTCCACCATCAGCAGGTGTTCCAGGCACGTGTGGGTCTCATCCTGCCTGGGTCACATTCCTGTGATTTCTGCAGGGTTTGAGCACAGGCAGAAAGGCAAGGTCTGGGAAATGTGAAATGGGCACCAGTGGGCAGCAGGAAAAAGGAAATTTCAATAACTGAGGTGGGCTACTCTGACGCTGCCCTTATCTTCATCTCCATTCCCCTCTATTCAACCACGGGCTTGCTCTGCTTCTCTTTAATACTGCTTTAGATGGAGATTAAAGCCCAGTTGTTTGCAGTTTTCAGGCTAATTTTTAATTTAAAAAATATTTTAGCAAATTGTCAATACTCAATCCCATTCCATAAAATTGGCTATCAGAAGATTTCCCAAGTACTCAGAGAAAACTGAACAGGATCCACACTCCACTGGATTGACACCTGGTAGTGAGGAATAATTCTGTCTTCTAGAAGAACAATTGTGCCAATGTATCCTGATTTTTATTTTTTTTTCCAAATAAATATTATTTCTCTCTCTTCTTAAGAGGAAGCAGGGATTTAGTTCAACTTCTGTCTTCCAGCAGAAATTATTACAAAAAATAAATGTTTCGCCCTTATGTTGCTTATAAATTGCCTCCAAGGGTGAGTCTGCTCTTTAGACCGGGTTTTGCACAAGGGAACTATTGGAATGAAGACCCATGAACCTGACAGGAAAGACAAAAAATGAATTCTGCTGAGATTTCCCCCTTGGGCATCACTTCAATTCTCCTCTGAGAGTTCTGTGGAGACATCTGTGCTGGTAGGTGTCTAAACAAATAATATTCCTTTCAATTGGGGTCTGCAGAATAGGTGCAAATGCTGTTAGGCTTGTACTGAAATATAGAACAAAGGGAAATTATTAATTAATTTAGGTGTTTTCCCTCTAGGAAATAAATTAGTTACACCTAGTGGATATAAGAAGAGCCTGCAACAAGATTAGGTGTGAGGAGTTAGGGCAATATTTTGTTCTAAAGAACAGGCTGAAAAGTGAATGCAGGTGAACAGAAACCACAACAAGGGGGCAGGGTTAAAATCAAATATTTGTATTTCCACTGAAATTTAGGGGTTGTGAAATAAACCTGATGGCCACCTCCTTGAGGATGCTCTGTTTTTGGACCAGAATCAGATTGGCAAATGCTGTCTGGGAGCTACAAACCCCAGCACTGGAGTCCTCCACAGGACAGATTGTAAACTTACAGGACATGGATTTTCCAATGAGTAAAATAGCTTCAGATCAGCTGAACCCCATGGATTGTGCAGCTCACGGTCAAGAAAAGTAAATATATTTTTTTTTATCACGGAGAAGAAAAGCTGATGGCACACAAAATGCAGCTTTCACAGGCTGATGCTGTGACATCTACAGCCCCTCCTGCTACACAGCACCATTCATCATGCTGCAACTCTTCTGACAGGGGGAGGAGAAAATACAAATGAATTAAGCAATTATTTGGAGATAAATACAAATTCAGAACCAAAGACAAGGCTGGCCCTTTTCACTTCTGCTTCACAATGCCCTTATCCACTCCACAGCATCATTAAAACACGATCAAAGGAAAAACACAAGGACTCAGACAACTGGGTTGAAATCCAAACTTGCATAATTCACTCAGAGATAACAACTATCCACTCTTACCAGCTGTGTCCACTTTTTTTTTTTCTTTTTTCCAGGGCAATGAGTCTTTCTGTACTGAGCATCAAGTGAGAAATTTTATTTCTCTGCAGAACCAGACAATTTCTCCCTCAAGCTCTTACATCAGAGTGTCCTGGCAAAGTTTGGTTTTACCTCCACAGCACATGAGGGAGTGCAGAAAAGCATCAGGGCTGTGCAGTTATTGGAAATCACCACCCACAGGTGACAGGTTAATCCATTCACTTTGGCATTGAATCCTAAATTCCGTCAATATCTGTGGTTTAGTCACAGTGGAGCACTCTCCATGTAGCTCTGTTAGCATGAGGGCATAAGATTCCTTTCAGACAGGAATTGGATGCATTTTTGTATAGACAGGAATGCTGAATTTTGGCTTTTCTCCTTCATGTGGAAAAGTAATGGTGACTGAAAATTAGTGCTATAACTTTACAGGCCTTCACAGGTAATTTATGTGGGTACAACGGTCCCTAAATTCTCTATTACCTTTCAAAGAGAGAAAATAAATTGTTAATGATTTTTATCCTTCCTTTTTAATGCATTTTTTTAATGCATTTTTAATACATTCTTTGCTCTTCCAATCTGCAGCCTGCAGCACTCAGGATCACTGTGTGCCGTGGGGCAGAGATTCCATTTATTCTGTCAGTGCCCAAATCTGAGTTTTGGTTTTTTGCTGTTGTGCAACGCTCCAGCCCCTGTACCTGACGCAGCTGTGCCTTTGCTGAGGAAGGTGTTGAGGAAGGAAAGGGTTGCAATCCCTATTCAGCTCCACTTCAGCAGCTCCAGGACACTCCTCTGTGAGACCTGAGCTGCCTGTGCACACCTGGATCCCTGCCCAAGCCATGGCCCAGGATTTCTGCCCCAAAATGTTTTGTTTTTCTCTATTTTCTGCTCCAGGTGGCTTTGAGCGACTGTGCTGGCATCCTTCCTTTCTCACATCTTTGTGTCCTCCAGCCTGATGGATCTGCTTGGGTGCTCCCTCTTCCCTTCCACCAGACTTTTGTCAAGGCTGGATGAGAGAAATAAGCAAAATTATCTTTTTTTTTTTTTTCCTCTGCAAATTAAGGGTGAAAACACTAAAGACCATAGGATTCCTTATGGGCAGTCTGTCTGCTCCAAAACCTCATCTCACATGATCTAAAAGCTGCTCTGAGAAGGCAGAAAAAGTCTGCAGAGAGCAAGGGTGGGTAGTCAGATCACAAAAATAAAAACTTTATTCAACTCCATTAGTCAAGCATTCACTGTGTAACCTGAAAGACAGATTTTTTTTGTTCACTGTTCTATTTTTAAAATGCATACTTTGTGAGTTGCCATGTATTCTTGGTATCGTTTTTTGGGGTATTTTTTTCTTTTTTTTTTTTTTTTTTTTGTTTGGTTTGGGTTTTTTTGGTGGTTTTTTTTGTGGATTTTTTTGTTTATTTGGTTTTTTATTGGGTTTTTGTTTGTTTCATTTGGTTTGGTTTTTTGTTTTTTTTTTTTGTTTGGTTTGTGTTTCTTTTCCTTGTGAAGACAAATTAAACACAATTATGGCACCTCTATGTGTTCTGTTTGATATCTTCCACCCTTAAATTAGAGTAATTTCATCATCTGCTTTCTGTGCAGTGCTTTTTGAAATAGAAGAGGTGATATTCAGCAAACTTTTGAATTTTGGTAATGAGACATGGGTATTCTCTGTTTATGTGCTGTGAAATACAGTAGGAATTGAGTTGTGGCTTTCAAATCTGCTCTTCAGCTATTCAAAATACCATTTCCATTTATGCAGACCCTCTTCTACCTTCCTGTTTGCATTTTTTTAGCAAGTGCTGCCCCAGGGAAAAATGACATTTGCTGAACACAATGCCCCAATTATCTTGTTGGCAGCTATTTTCTCTTAATCTTTTCTCTTAATCTTTTATTAAATCTTACAGATTTAATAAAAGAGCGTGTCTCCAAATTCCCATTTCAGAAATTCATCTCAGTTACTTCTGATAGGAGGGCACACATTGCAATGCCTTAGAAAATTGCTCAGGCTTTTTCTGTAAAAGAAGTGAATACTTATTTTGCAACTAGTTTTTTTTTTCAGAGGAATGAGGACAGACCACAGTACTTAACAACCTTGTGAAACACTGAATGCAGCCACATTATGCTCATTAAAATACCTGCCTGTCCCAAAACTTTGGGTTTTTTGTGACCAAACAGTGCCATAGCTCCCATCTGAAAATCAGTGAATGGGGAGAGAGGAACCTCAGTGCCAATGAATAGCAGAGAACTTAATTAAAAACTTCCCCCTCTGATGGAAAAATTAGAGTTCAACTAAACATAAATCCTCAAGGGAAACTCCCTCCAATTTAAATTAGTGGTGAAAAAATAGTCCTGGCCTTTTTTCAGCCCCAAAGGAAAAGCTTCAATTGTTTTGAGCTTGTTGCTCTTCCTTTTCAGTTTCTAACCTTGGCAATTTACAAGACATAATTTTTGCCAAAATGTTAATACTTTGAAATGAAGATATTTCCTGTGGAAAAGCCTCCTTTTTGGGATTGTTCCACTTGTACGTGTTCTTTCTCTCTTTGCCTTCCCCTCTGCCTCAGAATTCTTAGTTTCTGGATTCTTGTCTGTGTGTGAGGCACTTCAAAGGCATGAAATCACAGAGAAAGAGAATTATCTAAAACAGCAGGACTTTTTCTTGAAATGCTACAAGTACTGAAAATATATCCAGTATCTCAGATATTCAGTGTTGGTGCCATTCAATTTCCTTTTGAAATTAAGATTTTTTTGGTGTGGAATGTCCTGAACTAAACCCCCTTAGAACTGAGTGTGGTGGGAATGGTAAATTGGTTTAGAAACTTCTCAATCCATGGATCTGGTAGATGGAAAATGAAAAAAAAAAAAAACCAAAAAAAACAAAAAATCAAGAACGAAACTAAACTCAAAAAAAGCAGCAGCAGTCAAAATGCGACACAAAACTAAAATCAGGATTAAATTTAATTATTCATTTTAAAAAAAGGGTAAAGTCCTTCTGAGAATGAATGCACTGAATAATCCTCTCTCCCAGGAGCTCTGCAGTAGCTCTGGATCTTTCACAGATTATTTTTATTAAATCAACTTGCTTAAAGCCTCAGTTATATTGCAAGGAGACAAAAGTAAGAGTGAGTTGCATTATCTTAGTCAGCGGGCACAGGTGTTTTCCATTTGGAATAATCACCCTTTCCCAGTGAATTAGTACCTTGAATATTGAGATGAGCAGGCAAGAACAAACACAAGCAAGGAAATATCAAACATGACCAATGGCAGCATCCATAATTAAGCAATCAGCCTAATTCTGATCCATAAAGTCCCTTTGCTATGTGCTAATTGAGGTTTCTGCTGTCCCCTGTGGAATCAAGCAGCAAGGGAAAAGGTGCATTAAGCTGGTTGTAGCCAGCCCCAAATTCCCCTCTATTTTCCTCTCCAAGTTTCAGATTAGCAAAATTCCACTTGGATTTCTTTCTCAGCAAAACTTCATAAATAAACTAAAACCACAAGACAGGAAAGCTGAAATTAATGACTCCAACCATTTTCAGGTACATCTGCAATATCAAAAGGACAAGTGGATTATTAGAGATTGAATCTCTGGTTTAGTATATTGTTGCTCTTATTTGCATTTCAATAATTTTGGGGTGGTGTTTTTTTGAGTAGCGGATAAAGTAGACTTGAGTTTATGTCTTAAATATGCAGCTATGAAATACTAGGAGCTTTCATGACAATTTCTAAACATGAAAAATGAAGAAAACAGAGTAATGTTTGTTAGTATTGATTGGGGAAAATATTTTGTTCCTTGCAGTTATTTTCACTTATGGCGGTTTTCTCTTGGCTGATTCAGGCTGAAGACATTTATCCAGTGGCTATCCAAAATTATCTCTGGAGTTATTTCTCTTTAGAATTAACTGTGGATTTTGTTTTGGTGATGTTATTTTCTTGGTAATTTCACCACTGGAAATTATTCATCTTCAAAGACATGCTAAAGGAAAAGTCAGATTTATTAACTATGGATTATATGAAGAATAATGCTCAAGAAAATTTGTCAGCCTTAAACTCTGGCCAGAAAAACTTGGTGTCTTCTTGCATGAAGCAGAAAATTTGATAGCAAGAAGAGAAGTTGAGCTGTTCCAAGTTTACCTGGCCCATGATTGAAGAGGGCTCAGGTAATCGTAGTAGGAATTCCATGAGCAATTTCTCTGGGAAGAGGATGCTGCCCCAGTGAAATGGCTGCGAGAAAAATCAAGCTCACCTCTCAGAGGCTGAGATATTGGGATGAATAATGGTGTCAGGAAATGAGCCTTATTTAGCAAGTCCAAAAAGAGAAAGGAAGGAGGGTGTCTTTTTGTTTTGTTTTGATTTGTTCTTCTTTTTTGAGGGAGAGAGAACAATTCTGTGGATGGAGACACAGCTATTTCCAGCTCAGGAACATAACTGCTGTGGATATTTTGACATCAAAGCCTGATGACCTCCTGTCCCCTTGAGGATCTTAATCTTGCACACCAAACTGGTCAAAGAAGAGAAACATGATTCTTCAATTATCCACCTAAAGAAAGGGATGATAAAAAAACCTGCAAGGCATAAACATTTCTCTTTTTTTTTGTGGAACATCTTGTGGGTCTTGTCTTTTGTTTTTTGTTAGATATGTTGCCTCAGAAATTGAAGAAGTGCTGTCGATTGTACCTTTCCCTATTGAATAAATCTGTTTAAATCCAAAGTATTATGCACATGTTATGTTATATTGCATGAAGGTTGTTTATATAGTGCTTATTTTATATAGTAGAAATATTTCAGATTAAGAGAAAGATTAATGAAAAGGACCTTTATTTATTTTATTGAGTAATGCTGGAAAAGTAAAGTTCCTGTAACTTTTGTCTTTATGCTTTTCTCAGTGGGTCTGCCACTCAGAAAAGGTATCTGTGCTCAGTTGCAATGCAAAAAAAGTCAGGTAATAAGCCATATTTCCAGAGAGAGAAAAGTTAAAAGGAGTGGCAGGTTCTCTGGCAGTGAGATTTAGGTTGAGGAGGATGTCAGGAAATCTCCTTTCTGACCCTGAATAACACAAATCTGCTTCTGCCAAAGACTACCAGGCACCTCAGATATCAGCTCCTCGATACCACCCCTTGCCACAGCTTGGCCAAAACCCACAACTTTTCAAGCGTCCTTTTTTGAAGACCAAAATGCCTTTGAGACATAAATAATCAATGCAGAAAAGGCAGAATTAGAAATAAAACATAGCCATGGAAATTCAGGAATGTTTAACCAAAACCTGTCTCTGTTGCTGTCATAACACAATTGTTTTGCTTTCTTGCAAATTTTGAGTGTCTTCAGTGAAACTCATAAGCCTGGTGCTGATGATAAATCACCCAAGAATGCACAGCTGCACCAAGAGAAAAAAAGTCCCAAAATAAATACACTGTTTATTTTTGTAGCTGTTACTTGTTCCTAAGCTCTTTCAAAAAAAAAAAAAAAAAAAAAAAAAAGAAATCACTCAACTTGCCCAGCCATTTACCAGATTCTGCAGTAATTACAAGGCGGAGAGAAAAGGAAGCTGTCTTTTTTTTCTCAAGGTAAAGACAACAGGACATTCTCTGAGCACTTTGGCTTCAACATGATAATATTCAAATCTTTATCAGCCCATAGCACATTTTATCACAAGAGAAAAAAAAATGATTGAGTTGGACCTGTTAAATGATCTCCATTATTTCATAATTATATGGCTAATTCTTGAAACATTTCTGTGGGCATACATGAATTTCAGAAAGGTCCTGACCAAGATTTCTCTTTAACCCAGGCTACCACATCAATTAGGGGGGAATTCTCTCTGTAGGACTGGACTTTCAATTGTTTATTTTCACTGCTACCAGAAGTTTTGGCCAAATTGGTTTATTGGTCTCCTGGTGGCAAAACGTGAGCCTTTCCTGAAGAATATGGGGTGTCTTAATTTAGAGCCAGTTCTGGAACATGGTGTCTGAAGTTCTAGGAAATGAACATGATTATGTAGCCAATTTTGCTCCTCTGAGCTCCTTTTCCCATGCACATAAGTTCCATATTGCCATAAAATATGTTAAAATGACACATAATACATTTGTTATTTTTATTGAAACCTGTATTTTCTCCTCTGTAAAGATAAAGGCAAGAAACTATGCTGAATTTTGGAACAGAGCACACATTTGGAAATGGCCATTTATCCAGGTAGCTTTGTATATAATTTAGATGAACTGCAGTTTAATTATGGCTTATGTGTGTCTTGCATGACCCCTGAACAGAAACAATCCTGGTTTGATCAAGCATCTGCTCCCAAAACCCTTGACCTTGCTCCCTGGAATAGGAATTAGCTCTGAAAGTAGCATAAATTAGTATTTAATCCTAAAATAATATTTAATTTGCACCAGTAAGGAAGCTTTAATTAGTGTGATTATACTGAGTGGAATGATATAACTCACTTCAGCTGCTGATGCTGTTAGATTCAGCCTGGAAATTCAGTTCTGGAAGGGCTGAGTTGTGAGGTGGTGGAGCAGAGGGAAGTGTGGAAGGAAAGGTAGAAAAGGACAAGGTGCTGCCTCACTAATATAATTGAGAATATTATAATTTTATCTGTTCCAAAGAAACAATTTTTCCCCCTTTCTGAGCAAGGATGACATCCTTGCTACACTGACTGCTGAGGCCTTCCCAAAGAGCAACCCTGAAAGGTCAGATTTTCATTAAATGAGGCCTATCTAGTTATTAAAGTGAGATAATGCAGCACACATAGCTGTGAGGTGCTGTGCTCTCTAAATCCCAGCATTTTGTTCCTCACTCTGTTTCTGCAAAATTGGAGCTGCCCCAAAAGCAGCTTGGCCTGGCCTCTTGTCCACACCCCTGCTGTGGGCATTTGCAATTTCTGCAGAGAATCCTCTCCAATTTAGGATGTCCTGTCAGCTCTGTGATGCCAGGGGAAACTCTGGGGAGGGGGAAGATTTTTTAGGCAGTATTAACCTGCTGGGAATGCATCTTGGCACACAGGTTGGTGAAGAGAGATGAGGCCTACCCACAAAATCTCACCTGTGCACACCCTCAAGTGCTCTCCTCAAATCCAATCTCCCTGTTTGCCTTGGGCTGTCCCTCCTCTGACTTCAGGGGTTCCCAGCAGTGGGTAGAGTATTTTCAGAAACAGAAATAAAAGGGTGCTCTCTGACCGTGTTCACAGGGGTCCCAGGATGAGGGGAGAGATGAGGATCTGACTCCATGTTTCAGAAGGCTGATTTATTATATTATGATGTATATTATATTAGAACTATACTAAAAGAATAGAAGAAAGGATTTCATCAGCAGGCTGGCTAAGAATAGAATAGCAAAGAATGATAACAAAGGTTTGTGGCTTAGACAGAGTCTGAGCCAGCTGACTGTGACTGGCCATTAATTAGAAACAACCACATGAGCCCAATCACAGATGCACCTATTGCATTCCACAGCAGCAGATAATCATTGTTTACATTTTGTTCCTGAGGCTTTCCAGCTTCTCAGGAGGAAAAAATCCCAAGGAAAGGATTTTTCATAAAAGATGTCTGCGACAGTACTCCTCTCAGGAAGGTGCTTCATCTCTATCAGTTCTGGAGGGAGCTCTTTCTATATTTATAACTCTTTATATATATATTATGCTTGAGCTCGTGTGAAGAATCCCTGAAAGGGTTCAGGCAGGGAAATTGTGGCAGTTTTCTCAATGTCCTGGGGTCCCTGGCCTGGCTCCTGTGCTGGATAGGTCTGCTGTCCCTGTGTGACATGAGCACACTCTGCCACCAGCTGAACAGGAGGAATCCAAAGGGAAAAGGCTCCAGCTGAATTGTTTGCAACCCTGCCCTTTAAACCAAAAAGGAACCACCTCCAGCTTTTCTGCAAATCCATCTCTCAGGAAGAAGCTTATGACAAATCCTCCCATTTGTCTGAGAGCCTCGAGAGGAGCCAAGAGCTTTCACAAAGCTGTGGTGGAACAGGTCCCATCACGACACAGATCTGTACATTTCCAGATCATCCCGTGCTTGTGCTGGAGCGGAATCAGACATTAAGGACTCAGTCAGCAAGTTTACTTGGACTCCATGGGAGACTTGTCTTGACAAGACAAGCCATTTTTAGAGAAAGGACAATGCCTTCCATCCCTGGGTAGGTTTCTTTTTTCTTTTGTTAACTCCTCCTCTCTGGGTATTCTTAGTAACAGCATTTAAATCATCAGAGAGTATCATCACACAGAGCCAGGGGCAGATCACACACAGGTTTAAATTGGATTAATGTCACTGAACTCAGAGTTTCTCCAAATGGCACTGGCTGAAACAGTGCTTGAGGAGCCAATGATGGGTTTTGCTGCAGAATAAAAAGCAATACCTTTGTCTTCCTTTGTCTTCTCTCCTGTTCTTCCCTTGAAAATGACAGGAGGTGTCTTCTGGCTTTTATTGAAATCAGCAATGTACTTTTATTACAGGTGGTAAAGGATTTTATAAGTGTAATTCCTGTGTTTTGTATACAGCCTCTGAAAGCTATCCTCCATCTCAATGTCAAGCTGGTAACATTAATTAATGAGAGTGTTAAAATCTATTGATCATTGGGTCCTTTATGGCATTATAAACATCATAACCCCATTTTAGAAAAAATTACACATCTCAGCCCAAAGTTTCCCTGATCCCCTGGCAGGGAGGGCAGGGTGTGATGTGTCTGTGTCTGTCTGGTGTGGGCCGACTCCAATCCCTGTGAGATGCAGGAGCCTCCATATCCCGTATTTTCCAGGCACAGTGCACTTCTTACCTGGTGAAATTGTGGTTTTAGTGTGAGCAGAGATCAGTGTGCCATAGTGACAGACCTTTCTGTCTGTCTGTCCATCTGTCTGTCTGTCTGTCTGGCAGCAGCTGGGCAGGCACATCTTAAGACCAGGCTCTGGTCCACATCATAATGGGAAAAGGCAAAAATTCCTCACATTTTGTTTCAAGTCTGGGCTATTATTTTTGTTCTGAGAATGCCCACAATAAAAGCCATGCTAAGAATGTTTGAAAGGTTGCTTTCAATTTACATTCATTTCAGTCTAAAGCAAAAATGTTGAAGTTGGTATTATTTTTATAATTCCAAAGAGGGAGGGTTACAGAACTGAAGTTTGCTGGAGCTACAGCCTTTGAAAGAGGAGATTTTTTTTCTTCTGATGGGAGCACTGATTGGCAGCAGCACTGTTCATGTAACAGAAGTTACTGAACAAACAAAGCCTCCTGTCTTTTCTTAGTAACAATCTCAAGAGTAGATCTAAACAATCAGTTCAAAACAAATGGCCTTACATTTATAAAATTAGAAGTTACTTTCTTTTTAAAATATGGGGGTTTTTCTTCTCCCTGTTTTTATAGGTTGAGAGCACATCCCACCTCAATACGCTCCTTAAAAAGTCTCAATTTTTATGGAAATTTCTTAATGCCAAAGGATGTAAGGCTTTAAGACAATTACTTCACAATTTTTGTTTGCACAGTCAGCTTTTTGGAACAGCACTTCTGTTCCTGTGTATTTTATCCCCCTCTAGCAGGATGGAAGCAGGGGTGTGATGGGCCCTCCTGAATATTACAGCAACGTTATCAAATATCTATCTATATAGATAGATAGATATATAAATAGTTAGAGTTAAAATTAATTATTTTTAAAATAGTAAAATAATGACTATATATAGTCATTATTTTACTATTTCAATAATTAATAATTTATTAAAATAGTAAAATTAATATCAAGTATTATTAATTATTAATGTGTTTGCTTTTAATTTATAATATTATTAATTCAATATTAATATATGTAAATTTAGTGTAATAATATGTAGTATACTGAAATAAAAAATAATTATATAAATAATAAATAATTATATAAATAATTAATAATTAGAATAAATAATTTAATAATGGTGAGTGTCTATTATTCTTTTATTATTTTTAATATATTTATTATCATGATTATTGTTACTATTTTAATCGATAATATTATTATTCTACCTGTATTTTCATTATATTTATTATTTTATTATTATTAAAATAACAATAACAATAACAACAACAACAAAACAAAAGTAACAACAAAATAACAACAATAATAATAATAAGAATAGGAATAAGAATAAGAATAAGAATAAGAATAAGAATAAGAATAAGAATAAGCAGAAGAAGAAGGAGAAGAAGAAGAAGAAGAAGAAGAAGAAGAAGAAGAAGAAGAAAGAAGAAAGAAGAAGAAGAAAAAGAAAAAGAAAGAGAAAAAGAAGAAGAAGAAAAAGAAAAAGAAGAAAAAGAAGAAAAAATAATAATGTACAGGGAAGTAAGCATGTCCTGCAAAGAGTTTTGACATTCAAAGGAAGATATCCAGGGGACCAGACAGAACCACTCATCCTGTGGCAGGCACTGCTTAGGGATGGAGTTTCTGTTTCTCCATTTTGGGTGCCTGTCTAGCATAACTTAAACACAGCATTTTTGGGAATTTCAGAGCCAAACGCAATTACATCTTCTTGATGTTCACTTTTAAATTTTTGAGAGAAATGAGAGGGTTTCCTTCCAGATTGTTCATTGTGCTGTCTCATCAGCAAGTTTTCCTGGCTTTCTGACCTGGAGATATTATGAAATGCTACTTGGCCTTCTTTGTGGGTATTTATTTATAGATACCTGCCCTTATGATTTATTTTTCCATCAAATTACAATTGCTGGTAACAGTATTAGCTGCCATCCTGACCCCTTTTCACTTACCTCTGTGCTTTCATGAGGTGAGACCTCTGAGTCTGCAGTGAAATTGGGCTGCCCTGGTGGTTTTCCACTTTGGTGGCACAATTTTTCACTTGTGCAGTCCAAAACTAATAGATTTCTGTGCGTGAGAAAAGAACTGCGCTTCATGTTCTCAGATTTAATTTGTAGACCAAAACTATAGGGAATTTCTGGTGATCCTATGATCACTGTGAACACAAGGCAGAAGTCTTTTCCCTCCTGGTATATTCAGGAGCACACAGAAATAAAGGCTCACAAATATGAACCCAAACTAGGTTTGAATGAGGCTCTCAGGTCTCTGAAAAGGCTTGAGTCTTCTATAAATGAATAATAAATCAAACAAATTTGTGCCTGTGTTATTCAGGAGCTACAAGGGTGCTCAGGCTCACAGCAAATGAAGGAAGAGACACCTGGAGTTTATGGCACCCACACAACCCCTGGAGGAGAAAAAGAAAATAATAATTTATTCTTGTTTAGGTTTATGAGTTCTTTGTGGCCCTGTAAGTCCAGTCTCCCTTTTGGTTTGTTCACCATTTACTGCTGTGGTGGAAATGCATTCAGCTTTTCATTCCTGCCTGTTCCTAGATAGCATTAAATCACACATTTTCTAGTGGCAGATTTTTCCAGTTTCATTGTTACTAGAGCAGGCTCAGGGAAAAAAAGTTGGCATACCTTGCTGAAGTGGAAAGCTGAACATTTTAAAAATTATTTTCTTCCTCTCTTTATCACAATTGCCTTGTTAAAATGAACAAGTAGAAAAAGAACTATTGTGGAAATACTTTTAAAAAAAAGATATCCCCTTCTTTGCCACTGAAAGGCAAGAGTTTATCTGATAGGATCATATCTATCAGAGGCATGCTCTGATGGAGAAAAAAGAGCAATTGCAAAAAGGAAAAAAATTTATTCCTCCATTCTTTTTTACAAGAGGAAAATATCCCCCTTCATGACCATCTGATTAGAGCGTCTTGCAGATATTCAGTGAAAGAATGAAAATCTCCTTTGGCTCTTTTGTGGGAAAAGAAAGAAAATAATGTTTAGCAGTCTCTTTAGGGCACAACAAATTCCATTATCTGTTCTGCCCATCAATCTAGAGGAGGATTTCCCTGCTTCCTGCATAGTTTGGAAAAATTTCCAAGACCTCCCTTTGTTAATTTGCGCTACAGGAGCAGAGATCTTCCAAATGCCAGCCCACAAATAAAAGCCTCCTTATCAAGAAAATGAAAGGCAAGTGACAGGGCAGAATTTTGCTTAAACTTAGAAAAAACCCACTTTGTCCTTTGTCATGATGGATTAACATATACATGTGCATCTAAATGAAAGATGTGCTGTGGGAGGAAAAAAAATATAATCCCTTCTGGCCTTCATTGCAACACTTTTAGTGAGGAACTGCTGTCTTGGGGGAATGCAGTTTTGGAAAACTTTTCTATATTGTGGGTGCAGAAAATAAATGGCCAGCTTTACTCAGGCTGAGAAGATGGACAGAAGACTTGAACACACAAATCCAGGCAGGAAAATTGGAAACTTCCTAAATGTCCTGCCCTTCTCAGGAGGCAAGGAAAGGCAAAATCCCACTTTCACTTTGTGAGGACAGGAGAAACATAGAGGACAAAAATAGCAAAACTGAAACTGCAACTGTCTATGAAGACATCTGAGAAGTCTGTTAAAAAGCTTTCTCATTTGTCACATCTCAAGTTCCATGTATTTTTGTTGCTTGATAACAGGCACCTGTTACCTTTCATGTTTTATTTTCCTCTTTGTCCACTGCTTTTTAGTTGTTTTGAGCCTTGACATCAGAATCCCATCAGTGAATATCTGTCATGAGTTCTGTCTCAGAAATAAACACTCTTTTACAAACCCAACTTCTCCGACAATAGGTCAATATTTGATTTGTTCTCAAAAGTATCAGGATGAGGAAATGCCTTTTGAAAGGCCTCCTTGTCTCCCAGGGGTGCAGACACACCTGAGAACGATGTAAGGAAAAGCAAAATCGTGGAGAGAATGAGTGAATGGGACACAAAACCAGAGAAAACTCCCTTGTCTCAAAAACTGTCAAATTCTCTTTGCAAATGGCTTCACATTGAAAACCTGGGTTTAAAAAGCAAAAAGAAAATACATTTTGTATTTGCATTGAGGAAATTAAATGGCTTTTTGGAAAAGACTATTCACCTGAAATGCCTTCTCTGCCTCCTGCCAGATTCAAAAAATTGTGAAGCTTACAGCAACAGCATTTTGATGTGTCCTGGTCCTTCTAATGTTCCTTCTGAGTTGTTGTGAAAGGAATCTGGAAAAATCCTTTAGTTTGTTTGGGAAAAGCGTTACTCCTAAACCCAGAGATTCCCAGTTGTAAAAATGTATTTGAAAATGCTGTTGGTAAACATCTGGTGAATAAAAAAAGCCTTTGCTGTGCATTTATTTTGTCTTTTGAAACAAATGTCATCCTTTGCCATGGAGCTTCTTCCAACCCACAGTCTGCAAAGCGCAGCACAAAAAGTTTTGACTTGGAGCAGGAGAAGGGATTTGGTCAATTTTGATAAATATATAATAAACCAAATATTGTGGTGAAAAATCACTCAGTGGAAGCTGGTTTTTTCCTGCTGAATCTCACTGTGGAGGTCTTGCTGGACATTTTTGTCACCAACAGCATTGCCAAATTTATGGACTCCATGCTTTACATACTTTTGTTATTAAAGCAGTAACCCTGGACATTTCCCACTGTTGCACGTGGTGAGTAGGATAAGCCAGGGTCAGGTTGCACAGGACCATGTCCAGCAGTATTTTGAATATTTCTGAGGATGGAGCCTCCATAACTCCTCTTGGTTGTGTAGCTGACCAACCTACAAACATAGCAGGAACTTGGAAATATTTCTGGGATCTTTGGCAAGGAGCAGGCAGTGGTGACAATGCCAACCCAGTGTCTTCTTCAGGGTTTCTTGCATCAATAATAGCCAAGCTGTCAGTGGCCTGACTCAGCACATGTCAAAAATGACATTTTTCCTTGCATAATCTGGATTTCATCCACGCTGCCGAATGCAGAAAGTGCATACATCAAAATTCTGCATGTAAGTTAGAACATCCAGATTCCCAACCCTTAATGCCAGCTACCCTCTCCTTCAACACAGTCACTGAATCAGCCTTTGGAGCTGTGTATTTCCTTCTGTAAAAAAAAAAAAAAACCCAAAGGGTACACGTTCAAGTGTTGAAAGAAAAGATGAATAATGAGAGAAATGTTTCAAGAATGCAGGATTTTTCAACAAGTTCTTAAGCACTGCTGAGTTATTAGCACCTCCTGGAGAATTTGGGATTTCTTCTACAGTCCTTGTCTCCCTGGCAACAAAAGTTTAGTGTAACAGCACTGTTAAAATATGATGTATTTTGTTTCCTCCGTGCCTTAACGAGAGACATTAACTAGAAAGAATCATGCTAAAATGGTGACTTCACTGCAAATAATTTCAAAACCATTTCCTTTGAATCTCTAGACTCACCCAGCTTGCAATAAATTTTACAAGAAATTTCATATTGCTAAAAAAAAGGGATAATTATGTGTATGTATGAAATCTAACAAAAGAGGAGTAGGGGATATAAAATTCTTACAAAATAATACATTTTTGAGTTGATATCTGTCTTCTAGAAAAGGAAACCAAAGCAAAACACAAACCACATTTGAATGAAACAGCAGAGCTGTAGTTAAGAGGTTCTGGGTTAGGATTTCCCATTATAACTTTTACAGCAACGCTGAAATCAGTCTGCTTTGCTGCCTTCCACTTGCTGGCCATCTGTTGTTTTGCCTATTAAAAATGCCTTTCTGGAATTTTATCAGAATTTCTTTTACATGCAGGCACTGGAAAAGCCAATTACCTTCCCTGCATTTGCAGAGCACGGTGCACAAAAAAGGTGCAGATGTGACTGGGCATTAGGTAAAATTAATTTGGAAGCATTAAGTGTAATAATATTGTATTAATTATTTTATTAATTTATAATTGCTATGTAATAATACTGTATAACAATATTGTAAAACACTCTGGATAATTGTGGAGTTATAGCAGTTTTGTGGGTTTTTTTGGTATACAGAATTAACTGAGCACAAAATCAGAACAAGCTATCCACACATTAACCTGGTTCTTTAAAAATTATGTTGTTATTATATATATGTTGTCACCATGTTAACCTCCTTCTTTGTTAAACAGATTTGTTTTGAAAGAGCAAAGGTCAACCCTGTCCAAAAATTCAAATCCTAGGAGTTTTGTTTGATTCCTAAAGTATCATTAATGACAACAAGCAAGAATAGAATCTGTCTTTAGCCATCACATTTGAAATTCTCCACTTACCTTCCTCTTCTGTATCACCCCATGTCAGGCAAAATAAAATATTATGTAAAATAGGTGTAAAATATTGAGTATTCTCATGTGTTTGTTGTCCCCATCCAGCCCCACAGACACTAAGGAATTAGCCAGAGATGGATATTGACATTTCCAGACATGTTTTACAAACAAATCACACCCAGAGCTCTGACAAACTTCAGTCTGGAGATTCATACTCAGAGATTCCCCACAGTCCCACTGGAGGCTGCATGAGGTATCTACAACCTTGCTTCTTTCCCATTTCAGCAGCTTTTCAACTTAATACTCAGATGTTCTCAACCACTCAAATTTCCTTACAAAAAGGCTACAAAATGTGATGTCAGGGCTGCAAACTAACTGGGGAGATGGGCAGCTAAAGGTTTAGTCTAGAATCTGGTCTCACAAGTGATTTGTGAATTAATTTTGTGAATTAATGGTGCCTACCTTGCCTTCTGCCACCAGCGTGGCCTCTGCATGCAGCCCTGCTAAGCGAGCATTGATTTCTCCAGCACAAAACGACAGAGAGGCTGCAGAACTCTCAAAATCTGGTTATTTTCTATTCACACATTCCTCAAGAGTTACTAGGCTACTCCCCCAGAGCCTCTGATGGGCACAAAGCTTCCAGCAACTCCTGCAAGGCCTGTCTGTGCTGTACTGTGGAATAAGGGGATGGGTGAAGGTCAGTTTTTCAGAATATATCTTCCTTGAACTGTTATGATTAAGAAATAAATTGTGTGTTAGTAAGCACAGAGTGAAGAAATGAGCAGGAGCATGGGGATGGAAAGGAGTGTGGTAAGTTCTGGAGGCAGAACTTTGTTTTTTTCTGCCATAAAAGCAGCAAATCTGTCCCCCAGGATGTCCCCAGCTGAAAAAAAATAAGGAGATGATGGATGCTGTGAGGTACATGACAGACATAAGATGCATTCAGTGACTCCACCTTCTTTTCCTGTCAAGCTAGAGGACATCAAATGAATGTACAAAATCCATGTACTTTAGCCTCCAAAAGAGGGAAAAGGTGCTCAACACCACCCAGTTAATCTGTGGAACCTCTTGCTCCAGTGCACTTGCAGCGACAGCAGGTTCAAAAGGAGAGTCCTTAAATTAATAGGAGAAAAACCTTTTAAGATTTTTAAATATTTTTAAATCTTTTAAGATCTATGTTGAATATAGATAAACAGCCTCTGGCACAGGGGCATCCCTGGACCCCAATTTCACAGCCCAGATTTTTGGGATGTCCATCCTTTGGGATGCACCATGGTCCTTGTGTTCTGTGCTCCTCTCTTGGCACCTGTTGCTGACCACTGCAAACCAGGAGGGTTCCTGGCTCAGCCTCATGACTCATTTCCATCCTGATGGAACTTTTTTTTTGAAACCACAGCACTTGGAGCAGGTTGGAAATTCTTCAGTCCCTGTGGAGAAAATCTGTCAGCATCCTGGGATCATGAATAATAGCACTTGCTGCCTAATTGCTGTGAATGGCCCGGCTGTTTTGCTGCCAAAAACTTGTCAAGGTGAATTATTATGTATGAGGAGTATAATCTTGTCCTGCTTTTGTCTGGGATAGGGCAAGATGCTGTGAGATTTTGAAACTAATCTAAGTGTAGATCTAGTGTAGATGAACACAGCCAAATTAATCTCAAAGGATGGATATAGCTGAAGATTATTTTTATCAGCAAATAATAATATTTTATGCCATATCCTAAGAGGAAAAAAACCAAACCCAGCATTGAACAATCTTTATTTTCTAACCAACCTGGCCAAGTAATTTTCTTATCTATAGCATTGCATTTACTAGATTGATTGATTGTTCATATTCTTTGCCTCAATAAATACATTTTAAGATGTGTATAAAACATGTTACAATATCCAGGTTTTGATAAGGTCCAACATGTTGCTATGGAAATGCAGAAGGTCAGCTGAAAAATATTTGGGTTTCTTTATTTGAGGATAATTTTTTTTCTCTGTCTTCATTCATACTCCACTCGGGGAAATTTATATTTCTTACTGGAATGGATCAGGCCTTGAGAAAAGTTTTGTTAGTCCCTGATAATTCTGAATCAGCTTTCCTTTAAAAATCTTAGCCAGGTTAGTAATTCATTCTCTGTGTAACACTTCATTTTCTGTATAGAAATTCTATGCAGATCACATGGATGTCTCTGCACTTTCTCAGATCCAGCACAGTTTTCAGTCACAAATTACTTGAGGACTGAGGAAAACTTTTCCTATCTTTATTAACTTTTACGGGAAGAGAAATTCCAAATGCTTCCAGATTTGAAACTTCATGAGATTTAAAAAGAAATCCACCCAAATCATGTTTGTCAACACCACTCTAAAAGTTGCCAACTGCAGAAATGAAGAAAATACTCACAAAATTTCAAAAGTCAAGGAGGCATATTCTGTGAAGCCAGGAGCTTCACAGCTCAAGGTAAAAACAGAGGATTGCCCCATGGCAAGCACTGCAGAAAATAGAATCCCTCAGTGAGCCCAGAAGAATGAAAAATAGAGATATAAACAATAGCTGCAATCTGGCATTGCACTGCTACGATAATGGGGCACCATGTTTCCACTCAGGGAGAAACCAGAAATATTTAGGTCAGCTCTACAGGAGCAGGACTTCCATCAGCCTTACCCCAAGGATAAATGATGGAAATAACAAAAAACCAAGCTCACAGGTCAGCTGCACCTGGTTGCTGCTGAAGGGAAAGAAGCCTTTGAGACAAGACCTGCTATGAAACTCCGTGATTTAGGAAAAAACTGTTTCCATGTTTGGAGTTTGGAGGTTTGAGGCTCAGCCCAGACGTTACAGCTGAGGGAGAGGAGCAGAAAGGCATCAGCCTTGCTGTGAGGATTTCTCTGAGCTGCACAGTCATTGTGGGGCATCCTCCTCCTGTGCCCCTTCCATTTCTTTCTCTTCCCATCCCATTTCTCTTCCATTTATTTTTTCCATTTGCTTTCCACCTCTCTTTTCCCACTCCCACAGTACCCAGTGTGCTCTGCCCTGTGGAACTCAATGTGATGCATCCCTGTTCAGTGGAATTTTTTCAAGCGGGTTTTTTACAATTTAGATTTTTTTTTTGTCTTTTGTTTTCTTTTGTTGTTGTTGTTGTTTGTTTCTTTGCTTTTGTTTGTTCATTTTGTTTTGCTTTCTTCTGTTTTATTTTTTCTTTTCTGTTTTTTGAGCCCCTAAAGTCACTCTGAAGTTAGCTGGGTTCCAGTTACAATAGCAGTGAGCAGCACCTTTGAAAAGAGTTGTGGACAAACTTCCTGTACTTTTACTGCATTTATTCTAGCAGAAAAATGCATTTATTCCAGCTAATCTATTCTAGCTAATTTTATTTATTCTAGCTAATCTATTCTACTGTATTTATTCTAGATGAAACTAGAAACTAAAAACTAGAAACTAAAAACTAAATTCTAGCTAGAACTTATTCTAGCTGAAACTCACTGCACTCACCACCTTGCATCCCTCTTCTGTTTGTGGAAAGGGAGTTTCTAATCCACCTGTTTTCACCTGGAAACAAAAAAAATTATAAAATATCATCATCAGGTTTTGGGTTTCACAGCCCATCCTGTTCTCCTCTGCTTATGCTTGCTATGTGTGAGTAGAATTTGAAAATTCCACTTAAAATTCAAACAACAAGGAAAAAGAAAAATCAAAAACTGAGTGTCCTTCAAGTGGAAAAATGGAAATGTTTTGAATCATGAAAAAAACCCATTTCTATCACTTTAAATGCGTAACTATTTTAGTACTTCTAAATCATCCATACATTGATGTATTGAATGGAGAGATTTGATTTTAAAACGAATTTAAAAATTAGAAAAAATAAGAATAACTTAGATCCAGAAGGTGGCAAGAAGTAAATTTATCATGTGGAATTTGCAGCTATGGCCTGAAGTGAAGTTTTAGCAAAACTGTTTTCCCATAATTTTATTTGAATAATATTTGTACATTTATTCCGTTTTTAGAGCTGCTGTGTTTGGTTAAGTTTTAATTGATCATACCCACTCCAATAGCAACTCACACTAATTTTCTACTGAAAACTAGAGTAGGTCAAAAGTTTATGTTAATATATTGTCTTGTCCAAATTTTTTTAATGAAGAAATATTGAACTTTTAAAACAAATTCAATTTTCACTTTATTCTACTAAACTTTGTCAAAATAAAAATCTATTCCCTATTAAGAGTCAATTTTCAAGGGACAAATATTCAACATGACTAAGGAGGAGAAACTTCCATACTGCTACTTTTCTACTTTTCACAGGCTTTCAGAAATGGAATTAGATATAAATTGTCAGCTCATAAAGAATGTTTATTTGCCTTTTGTCAACTGTTCAAAAACTTTTCAATAAACTGTTTCAATAATCAACAGCTGATGGATATTTTAGTGCATTTTATATTCTGCTTTCAGTTGTATTCTGCACTCCTATAGGTAGGACTGTATGCTCTCATTATTATCTCTGCGTACACATAAAAAAGATTTTATTTTTATTGGATTGCAGTTTTGCATAAATATTTATATTTATTCCTCCAAGGTAATGAAAAAATTGATCTTCTGAGGTTTTCTGCAGACTGTCCAAGCTATTTATTAAGTTCGCACCCACTCATGTTGTGGTTAGGCCTCATCAGTTTATGAAAAGCTTTAAAAGATTGATAAACTTAACACCTATTAGACCTATTAGATGTTTAGATGAAATACATTCCAGAAGAACCTTCTAAGTTGCATTTTGGGGGAAAAAATTGTGCTTGGTGTATTTCTACTGCTTATTTACTTTCTAATTTACCATTATCTTGAAATGAAGATTCCTGTTAGTCTGAAAAAATAAAAAATAAAAAAAAGAAAAAGAAAAAAAGAAGAAAAAACAACCTTTAATTGTCATGCCATCAGAATCATGTAGCAGAAAAGAAATACATATATTTGGAAACCCAGCATGAAGCCACATTTGACCCGAATCCAGCGAGTACAAGGGAGTAAGGCACACAAGGGAATAAACAATCCTCCTCTTATAGACCTTTATTATACTTCTAAGAGGTTCCAACACAGAAATTCTGGATATAGAGAGAATCTGACAGGTTTTACTCCCACTGAGGTCAAAGAAAAGTGTTGCAATAATTTTAGTGAGCTTTTTAGTAATGTTTATCTCCCAGAGCATTGTGATTTCATGGCAAAAATCCATGGAAAAGGGGAAAATGGCTTTTGAAAGTAGAAGCAAGAAGCCAGAATTAACACTGGTGCTTTTACTTTTGTTTCCAAAAGCAGCTCCATGTATTCCACCTTCAGCATGATTAGGGATAAGAGAAATTGTTGATATTGATTATTGATCAATTATTTGTCTTGGACTCAGCAAAATGAAACATCTATAAATTCAGTGTGGATCTTTTCTGCTCACAGTTGCTGTATACAGAAATAGAAAAGTCCTTCTAATAATCAGATTTAATTGATTTTTTTTGTTTATTTCCTGCATAAACTTTAGTGTTTGTGTAGAAAAGTCCTTCTAATAATCAGATTTAATTGATTTTTTTGTTTATTTCCTGTATAAACTTTAGTGTTTGTGTAGATCCTGAGGTTCAAGTGGAAATAAAGGAAAAAAATAAAACAAGACGGTTACATGTGGATACGTCTTCAACACTTCTTAGCAGTGCTTTATTCTTGGTAATATGATAGTCCAAACCTTGGATTTTTCCTTCTGAGAAAGACAAAAAGCCTTTCTTCAATAAAAATAGTAATCTTCATGAAAAATATTTTAATGTATTGTTTTTAAAAAAGCTCAACCAGTTGGTACAATTAACTAATTGTTCAAATATCTAAAAATCATATATTTTTAAAAGAGCCTACAAATTTCTAGAGAAGTTTTTGCTTCCTCCTTCATGTTAATAATTGCTTGTAAAGATGTGCAAGAAGAAATTCCTTATCTGTTGAGGTAATCCAAAGGCTGCAGAAGCTAAACATGCTTCAGTTGATATTTCTACTTCTCAATATCAACAATTTTAGAAGGGAGCTGAAAAAGCATGGTGAAATCTGTTTTTCATCTCGTCAAGTTGAGTCTTTACACAACAGCATTATAGTTCATAACTATTACCTGAACAGGACACAGTGTTTATCCAGTTTTTGCTACAACTACTGAAATATTCCCAGAAGATTTTTTCCTTCCTTTTCTTCTTTTGTCATTTTTCCATTTTCTTATCCCCAAGAGAATGTGATCTATTAATAAAAAAAAGTTTTACCCTATCCATGTTTTTTTTCCACTTAAATCATGGTTTATTTCCAGAAAAGATATTAGGAACTGATTTTTAAAAAAATTCTCCAAATCATGCTTATTTTTCTCTCATGTGATCTCCTGAATATCACATGCATCCTGACAATTTGAAAAGTGTCTATCTTTTTCTTTCATGCTTTGCCTGTCTTCCATCAGTTACTTTTTATTCTCTGCAACTCCTCAATGCTAAAATGACACTTACCTGAATTTTATAAAGATTTTTATTCCCTGAGCTGTTCTTCAGGCTTGGGTCTTCTGGAGTATTTAAATAATATCTCACCATGGAAGTATCTTAGTGCCCCTCTGCTTCTTACTCTGTTGAAGATGGTTAAGAAATCCAACACTGAGAGCGGAAAATTTTATGAAATCAAAGTGAATTCTTTCAGAAAGAAAAAGAAAAAAATGAAAAGAAAAAGAAAAAGAAAAAGAAAAAGAAAAAGAAAAAGAAAAAGAAAGAGAAAAAGAAAAAGAAAGAGAAAAAGAAAAAGAAAAAGAAAAGGAAAAAGAGATTTTGTTTTGATCTTCTCTGCATAAGATCAGTGTTTAGGAGGCCCTGCTACAAATTGATAAATTCTCCAGTAGTCTAGAGAGGCATCAATGGAGTCCTTGAAGCCAAAACAACTAGTATTATAAAGAGAATGATAACATTATTATTGTTATTATAGTTGGCGTAAACACCTGGATGTGACAATACCAAATAAAACCACACAATAATACCCTGGGTGCAAATGTCAGGCAGCTGAGGTGACTGAAACTGAGACAAGAACAGCAGCAGCCAGGAGTCCACATATTTCACAAACATCGGGGCATGCCATGTGGGTAAAAATAACAATTTCATCATGTCCAAAAAACCTTGAGGCCATCAGAAAAAATTATCTATACAAACAGATTTGGGTGAATGCAAATCTTTCACTTCAGTGCCTTTGAAATTTATTTTTTTTCCGCACCAAAGGCACTTCCTAATTAAACATTAAGCTTGTTACTTAAAACAGTTTTAATAGGAAAAAGGGTTGTTAAAAGCCTTCTGAAGAAATGAAATTATTATATATTTTATTATTTTAATATATTGAAGGGTTTGGCCAAGAAGTGTGGGTCAGTCTTGGATGTATGGGAAGACATTTCCAGACTCAGCTGCAGGGAACAACAACAAAAAAAACTGGGAAAAAAAATCCTCTTTTAGCATCATAAATATTTTTCTCAATTTTTGCTTCAAGAACTTGCCTCTCTCTTGACTCCTCTGGCATGAAAACACACAATTCCTGCTCTGAGTGTCTTTCCAGACTGAGGGTGAAAAATAGAGGACAAGGCATGGAAATGTGTGAGTGTTCCAAAGGCGGCAGAATAACAGCTCTGATTTCTGGACTGGGTCTTAAAAGCAGAGCAACAAAGGAGGGGAAAAAGAGTGTTTCTCAGTAGTGTAATCAGAAAAACAAACAAGGAGTATGCAAAAGAGCTGTTTTAGCATGCTAAAAAGTTATTTAACTCCTTTATTCAGGCTTCAGAAAAAATTAAAACTCCTTCACAATTAAGAAAACACATGATTTTCAATTAAAGAAATAATTTTCCAAATGCCCAGATTAACTCCTTCAATCAACTTGGAATCACACCTTTGAAAGTGTTTTTGTGGCATGGGGATGGATGATGTCTCCAACAAATATAAAATTACAAGCATATCATTTTCTTATTGATGATGAAAAAAAAAGCTGAAATTTCTAACAAAAATGAGGAACGTTTGTGGAAAAAAAAAAAAATCTGATGAGTTCTAGCAGCCCAGAGACCCCACATATTGCAGAGAACTAAAGTGTAATATGAGAATTAAAATTAACATAATAAAAAAACCAAAAACCCCATATTCCTTTATAATCCAGTCCAATCAAGTTCAGTGAAGCCAACATCAGAAAAGTTAAGTCTGAGCTTAACATAATTTAATATATAATATATTAAAATACAGTATAAAACACATTGTATTAAAAAAATGCACAATATATTAATAAATATATATAATTAAATATAAATATTATAAAACATATAATAATATAATATAATATTATTAGAATATTATATCATATTATATAGTTAAAATTATATACTATGATGTTATATAATTAATATATTTTTAAAATAGTGTATATATAAAATATGCATAATAAAAAATATATATACAATATAGTAAAATACAGTATAGTAAAATACAGTAGTATACATTTAGATATTTCAAAATCTATACTACTATATATTAATATTTTAATATTAATATGTACTATTATGTAGTATATATACGATAAATAAATACTGTTATATATTAATACTAATAATCTATTAATATTTATATATTATATATTTAAAACTTAGCAGCAGGGATCAGACACAAAGCAGCAGGGGACTGAGGAGCCCCTGTGGTGGCAGTGAGCAGCCTCGGGCTCCGCTCACTGCTGGTGGTATTTTCTATTGAACCATCTCCAAGGACTTTTCCTGTGCTCGGTGTTTCTAAGGGTTTTCCCTCTTGGGTTTTCTTGCTTGTCTCCTGCACCTTTGTTTCTCCAAATTTTCCTACCCTGTCAGCAGCAGCCCCTGTCCAGAACTGGCTATAAAATATGAGCAAAGCCACTAACAGAACCAGAGGACACAGCCTTAAGCTGTCCCAAGGGAAATATAAGTTTGATATCAGGAAAAATTTTTTAACAGAAAGGGTGATAAAGTTCTGGAATGGCTGCCCAGGGAGGTGGTGCAGTCACCATCCCTGGATTGGTATAAAAAAAGCCTGGATGTGGCACTGGGTGCCAGGGTTTAGTTGAGGTGTTTGGGCTGGGTTGGACTGGATGATCTTGAAGGTTTCTTCCAACCTGGTGATTCTGTGTGATATAAAACAAAATATTTAATTATAGTAATATAATGTGTTACATAAATATGTCATATATTGTATATTATGTCACAAATAATATACAATAGAAAATTTCAATATATAAAACATATGTTGTAATGCATACTGAAATTCAACAAGAAGCCTAAACCCACCTTCCAAAGCTCACACTTTTATTTTATTTATTGTATAAAATTATTTATACATTTGTCAAATATACATATTATATAAAATTGTTATAGATTTATATAATATACATAAACCCTTTTTTACAAGACAATTGCATAGTGATATTAAAAGCTACAACTCCTCCAGAGAGGGGCTGATGTATAAACATCTAACTGCAATGTAGGAGCTGAAAGGTTTGGTCTGGTGCAACCTCGTGTTCCTCAGGAGATGCCAGCTCCAAAACCATCCCTGCAGAAAGGGGAGCGACAAGTATGAATGAGCCCCAGGGATCTGCCAAAAACCTGGGATCTCAGAAGGAACACAAACCAAGCAGCCACCAAACCCAGCCTTTTATTGGTGGTACCACTAGATGGTATCCATTCTCTAATTTTCCTCATTTTTTAAAAAATTTCTTTTTCCTTTTTTTTTTTTTTTTATTTTTCCCTGTCACATGCTTTGTCAACCTGCACTGGCACAAAAATGTTTATATTGAGTAAACTTAAGTACTTAGGTAGTGCAAGCAAGTGAGTAATTTATTAATTTTTAGTAATAAATTTGGGGTTTTTTGCTTTTGTTAGACTTCATCCTCATGACAATTCACACAAGAGGGGTTGGATGAGAACATCCACCACCTCTATTTCACCTGTTTGCAGCAGAGATCACCAGCCAGGAAGAAAAATATTGTTTTTTAAGTCAGCCAATGGATTGATTGTGGAGTTATCACCCAGCTGGCAATCACACTGCCCAGCTTGTGCTTTTTTGGCTCATCTAGCAACAGGTGGAATCTGCTTATTTTTACATTCTTTAAGGGGAGATTCTGTTTGAAATCAGCTGCAAATTGCATTAATGTGCTCAGCTCCTGCAGCTTTAATGGTTTTACTTGGAAAGCAGCTCTTTAAAGCCCCTCAGCACGAGCAGCACCAGGAGAAAAATCTGTGTTTCCCAGAGATCACACAAGTCTGTTTCCACTCCCAGAACTGCATCACACAAGAGCACTCGCCCACAAAATGACAGAGTGCACATTTTCTGCAAAATGCAGCTTCAGTAGCTCTTTTATCTTCTTGTAGCTGTATTTTTGAACTCTCTCTTCCCCATGCCCAGGAGTGATTTTTTTTAGTCCTGTGCTTTGCGTTTTCTCCATTAATGGGAAACCCTGCAGCCAGACAATGATTTGCTTCAGAAATTTGTGTTTCTCATAACAGACACAATGGAAGGGGTTAATCTGTCAGGTATCCTGGTAATAAAATAAAGGTTTATTGCACCTTCACTGCATTTTCAGTTCTGCCACTCTCATCTGAGCTTTAGCAAGGAAAAAGGGAGAGGAACTTTGGTAGGAAAAACTGGTGCAGCCCTGCTGCAGCCTCCTAAACCTGAGGATTGTGCACTCAACCACGCTTCAATCTGCTTCTCATTTTTTTTTGCTTTGTTTTCTTTCAAATACAGTTGCTCAGTGGAAGCATTTTTTAAATTCCTGAGAGCCAGTGTCACAGCCTACCCAGTATTCCTCCTGATCTCACTTGCTTACCCAACTGATTATTCCCTCCTGAATAATCAGCTTTTCCCAATGGATCTTTCCAAGTGGATTTGGAAATCCAATTTTGAAGGAAAGATGACTTCCAGTGTTCTAGCATAGCCAGGTGTATGTGAGGTGTGCAAACAGACACAGATTTTTTTCTTATCATCGGTTGATAGGAGAGAAAATGGGTAATAAAACCATTAATTCATTATATTAAAAAGAAGTTGTCAGTTAAAAGGAGGTTTTGCAAATAACTTGTACTGGAAGAGGTTTTTCATGTTTCATGAAGAATACTATAAAGTATCAAAAATACAGTTTTTCTGTGAGTTGTCCAGGACACGTGGATTCATTATTTACCATCCTTTGGACTTCTTTGTAGGACATATACACCATATACACCTCATCTCATCCTGAGACCAGCAGGAGGAAAAAATAAGTAAAAATTAAACTCAAATTAATCAATATAAGGTAACATCTTCTAAGCAGTTCTGACAAAATCTTTTTTTCTCTGTGATTGCAACCCTCAGCTGATTTCTCACTGTCTAATAACACGCAGGCGGCAGCTAGACCTTTTCCTGCAGCTGTATTACATATGGAATATTTTTTCTTGGACTTTTTTTTCCCCCTGACACCTAAGAAGTACAACTACTTACTTTAGGAGGTAATATTTGTCACACTTATTTCTCCATCCAGCTGCTGAGCTTCATAAATTTGTAAGAACTCTGCATCTGCAAGAGTTTTTCTCTTTCTGTCAAGTTGGTCTGAAATTGGCTGGTAGGTCAATAAGGATGTAAAGTGACTTACAGCAAGACAGACAGATAGATGCAGCACGTTGCAATTTTTCCACTGGTTTTGGGATGAAATGCTGAGGCCGGGCTGCCATTAGAGAGAAAATTACAAGTAAACCAATTTTTTTTTTAAAATCTGGGGGTAAACCAAGACCCCAACAGAACTGCATAGCTGGGGTGACTTGGAGCTGGCTGCTGGGCAGGTGAAAACATTTTCTTGGCATGTGGGGCCAGGCTTTGGTGAAAATGGAGCCCAGATGGTGCAGAGTCAGAAATAATAAACTGCAGTTGATGCAAGGCAAGGAACAGTCCTGCCAAAAATTTATTTTTTTTCTTACAGGAAGAGAGGAACGAGAAGGAAGTTAGAAATTCCTTTTCTCCTGGATGGAACAGCTATGCCTACATCTCTGTGTTAAGCCACAGCTGGTCTCCTTCTGTTTCTCTAAGCTCTGATTACCAGCATAGCTCAGCTTCTGCAAAAATCATATTCATCTGGACAGGTGAGGATTTTAAGCTCTAATTCAATTTATTCAATGCCAATCACTCCAGAACCTAACTAAGCAATGTCTTGGATACCTTTGGAATTAAGAGGATTTAGGAAAAGAAGATATACAAGATTCTGCAAATTTGGATTGATTTTAGAGATCATAAAAAAAAATAAAATAGAGAACTCTTCATTACTTAAAGTAGACTTTGGTGTAAGCTATACTTCAAAGTAACCAAGTGATTTCCTGCATCTGTGGGATCTAAATTCATTCATTTGGCATTAATCTGGCCTGTGGATTGCAAGATTCCATACAGCAAATTTGCATCAAACCCAGCAGAAAGAGCGAAACTATGATATCTGCCACTGCTCAGAATCCTCTCTTAGCTCCTTTTCCACCAGTAAGCTATGGAATTATACACAGGGAAAAGGAACTATGTAAAAGATAATTTCTGATTTTTTAGTCCATAAGTACTTTGTGTGAAGATTCAATGATGTGCTCCAGAACTGCAGGTTTCAGTGCATTTTATGCATTTCTGAAAGTTTTTTATTCAAGGCCAAAAGATCAAAGTGCCCAGAGGAAGTCCTTGGCCATTTACCACTTGCATTTCTTGAGGATAAATAATGCTGATGGGTGATCCAGGGCTTCCAATATGGAAACAATTCATATGTTGTGCTTTGTAAGGGAGCTGAGTGCATACCAGAAACAAATAATCTGTATTTATTTGATGTGTTACTCCTCCTGGATAACCTGACACAGCTCAGAAAAAAAAAAAAAAATTAATATCATGGACCACAAAGGCTTTAAAAAGTCAGTCTGTACTCTTCCTCCCTCTGAACAAAGGTGGGAGATTTCTCCTCAGCATGCTTCAGCCCTGTGCCAAAATGTTTTACTTGGCCATATTTGCCCTAAACATCTTTTGGCTGTCACCTGTGGGTCTTACTGACAATATTCTCCCAGTGCTCACTTAGGTTGTTCATGATTTTTGGGATGGAATGTCCAATCTGACCATGGCTAGAATTAGAGGGAAAACAGCCTGGAAAAGGTAAAATTTGAAAAGCTGCTTATGCCAGAGCAATCCATGAATCCCAATAAATTCCAAACTCCAGTTGTGATGTGTGACACAGACTACATGAAAACCTGGAGGAGATCTGATGTGTGCAGTCCAATAAGGAAGAAGATTAAGAGGTGATTTGGGCTGTTATTGTCAAAGAGGACATTACTTCTATTCCTGTTCTGCTTTATTCAGAAATTGGTCAAGGTCTGATTTTATCTGACTTTACAATCCGTACAACTATATGTAAGTCAGGTCTGCATTCTGTCACACACATTTGTGTACCTGTTCACTCAAGTTTTCCTGAAGCTTCAACATCTTGGTTTTTTAGGCACTTTTGGAACCATTAGATTTTAATTTTGTGTTAGGAAATATAAAGCTTACTGGAGTGCTTCATTACGTGAATGGTAATGTAATATACTGGTAACAAAAAAGAACTTAGATTTCATGTTTGGTATGCCCTGGGTCATGGTGGCTTGCCTTGGACATGTAATATAATCCCCCCCTTCTCTTAATTATCCTCTCATTTCCATGTTTAGGTGTTTGTGAACATTGCAAATATGCTCTTCTTAGCAGCTGTGACAGCTTAAAATAGAAGAAGAACCCAACAGAAACCCACAACAAAACAAGTCCACAAAATCTGCAAAAGGAGGGGTATCTTTCACTTGCCAGCTTCCATCACTGGAAGCAAATAAATGAATTTTCAGGCACAGAAATCTTACATCTCCCATGTGTAAATTCAAATTATACCATTTGCCAGTACTGAAAGAGATCTGGACATGAATTCTCACACAAAATCCCTCTTGAATAATTTTCCTGAACACCATAAAATGGTTGGGAAAATAATTTTGTGTGGAAATAGGGGACTTGACAGAAAGGACCAGACCCTCAGTTGGCATTACCCTCACGCTTAACTTTTATTACCAATAACTGGGTCCAATATATTTACTCAGAGCTGTTCCATCAGGCCTTCCTGCACTGCTGAATGCACGTGGATGTGTTTACACAACACTGTCCCAGTCTCTCCAAGGGAATATTCCAAATTAACTACATGGACTTGTTCTAACAGAGCCCTTTAAAAACTCCAGAAAAGGTTTTCCTGAAGAGGCATCACACAGTATTTCATCCAGTCAGATTTTTATTCTGCTAGAGGTGCTTTTTTTGTTTTTGCAAAGTTTTTAATTTTTAGACTCTTGGCATTGTTGGAATTACATCTTTATATTTCATATTTATAAGCTTGACTTTCATGGAGACAACAGAGCTTCTCTGTGGATTAGATTTTCCATTTAAAGAACGACCACATTAGAAGAGAAGCCTGAAAACTAAAGTAAACACCTTTTATTATTGTTACAATGCAAGAACAGAGGTTGTAGAAGTTCTGTGTGCTGAAGAAGAGAAGGGATGCATAGAAGGCAGAAGACAGCAAAAAGGAAAACAAAAGTTACTTTTTTTTTATTTTGTTATATCTACTATATCAATTCCTGAGTTTTTGTGGGTATCCAACCTAGCCTGTATCCCAAGGAGCTGTAGTGCCTCAGCATCATAGAGTCATGAAATTTTGTAATTTCTCCCTGTGGAGAGCTCACCCTTAATTTTTCCTGATGGGATTTGCCCTGCAGCAAGAGATGTACTTGTTCTGAAGGAATGAATTTCCCTCACTGCAACCCAAGAAGAACCTGGATCCATTCATTTATGCTTTCCCTGCTAGATGTCACGAATCCCACTTGCAGTACTCTCTAAATGCAATTCTGTGTGGGTGAATTTTTACCCTTCATTAAGATGAATTTACACCACAAGGATAAATGAAGCTCTGGGGGAGCACCATGATTTCACCCACTTTGTTGTAGCACCACTTATAAATATGACATTTAAGATGGTGCCTCCCTGGACAGCTGGGCTGATCAGGATGGCCTGTGCAGAAAAAGGGCTCAAAATGTTCAGTGCTTGCCTCTGTGTCCATAAAAGGGTGACTGACAACTCTTTAATCTCATTTTTGCCCTCAAGCCAGATATTTATTTTCATCTGGCATCGCTCTTGGCTGTCACTGCAGCAATTGTGGCAGACTTCTGCTGCAAATTTAGGTCTGGTCAACCCACGTCCCAACCCTCCCTGGAATTCCCATGTCCTTGAAACTCTAAATAAAACCCTCTACTGCTACATTTCTTCTTGACTTTCTCTCCAACCTTACTTTCTTCTTCATGACTTCAGGGGCACACTGCTCTTCTTCAAAACTCAACCACCAAAGAGAAAACTCCAATATACAAAATTTATAATTTTTTTCCTGGAGATTTTCAGTACTTTGGCTCTTGTTTCTGGAGTTCTTCTTTTTGTTCTCCTTTCAAACACTGACCCCTCAGCAGCAGGAGTGGAGGTTCCTGCTCTTATCTTGGTGCTGCTCAACTCCCTCTCTCTGCTCTGGGTGCTTCAAACAGCTCAGCTCCATCCCACCCTCCACAAAAGCACTGCCACAAGAACAAACAGAGCCTCGGGGGCCACAGAGGCCAAGGTGAGGCCCGTGCTCTGATCCCAGCCCTTTGGATGCCGTTTTATTGCTGTAGCTCCTTCAGAAGTAGGGATGGAATTGGGAGCAGGATCCCAGCCTGGATCCAGCCCTCTCTTACAGAGCTAGGAGATGATTCCCTTGAGATTTTGGCTGTTTCTTCAGTCTTCCCTTCCTATTCAGAGGTGTGCATTCTAGGAACGTAGCTAGCCTTGGTGGCAGTCAAGAGGGAATTATTTTTGTGTGTGTTTTTCCATCCAAGCTAACCTGGTTCAAAACACCCTGCCTGGATCAGTGCTTCACATGCACACCCTAAATGTCCTCAGGACAGGCTGAGCACTTACCACTGCTGCATAAAACAAAGTTTTTTTCACTGAAAACACTGAAGAAAGAATATTTTCCACAAGTTTTTTTTCTACCTCACTAGTGGGACCTGTACCATCTTCCCAGTGTGCATCCCTCCCTTTGTGTCTGCACTGCAAAATGAAGTCAGAATACATGCTCTCCAGTAATGAGAGCTTTTTTTTCATTTGGGTTTGGGTTATTCTATTGCTTTTTTTGTGATTTTTTTTGTTTGTTTTGGGTTTTTGTTTTTTTAGTGTTTATTTTTTGTTTTGGTTTGGTTTTTTGTTTTTGTTTTCTATGTGAAATGCATTCCTCTTTTACCTAAACCAGTTAACCATTAAGCAGTGATGAAAACTTCCAAGATATGCCTCCATTCTTTTTTTTATTTTTAATTCACCACAGGTATGAGCTCCTCCAGAGACTCAGAGTATTCTGTCACCTGTCTGGAAGACATGGATGCAGAAATTAAGGCCAGCTCCAGAGCCTGGTGGAGATGAGACTCCACACACATGCATATTTTAGTGGAATCCTAAACTTTTGGGCTTGAATTTGGGTAGATAGAGCCTGGCCCACCCACAGATAACTTTTCATCTTGTCTCTAGCAGAAGGAAAACTCTTTTTTGCAAGAAAAATAGGTGAAAATGTGAAATGAAATATGGGGTGAAAGAATTCTCTGGAGACCCCAGGCAACACAGGAGCTTGTATGTGCTTTTATCCACTTTCTTTGACACCTCATTCACAGTGCCTTGCTGCTCTGGCCCCACACTGCTTTTCCTGATGTTTTCTCTTTTCATTTACAGTTATTATTTTCATTTTATGTATGGTTTGTGCCATGAGTGGAAGAAGTATGGGGGAAAAAAGGGCAATATATGTGTCAGGAGTAAGTCTGGCGGTAATTTATTGGTCTTAAACCATCCATGCACTCCTGTTGCTGTTGGGATGCATGGAGGCAGTCAGCTCTAGGACACAGCAGGTGATGCTCTGACTCCCGAGAGAAATAAAGAGAATTAACATGGAGCTGCACATCATTTTTCTACTGTAGGCATTTCTCAAGCCACCGGGGTGAATTTAGGGGCAGTCACATGAGAACCGAGTGAGCTCTGGTGTTTATTTTACACCCTGAAGGGCAGCCCCAGCATAAAATGCTTTATTTTTCACTCCCAAAATTCACAACATTCGGGGTCTAACAGGGTGCACTGGTAGAACCCAGATCAACAGCATAGGAGGGTAGGAGACAGCAACAATTCCAGCTCTGCTCAGAAGGAAAGGCACACTTCTGTTAAAGGAAGAGAGGTCAGAGTTTGCTTCCTAAGAATGCACAAAATAAAGAGGTGTGGGATCAGTGTGAGTTACCCTGAAGAGCAGTCTGTCAAATCTCCACACCGAATCAATTTCTTTTTTCAAAAAGAGGAATTTAACTGATTTTCAAAACAATCTTACACACTTACAAAAGATCTTACACTCGTTTCCAGTTCCTTCACTTCCAAATAAATCAATGTTTGACTGAGACTCTAAATCAGCACAGAAAAGGAGGAGAAGAGCAAGATTTCCTTTTTCTGATATCCAAAGCAGGATATATCCCATCAATGACAGCTCAGCTTAGAAAGCTCTGGAAAACTCAGTCTTGCACAAAACACAAAACAGGGCCACAAGTGTTATTTCTTACAATGGTAAAATTCAGTTTCTAGGCTTTTTTTTTTTTTGCCTCACTCTTTCTTTTCTTTTTGGATTTGCTTATTTCCGTAGCATTCCACTGCTTCAGAAATAGTCATAAATTGTCATGGCCCAAAACCATGCCTGGGGCTGATTCCAGCCACAGAACATGAAGGCCCACTTCTCCAAGTGCTGTGATTTCTCAGGAATGCTGGCCTTGTACTGGTCAATAATGGCTGTAGGGAAAAAACCAAAACAAACAAACAAACAAACAAACAAACACCCCCCCCCACAAAAAAAAAAATTAAAAAGAAAGACAAATTATAACCCAGATGGACCCAAGCCTGGAAAAGCCAAATCTTTCATTCTTTGAGGCAAACAAATTATTTCCTTCCATGATGTTGACTTGTGTTGATTGCAACAGCCACCCAGACCATCCTCTAGTATATTTGAACAAATTATACTGGGTAATGATGAAGCAGTTGAAAAAGGAAAAAAAAAATCCCAAAAAAAGTGATAGAATTTACTCCCCTGGGATACAGTGCTAATTATTTCTGCTCATATGGATCTCACAGAAATATATTTAATGTTAAAGAGACACTGTGGATAAAAGACATGATTATATCAAAAAAGGCAAAATATAGAAGGAAGGAAACATGAGTGCATTGGCTAGCGAGAGAAGATCGTCTATCACAGGGCTCACAGCTCAGCCAAGATATTTGTGCCAGCTATTCTGCTGCTTTATAATTAACAAAGGAAGAAATAGATTGAGGGTTTGGCTCGGAGCTGTTATCTTTCATATGTTAACAATTTCAGGGATTTTTTTTTTTTTCCTTCTGCTCTTTAGGGCATGGGGAGGGAAGGGGTGCTAGAGCATGGAGAAGGCAGCACTGTTCTCTGGACCAGCTCAGACCCCTGGAATCCATCCCAGCAATATCAGTTTGGATCAGGGGGATGGCTTTTCAAAAAGCACAGTCTTGACAGAACTTGGCAAGAACAAAATGCATCCAGCAGATAAATTCTGGAGCATTTTGCCATTGATGCCTTAAACCTATCACAGTGAAATGCCAAATAATGAATGGCAAGGTGCTTGTGGCCACTAAGATTGGCTCGTGGCATTTGGGAACATTGTGGGTGAGAGCACAATTTTGCATCCTCACAGTCACTGAAAGAATTTCCCACTAAATTATGATTTTTTAAAATTTTATTTTGTGAGCACTAAAGTACATCTAAGTCCTCAGAGGCCAAGAGCATGCTGGTCTTTAGGCACAAATCACTTAAATGATTTTAAAATGGCCAGTTGATAGTTAATGATTTCCCAAGGAGGAGCCTATATTTTCTGTAATTTCAGATCTCTAGGCAAGGCAAAATTGTCATAAAGTTTGTTAGGAAATTTGGTCTAGGAAATACAGGTCTCTGCATCAAGTAAATGTCCAGCATGCTCAAATATAACACCCCAAAAAAGCACCTAACCGACAGAATATAAGGAATAATAAGATACACTGAATGTTATCATCATCTTAAGAAACAACCATTTAAGTTTAGTAACTATTTACAAATAAAAACAAAGAAAAAACAGGATTAGCTTGTGGACAGCTAACACAGATATTCTATTTCATACATAAACTGAGGAGAATTTTTTCACTGATCTAAGTCATCTGTTCTTTAAAACAATAAGATTATTCAAGATCTAATTCTCCCTTTACCTGCATAAAATAGGATAGTCTCAAAATTCAAACCCTGTGCATCTCCCTGATCCCTGCTGCCTCACAGCCTCAAGGATTTGTTGCCACAATGCCACCTGCACACCAAGAGAAAGAATTTCAGAGTTTTCAGTTAAAGGGGAAAATCTTAATGAGTTTTGTACAGAAAAATATTTGGACTCTGATGCCAGCAGAGACATGGAGCTGCAGACAAATAGGCCCTGCTTTCTTGGGCTGATTAACCCATACATAGAAATGGCAAAAAACCAATATTCTGTATAAAACTCACAGTCCATTCTTTGCTGCACATTGCATGGCATTCAGAAACACCCATAATATTATTCATGGAGACAAAACCCCACAGTTTTGGGAGAAAAAGCCCCAAGCCTACAGTAGGTGGAATATATATTTTTGAACAAACAGTCTGATATTTAAGGGGTTTGAACTTTTGGCACCAGTCAAAGTAAGTTTGCTATTATTTTCACTTTCTCTTATGTCCTGAGACTGATCTGCTTATTTAAGTCCATACAGTAAGAGAGGACAGAACTTGTATTATTAGGTTTCCAAGTTGTAGTCTTCTGATTTCACCAGTTGTTGGGTGTTTTCCTTTGTGATTTATTTTTGTTTCTTTGGTTTTTGTTTTATTTTGTATTTATTTCTTTGTGGGTTTTCTCAGTGAGTTTTTTGTTGTTGTTGCTGTTTTTTTGGTGTGGGGTGAGATTTCTTTGGTGGGGTGGGGAAGGGGGCTAGTCATCACCTTCTCTCAAACTACCAGCAACTTCATTAACACTATTTTAAAATGTGATAGAATGTTTTTTTGCCTGGGTTGAAAGAGATTTTTTTTCCTTACTGGGTGATGGAAACATCTGCCCAGTTCTCAAAATCCAATCCTTTTCCTTTTCCTTTTCCTTTTCCTTTTCCTTTTCCTTTTCCTTTTCCTTTTCCTTTTCCTTTTCCTTTCCTCCTGTACAACCAGGGAGAAAATTTGCTTTCACGGGGAATTAGAATTTAAATATTAATAAATATTATAATAAATAAACATTTTGTTTGGATGCAGCTATGCTGTCATTTAGGTTCCAGTGCAAAAATGGGGTTTGTGCTACCCCTACTAAGTCATAGTGGGGCTAATATTTCATCTGGTTCAGCTCTGCCTTTCAAGCACACCCAAGACGTTTCTCCCCCATATTTTCAAATTTGAAAAATATTGCAAACATTCCTGAAATAAATTGGGGAATTTTTAAATATAGAGCTAATGCGTCAACAACTTTTGTGGCTGTTTTTGCACAGAAAGAAAAAAATAAGAGTCAGAAAGAATTTTTTTCTTTTCATTTTCTTTTTTGAGAATATTCACTGCATTTATTTTTCTAGTCCTTTCTGTCCTCCTCTCTGCTGATAAAGCGCACCACCATGCTCACAGTGGGCAATGTTTTCATCTTGTTAGGGTGGACAGAGAAATTAAGATGCCTTGTTCATTTCCTGTGCAAATGGATGGAGAAATGTGAAAAAATGCTGTGCTAGAAAGAATTCTGAGAGTCCACAAAGACCTTTCATTTAAAATAACATTGAAGGAAAATTGCTAAACTTACACTACCCTCTGGTAAACTCTAGTTAAAAAATGAAGACAAATTATTTTTTTTTTTACTTTTCACCTAGGTTGGTTCCACTGACATTTGTGTTGATGTGCATGTATTCAATTTTGTTTCCCATTGTAGTTTATTCCTGGTAAGAAGCCAAAAAAGCCTGTGTTGTTTTCTGCCTGTTGTGCATAATTTTCTGTGCTGATGAGTACCTGGGATTTGAGGTATAATTCAAACATGGCTGTGGTTAAATTCCTGTCCACTATTTAAAGGTTTTTGAATACAAGTTTATTCCAAGTGCTTTAATTAGTCTTTATACATATTTCCATCAGTTAAATAGCTTCTAAAAATCAGTTATATTAACATTAAAACAGGAGACAGATACATTAAAAAAAGAAGAGGAAAACTAGAAAGGTAACAAAATTTGCAAGTTTGCAAAATATAATTCAGAATCTTGCTTTCATTATATGCTAACATTTTGTCACATTTACCCCTCTGATTTGCTCTACAAAATTTGGCTTCAGTTAAAACATCGGGTTAGCAGTGGGGAATCTAAGTAAAAAAAACCCAACAAAACAAAAAAACCAAAGAACAAAATAAAAAAACCACCAAACCCCAAAAAACACACACAAAAAACTACAAAAGAATCCCCCCAAACAGATAAATTGAACACACCATTGCACAGAGCACAAGGAAATCTCTCTAAAATGGATGAGAGCCATAAAATTTTGTGTATCTTGCTTGTGTCTTCTGTTCAAGAGCACATTATGGCTCTGTGTTCTTGGTTTTGATGTATAGATTTAAGTCAGACTGCACTTATGTCAACTGCCCTGATTTATGCTCGTGACATTACTTGGGAGTAATCTCGCTCGTATCAGTGATTGTTCCAACGATCATTTGAATTATTGCAGGGAGATAAAGATATCCCTGAAGATAATCTCCTTCCAGCTGGGCCTGTAAGGAGCAACCCGCAGGTCTTGGGAATTGTATTTTGAGAAATAAAGTAATTCACATGTGCCTCGCGCTGATTAAGAGCCTGGCTCTTGGATTTTAAAGGAATTTGGCTTATTTCATTAGCTTGCATAGCATAACAATTACAGATTTATAACAATAGCATTGACAAAAATGCACTTCAACCTTTAAAAAAAATTTTAGTATAAAACCTGCGAACAAATCATAGCTGCTCATGAGAGTAAAAGCATTATCTGGAGTTTAAGGGGGAAATCCACCTTTTTGACTATAGAGCCAGGAATGATCCCCCCTAAAATTCCAAAGCTGTGTCATCAATCCACCCCTCCAAGGCACAAAACTTGCGCTGACACTGCAGCCCTGGGTGGGTTGTCAGGGATAATTTGACGTCCCTCTCGATGGAATGATGGCTGTGGTGTCCCTGTTGAAAAAAATAGAAAAAAAAATGCAGGAAAAAAACCCAGCAAAAAGGCAAATCTCCATCAGAGAACCAGAGACTGATCCTCAGAGGCCAGAGAAGGATTTAATTTCATTATTTTACTCCTTTTTGTAGTATCAGAGGGGCTTGAAGGTGGCTGCTTGATACAAACAGAAGTCAGGATATTTGGGGAATCTCACAATAGTTTAAAAAAGGTTTCTCCCCAGCTTTGTGCTCTGTTACAATTGTTGTTAGTTCTGGTTCTTTGGCCCTCCCAGGATTATACAAACCTTGAATTAACTAGAAATGATGTCTGCACATGCTGAAAACTTAATATTTCTGCAGAACAACACCAGGTAGGCTGAGCTGCAGTCAGGATTACATCAGGAAGGTGTTCACTTGTTTTTCCTGAACCTGCCAGATTTAAAAGACAGTTTTCCCTCCATCAGCTTGGTCACTTTTAATGGCTCTGTAAAACTACTAAAATTTTGTCAGAAACGTGTCATTCATATTCCAAAAATGACCTGAGTTTCTGCTTGGGGTAGTGGTGAATATACACATAAAATTTACTCCAAAGCTTTAAATGCAGGTATCTTATTTTAAAACTTTATCAGCATTACTTGCCACTAGTGCTTCTGGTATTATTTGGCTCTGTGTCCTGTGGACCTTGCTTTCATTTTGGTTGGGAAATGAGGTTTGTGGTTAAGATGGTTAAATTAAAAGAGATGAAAACTCATTTTACTTCCCACCATCCCCATTCACTGCATTGGTGGATATCCAGGTTCCTCTAAATTCATTTATTTCACGCTGTAGCCAGGGCAGTCTTTATCTTCCCCTGACAAAGGAAGGCTGACTTCCATCTCCAAGGTGCCTTTGTAGCACAAAATAACTGCATTTTCCTTTCCACCTTCTTCAGGGGGTTTCACTAATAGTGGATAAACATCTGCCCTTGTACACCCAATATGGTTTTAGAGGTTCAGCCTCTGCCTGACCTGCAGAGAGGAGGAACCTGTGGCAGTCCTGCCAAGGGATCTCTGCTCTCACAATCAATAGCCCATTAAATTTTTCATTCTGAGGTCCCCTGTCGAGACACCAGTGATGGCTGGGGAAGGAAGGCAGCAATTTCACTTTTATTTTACAGCTATTTTACCTGCGCACGTCTTTTTCCTCCTGCCATCTCTTCATTCCTAGGGATATTTTTGGTTTCTTGCCTTGGGAACAAACACATCGGTTCTTTACACATCTCCTGGAGTTTTTTCCTCTTCTCTTAAGAAAATTGATTTTCTTTTTTAAAAGCATTGTTAAGGTCGTGTCAGGCTGCTATCTTGTACTTGTTACTTCACAAAAATACAATCTCTGGGCCACACAAAATAGTCTAAAAGCTTTCTGGGAGCTGGAAAATGGGAACATTCTGAGTGGTTTTTTCCAATACCATTCTACTAATGGCGCTGTTAGGCCTAGAAAATAATATCCATTTCCTTTTGCAAGCAATCTGTGCTTACATAAAAGCCTTCTTCACTGTTTTTTCTCTCTTCTTCTTTGTTGTTTTGTTGGCTTTTGTTGGTTTTTTTTTTTTTACCCTAGAGGAAAGCTAGAGCTTCTGGGTGTTTTACAGTGAGACCTCCTTGTACTCCTTGAACAATGCAGCAGAGATTTTTTATAATGAGAGTGAATATGAAGGCATCCCAGGTCCATACTAAGCATTTAATTGAGATTTTAATGGCATAAAGTCTCTTTCCTTTTGAGATGATTGTAAAATGTTGGGAAAAAAAGAAAATTAGCTCCAACTTTGAGAAAGATGGGGGCGGTAAATCTTTTTTGCTTACACGTATGACAAATTCTACAGGAATAGACGTCTTCCTCCTCTTTCTCCCTTCAAAGGTGAAACAAACAAACCTGAATAGGGATTACCTCACCATCTGACATTTGAAGCTGGACACTGTTTCACAAGCGCAGACTTCCCCTGTGCCAGGCTGTGAGCTCAGCTGTGGGGAACAGGAGCACAGGGACGGCAGCGGCCACTGAGTCAGGACAGACACAAACAGCAGTGCCAAGATTTGGGCATCTGTGCCCTAACAAACAGCATTTTACTTGGATATCTGTAGCATTGTGTGTTTTATACGGGTTTTATTGTAAAGTTGGTTATGTTTTATAAGTTTATGGTTTGACCCTCGGTTCCCCCCATGTTCTCCCTCATAATGGTTTGTTCCCGAGTTGTTTGTCCCTTGTTTTCCCGCCAGTGACCTGTCCATCATTGTAACCAACCCCCCCCCCCTTTATTTCAAGAATTTTCTATGTCAATCATCCCTTACTTAAGATATGATTTATCTCCCGAGCCTTTTCCCTCCCCTGTGCCATTCTTATCGGTTCAGTTGTGTCCCTCGCTTGTCCCCTGGGCTTCATTCAATGGTGGCCGCGGGACGAGACTGCAGATATCTGATGGTCCAGCCGTGCTTTATCCTCTCTCTCCTTCACCTGTCTGCCCCTCTCTGAAAATACATATCACACGGGTGAGGGCACACCTCGAGTGCTGTGTCCAGCTCTGGGTTTTCAGTTTGGGCAGGAATTTGGGACACTGGAGCGTGTCCAGAGGGGGCTATGAGGCTGGTGAGGGGCTGGGAACACAAATTCTGTGAGGAAAATCTGAGGGGGCTGGGGGTATTTAGAGCAAAGGAAATGACCTTATCACTCTATACAGATCCTGAAATGTGATTGTTCTCAGGTGGGGTTGGTGTCTTTCTCCAGGCAGCAACTGACACAATGAGAGTTCACAGTCTTAAGCTACACTGAGGGAAATTTAGGTTGGATATTAGGAACAAGTTGCTTACAGAAAGAGTGATAAAGTTCTGGAATGTTCTGCCCAGGGAGGTGATGGAGTCACCGTCCCTCAATGTGTTTAACAAAGCCTGAATGTGGCACTTGGTGACAGGGTTTAGTTGAGGTGTTAGGGCTGGGTTGGACTTGATGATCTTGAAGGTCTCTTCCTGTGACGGTGTTCACAGGGGTATGAGGTTGAGGGAAGAGATGAGGATTTGACTCCATGTTTCAGAAGGCTTGATTTATTATTTTATCATATATTTTACATTAAAAGTATACTTAAAGAATAGAAGAAAGGGTTTCATCAGAAGGCTAGCTAAGAATAGAATAGCAAGGAATGATAACAAAGGTTTGTGGCTCGGCTCTGTGTCCGAGCCAGCTGACTGTGATTGGCCATTAATTAGAAACAACCACATGAGACCAATCACAGATGCACCTGTTGCATTCCACAGCAGCAGATAACCATTGTTTACATTTTGTTCCTGAGGCCTCGCAGCTTCTCAGGAGGAAAAATCCTAAGGAAAGGATTTTTCAGAAAATATCATGACATCTTCCAACCCAGTGATTCTGTGATTATCATTGATCTGCTGATTCCTTCTGCTGAAGCTGACAGCACACACTCCTTGGATTAAGGGAGTTCAGGATCAGCCTTCCCTCGCTCACCCCTCAAACATCTGAACCCAGCAGAGGTGTTTGGCTTGTTGGTTTTGACTTGTTTTTATTTTTCTTCTGTGCTCAGCCTACAATGAGAGCCAGCCTTTCAGGTGGGATGGACAAACAGACCTTCAGCAGGAAGAAGGCACATTAAAAAATGTGACTCACTGGCTGCTTGACAGCCTTGAATGGTGGAGGTGAGGGGAAAGAAGGCAAATATGTACACTACTATGTAGATGAAAAAAAGAAACATATGTCATGTATGAGATTCACCCGTTCCATGCAGGCAAGGTGAGGCCAGAATCAATATTGGCATTAGGCAATAATGAGATATCCCTCATGGAACTGTGGTAGTTGAGGCCTGGTAATGTCAAAGTGTACATGAAATTGTGAGCACACCAATGTGCAGGAGCCTGGTTTATTGTGACACACTCTTGCATTCTTGGAGAGGATCCTTACAGTGGGGCAACAACATTTCCCCCCTCCTCTCCTGTGGTATTCAGAATTTTCCCTTCACTATGATTTATTCTATCACAAAACATCCATAAAAGGCCAACGTGGCTTCTGTTGTTGACAGATGGTGACAGAACGGTGAGGAAAGAAAACAGCCCCATCAGCCTCCAGCAGGGCATCAGAGAGGGAAACAAGAAGCAAATATATTGCAAATATGTTGTGGAACCATTTGAAAACCCCAGTCATACCGAGGTCAGTATCTCTAATCACATTTCTACAACACCAACACCAGCCTGAAGTGCAACCTACGAAAATATCCTCACAGCTCAGGTGAGATGTACATTGTGCTGCAGGTACTCTGAGAAGAGAATGGGAAGCAGCTTCACAGAGGCATTTATGAAGTACTTAGCCCTTCACATGAAGAGAAGAAATTGGATTATTTTTGTAGGAGAGGATGCAAAGCTCACTGTAGCAATTCTTTCTCTCACAGGAGTTTAGGTCTGAGTAACCCCACAAACTTTATTTGAATATTTTTTTTTTGCCTTAGAGTGAGCTTTCTTCTACACAATGAGAGCCTTAGATGGGTGTTGCAACTCTTCAAGTCCCTTTCCAGCAGGATTAAGTGTTCTCTTCATACAAAACTCAAACTGGGGCCAAAAAAACAAATGAGAGGAGCACCACCCCTATGAGCTGCCCGTGATGCAGCATTTCTACTCGTCCTGCTGTGATCTCAGAAATCCCTTTCTTTCAGATGCAGCAGGTCCGTCCATGGTGATCTTTCTTTCAGCAGATGGATGCCACACCAGCTTCATCCACTGACTTTGTCAAGGGGTGGAGAAAGCATCTCTGAAGCTAAAAACTCATAGCTAGTCTTGAGTCCAGCCAGTGGGCAAAGATTTGGCTGTAGACTGGCCATTGTTTTAAATTTCCTGTGGCCAGCTATTTGGCTGTAGTTGGGGGGGAAAAAAAGCCACTCTCTAGAATTTTCCACGTTCCTGTTCTACAAAGCCTTTCCAAGAGCCTGGCCTAAAGCCTGGTGGAACCCACAGGATTCTCCTGGGCAGAGGACAGATCACCCTGAGTTCAGGCAGATTTCTGGGTGAGTTTTAGGGTCGCTCTGCTCACCCCAGGCTTGTGCAGAGGGCTGAAGGACAAGACAAGCCTGAGGGGTGGTTCCTGACCAGCAGGAACACCTGATCCAAGTTCTGGGAGGAGAAGTTGTGCTGCTGTGGCACTCACCCACACATCGCACTCTGTCAGCCTGCTGAACTGGCCCCTTCGCTCCTGCTCGGCTCTGGGTGTTGCAATTGTGTCTATCATTTGTTCTTTCAGCTAATTAGCATTGGTTAACTTCATGCTTAATGACCTTTCCCAAGATGTTGCAACCAGTAGTAGAAAACTCATTAAACCCAGTTGTCATTTTTACCACACACAGATTTATACACACGCACTGCTGTGCCTTCATGCAATAAAGCTTTCTGTTGCTCTTTGAATTAATTAACCCCTTTGTTTTTATTGTATTATCATGCAGATAGAAACTACCATGTTATCTTCCCCCCGATTTAATTCAACCCATGCTTAAAACATGAAACCAAGGGCAGAATAATCCATCCTGGCAATGGAAAGCCAAGTTTGGCTTCCTTTCCTCTCTTGAAAATGGAGCAATGGTTTCGAGTAACAAGGATGTAATCTTTTAGAGGGAGAAATTTTTCCATCAAAATATTTCATTTTTGAAACCAAAATATATTAAGGAAAAAGACAGTCATTTCAATAAAGCCTTCTGTAAATGTGTCTCTTGTTAAGGTGAGTGGAAACAGCTTTTCTTCAACAATACAATTATTTTTTCTGTTCTTTTATGTTTAATTTTACAAGTATATATTTATCTTGACTTTTACAGTGCAACGTTATGAAAAGTGTCCAGCAGTTAAATACAATTAATTAATGAATTCAAGCAAAATAAAGTTATCTGATGAGATTTCAGAAAAAAAAATTTAAACCCTCAATCCAGATGCAGTTGCTCTGATTCTTCATTTGAAGAAATGGGCACAATTAAAAAAAAAAGCCCCTAGACAAAAAGCTGCTTCCTAGATATCCATTATTCTTGTTTTCAAGCAGGACATTGAACAGTTTTAGACTCAGTTTTTAGACTCAGCACTTTTATCTTCTATAAAACAGTGAAAGGATTTTTATAGTACAGGGTTGCAAAATAGATTTTGTTTGTGAACTCTGAATAATTCTACAAATTGAGGGAGTCATAGTCTTCTGAATACATGTGTATTGTGTGGAGGGATTATGGTAGAAATGTCCCAAAACTTCAACCAAATATTCGTGTCAGGCCTCGGAGGTCTAGGAAAATAGATTTTATTATATACACCACCAAATATTTAATCAGTAAGGCAATATAAACACATACCTGATTTTCTCAGATTTGCACTGCAGCCTTGGGCCTCTCTTTAGAGAAGTGCAAACAGAAACCCTGTTTGCTACTGTACCTTATCACAATGCCATCATTCATGGGAGAAACCACTGAGAGCAACTGCTAAAAACACAAGAGACATCCTCCTCCCAGCCACATGGCATGGCCTGATTTCCTCTCTGCCGCAGAATTATCCACCTGCTGACCCCTCTTTTCACAAAAATCCAGATTCAGGGAGAGTTGAATCAGGGGAATCCGGCAAAACCCCCTTTAGTCTCCTCTGTCACCATCCCGGTGAAGAAAAACCAAGAATTTCCTGAATCTCGAGAACACAAGAACACAAAGCTGCTGTACAGAACTTCACCAGGGACACCAAAGTCTGCAAAAAAGTCCCAGCAGAAGTTTTCCAAGAAGCACAGCTCAGCTTGGAGGGTGGAAGGGCTGCTGGAAATGTTGATCCTGTCCCAGGTTTAGCTCCTGCCTCCCCTGAGTGCCCTATGCCCCTACATGGCACCATCCCCTGCACAGCCTTAGCCATCTCCTCACCACAGTCAGGCTCAAAGCTCAAAGGATAAAGGAGAATAAACCCTTTTTTTTTTTTTTTTTCAAAAAGAAAGGGTTTCAAATTTTTTTCAAAAATTCTCCAAAAATTTTAACAAAATTTCAAAATTCAATTTTGTTTTCTTTCTTTCTTTCTTTCTTTCTTTCTTTCTTTCTTTCTTTCTTTCTTTCTTTCTTTCTTTCTTTCTTTCTTTCTTTCTTTCTTTCTTTCTTCTCTCTTTCTTTCTCTCTTTCTCACTCTCTCTCTTTCTCTTTCTCTCTTTCTCTCTTCACTCTTTCTTTCTCTCTCTCTTTCTCTCTTTCTCTCTTTCTCTCTTTCTTTCTCTCTTTCTCTCTCTCTTTCTCTCTCTTTTTCTGTCTTTCATCTTTCTTTCTCAAAGGGGCAAAGTTTTCAGCTGAGATTTAACTAGTTAATTCTCTTCCAGGGCATGACACACGTGAGAAAGTTAAAGACGCAATATCCAGTGGGGTTTCTGTGTCACCTTTTCTGTTTCATGTGAAAACCTGATCCTATTTCTGCATGCTGGATGCACCAGGCCACCTTTCCCCTTCCATGAACTGAAAATAAATCTGTCACACAGACAGCTGCTGCAAAAACCACACAGGCTGCTTGTGCCTGCTTACAGAGACATCAGCTTCAGGCTTAAACCTTAAAAATTCTTTATCACTGCTGCTGCATACTCTTCATGTGTTTTTTTTTTAGCATCATGGCCATTTAAAAAGCAGTGATATTTATACTTGTGGGCTGTGTATTGGGTTTATGAATGGAAATAGGTTAATAAACAGAATTAGGTTTGCTAACAAAGGAACTTCAGTGCTTAGAAACATTACTTTTCTTTAAAATACTTAGGAAAAATATTAAAAATAATTTATAAAATTATATAAATTATTATAATAATTTTTAAAAATTATTAAAATATTTAGATCACGTGTTTTGTTGTTGGTTTTTTTTTGTTGTTGTTTTTAATATTGGTTTAAACATTAAGCTACTGTTATATCCTGGTAAGGAACAAAAAGCTAACAATGAAAGAATAAACACGCTGAAACTTTAAACTGCTCTTGATTGTAAGCCAAAGAGAGCCCTGGTGAGGCAAACTGCTCCATCTCTGCAGAGGAAACTTTCAGGAGGTGGAAAATTGGAGCTGCTCACTGGGACCTGGTGTGTGCAGCAGGGTGATGCTCACCTGTGCTGGCTGTGGACCCCAGCAGGTGGATGCACACAGCCACAGCACCTTCCAGCAGGCAGCCAGCACCTCCAATAAAAATTCTGTGGCACTGCACAAAATGCAGAGATGACCACAAGAATCAGCAGCATGTGCTGAGCTGAGATCTGATTTAAGTCTCAGAGGCAAAGGGAAGCTCCACGGAGCCTGCTGAGGACAGGCAGGTGTCAGGATCCATCCTAGTGAACGGATGTTGTGATGGTTCGTAGGGGTGATCTCAGGGCGCAAAAGAACCAACACGGCACAGGGGGTTTGCAGTAGTTATCAAAACAATTGAATGACCACAGCAAAATGCGATAGAGGGATTAAGGGAGAGAAAAAGTTAGAGAAAGAGAGAGGAGAGAGAGAAAGAGAGGGTTATAGCTACCAATGCAGAGACGAAGTCCTTTGGTCCAGTCCAGTCGAGGATCTGCCTGCTACGCTGGGGAGATCTCAAAAACTGTGGCTAACTCAGAGGTTTTTGTTACTGAAAATTGTGAGGGAGGGGGGAAACAGATACAATAGGGAACAGATGTAACAGGCAGACCATGTTCTCAGCAGTAAATGAGAGCCATTGTGTTCTTGGTTCAGTGGTCACAACCTACAGGCAAACATCTCGCTTTGATCAGCTTGCCTCCCCCCACACACCTCCCTCAGGCGAGGGCGTATGCGCAGCTGGGGGTTTCAGTGCCAGTCCTTGGGAGGAGCAGAGGAGCCTTTTCTCATGGGGGTTTCATGTCTCGGTCCTTGATGGAGAGGCTCCTTACATCTCAGTCTGTCTGTCACGGTGGTTTTAAAGCAGGTGAGGGTCTTCTGTGGGGGGACCACCCGAAACTCAGGAGAAGTCCAGCCAGGCTGAGAGGTGGGACAGCTTCCAAAGCCATTGTTGCAAACGCGGCACGGTGCCCCCTTCTTAGCGCACAGCAAACACCTGTAAAAACAATAACTTAACACTGAGCTTTCAGGTCTCAGGGCCTTTGGCGTGTGACTTTCTCCTTCAGAGCCAGAGATTCTAGACGGGGTGGTCTTCTCTTCAGTGACAATGACAATCGTGAGGCAAATGAGACAAAATTCAGACAGACTCTCACAGCAGGGCACAAAACAGCTTTTGGCTCTTCTGTGACTCAGGGGAAAACCCAGGACACCCTCTGAGAACCGTGAAAAGGTCACTTCTAAAAATGGATTTCCCCATTCCGCCTCTCACTTTTCTTTGCTGGGCAGCAGCCTTTCCTCTAAAATCAGGAAAGATTCTTCCTGCACCCCAGGCCCTCTGATGCTGCCACCCTGATCTGCCCCACTGCCAGGCTGCACTCAGCAGATCAGGGCTCTGAGGGGAAGGTGATGCACTGACAGCATTTCTACATTGTCCCAAAATGTCCCAAAATTAGCAGCCTGGCTGTGGTTTCCATGCTCAGGCCAGCTCCAGGAACTGGAGGCATCCAGGATGTCATCTTTCAGAGGGAGACATTTTTCCATCAAAGAGCATTTTTCCACAGAGCTGGGCTAAGGCAGGAGCTGCTCTGTGAATCTGAACAGCATCTGCAAAGGAAAATGCTAAATGTGTATAAATCAAGATAAATCCAGAGGCCTGCCTGGGCCTCTTCCAATTGCCCATTCACTTGTTCTGCACAGGATCTCTATGATCCCTGGAAAACACACTAAGGTATGCATTTTGGGACTGGAGTTCCTGCCCTGTGAATGTTTGAGTATAAATCTCATGTAATTGAAAAGCTGGCTACATTTTTTTGCTTAATCCTGCACTAGTTTCTTTAGTTTGTGTGAGCAAAAGGAAGAAACAACCAGATAAGGATTAATTTGACCACTGCTCCTCCAGTTTTCCCCTTTTCTCACCAAACACACAGTTTTCAGGGCTGCTCTCTGGCACACTCAAGCTCAAGGCATCCAAGGGCAATTTGTGCTGCTGCAGCAATTCCAAGCCAAGGAATTCCATCTGCGAGGAACTGAGGCAGGCAGAGGCCCAAGAAGGCGGGATTGAAACCAGGACCAAAAATGTGCTTTTGACAGAGCCCTCCTTGGATGCTTAGGCTGTAACAGGAGCTGTGGGTGTGCTCCAGGCTCTTCCCCTGCTCCCCTCTCACACGGGTTTTTGCTGCAGAGCTGCACAGGTCTGCTCGTGGCAGGTGAAAATGGGGTTCATTTTCATCATGGGATGGGTACAGAGACAGCAGCAGGGCTTTGGGGGTGTCACTGTGATGCCTTGTGGCCTGGAGCAGAGGCTGGATGGAGTTAAAGATTAAAGCAGGGATTTATTAAAAGGATTTCCTCAATGGATACACCTTGGGAACACAAGAGCCCAGCCAGGGCTGCACCCAAGATGAACCAAAATGGTCCCAAAATGCACGACAGGTGAGGAGATCTCTCACTTTGTGACGGTGTTCACCGGGGTCTGAGGATGAGGGAAGAGACGAGGATCTGACTCCATGTTTCAGAAGGCTGATTTATTATTTTATGATTTATATTGCATTAAAACTATACTAAAAGAATAGAAGAAAGGATTTCATCAGAAGGCTGGCTAAGAATAGAAAAGGAAGGAAAGATAACAAAAGCTTCTGTCTCGGACAGGACAGAGAGTCTGAGTCAGCTGACTGTGATTGGCCATTAATTACAAGCATCCAACATGGACCAATCAAAGATCCACAGCAGTAGATAATCATTGTTTACATTTTGTTCCTGAGGCCTCCCAGCTTCTCAGGAGGAAAAATCCTAAGGCAAGGATTTTTCATAAAAGCTATCTGAGACACTCACTTATATAAGTTTTGCTCCATTTGCATCTTGAAGTTCATTGTGCCATTCTAGCTTCAGCCCATGCAGTCCCATCCTGCTTGTTTTTCTCTCTTCATTCCACTGCTGTTGATGCTCTTGGGGCTGAGATTTGGGTCATTTGTCCTTGGTGCCCAGCTGGAGCAGGAATTGTTTTGTCTCCCTGCTCTGTGCAGAGAGCTCACCATCCCTGAATATGAAGCCCAGACCCACACACTAAAGCAGCACAGAATGTGAAAAATATAAATATAAAAGCTGAAACCTGCGGCATCAGCCAAAACCTGCGCTCAAGCCTGGGTGCTGATCTCCTGTTCAACTCCCAGGTGACAGTGTCCTCAGCCCTGTTCCTTTATTGGCCTTTTCAGCCCTCCTTTTGTCATTATCTGAGCTGGTTTTTGGCTCTGCTGTTGTTTAATTCTATATTCAGACTTGACTGGCCAGCAGAATAGGGGCTGAATTAAAAATCTGAGCTGACTCTTAATATCTAGATATGCTTGTGCTTTGATAAAAGAGAAGCTGCAAGAATTAGTCAATATCAATCAGTGATAAGGGTAAATTTGTCCCCTTATAGAGACCTTGAAGAAAACATTCCCAGACACCTCTCACCATCAAAGATACCACACCTGGAAGAAATTGACCTACAAATTAAGGCTGAGGAGTAAATCACACCAAATATGGAGAGCCTTGCAATCCAAGGGGCTGTGCATTAGGAAGCAAACTTGAAGAAGTTTGTAACTTGAAGAAAGTTATAAACTCTTTCCTCTCTTTTAAAGCACACAATAAAAGAAGTATGATCACAATCCACAGATTTTTTGCTGTATCTGAGATATTGTTTTTTTTTTTTTCCCGCAGAAAATCATCAGATCATGGCAATGGATCTGTTTTGCTTAACAAGCTCACAGTATGGCATACTTTGATGCCTCCAGCTTCACTTTTAGTAAAAGAAAGGAAAGAGATTTATATATACCATCTACAAGTAGGCTGTGGGTTTTTGTCAGCACCACCAGAATAATTTCAGACCACGATCACCAAGACTATTGCACCATTTTAGACAGACCCTCCAAACCCACAAAAATTGGTAGAAGATCAGATTGCAAATTCCACAGCGTTTCACCAGCTGAAGATCTCATGCAAATTCTATCTGTATTGCAGCCCATTTGTTTGTCTAAGATAGGTTACAGCTTGAAATAACCTTGCCAAGACTGCCAAGTGATGGAATCTAAATATTTTGACCATGATTACTGAACTACTAACATATCCTCACTTTCTAATAGTTCCTTGAATTTCATTATCTTCAATGTATGCTGCAGGGAGCAACACTGTATTGCTAATGAGGAACTATTTCTTTAGGACACTCTTCATCTCATATTTCTAATATTCCAAATGGAGATTGTTTTAATCTGTTGGAGACTCCATCCTGTGCTTTGTAGTAGCAAAACTTGTGTTATTTTTGGTGGGGCCAAAAATCAATCAAACAAAATTCTTCCCAATTTGAATTTATATCTTAATTCTAAATCTTTGGGGGAAAAAGAGAAAGGGGGAAAAAGAGAAATGAAGAGAGAAAGAAAAATTTTTATGAAGTAACTACTGAAAGCCTCCATATGGGAGCAATGATGTTGCAAAAAGCATTGTTTTACCTCATCAATCACTCTTGTTAAACACAACAGAAATGCTGGCTCAGTGTAATTGAAAACTCACAGTTGCTTAGCTCATCTCTCCATATTTTCCTACTACCCAGTAGATATTCTAGTTAGCCCTTCCAAATTTCTGGACTTGTGGTGATGCATGTACAAGAATGAGAGAGGAACCATTATTCAGTGCCTGCTCTACCTGATCAGTGCAGGTTTGGAAATAGATTTGTTGGAAGAACACTTTTTCCAACACTCCTAAAGCTTTTTACCTTCTATATTTAGTTTTTACAGGCAAGAGATTTCAATTTTCATGGCTTAATTCACTTGTAAATCAGGTAAATATCCTGATTTAGCAGGCCATTTTGACCAATGCAATCTTGCAGCTACAGCCTCACTTGAGTCAGCTCAATATTTACCCTCAAATGAGCATTTTTCCCTATCAATGAACATTTCCTCATGGGTAACACTCATCTCAAGGTGTGAATTTGCTTACTTTTTCCAAGTTAGAAGTGTAATTATGGCTGCAGAATTTAAAGTGGTTCTTCATTCATCTTGTATAGGCAAGGGGAGGAAGAATTTTAACAAAGCTTGCATTTACTGGCTAATTATTATTTCACTTAGGTTTGGATGGTTGTTGTTGTTTTTGTTTTGGTATTTCTTATTTTTTGATGTTTATTTTGGGAAGGTTTTTGGTTCTTGGGTTTTTTTCTTTGTTTTGTTTTTTGGTTGGTTGACTTGGGTTTTTTTTTTTTTTTTTGTTCTTTTGTTTTTAAAAATTCAGTCTTGTCATAGAATATTGCTGTGGCATCTAGAGACAATATTAACAGTTAGCTTCTCAACTTCAAGCTTCAAAAGACTGTGACCTGATTTGAAATGTCTGCAGATAAGCAAATTACATTTGCCAACCACCAGTCACTACCACTGATAGTTTAACATTGTTGAGAAAATTGTCTGCTTATCTGGGTTCTTTACTCAGGAGCTGCTTGGAAAAATGTGTGTCTGACTTAGCCCAAGTTCTAGCAATCAATGAGCTACAGCAAAATTTCTGCTCATTCTCCTTTGGAGGCTCAGATGGAAAAAATAAGCTGGTTTTGGAAAGCAGCTGCTTGGGGATTTTGTTTGTGAGCTTGTGTGTTTGTGTGTGGGGTGAATGTATATTTTGTTTGTTTGTTTTTTCTTTTACAAATGTACAGGCAAATAGGATTAATGCACCTGCATTAATCAATGCACCTGCATTAATGCACCTGCATTAATTAATTCAAGTGTCTGCTTGAGGAAAGCAGGGTCACCATCTTACAGCAGAAAAAGTCTTTATACCCAGTTATGACAACATGTTGAGTTGATTTGAAGGTGTGTATCCCATTTTTTTCCCTTTGTTTTTTATTTTTTCCTTTTCTACATTGGTTTTCTTATTTGTATTTTTCTCCTGAAAACTCAGATACAGATGTATTCAGAAAACCAAGGCAAAGAATATTTATGTCAGACAAAAGAAACAGCAAAATGATGCTTTTCTTTCTTTTGTCACATATCAAAAAGAAAATGCCATAAGTAGAAAATCACAAACTGTGGAATGCAGAGACCCATTTTCATGTTGGCTCATTTTGGAGGCTCCATTGCAAAGACCAGAGTTCTGATTTTTTTTTGTTTATATATGCCTTCTCCTCTGTAAACACCCATCTTACTGCTCTTTGCAAGACAGATTGGATCAAATAATGAGTACTTAATAGCAGCTGGATAGATTTACATGAAATGTCATATAAATTCACAGAAAATGAGGCAGTTCACTGTGACACTGTATTAATGGACGTATTTTTAAAAAGTCAGAATAATTTCAATGAAAAACCTCTGCTTTTCATCTTGACTATTCTTGCAGAATTTTATAGTCTATATATGTTAAAATTCTAAAGATGGCACCATATATCAAAAGTATTTCTATCATGATTTCAACTGAAGTTTTAAAATAATATAAAATTGTGTAAAAATAGTTTTAATTCATTACCAAGGTCCGTCCTTCCTTCCTTCCTTCCTTCCTTCCTTCCTTCCCTCCTTCCCTCCTTCCTTCCTTCCCTCCTTCCTTCCTTCCTTCCTTCCTTCCTTCCTTCCTTCCTTCCTTCCTTCCTTCTGCCACTTCCTTCCTTCCGCCACTTCCTTCCTTCCGCCACTTCCTTCCTTCCTTCCTTCCGCCACTTCCTTCCGCCACTTCCTTCCTTCCTTCCTTCCGCCACTTCCTTCCACCACTTCCTTCCTTCCTTCCTTCCTTCCTTCCTTCCTTCCTTCCTTCCTTCCTTCCTTCCTTCCTTCCTTCCTTCCGCCACTTCCTTCCGCCACTTCCTTCCGCCACTTCCTTCCTTCCTTCCTTCCTTCCTTCCTTCCTTCCTTCCTTCCTTCCTTCCGCCACTTCCTTCCGCCACTTCCTTCCGCCACTTCCTTCCGCCACTTCCTTCCTTCCGCCACTTCCTTCCTTCCTTCCTTCCTTCCTTCCTTCCTTCCTTCCTTCCTTCCTTCCTTCCTTCCTTCCTTCCGCCACTTCCTTCCTTCCTTCCGCCACTTCCTTCCGCCACTTCCTTCCGCCACTTCCTTCCTTCCTTCCTTCCTTCCTTCCTTCCTTCCTTCCTTCCTTCCTTCCTTCCTTCCTTCCTTCCTTCTGCCACTTCCTTCCTTCCTTCCTTCCTTCCTTCCTTCCTTCCTTCCTTCCGCCACTTCCGCCACTTCCGCCACTTCCGCCACTTCCTTCCTTCCTTCCTTCCTTCCGCCACTTCCTTCCTTCCTTCCGCCACTTCCGCCACTTCCTTCCGCCACTTCCTTCCTTCCTTCCTTCCTTCCTTCCTTCCTTCCTTCCTTCCTTCCTTCCTTCCTTCCTTCCTTCCGCCACTTCCTTCCTTCCTTCCTTCCTTCCTTCCTTCCTTCCTTCCTTCCTTCCTTCCTTCCTTCCTTCCTTCCTTCCTTCCTTCCTTCCTTCCGCCACTTCCTTCCGCCACTTCCTTCCGCCACTTCCTTCCGCCACTTCCTTCCTTCCTTCCTTCCTTCCTTCCTTCCTTCCTTCCTTCCTTCCTTCCTTCCTTCCTTCCTTCCTTCCGCCACTTCCTTCCTTCCTTCTGCCACTTCCTTCCGCCACTTCCTTCCGCCACTTCCTTCCGCCACTTCCTTCCTTCCGCCACTTCCTTCCGCCACTTCCTTCCGCCACTTCCTCCCTCCCTTCCTCCCTCCCTCCCTCCCTCCCTCCCTTCCTCTTTCCCATGATTAAAATAGTTATAAATAAGGATTTATAAGCCTCAACTCTCCACAGATCTGTTCTCCATTGGCAGGTTTCTGTCAGTTTTTGGATATTGATCCTCAGAATAAGCACAGCAAACTTTCCAGCTCTGTTCCCACAGAGATATGAACCTGATTTGGAACACTCCACTCACTCTACCTGTTCCTGTGTTTTCCCCATGCTGAACAACAGCTTCAACAACTCATTTCCTCAACACTGCTTGAAATCCTTTCAGCCTCCTGGCTGGTGAATCAAACCAGGAAAATGAATGTGGAATGGGAAAGTTGCATTTTGAAGCAGAGAGCAGAAGGAAGTTTGGACATTAAGGTCCCTGCAGTCCAAACCATTCCATGGTTCTATGAAAAAGGGGAGCAAACTGGTAAAAGAAAGATAAATCATGACCCTCTAAAACCAAACACACGAATGCCACACACTCACGTGTTTTAATAACTGAATGATATTTATTTTAGGAATAAAATTGGTTAGTGATTTTCATGCCTGGCTGGTAAAAAAAGACTTTTATTTTAACCCAACTTGAATTTATTTCCAGGTCATGAACTCTAAAAATTTCACCAGCAGGCACTACAAACTGGGATTTCCTGAAGGAAGAAGGAACACACAACGTTTCCTCATAGCTGCAATTTGTTTCACTTAGTGCACAACTAAACTTTACTGGAAATGAGAGTCACCATCTATAACTTAAAAGTATCTTGTTCTTTAGGGGAGGTGTTATTTGATTTAGTGTTTCTTTATCCATGAGGAATTTTTATTATTGTCAGGAGAGTGGGAATAAATATTTCCCATAGGAGTTGAAATGCACCTGGAAATTGCCAAGTAATGGGGATGATTCAGGATTCAGAACTAACAGATGTTAACAGTGGAGAAAAGCTAAGAATGGATGTTGAGCACTCAACCTGACACTTGACACAGAGGAAGATCATCTTGATTCATATTTTCCTGTAGGGAATTTCTAAAATTCTCCATCATGTAATGGAGAACTCTTTTAATTCAGTTACTTCTTGATGTACAATTTTCCTGCAAAACTGTTAATGAAAAGCACAATTGTGAAGCTTCATGTACAATGACATCTGTAAACTAGAAATATTGACATTTCAGAATGACAACTGGGAAAAAAAAAGCTGAAGCTGTCCTTCCATATCTATCAACACATATGAAACATCCATTTAATACTATTTTATTATATTTTAACTAGTTGTTTTACTAGTGGTTAAGCAGGTGTGGCCCAGAACAAAGTGAAACACACAAAGTCGTTGGCCTCAGCAAGCAGTGATTTTGTGTTAACAATGATGAGATTAACAGCAAGAGAATCAGAGGTGGAGCTTTTTGAAAGCTTGTCAGATTTTTGTTTCACATAAGCAAAACAACGTGTGGGTGGCAAAGGAAAAAAAAAAAAACCCATCCCTTGCTACGGGCAAACTTGAGAATTTCACCTTGGGAGTTAAAGAACAGGTTTGTTTTTTGTTTTTTGTTTTTTGGGTTTTTTGTCATATCTGTAGTATTGTGATTGACTAAACAAGAGCAAGAGGCAGATAATCTGTTTGTGGATAGAGGATGCACTCGTGGCTTAAATCAACAAGGAAATCCCAAGCTGGCTGACACTGACTGCCTACAAGCTCCTCAGCTTTTCCAAAGCTCAGCTCCCCAGGTTCTGTCACAACACTGGCAAGGTCAAGGCATCACTGGTGTGTTCATGACATCACTAATGCTTTTTAATTAAGCAGAAGTAATCCTGCCCTTAGACTGCACTTGATTTCAATTAATTTTTGCAATTCGCAAAGGGAGTCCTGGAAGTGTTTGCTAATGCTGTGTTTCCTCAGTGGAAATAATGATGGTTTCCCAAACTGTTAACAGGGGGTTGACACAGCTAATTATAAACCTAAACAGATTTCTCTAAAGCCAGTGGCTTAACATTTGTTTGAAGCTTGAGGTAAGGGTCTGTGGTGATTTTTATTTCTTCTGAAATTAATGACCAAACTTTAAATCATTTTCTCAACAGCTTTGCTAAAGGTTTGATATCTTTAGTTCAGTCATAGATGCTGATGGTTTTTTGAAGTCCCTACACTTCAGTAATTTACTGGAACTCAACACTAGTGGGTCTTAACCTTGGCAAGAATTATTCTTGACACACCCTAATAATAAGCCAAATGATTTTATAAAGAGACAATAAACTGGTGGTTATGGTACACTTCAGCAAGACAATGTTAAAAAGACAGACATTGTCCCAAACATCCCTTAAAAAAACCATGTGTCCCCAAAACCCCAAACCACCTGCAGAGTGGCAGCTGTTCCATGCAGAGCTGAGACTTGGGACTTCACCAGTATTGAATATTTACTTAAATGGGGACGCATCTACCAGTGCACTCACAGCAGCAGCTCAGTTTCTCCCATTTAACCCTGTATCCCTGTTTCCTTGGGTGCAACACAGGTACCAGGAAAAAGCAAACCTGTCTGGGTCTGGTTTGTAGGCAGCAGAACCAGCTTATTTAAATCAGAGCCACCACAGTGCCCATCAGCAGCCCTGCAGAACAACAGCCCTGAATTACCTTACACGTGGCGCTTCTGTGTAGGATTTGCCCAGGCTGTTCCCTGTTCAATACAGCAGAATGCTAATCAACACGTTTAATTAATTAGCATTTATACACAGGGCCTGAAGCCTTAATTAAAATTCCTCCCTGATTAAACTCTGCTGCTGAGGATTCCAAGTCTCAGGTGAAACTGAGTGTTGGAAGTTTTCGCGCTTGATCTTCCACCCCCTTGTCTCCCAGGACTTCAAAGTGAGCACGAGGTCAATTTCTCAAATCCAGTGGAGCTTTGCCATGCCCTTTCCTTCCCCTGGCAGCGTCTCCTGCAGCAAAAATCACACACTTGGAAGCTCTGCCTGTTTCCCAGTCCCTTGGTGTCACCAGGCCATGAATTTGATAGAAGTCTCAAGATGTTGGACCATTACTGTTCAATGATAAAATGTCGCTGGGTTTACATCTGTTCTGTTTCACAAACAAAGACAAGGAAATAAAGCTTCACACCAACTTGTGCAAACAATATTCATTGAAAATTTTTGGTATCCTGTCTGTAAAAGTGATTTTCCTTGTCTTAAAAATTCCATGGCTGTGTCATACAGTTTGTATCTCCTGTTGTATTTTTGTAACCTCTCTCCCAAATGGTCCAACCCCTTAGAAGATAACTAGCTATAAATCCAGCTAAATCTCTATTTCTACCAGGCTGTTTCCTCAAAATCGACATGGTTTTACACAGCCAAAAAATGAAAAATTAAATAAAAATGAAAAAAACCTTCTAAATTATGACAGAAAATCATGTTGTATGCAGTACACCTCACCTTGCTAAAACCTGGACATTTTTTTAAAAAAGAGGGTTAGATATAATCCTGCCCAGCCACCTCATGTAATAAAAATTGTGTCACAGTATTGGATGAACTGGAAAATTATCAGGCTGAGGTGATTTGTAGTGACCAAAGAGGTCTTCACTCCTTTGTTATCAAACTTCTTTCTTTCTAAAAGAGCATGAATGCTTGATAGCTCACCTCAAGCTGTAAAGCCCAAGTAATTAATTAATTTTGTTGTGTAATCACGTCCTCCAAGGGGACCAGCTTAGTGTAAAACTCAAGATATTGGGTCCCTTACACCAAACTATCAGAGATGCTGAAGTAACAGAAACATTCAGAGTTTTCTCACTTTTGTGAGGCCATATTCAACAGAAAAGTCTAATTTCAAGCTGAAATTAGATTTCCCAAGCTGAAAAGATTTCCAGTACTGGAGCTTTCTTTTCTACAAAATAAAAACAATAGCATATCTATATCATTTAGATAAAGTGTGTGTTGATAAATACGATTGGGTACTCAACAGAGAATTAGTTACAGATATGCAAAGGTTTTTGCACGAAGGTTTTTATATGTTGCCTTAGTAAATGATATATCATATACAGGAAACTAATTTGGTGTAGATATTAACTTCTGCTGATTTGCAACTTGCAAATATTGAGATTTTGATTCTACTCTTTGAAACTGTAAAAGAAAAAGGTTTCTAGGTCTTGTAAATTTGCGTAAGGTGCGGAGACAAATTTCCTTCTCAACTTCTTTGCTTATCTCTATCTCCAAATGAATTGTCATTCACCTTTTAGCTCAACTGTGTTCTACATGTGTTTCTTTTTCATCTTTTTATAGGTCTTTACAGGTATCCAAGCTTAATAAATTTCATCACAGCTTGCAATGGCAGCTCTGTATCAAAAGGAAAACAAGTGTACACCTTTAGCAATTAGTAGATTGCATCAGAGAGAGGGAAAGTAGCAACTCATTGCAAAAGCTGGCTGAAAAACAAGACCATACCTCCCGCTTGATACGGTATCAGTGAAAATTAGAATTGGAAAATAACTTCATAAAGGGTGTATTTTCTCAGAAAGTGGGGTTTTTTGTTTAGTTTTTTTGGGTTTTTTTGGTGCTTGTTTTTCTTTGTGTTGGTTTTGTTGGGATTTTTCATTTGGTTTTTTTTTGTTGTTTATTTTGGTTTTGTTTTTTTTTAAGGAGATGGATTAAAAAATCCCCAGAACTTCAAGGAAAGACAGGAGACTGAGCGTGTTTTGTACACTAGTTTAAATCTTCCTGAGGGATAAAGATAGCCTTCAAGCAAGCATTCTCCTCCACCCTTGGGTGGATCATGGGGAGCACTTTCCACTGCTCACCTCCTGGTTATGCTCTAGCATAAAAAAAATATTGTTTGGGAAGAAAATATGGCGAAAGGGAGAGGATGTAAAGTGGTTTCTCGAGGCAGGAGGGACAATGTGTGAAACAGATGGATGGTTCCTCATCACCAGGAAATTCTGTTCTGTGGTCTGAGTTTGGCAGAGGGTTGGGGTGTGAGGAGCAGATGGAGGCATCCGTCCATCCCCTGGTTTTTATCTGTGGCCTGCCACAGAGCCAGGAGCTACTACTGCCACTCATGCTGACCTAAGATGTTTGACATTTGATATGAAAAATAATCCTGGGCTAAGGAGAATCAAATGGGCTTTCCCCAGTTGGTTTGGGCTGGTTAACCTCTTGTTTTCCAGAGGGCTCTGCAGCTCTGCCTGCTCTGCTTGGATAATCCCCACCTATCAAGCTCTCATGACTGATTCTTCAGTACAGTTGGAGCTATTTGTCACAATTATCCACCAGTTTCCAGGGCAGAATGGAGTGAATCACCTCTTACAGTAAATATTTCTTTAAGAGGCTTGGGGTGCAAACTGGGACCTGTTTGACACGTTCAGGTTAAGCCTCTGTGTTGGTGAGGTTGATAGATGAGCCCTCAAAGAAGGGCACAGATCCCTGCCCCTCCTTCAGGAGCCCTGCCTACGTGATTGATAATTGAGTCAGTGTTATGCTAAAAAAGTTTCCTTAGCTACAGACCTTGGCTCAGGGAGCTCATCCATCAATGGCCAGGAGCATTTTGCTATCTATCTATGGATGTTTGAATGCAAAACACTCCTGCTTCGTTGCCCTGGTTAGTTCTGACTGCAGCCAAGGGCAGGCAGTATCTCTTACTGTCAGAAATTGATTTATGCTTGCCTAACAGAGATTCACAGCTGGGTTAGGGAGGTGCTGGAAAACTTCCTAATGAGAAAGCACCTAAAAAGCAGTGTCAGGAGCAGGACCAGGAGTTAAAGCAGCTGACTGAAACCAACAGGAGAATTCTCCAGCCACTTGTGGATGAGGAGAAACTTGAAAGAAAGCAAAATATGGTCAGGCTCCATCTGTGGCAGCGTTAAGGTCACAGCACACCTTTTTCTAGAGGGTGGCACCCCTGTCCATGGTGTGGGGGCTGGAAATGGATGATCTCCATGGTCCCTTCCAACTCAAGGTGACCTGTGATTCCGTGCTAAGTCCACACGTTCTTTGTCCTTCTTTGGGGGACGATGCCTCAGTGCACAGCTGCCTAACATCTGGAAGCTTTATGTTGTGCCAAAGTCACTGCAGGCAAGGTGGGTACCCCAGAGTTTGGGAAAAAAACAAATCCTGATCCTCTGTTCTGTACCTTCCCTGCTGGGGCTGATGGGCAAAGGCTACACATTTTCTATGGAATGATCATTGGGCTAAGGGATTTATTTTTAATTTTGTTTTTTTTTTTGGTCTTTCTGAAGCCTTTATCTGTGCTGCTGCCACTCGTTGGCAAGCACCTTGGTTTGACAGGAGCAGGCACTGATGAGATGCTGAAACACATCCACAAATGCCTTCTTAGGTGAGCAAATATTTCTTTTGGACACTGTGATGCAGCAGTAGGATGGGTCCCATCTGTGACACCATCCTTGCCTGTACATGGGCAAGTTTTTATGAGTTTAATCCAAGTAATCCAAGGCTTTGACAGGGACTCAGTCTTTTCAAATTCACACAATGTGTGAAAACAAGGAAAGCTACGTGCCAGACCAACCAACCCGGAGTTCTCTGGAAGTCCCCAGGTTGCAACCCTGAAAAGTTAATTTCCTTTTTGCCCCTTAAGTCTCTTTTCCATGTTGCAACACGACCTGCATGCATATTCCCTCTGTTTTACCCTTTTATTTCTCTGTTCCTTTGCCACGCATCTCAGATATTCCCCAGTTTATTACCAGGAAACCAGCAGGTGTTTGACAAATGGCAATTTGCCTGGTATTAATTGCTGGGAAACTGCTCACTCAGAGATCTTATCCCTTCATATCCTACTCCTTATACTAATTGGCATTCTTGATAGGCGATAACGGGAGAATAATAATTAGATATGGGCAGAGCATTTTTGACTGATGCAATCTGCACAGCAAATACCTGAGCAGCAGCAATCACAACTGCTCAGAAGCTGGCAGGAGGCTCTGCACAGGGGTTGGGGCATTGTGATGGTGTTCACAAGGGTTTTTGGATTGGGGAAGAGACGAGGATCTGACTCCATGCTTCAGAAGGCTTGATTTATTATTTTATGATATATATTACATTAAAACTATACTAAAAGAATAGAAGAAAAGGTTTCATCAGAAGGCCAGCTCAGAATAGAATAGCAAAGAATGATAACAAAGCCTTGTGGCTCAGACAGAGAGTCCGAGCCAGCTGACTGTGATTGGCCATTAATTAGAAACAACCACATGAGACCAATCCCAGATGCACCTGTTGCATTCCACAGCAGCAGATAATCATTGTTTACATTTTGTTCCTGAGCCCTCTCAGCTTCTCAGGAGGAAAAATCCTAAGGAAAGGATTTTTCATAAAAGTTGTTTGCGACAGGGCATCACACCTTGAGAGAGGCAGATCGCTGGGGAATGACTGCCTCTCTTCCCACAGCTTGGATATCCATAAGAGGATATGCATCACAGTGGAAGGTGTTATTTTTCCCATTCTCCAGCACCTTTGGGGAGAGGGAAGCTTCCAAAGGCCTTGAAGCAAATCAGTCAGTCAAAATTGGTTTTGACACCCTTTAACCGTGGTCTCTTAGCGTTCTTCAGGTATCTCTCATTCAACAGGCGCTAATAATTCCCATCCAAAAAACTAAGTTATTACTTTAACACTTTTTGCAATAAGAGCATAACTTTTGTGAACTACAATACTAATGACTCTCACAATTCAAGCATTTACTTATAAACCAGCTAGCATGTCCAGTATTGGAATGAATCAAATAAAGTTTACTGATGGAAATGGTAACTCCCCTTCTCCCCTGTACAATTCTCAGGCTAAGGTCAGAATACAAAAACTGTCTTGATCTTTCTATCTGAAGTATTCCTCCCTGAAGGAGATGTTTTATTCAGGCAGTGCTTAAAACCAGTGATATAAGCATTGTCTCACTTCTTAATTCAGTGTTATTCTTTGTACATTTCTTGGATCATTTGGGTTTTTCCAAACTATCACCACTCAGTCCCCATTGGAAAGTCAGTGCAAATCCCTGGAGGCAGGTGGCTTTCAGCAGCATGAGATCACAGCTCCCAGCACGTTTCCCTGGAGAGGAGCAGCCCCTGGCATGCCCTGGGTGCCTTTTTGGTGCCAGCCCCTGGAACCTGCTCTGGGCTGTGCCTGGCAATGCCCAGTGGCGTTTCCAGCAGCAGTGACCAATGTCACAATGCCTGGCGTGTCACAGGCATCTTTTATGGAAAATCCTTTCCTTCGGATTTTCCCTCCTGAGAAGCTGGGAGACCTCAGGAACAAAATGTAAACAATGGTTATCTGCTGCTGTGGAATGCAACAGGTGGTGGATCTTTGATTGGCCCATATTGGTTGTTTTTAATTAATGGCCAATCACAGTCAGCTGGCTCGGACAGACATTCTGAGCCACAAACCTTTGTTATCATTCTTTGCTATTCTATTCTTAGCCAGCCTTCTGAGGAAATCCTTTCTTCTATTCTTTCAGTATAGTTTTAATATAATATATATAATAAAATAATAAATCAGCCTTCTGAAACATGGAGTCAGATCCTCATCTCTTCCCCAATCCTCAGACCCCTGTGAACACCATCACACCTGGTGCACATCTGCTCACAGGAGTCACCGCAGGAGAGCCAGCAGAAAAGGAACAGATGGGGCTGTTCAGGAAAAGGAATGTTTCCCAGCAAGAGCCATCAGAAATATTTATTTTCTGAGCAAAGGTTAATATCTTTAATTTTTCTATGGAGGAAAAAAACAAAAGAAAAGCAAACAGAGAAATATTGTTGTGCTGGGTTAACTGTTTCAGATTTGTCTGTTGTGATGAATGTGTGATGAATAAATACCTGGAACCAGGCTGGCCTGACAAGGGAAGGTTCCTGAGTGCTGACCATTGGGGATTTGATGAAAATGGGAGCAGAATTTGTTTGAAGGTAACAACAATGTGAAAGTGGAATAGCAGCCTTCCAGGCCTGCAGGCTGAGAGATCTGCCTCAGGTTTGCTCATTCACACTTTCAAATCAGAGCCCTTTTTGTATATTCACACCCCTTTTGTTTTTATTTCTGTGCCTCGTTCTCTGAGCAGTATTGCTGACAGCAGCACCAAAAATCCCAGTTGTGTGGGATTTTTGTTTCAGTAAAACACCAGTCCACATCCAGAAATCCTGTCCCAAGAAGGCTGGGAGCATGCCTCAGCTCATTTGAAAACAGAAATTCATGGTGTTACACACAAGTTGCCATCAAAGCAGGCTAGGCACCAAATATCAGGACATGTTTATAAACAAATTACAGAGGAACCAAAAAAAAAAAAAAAAAGAAAAAAAGAAACAGAAAAATAAGAAAGGAAAAAAAAATAAAGAAAAAGATATTGGAATGAAATACATGACCACTTGAAAGCAAATGAAAGGACAAAGTTCTTCTAGCAATTGATCTCCAGAGAAACCATTTAGGGATGATAACAACCCTTCACCTTCTTTCTTTAGCTGTTTTTTTCCCCTTCCCCTCTTTGCAGCCTTGAATCTGATGTGAGGAGCTGGTCTGAATTCTGAATTCTGTAGTCATAGGCTCACTGCCAAAACAAGCAAGCAGTCTGTTCACAAGATGTTATAATCAGCTGCAACAAGCAACCAATTTTTCTTGCAGCAATTGGACCTAACAGAGGGAGAGGATATGACTTACTTTGTTCCTCCTTATTTGTTTTTTAGCATTCTTTTATTCCTCCTTTGTTTTTCTTCCATGAAAATATATTCCATGCGCTGCTAAAAGCTGAGTATTCCTTTTTTCTTTTTTTTCCCCCAAAATTGATTTATATATAAGCACAGTTAAGGAAAAAATACCTATACTTCTTGAGACCACGTGCTACAGAAAAGTGTGGTCTGGATGTGAAAAACTTCTTGAGATGAGGACTTTTTTACTTGATAAATCCCAACTTTGGGTCATATTTCATGTAGTAGCCTCTGGAGGACTCATTCAGCCTCAAAGGTGATGACAGAAGTCACATGGCTACCACTGAAAACCAAGAGAAAATGAAAACAAAGCCCAAGTTTGAAGGAAATTTAATAGTCCATCAGATAATGAGGTCCTACATCTGTGTGTGGGCCTGTGCCACGGAAGAGCCCAAAGTTTGACCCCTGTTATCTTAAATAATTTAAAAATGAATAAAACAGGCAGGAGAGAAATTCATAGTGAAGCAGACAGGCATGGAGATATGTAGCTTCTTTCAGGGGAAATAAATCTGCTTAATTTCTTGTGACGCCTCCATTTGGTCTCAGCATTTTTTACCTCATTCTTGCATATGAATATTGTTGCTTACTCAGAACTCAACCTCACTTCTTCTGTGGAGATACATCTAAACTGGAGAGGAACCACTGCTAGAAAAAATCAGAGATGCATCCCCTCTGTGATATTGAGGGTTCTGCTGCATTTGAAGCTTCTGATCTGAGTGTTCTTCCACCTGTTTTTTTTTTGAGGGTCCCTTAATGCCATCCTTCACAACAGCTTCGTCTTGCCTGCTCGACATGAGCCTTCCATCCAAATATTTGTGCTTGGCCTTTCTGAATTCCTTTTTCCACGAAAAAAGAAGGCCACAGGAAAAGAGAAAAGCTTTTTATCCGGGTTTCTGCTGCTCAGGACATGGCCCTGGTGCCAGGGTGTGAGTGGCACAGCTTGCTCTCCCAACAAAGTCAAGGAAAATCAAGTTTTTCTACCTTCCTGCTCATTCTTTATTGAATTCACTTGTTTGCTTGGACAAGAAAGAGTCATTGATCTCTTCTGTGTGCAATAGTACGAGGACTTGGTTTTATTCCAGACCTCAAGCCACAGAAAAATCCAAACACTGAGAGTGCCCAAGACCTTACAGAGTGAAGATTTATATATAACCCTATATTTACTATTTCAGACACACAGCGCTCCAGAGTTGGTTTCTCCTCCAGCTCGGATCAGTCTTTAACTTGAACAGGGTTTTCAAAGAGCCTGGCTCCTGGCCTAATGCTAGTCCAGGGGAAATGAGATGATCACAGTGGTAATAATTTGTACGTTGGGCTTTAAGTCAGATGTGGTTGTTCTATTCTCAGTTTATCTCTCCATATGGACTTTCAAAGAGGAGAAGGCAGTGTGGTAACAATTTGCTTGAAAAGGCCTCTGATTTCTTAGTCAGAAGTTTTAAGGGGATTGTTCAGCTTTCATTTAAATGTTAAAAAAAATAAATTTAAAAATTGCCAAGCAGTGTAATATGAATCACCTCTGACTGGATGTTGTATTGGTGGCGTAGCCAGGCACATGCTTGTGTTCCAAAGTCCAGTTTTCTTTCAATTCCCTTTTGGTTGCATAAGTCAGGGCCAGTCCTGGCTGTGGCTGTGCTGGCTGCTGCAGGCTTTTCAGGGAAATTCCCCATTCTGTGTGACCTGGGCATTGTGACATGGAAACGCTTTTGCCAGGTGAATTTTCACACAACCCTCACCCATCCTGTGCCCAGTGCTGAGCCCAGCTCAGAGGGAGGATGAGCTGGGATGTGGGATGGGGCTGGGACAGTGGAAGGAGATCCAGATTTATTCCAAATTCTGCAGGGAGGAGTTTATCTGCTTTTAAAGGAGAAGAAAGGACCTGGTCCTGCATGGCTGTGATTTATCACACTCAATTCTTTGTAGTGGTGATGTGGTTCAAGTGCAGAGGGATGTACTCGTGTTGGCTTTTCCAACACAAAGGAGTTGCTGTGTTGCTCCACTTCAGCCTCTGAATCACAGAATATTCTGGGTTGGGAGTTGAAAGGGGGCCCAGAGGGATCATCAGGTCCAATTCTGAAGTGAGTGGCTCGCAGCGTGCTGTGACCAGCTCAGGCAACATGAAAGACCTTGAAAGAGAAACCAAGAGGAACTGATCAATCCAGACACAGCAATTCACTCACTTACACCACACTTTTGATTTTCAGCCATGGAAACACATTAAACTCACAGATTTGACCAAAATTCCTTTTAGTTTCCCTGATCAAGAAATTTAATAAAATGGTAATTCTGATTTATTATTTTCTTCTCCCCAAAATTTACTTTGTTTCCACATCTTCTGTATTCACTTTCCACATGCACTCACACCAATCAGCTTTACAGTCACAAGCAGGCATGGAAGTTTTTGCAAGGTCTAAGCCTGCATGAAGTTGAACAATATTTTAGAAAAGATCCTAATCAAACACTGGTTTCACCTTTTTGTGGATAATCATTTTTTGTAGAGTGATTATTCATTCTAGAATTATTTCTATTTCACCCTCAGACACTATTTCATATCTGGAAGTCATTTCCTCACTTTGTAATTATGTTTCCAGATGAATTCTTGAGACTCTATTAAAATTAATAACTTTCTTTTTTTTTTTTTTTAAATTTGGATATCCCTAATAATAAAACTCAGGAAGCAGATTTTAGATATATTCAGTATCCAACTTTTTCTTTCTCACATGGATTTTATATGGAACAGAAATTGCTGCTCCACAAAGATCTCTGCTGACTGCTGTGGTTATTTGCTACCATATTGATGAGATAAAAATACAAGAACATTCAGGCAGCATAAAAATGATTCTGAAAAAGTTTAGTGACGATTTTGCCCCATGTTGTGGTTTCACTGACATCTGCACAATTCACTGAACAGCTGCACTGGGGTCCTCTCAATGAGAGGGTTTCTTCCCCACTTTAGTGAAGGTACAAACCCCAAAAATCAGATTTCCTGTGAAGGAACACCTGAAATGGTTTTGGGAATCCCTCCCTTTAGCACCAGGAGCACAGCTCTGACCCAAAAAGTACCAGCAGTCAGAGAAGCTCATTAGGGCAGGCAATTTATGCAAAACATGTTTTCACTTTCCATCCCTGAAATCAAATCACATCCATGGGTTTAGTACTTTTAAGTACTAAAAAATAGTGGCGGCTTTATTTTTGCTTTTTGGTGGATGGCATAATGTTCTGATTTAGTCAGGGAAGAACCTATATATTAAATGCAAATGCAGAGAATATGAAGGAGAGTGGATCAAACCCATGCTTCTTTTAAAGCTCATTTATGGATGCATAAAAACATAAATGTTTTATGCATGTACTTCATAAAAATCTCCTTCCTCCTCTCTTTGGCTTAGTTTTCCATACCTTTGTCTCCAAGTCTTTGAAGTTTTGTCCAGATTAAAGCAAATATGAGATTAAACAGACCTGGTGCTACAAGAACCTTGGATGCTGGATTGTTTCATTAAAAAATATAATCATTAGGGGGTTCAACCCTTGAGCAAATCACTGATCTATTGCAATACAAATTCATTTCAGCTAATCTAGCTGTTCTCTGAGCTTTGCTGGTTTTTTATCTCTTTCAGTGGAAAAAAAAAAGAAAAGAAATGGAGGAATATATTTTCTTCTGCATATCAACTGAGGGAGAAGATGATGGCACCTGTCTCTAAGCTTCATGGATAGCTCCTTTTTCTGATTGAATCCTATAATTTAAAGAAATTGGCTACTAGCTCCTTGAATGGTCTGTCTTCCAAAACTTTTTATTCTCTTATGGAAGTTACTAAATGTGACAGAACAATATAACATAGAAGAAGTGAGGCTGGTGCTGATAATTTACAGGCAGTAAAGACTCTGAACCAAAACCCAGTAACAAAAAGATTTTCTACCCCCACTACCTGACATTCTCTGACAAAATCCTACCAAGAAAGCAGCTGCCAATCTCTTTAACACAACCTCAGATTTTTTTCAGTATTTTGGCTGAATAATTTCAGCCAAATTTTGCACCTTGCACCTAATTTATTTTATGTTTGTCACTGGTGACATGTAAGTAACTGATCATGTGGGGATGAGTGGATAAAATTACTACCCATTTTCATTCCATTTACAAAGCTCAGTGGAAGTTGTGAAAGGTGTTAATTTTGGAGGAACCCTGGGGATTCTTTTAAGGTTTTGCAGAAACATCTGCACCTTTGCACTAGCAGCAGGACAAGCTTCATGTGACCGCGAACCAACTGCTGCCAATTTCTGTGAAGGAGTGCAAGTGCTTCAAGGTTTCATTTTTCATTAGTGGGTACTCATTAAAATATCAAGATTGCTTTAAAATTAAAGAGGAGCTCAAAAAATTTAGCGAATTGCTTTCAACTGTGGACTGAACTCAGAACCTCTCCTTTAGACTGAGTAGATCAGGAGCCTTCGTCAGTCTGGAGACACCAGTGACTCAGAATGTTGCTTTGATCCCAAAACACAGGAAACAGGGGTGGGAGGAAGTGTTTTGCTCTTGTACTTCTTGTTTCCTAACCTGCCCAGGACTAGGAAGTATGGGAAGAGGCGTAGTGATAACAGATGCTTTAACAAGTCTGCAAAAGCTGCTCCCTCCTTTCAGGAGTTTTCCCCTCCCTCCATCTCTTGACTCTTTACGCACCTGGCAAGTTATTCCATCTCTCCACAGGCCCATTAGGCTCTGTAATACCTGAAATTCATCACACTTGGCCAGCTCACAGAGTTATCTGATGAAACAAACTCTACGTGCTGAAATGCGGGGAGAGGAGGCTTCCAGTGTGAGGCTGAGCAATATAAGATCATGAAAAAAGGAAAACACATTTGTTGGCAAGGATCAGGTGGCTGTGACATAGGAAAGGAATGAAGCATTGTAGCTGTCCAGTTTTGTGCTGTTTACCATAATGATAGTCTCTGGACAGACACTTAGCTTTATTGAAAGCTCTGGCATGATTTTTCAAGTGACCACAATCTGAATAATGTCTTCTCTTATTGCTGCAATGACATGCAGAATTCACAGCTAATGCCTGTGATTTGTTATCATATGGGTGGATCTGGAGGTTTTTGAGGCTTCTCCTATCTACAATTCATTTTTCCCATTGCAACAATCTCAATCCTCCCAAACACAAACAGTTTTGCACATAATTAATTTCAAGCCCTGGAGTTTACAGGCACCTCGTTGTGCACGAAGTGAAGCACAAATGTAATTGTGGGGCTGGACCTGGGCCACTGGTTTTTTTTGCCTAAAAAATCCCTGACTTGCTGCAGAGGAGCCCAGAAAGTGACCACTTTGGCCAAAGCACAAATATTTTGGCTGGGAATATGGGTGGATGTCCCCCAGCCTGCTCCTGCTCCCCTCTGTCCTGCAGCCTGTATTGGGGAATTCCATGTATGATCTGCTAGGAAAGGGTGAGGGGGGATTAGTGTTGGTGGTATCACTCCTGAATATCTGGAGAGCAAAGCCCAGCCCTGATGGAAAAGTGGCAGGACTGGGGGAGAGCAAAAAACAAGGAGATCATGGTAGCAGGACCAAGGGCAAAACCAGTTCTTTCTTAACAAATCTCCAAAACAAACACAACTCCACCCCAAAAAAACCCACCTAGAAATTAAATTTCTTTGTCTGGGGGAATGATTGTGATGCTGCTTCTTAAAACAGAGGGAAAACAGCAGTGAAACCCCCCATTTTGTTAAAACACTGTGCTTAGCCTGAAAACTAAAATGAAACCATCTCTCAGAACTCTGCTTAAGCGTGATTTCTCTTCTAGGCCTGCTAGCTACAACTGTTTGCATTCCAGTTATTTACCTGGTGTCACTAATCAGATAATCACAATATTTCATAAGGACAAGAAACAAGTCTTAGACCCCACCTAATCCAGACAGGTGATGTCAGAGGATGTGGTAATCTCAGGCCATCAGCCACCATCCGTCTGATTATTCAATTACCCAAGCCTACTACTTTGTCAGCTGGGTTTGTGCAATACAGATCAAAACCTACTTGGAAAACAGAACCCACACCTGATTCAGGGCTGGGGTGTGGAAAATTTGGGATGTGGAAGGTGGATGGAGGATAAATTTGGGAGAGGGTGGAAGGGTTGTTGTGCTTGTGTTTGGGCTCCAGGAAAGCTTTTAGATGTTTTTCTCTGTCAGGTAAGTCAGGCAGGGATTTCTGCCAAGGGTGCCCCCACTCTGAAAGGCAAAGTGGCCACGGTGCTGTCTCATACTCAGCAATGGCAAAAATCCTACCAGGAGAAATTCCACTTAATTCAGTCCTCCACTTATTTGCTATTTCTTAAAAGGTGAGCAGTTTGCACGTCCAGGGAAGTCCACATTGCATCTGTTTAAATTTAGCTTTCTCCCCACCCTTTCTTTTTAGCTAAGGACAGAAATGATGTTATTTTATATGCTTTTATGGGAAAATCTACATTGTAGAGCACAAGTATGAAGCTGATCCTGAATCTTCCTGCTGAGCAGCCATAGGACATGAGGTCCAGCCAAAGATGTTGACTGCAAATGAGAATATAGTGTGAGCACTTCAGCTGGGATTTTTAAGTGAGGTAGAGAAAGTGCAGGAGAAAATGCAGGGATCTATTTTTAAGCACCACATGATTTGAAGGATAAGGAATAATAATAATAATTTGCATAAATTAAGTGATTTACACCACCATACTAGTGGGAAGAAGGAAGAGCACTAGCAGTGTCATTTTCTGTCTTATGTCTCTAACTGACCTGCTTTTCATTGCTGCAGAGGAGACCTGAGCAACAGGGACTACTAAATATTCTCAGGTTTGGGGCAGTCCTGACAAAGTTAATGGAAATTGTGCATCAGTTTTAATGCTCCAGCTCGCAGGGACCAGACCTCTGTTCTCCCTGCACTGCACAGCTCTGAGAAATTTGCAAAAAGGCAGAAAGGCACTGAAAGCAGTGATTTCCCAATGTGCTCAGCATTACAGCCTGGGAGTTGCACATCCCCTGCCCATTATCAATGCTTTAGCTCTGGGGCTTGCTTTGCATGGAAACTCTCAAATGAAGGAAACCTGAACCACTACCCAGCAATAAATCAGGTTAGGTTTATGCATTTTACATGATTAATAGCCAAAAAAAGATTTTCAGTGCAGCCAAAACTGTAATGATTTCTGTTTTACCCTCACTGATAAAGATGACTTGAATCTTCTAGCAGGGGAATATTTCTTAGCACTTCTCCACAGGAAACATGACAAAACCCCCAAACATTCCACCTGATTTCCAGCAGACACAGAAAAAGGGCCAAGTTTTTCCCAACACTGGGAAGCTGTAAAGATGAAGGTGTAAAAATGAAGCTGTAAAGAAATGATTGGTGCCACTGAAAGCTGCCAGTGCAAGGATGGGATCAGTCATCTCCCCTTCCCAATTTGTGCTCTGTGTGTTGGGAATCCATCCCTCTCCTCCCTGTGCTGGACCAGGGAATGGTTCCAGACCACTCACAGATCCAAGGCTGCCCTGGTACCAGCATGTCACCTCATCCTGGAACATTTTAAAACTTGCTAGGATGCTGCTTTTCCTGGAAACCTTGGGAATGTGTCCCAAGAGATTTTGTGAGAGCAGGAGGATGGAAAATGTTTGAGACCTGTTTGAGAAATCCAAAACCAGGGTATCCTGATGAAAGGATCTACTGCTCTGACGCAGGAGGACATTCTTAATACATGAAATCTAGCAGATTTCAACCTGTTTATGTTGAAATTATTTCATTGTCTTGAAACTGGCTTCATAAGTGCCTTATGAAACACTTACAGTAGATAGCTCTTGCCTCAGCCACAAAAAATGCATGTAGGCTCAGCTGAGATAACAGTACATATTTTCAGATGCTAATTCATGTTTCAGACAGTTCAGACCTGGGCTTTCTGTCAGTCATTACCTCTGCAGCTGCACCTTTCAAATTTGTAAAGCTTGGTAGAAATAGAAAAGAAAAAAAAAAAAAAAGGAGAAATATGGCAACAGCATCTGGATTTTATTTGCTCAGACTAGTATTATTTCTTCACCTTTGGTCAGCATTTTACTCTTCTAAACAGGTGAAATTCATAGAAGAAACTAGATCCATGTCCAGATTATTAATACACATTGTAAACTGTAATTCATTGTTTTTTAAATAATAAATAGTTACATGAAAATGGAATGCTGTCAAAAAATTCCAAAAAATTCCAATGATAAATTGATTTGAATATTTTTTCTCCCTAACCTAGCAAATATTTTATGTATTTTTGTTGTTTTGTTCCATTCAACCTGCCTTAAAAAAAAAAAAAAGAAAAAAAAAAAGGGGGGGAAGGCTATAGAAGAATACTTCTGCTAAACAAGGTGCTACTAAAATAGTAATAATAATAATAATAACAGCAATAATAGTAATGCATTCCACAGTTATGATTGCTGCGCCTGCATTGTTAAGTCCTGACATTTTCAGAAAGGAGGAGGAATGCAAATGAAATTTCTGGTGGGGCAGAGGGTGATTCTGGCACTGAAAGCATCTGGACTAACCTGAAATCTGAGGACGAGTTGTTTAAAAACAGAAAAGGAACTGAAGGTTGCAGCTCAGCTTCAGAGCTGTTGACTTCTCACGAAGAGCCCTCAGGAACAGACTCAGAAACGAGCTGCAAACAGCACAATTACAATTTCTGCTGTTTTCAGAGGGGTGTGGAGCACCTAAAACACGGTCCTGGGACCCCTGTAAATCTCAGCAGGAACCTCTGCATGTGGCAGTCTCAGGCCAGCATCCCCAACCCCACCGTCCCGTCAGGTGGGTTCTGAATGAGAATCCCCATGGATTCCCTCCCATGTCCAGCTGGGTTTTCAGGTATTTCTGCACTCGTGTGGAACTTTCTGTGTTTCTCTGTTTCTGTGTTTCACAACTTTTTGTGTCCACTGCGTGTTGTCCTTCCCTGGACACCACTGAGAAGGATCTGGCTCTGCTTTGCACACTCCCACCACCAACTTTCACACATGATTACTCTTTCAGTTCGCATTTCATCCCCTACCAAGACACAAATTCCCTCTTTGCTGCTCCTTCAGCAAGCCCCCATCAAAGGAGCAATATCTGAGTGCACTCAGCGGAGGAGCACTTGCAGGAACAGATGGTTTTTATCGCCCTGCTCCCGGCAGGCTTTCACAGTGGGGGTTTTATCTCGCGCACATGCTGGAATATCCCTGTGGATTGGTTTGTGTGGGCACAGCCAGCTGCCAATTCCAACAGTGTGCAGCAGAAATGCAGAGGTCTTTATCCCAGGAATGGTGAGGAACGTCCCGTGGCAGCCTGTCCCTGGCTTCGTTCCACCAAGATGTTTCCACTCACAGAGTTAGCTGGAAATTAAAGAGTCATGTAATCACATTGTGAGAACAAAGATGATCCAGGTGCTTTAAAGTCCAGTTCTGGCAGAGGATATGGTTCTAATAAAGAAAATTTGGTTTTGTCCAATCATTTATTATTTTTTTAAATTCACCTTGTCTTTCTTCTTCACAAAAAAAAAGTATAGTTAAAGAATTTTTCTTCTTCCCTTTTCGTCTTGCTAATTTTTGTTTGTTGGTTTGTTGGGTTTTTTCCTTTTTATTGTTTTCTCCTGGTAGGTCTTTCACATAGTAAACCCAATTCAGTCTATGGAGAGTCTATGGAGAACAACAGTGAACAGCTCAGCTCCAACAGGTGACTCCTTTATTTTTCCCAGAGGAAGAATCAGCTATATCTAAGAATACAGTTAATTCCCTAGACTGATCCTCAAAAAAAAAAAAAAAAAAAAAAAATTAGTTTAATAGAGTGGTACAGCAGCAAGTCTCTGACTAATCTCTGCTAAACAATAACTCTCAAAAAACTGAACACTTTCCGCTCTGATTTTCTCCTTCACTTTAATTTGCTGTGAATTGTATTTGCCCTCTTCACATTTTGTATTCCTTATTCCTTTTGCCTGTTGAAGGCTAAGAACAGCAGCACTGTTTTTCTCTTCAGCTTGGTTGCCCAAACTCTTGGGCATCACAAAGATGCTCTGAGCTCGTTATGAAATAAACAGTCAAAATATCTGGGTTTAAACCATCAGCACCCAAAAATTCAGCTTCACAAACCACTCCTACCCAGAAGGATGCTCAGTGAATAACCCTCACAATTCCAGACAATTATCAATTGAAAGCACCAACTGTGGCCTTGTTCATGGGTACCAATGGCAGTCTGCAGGTCACAAATATGTGATAATATAATATAATAATTATAATATAATAAATATAATAAATATGATAACTATAATATAATAAATATGACAAATATAATAAATATAATATATATAATATAATATAATATAATATAATATAATATAATATAATGTTATATTATATTTATTATGTTAAATATACTTATATATTATATATAATATGTATCATAGAGTATAATGTATAATATAATATATAATACATCATATATAATATGATATACATAATATATCATATATAATATGATTCATAATATACTATATACTATATATTATACACTAATAATTATAATGTATAATATATTCTATATAAGTTTTTATAAGAATATATATAAATATGTGTTTGTGTATATATATATATGTGTGTGTGTATCTATATATATGTATATATGTATATATACATATAAAAATTGGATGGACCTCAAGCTTTAATTGATGCTTCTGTTTTTATATCCACATTGTGCAAAACACATCTAACACATGGCATTTGCAGCTTGCAGCCAAACTGGGCTCAGTTTAAAACTAGCACATATTTGTTAAGAACTGAACTGCTTTTAACACAGTTGCACAATAGATTGGGTTGTTTTTTCCTTTGTTAGTTAATGGGTTTATTGAAAACATATTTCCATAGTTAAAAAATAAAAACCCAAAAAAAAAAAAAAAACCAAAAACAAAAAACCCAAACAAAAAAACCCAAGAAAACCCCCAAAACCAAAAAACAAACCCAAGAGATCATGAGTTTGTCTGAGCTCTTGCAGAAGATATGATTATGAAAATCACATCTTTCATGAACAAATTTAAAAAAAAATATATATCACTCATGGGATTTTTAATCTTTTCAGTAAGGTATTTGCAGTTATACAGAACAAAATGGGATATATCACAGCTAAACAGAGATCTCTTTGTAAAGCAAAGTGTCCCAATATGCTCATTTTATGCTGATAGTCTAATAAATAAAAATAATAGTCATTATTATAGTTCAGATAGTGGTGTACATGTCTCCTACTTCAGGCTTAAGAACATATGTCTTCCAATAAAAATTAACAAATCTGTTGCTTTAACGTGTCCCTTTTTACCCCCTTTTTCTCCAATGATGAAAATTTTGCATCCTATTTTTAAAAAAGCATAAATGTATGAGATTTTTCTGAAGCATTAATTTCTGGCTTTTCTGAATGCTCAGAGCAGTTAATACATCTGAAGGAAGGATCAATTAGAGCAGGAGTAAATGATTTCTCATTTTTTGCCTTGCCCTAATGACAATTTTTGGATGTCAGGATTTGCACCAAAGATCTCAGTGAAGGGGAAAAACCCTGTTTCGGGTGCATTAATTACACAGGGCAAAGGAACATGAGCTCACTGCTTCTTCATAAGCAAAGCAAGAAATTAATGAAAAATTCTTCAGAATTATCCAAAGCACTGACAGAAATACAGGGCAATTTGTGAAGGGCTACAGAGACCAAAAGGTTCTAGCAGGGATTAGAACATTCTAGAAAACACTCAAAGTTGAGCAGGATTTCAGCTTTCAAGCAAAAAAAATTATTGACAAAACAGCAGAATGACTGACATCAAAACAGTTAATGATATCTGGACACTGTATTTAAAAAAACATTAGAAATTGTCTAAAATTGGGCATTTAGCTTATTTCTGTTTTAAAACGAGCTTTTTTCCTTTGTAGGTGACACTTACATAGAATTAATAGTAGGGAAAATGAAAAAAATACTTTAATCATATGTAAAAGCTAGGTGTGGGTAAAAGATAATTAAAAAAAAGTCAGTCAATGTCTTTACAAGTGAGACAGCATAAAATTAAGTAGCATTAATCCAGTTACTTGAGACATTCAAAGTTTGTAATTAAATAGAAAAAAAAAAAAAAAGTTTATTCCTTACATTTAAGAATAAGAAATACTTTGCCTAGGTGTAGTCATTATAATTGTTGGTACAACAAACTTTCCCTGTCTCAGGGCCTCTACAACACCATCATTGTGCATAGATATTATCCAATCCTGCAATCATGGTCATCAGTGCCAGAGCTTGAATTGGCACTGGAATGGGAGCAGCCAGAAAGTCAGAAATAAACCGAAATGAAACACAGGCACTCTTGAGCACTCATCAAGTGCTATAGTTTCCCACAGGTCTTTCAAAGCAGTTGAAGTGGTTTTTCTGACCACATGTCTTTCCTTCCTGTCTACCATTTTGCAGTGCCCCCCTCCCTCACAAATGCATTTCTCTTTTACTTTGGCTAAGAAAAGCATTTTTGGACCTTGAAATGAAATTATTTTGTGCCTCTGAGGTGGGAAGGACCCAGCCACCATCAGCATCTGAAATCCCCACAGCACTGTGGACTCTAATAGGTAACATTAATATTAATAATCTTACACAGAAGAGCAAATAGCAGTTTGGAGCTTTTTTTTTTCCACAACAAGGTGGGAAACGTATACTTTAAAGGAATTTTTTGGTGGTTTTATGTTTGAGAAAATAAAGAGAGCTTTGACCAATGTCTGTCTGTGTCTCTGCAGAGAGCAGAGAATGGGGTTGTGTGGCAGACAGTAGAACATTAAGTCTACTTTTACCCTTCAAAATCAAGTCTTTCCAAGCTTTCCTATTATGTTTTTCGTATTAGTTTTATTGTTTTAATAGAAAAATTGAAGAGGATAATAAAAGTGACTTCCCTATGATGTTTAATATTTGTTCTACTACTTTAAAATTCAGCTGCTGAGGCGCTACTGAAACTTGCCCAGTCACTTGGCTTGGGTCTCAGATGCAATAAATTTAATTTTAAGTTTTTTGTCTACCACTGAGGATTTTTTTTCACAGCCAGGCATACTTTGGGTTTAGTATCTTAATAAACAAGATGCATTTCAAATTAGTCTCATTTTTTTACAGTGCGGGAGCAGGGAGGACTCATTTGAGTTTGATGTAATGTTTTGAGTCAACACAAAACATTTTTTGTTGTTTTGCCAAAAAAAAATCATATTCAGCTGTGAGTCAAGGCAAGCCAGAACCTCCCAACTATTTTATTCTGGCTGTTACACTGAAAAAAATTCATTAATCACTCAGAGGTATGTTGCTATACCACAGGATGAGTGGCCATTTTTTTTGTGTGTTTTTTTGGGTACAGTGGGAGAGTGCATTGCTCCTCCATGTAATTTTCTCTCATTTTTGTTTGTTTGTTTGTTGGTTTTTGTTTATTTAAGCACACTGTTATTGACACCTGCCCAAACCAGAGGTATCAGGATCACAGGACAGTGCCAAAAGAGTTTTTCTACATCCTGCTCTTCATTCCTAATTCAAACTAAATTACCAAAGGAATTGCAGTTTAAAGTATTTGCAGTTGTAGTTCAGGGCTCCTGCTTTTCTGTGCTTGACACTCAAATGTTTAACCTCAATTCTCGACCACTCCTAAGAATTTCCAAAGTTTTATAGTGTTGTAGAAATCACACTTAAAAACCTCACAGTCTTTTCCAAAATTCATTTTTTGGCCTCAGAGCAGCACTGGTCATTTCTACTGTTGTGAAGTGATTTTAACGCCACAGTTGTGGGATTTTATGCCTGTTTTTCACAGGTGCAACTGATGACACTGAATGTGCAGTAGTGGAAAATCATATCTGATGAATTCTGCATTGTCTCCATAAAAATGAAGGCAGAAAACTAAGTAATGAACCCTAATTTTTGGGTTAGCAAACCTGAAGAGCTGAGCCACATCCTGATTTCTGGTATGACAGTGTGAAGTAAAAGAGATCACACAGCCTTAAAAACAATATCATGGCATTTGTAGCAGATCAAATTCACAATTCTTTGTGGTAAAGTTAGCACCCAGGGGAAAATTCAGACTTAATTCACCAACTGCCCACAGCTTCAAACACCACTGGAATCAAACTGAATGTCCTACCTCAATTAGAAATGGAGAGCAATGTTTTTAATGAGTCAACATGCAATTTGTTAAACTACTGTGACATTGTTAACCTTTACATTCATTTAGATTGTACCAATTTTCTTGAAAAATTTTCTTTGCCTTTTCTGACCTGATTTCTGGAGATCTGATGGAAGAATAAGACATCCAAAAAATCAGTAATCAAACAAATCCTGAGGAAAACGTTACCTTTTCCATCCGTAAGACACAACTAAGGGCTGCTAAAATATTGCCCCAGTGAGGACAGCCTGGTGCGGTCAGCTGAGAGATAAGTTCTAAAGAGTTTAGAATTTATAATTATAATCAGTAGTTTATAATTGTCACAGCTTGCTTTCTTTTTTGACTAATCTAGAGATTGAATGTTGTAGTTGATTAAGAAGTGCAAAGAATTAAGAGCTGGATGGATGTTATATTCTCTGCAATTACTGAGTGAACAAAAACTGAAAGAAAACTTTAATAAGGCCAGAAATTTAGATTAGGTAAAAACATCTAAGGCAGCACACATTCACCGTTCCTTTGGATGATCATACAATTACCTTTCTGTGGATTTTGGGCTGGTTTTTGTGTGTTTGTTTGTCTGTTTTTTGTTTGTTTGTCTGTTGTTGTTTTGTTTGCATTTGGTTTTTGTTTGTTTGGGGGTTTTATTATTGGTTTGGGATTTTTGCTTGGTTGGTTGGCTCACTGTCTTGGGTTTTTTTGTGATCAGCTTTTGACTTTCCAGAAAACACCTCCACATGTGTGTGCTTTCCCCTCCACTCCATGATTTTTTTTGGACAACTGTTTCCTTGTGCTTTTCCTGATCCTTATGCTTGCATTTATCATTCCCTCCTATTTCCCAAGCTTTAGTTTCCTGCAGGATGGTTGCTTTGTTGTCTGATTAAACATTTCTGGGCCTCTTAGGACGCAGGGACGGCTTTCCAGTGGGATGGATCTGCAGGGACTCTCACTTTAGAGGCCTACAAACACCACTTGCTTTCCCTGAAGAGTGGGAAAAAAGCCCAAGAGACACAGCTGAAGCCCTTTAGATGTCAAGCATTGTTCCCTGCCTCTTTTTAGCTTTTCACATTATTGTTTCCCAGCACCACTTCCCTCCAGCATCCACACATGTTGCAGTGGGTTTTGCTCAGGCCAACAAGAAATTTAAAACTCTGGTTTTGACACACAGACACAACTTGAACTCCTGTCACTTTCAGATGTTACTGTGCCTTTTTCCTTTTTGGGGAAATCAGATTAATTACCATCTCTTACATGATCCTATCTCTTGTTAGATGTTGCTCATCTTCCCAGGCTCATGCGGCTGTTTTCCTCGCAGCTGTGAGTATTTAATGTCTCCATCCCTGCCTGCAGTTTGGTCCTCCTCTGTTGCAATAATGTAGAAAAATCTTAAAGAAAGGCTTCATAAAAATCAAGCCTGCTCTCCTGGAATCAGTGGCTGGCCTTGTCAAAACCAGCATTTTGCAGGTTCCCATGTGAAAGAAATCCTGTTGTCAGCAGTTATTTAACATAACAATCTATTCCTGGGTAAAAAAATAAACAACTTACACCTGTATAAACTGATTTTATATTGTTAGAAGAATGAAAACTATCATAAACGACTTCCCTGCATTTATGCACTGAGAGTTTGAGTGACTAATCAATACAGAATAACAATTTGTTACTAACCAATAAAAGTAATTTGCAAGAAAACTACTAACCAACTGGAGTCCCACACGAGGTCTGTAAAACTGAATGAAAATCAGTCATGTAAATAAAGAAGGAGTTTTTTCTACCATGAAGAACATGGAGTCTGTGTGATTTATTCCCATGCTCCTCCACTCAAACCACCAGGACCTCTGCCCCCTTTCCTATTTTTTGGGAAAGGTTGGTGGATGAAAGGACACATCTGTGACTGGGATCCTTCCAGGAAAACCCCTGCAGCAGAAGGAGATGCTCCTCCTACAGCTTTCCTCATCTCTTCCTTCCTGTGCCATAGAGAGAAAAGTGGAGGGATGTGAAAGCTTCCAGCTCCATCTCCAGCATCAGGATATGAAAAAAAACCTCAGGCTTGGCAACTCTTTGCAATGCATTTTTTGCCAGGTGAGGCTGAAATCCTTGAGACTTCAGCTTTACTTGTTCCCCCACATGGTTTCCAGTTTTGGGGGGAAAAAAACCCCTTTCCTGTGGAGTTCCTGAGAGGTGGCAAGGTTATTTCTACTGTTCCTCCACATTTTGCCCAGGGAAAGCAAAATGATATTCACCATCTTGCTTTAGCTGTTGCAAAGAAGACAAGGTCATCCTTGTGTGTGTATTTTGCCATTTTGTAGCTCACAGGAAATTCTTCAAATATACTTTTCCCTTCTAAAGATATGCCACGGTGTCCACACATCAGACAGACATGGTGATACAAAGTTCTCCCATCATCACCAGTCTCTAGATCCCAGGAGGGGCCCAGAAAGAGAAGATTTTATCATTATACCCTACCAATTTCACAAACATAAGGCTTCATTCGATGCTGTTTTAAACCTGTCTCTTTTTTAGAGCAATTGTTTTTCAGCAAAATAAAACCAAACCCAAAAGACAGACCAGGGGAAAAAAAAAATGAAAGAAAAAGAAAAAGAAGAAGAAGAAGAAACATTATCTCACTTAGTTTTGAGTCAGACTCTCCAGAGTCCTCAGGGAGCAGAAGAGCAAACAAGACTATGTTCAGAATGTTCCTGCTCATGAACTGAGCTCAAACAAATGCACCAGAGCAAATAAAAACACACTCGAAATGAATCCAACAGCAAACCCATCCCCTGAAGGCCAAAACACTGACTGGGGCTACAAGGGAGCCAGAAAAACTGACGAGGTGCTCTGGGATGGAGGACACCCACGCTGTGATGTGGGGACCAGGAGAAGAACTTTGACCCTCACCACGGTATTAATGTGGAAAACTGTAAGAAAAAAGCTCAGAATTTGCTGACTCCCTTGCAAATTCTGGGGCTGACTCAAAAATGTCTTTCTTTGTGCAGGGAAAGCTAACCAGGCATGCTATCTGTCTGGGAAATTCAGTATTTCACACAATGGACTTGCAGTCAGCTTGTTCAGCTCTCATCCATCTCTTCTAGGTTGTGTTGGAAGGGGATGTGAAATGGCAGTGGAAGTTCCAGAGAGGATGAAAGAGCTGCTTTTGACTTGCACTAGCTGAGGATATTTCATGGCCCAACAGGAAGGAAGAAGGTGTGGGATATGATGCTCACAGTTCAGTCTCCAGAGCCATAGCAGTTTCAGTAAATCTTTAAGTAGCTTCCCTTCCACCACTTAATCCGCTTTCATTTAATTTTATGAAATATCAGTGAGTGATAATTAATTTTAAGAGGTGTTTTGCTCCCCTCAGGATCATGGCGTGTATGCAAATGCAGCAAATGGACTGCAACAGCCCTCCTGAGCACGGCATGGTTTGTTATGGAAAAACAATTAACAAGAAGCAATGAAATCCGATTTCCTTAATCTGTGCTGTGATGAAAGCTCCCCTGATGTGTACTTGTCTTTCTGGAAGCACTCAGGGCTGCCACTAATCCTTTGCATTCTTTGGAGAATGCTCATTGATTTAACTACCATCAAATGTAATTATATTGTCCGCAGGTATGTTTGTCATGCACTTACACTGACGTACCTTTGAGGCCATTGAGTAATTTCTCCTGAACATAGGAGGGTAAGAAGGGATCATTTAAATCTGTGTTTCTGCAGCTTCCTAGATGCCTCTGACCTCGCCTTTTTGCTGCACAGGTTTTGTACTCACACGGAGGCAGGTCAAAACAAACCACTCTTCTGACACCTTGTAGGCCTTGCATCTAAATTTAAAAATAAGCACAACTTATTTGTGCCTGCAATGCAGGGCTGAGGATTTGAAATGTTAATCTTAATTCTGCTTAATTAGACCAAAACTAGGTGTTGGCAATGTGTACCTGCCATGTAGTTTGCTCATGGGTGTTAGAATAGAATGAATTAAAGTATAACTGAATGGTTTTGTTTGGAAGCAACCCTAAAGATCCTCCTTTGCAATGGGCAGGGACACCTTCCAATAGACCAGGCTGGTCAGGGGGGCCCCATCCAAACTGGCCTGGGACACTTCCAGGGATGGGGCACCCCAAACTTCTCTAGGCAATCTGTTCCAGCGCCTCACTGCCCTCAAATTAAAGGAATTCTTCCTAACACCTAATCCAAACCTTCTCTCCTTTGGTTTAAAACCATTTTTGCCACATCCTGACACTATCTGCCTAGTAAAATGTCCATCTCCCTCCTCTTTATAAGCCCTTTTCAGGTACTGGAAAGCTGCAGTGAGGTCTCCCCAAAGCTTTCTCTTCTCCAGGTTGAACCCCAACAGTTTCAGCCTGTTTTCATGGAAGAGGGGCTCCAGATCTTTGGCTCAGATCCACCTTTATATCCACCAGAAGAACCCCCAAATCCTTCTCAATGAATTATTCTCCCTACCCCATATCTGGGATTGCCTTGACCCAGGTGAAGCACTTTGCACTTGGACTTGAGTTCCCATTCATGGCTTCTACCTTGCAATAAACAAATCTTGAGAGCCCCCTCAATGAGTAAAAGTGATAAAAATAAGTCCTTTTCTTTCTAAATTAAGTGCCAAAGATGCCTGGATTTCAAAGAGGCTGTAATCCTAACACTCTTTGGCAGGGAATTTAAGAAAGATCTGCCCTCAGCAGACTGGAAAACCCTTCTTCAGCAGCTAGCCCCATAACAACCTCTCCACAGGTGGTAGTGCAATTCCCTCACTGTCAGCAACTCAGGAACAGATGGAACAGATAAGAGGAGAGTCCAATCCCACTCTCTCCATGGTTTGTCCTGGTGCAAGGAAATGAGAGCCTGTTGCTACTATTGTTTACCTGACCACATAAATAACGCTGCTGGATTTCTTTGGGGATATTTTGCACCTGCAAAGGACAGTTCTTCCCCTCTGAGGGAAGAGAAAAATAAAACAGCAGAAACAACAAAATATAAAATACATATTGCAGGCAGATAATCTCTCCACTTAGACATTATGCACAGCGGACAATTGCAATATTGAAGCCAAGTTGCCCTGCACTGATCATCCCAGGAGGAGCTGTGTGTCCTTTTTCTTTCACCCTGCTGGCTGTAAAGAATTTTTCCGGTGCTTTTTAGGAGGAATCAAACATTTTGTTCAACCACTGGCACATCCAGCAGGGAAACCCTTCTGGACCAGTGGTCATGTGAAGATATCTCTTCTGCACAGTGCCTTGGACCAAGGATGGATACCTGGGGCAAAATATTTTTAGAAATCCAACCACACTTTTTTACACATCACAGCAGGCTCCATGTAAATGTTGCAGCTCTGGACCCTGTTTTTGTATTCTTTTCTAAAAACAGAGCAGGTGCTGTCTGTAAGATGAGGGTCCTCCATTTTGAAACTGAAATAATTTAAATCTGAGCTTTCATGGCTCTTCCAAAAGCTCCTTGGGAGGTCAGGATGGTGTGTATTTTCAAGGCAACTGAGGCATGTTTACTAGTTTATAGCATGATGTACCTGTTGTGCAGGTAAATAAATGATTTTAATAACTGGCCCAGCTACTTCCCTGTACATTAAAGGAAGGTGTAAAACTTATTTTTTTAATGAGGTCCATCATCATATAAAGACAGCTATGACCTTATTTCCATATGAACATAACAGTCTGCTTTTTAGCATATGCTCATCCTAAGGTGTTTGCTCTGACATAAACAAGTCCTTCCCACACTGAAATGTCATTTCAGTCTCACAGTAGGGTCAAAAGAAAGCAAAAATTATCTGTAAACCCAGAAATGCTGAATTGCCATTGTGTACTAAGCCATCTTCTTTATCAGCACAGTAGAAACTAATGGAAAAATGGCACAAATTTTTCTGATATTTCACTCCTTCCAACAGCAGCTTTTGCTTTGCAGTTATTGACCTGCCCACCTGTCACCAGCACAAATTATTTAAGTTTTTCAAAATGCCATTTGGATTTCACATCCATCCCTCCCCCAGTGAGCCTTTTCAAAAATGCTCTTAAGTAAAGCAATATTTTGCCAAAATGGGAACCATATGATTTTCTCTGCAATGCAACCAGTAAAAATTGCAGGGATGGTGCATGTGGTCAGCGAAACAGCAAACAAGAAGGAGGAGGGATGTGTACACATGAAAAAACAAGGAAACTGCAGAAAAGAGAAGTGATAAGGACTGTGCTGGTGTACTTGTTTGACCTTTGCCAAGCAGAACCAGGAGAATGCAGGCACAATTCAAGCATGCAGCCTGGGAAGGCCCTCTGAAATTCCTGGCCATACAGTTTTCTGGTGCCTTCATAATTATGTTGTGGAACAGACTCTGCTGGGACATCACAGCAAGTCACAACATCTTTGAGCAACCCGTAATTTGCAACATTATAATGGTAATGCAGCTGCATGATGAAAAAGCTTTGTGGACCCACTGGTAAGAACTGATTCATTGCTGAAGTCAGACATTTTCACTGAAGTTTAGATCAGGAAAACAATGTGTGGGTAACTGCTCCAGTCAACAGGAGTAAGAGGTGAAACTATTGCTGCAGAGAAATTTGATTGCTGAGTTACTGCCCAAAGCCTTTCATTCAGCAAATAAAGAGCCAAATTATTTGCTCTTTAGTGTTATGCTGTTTCTGTTACAAGAAATTAACTGTCCTCGCAGAGCTGAAAAAATTAGAGTAAGGAGCAAGTCATCAGATGGGCCTAAAGCTGCAAAATGGCCTAACTGCTAGGAAGGTGCCTGTTTGCACCTAAGTTTTACATAGAAGGAGAGAAAGATAATTCAAAGGTCTCTGTTTCCAGAGATGCAGTCTAACTGCATACTCTGCCCCTACTGTAGCTCCTGTGAGGCACCCCAATAATATTTTCAACCCTGAAGGCTTCAGCCACAATTTTACAGCATTGGGATTTTCACAAAGGTGTGCACAAAAATTAAATTCACACAGAAAGGAAAAAAAAAAAGCCAAAACCCACAACGCATAACACCACATGATGTTTAAAATTCTTTCAGGGGCCCCCAGCATGCAAAAAGAACATGTCTGTAAGATCTGATCTGTACCTTGTTCAGCTCCCACGTTGCCTGGGGAGGCAGTGAGAATTATGAACCTTGATGTTTCATTAGAAGATTAGCAGCAGCATCAACTGGCTGCACTGGAGAGCAAATGAAAGCTGAGATATTCCACGATGCTGAGATAAGAGCACAACTCTCCTGCCTGCCACGAGCAGTTGTGCTCTCCACAGCTTCTTCCACCAGGAGGGAGGGAATTTTTACAGCATGAACCCAGGCCCTGATCAGTGTCTGACACTAATGGTGCCTTGGGACTTTAGCTTTTGTATTGTTCATACAGTTGTAATCCTGCAATTCTTTAGTGTAGAACTCTAAATTCCTTATAGAGTGTTGGATACTGCTGTCCCATTTTGGGCAGACACAACAATTCCTCTCCAGGCCTGGGAATCAAGGACACCTCACTGCCTCAGGCCTGAGAGATGGAAACAAAAGTGAGTTGGGGAGAGAAACTTGGGATAAATGCCTTCGTTAGCTGATGCTATAGTTGGAAGATTAACCCCTAGCATGCAAATGGACCAAAATTATAAAAGTGTTTGTCCATTTTGGGTGTAGGCCCTGAGGGGGCTTCATCTGCCCAAAATGGACCTGTAGGCCCTTCAATAAACACAACCACTTTTTATTCCCTTAATTTTGTCTGTTTTTAGGTAGCCCCAGCAAGGCACCACTGACACCCATCTGGGGCACCCTGGAGGCCCCTCAGGTGCCTGAATTCTCATTTTCTGCCACGCTGGTGGGCAGGGGAGAAGAGGAGCTGCCCCAGGAGAGGGGGAGATCCCAAAGGATGCGGAGCTGTGGCTGGATGAGCTGCAGGCTGAGGAGCCAAGGCTGTCCTGCAGGAGTCCTTCCAGCTAGCACCAGATAAAGCAGGCCTGTAGCTATTCTGATTTTCACAGGGGAGGTGGCTCTGAGCCAGGTGTTGGGTCTGAGGAGGCCTGAATCCAGCAAGTGGAGTGTCAAGCCTGTAATGGTAAAGAGGAACACAAAGCAAAGGTGCTCATCCAAGTTTAACTCAGAATATTGGGCTGTAAAATGTTTAGCACTTAGCTAAAAGAGAATACCTGAGGGATTATAAATCTTTTCCCTTGAATTGCAGCATGTTGGCATGGACAGCAAAATGCTGTTGTGGAAGAGTTATTTCATTGCATGACAATTTAAATGAATGTTGTGGAAGCACTTACACATGTTTCTTTGGATGTTACCATTCCCTCTGCTTTGATAAGATGCAGGCAAAATAGCTTTCATAACTTTAAAAATCCCTTTTCACTCGTATTTTATATAAGCCCTGTAAAATAGAGAGTACAATATGTTTCCTCACTGCAATCAATCTCTCTTATACATGTCTGTGGATAGAAATACACAGAAACACCTGGTTTGCTATTCTGGGATCTCACATTTAGGCTGATATCTTGCCACCATTCTCCACCAGATTAATATCCTGTTTTTAAACACACACACATGTACATGTATGTTAGCATAAATATACTTAAATATATAAAATTGCCTGAAATTCCAATATTAGTTTGGAATAAAATTGAAATGCAAAAGCTACTCTTTTTTGGTTATCTATAACAGGGTTCGCTACAAGAAACAATAAGCATCATTAAATATTTTTAGGAGTAAACCATTACTAGAATTAGTACATGCATTTGTTTTGGGCTTCTAGGAACTCATTTAGTATCTTATTTACTAATAAAACTGTGAATTTTATAAATTGCATTGATGAATGGCAAAATGCGGCTGAGGAATGAGCTGAGAGCCTCTCTCCTTCTGGCTGGGTTGATTTGAAATTTATCTCAAAGAATTTAACCATACTATAAATAGAACTAGTCAAACTTCTTCTGAATAGCTCCCCTGATGGGAGACAGCTTTGTTGTTTTTTTTTTTTTCTTGAGAAAAGATTTTCATAAATATATTTACATTTTTTAAAATGAAGATAGGGAGTGATTTGGTTAGCAAAACGTATGTTGGAAGGAAAAAATGAAAACATTCTTGCTTTCATCTCCATTCTTCATGCTGAGGAGATGATCTTCTCCCACCTAATTCTAATCACAATGTGAAGCACAGTTAGAGCCTCCAGGCTTCAGCTCATTCCCAAAGCCCACAAGAACCCTAAAAAATTAGAAATACCAACAGGACCTCTCCACCTTGTTCTCCTCTTTTGTCAGGCCACACAACTAGAAACAAAAAATGTATTATTTTAGTATTATTTTTCTCTTTTAACCTAAAATTCAACTGGTATTTTGCACACAGAAGTTTAATCTGTGATGAAAATTTTCATCTGAGGGAAAGAAATCTCTGTGGGGCGCAGCCAAATCCAGTTCTTCAGCATTGCTGGTGTATGATTTCCCATGAAGCTGGTAGCAAACTCTTTCTCTGCTTCTCAGATATACAGTATGCATTTTTAGCAACCCATTTTTCAGCTTTTGGACTCCCAGGAAGACACAAAAAATATCAGTTGGTATTACAGAACTGATTTTTCTTTTTCATTTTCCTCACAAGAAAAGGTGACATGGTCAATATTCTCAATTAATGCATTATTTCACACTGCTTAGAAATTTGTCTTCCCTCTAACAATGAGCTCAAGACCACAAATTCATATAGGCATCAGGATTTTGTATAATCCAGAAAATTTGAGTAAAATGAAAAAAAAACCCACCCAAACCAAACCAAAAGAAAATAAAAACCAGCCTCAGAGAGCTTCTGAACATAAAAAGCCATCTGTAAATATAAAGATTAAAGATTATGACTTATGACTAATTGAGCTTTGAAAGCCAGACTTTTCAGGTAAAGAAAAAATAACTTTTTTATAAAATTCTTCTGCAATTAGGCATAAATAAGCAAATAAATGGTAATCTTGAGAAGGCCAAAACTCCAGAATACTCAGCAGGTCATGGTTCATAATTTTTCTCTTGTTGCCATCAACATTCTGCTGGAGAAACAGATGTTAAAGACATCATAACTTGCCAAGTACTGCTTGTTTGAGAGAAGCAAAATGTCCTCATCTATGCTTTATTTTATTTGGAGGTACAAGTCCTCCCTGAGAACTGGCAAACTGAATCATGCCTGCAAAACCCATACATGTCAGACCTCAAGAAAAATACAGTGAGAGAGTTTCCTTAACCTTTGAGACTTGGTGGCATTTGTAAGTGAAATCCCAAACCCAGTTCTGAGCTAAGCTGTTGACTGAACGCAGTGTGGAAGGTAAATGCATCCTTGAAACCCATAATTTGTATGGTAATTTAGCCTTTTGTTTTCTCCTGTGAGAAGGACACTCAAGTCACCCTCCAATTTAACAAATACATTGATAATTTTGAATGTTTTTCAAAGATGGGGTGAGTTTGGTGCCTGATCTGCAAGAAATTAATTCCAGGACTTTTCCATCCTTCCCCTGGTCAACTGGTCATCTGGTATTTCTGCTTCCATACCATAGCAAGAATTTCACAAAAATGAGGTCAAAATCCTTCCTAGTGGAAGAAGTGCCTGTAAAAAAAAGTGGAAAAGGTGGCCTGAACATAATGGTGTCTCTGGAGCTTGATGGGATGTACAGTTCAGTCAACAAGAGAAAAATGGAAGGATGGGGCAACCCAGGCACAAATCCCATGAGTCACTCCAATGTAAAACTTCCAGGAATCAATTTGCTTGTCTGTCAAGATAATTCATCCCTAGACTGAAGTCTTATAAAAATTATACCTTATTTTTAAAAATGATATTAAGAACAAAGCTCTTTTTTTGAAGTTTGGGTTTTTTTTTTTTTAATTAATTTCCGTCTGCTCAAAGAGCATTAAAAAATAGTGCTCCGTAAAGATTTGCCTTTCTAGTTCAGTGTCCAAAGTAAAAAAGAGCTGAAAACCAAAAATCAGCCTGATCCAAATTTAAAAAAAATAAAAAAATCCTTCCTTGAACTGAATACTTGCCAAAAAACGTTCTTTACCTAATAAACATTTTGTTAAATTCCAGGAAATAAAAAATTACATTTGGCAAATCTAGCCTCACTTTCTTAGAAGTTAAAAGCCCCACTTCATTTTCTGTAACAAAATCTTCCTGTAAACCTGAAAAGTTTTATCATGGAATTATCAAAGGAAGCATTTTGATCTTCCTGATGAACCTTCCTCCCACATCAATCATCTCATCCCACATCATCCTCTCCATCACCTTCACTCACAAACTCTTCCCTCTGTTTCATCCATAATAACATAAATGTTATTACTGGAAAATTATAGTTTTGGAGCATAAGAAAGAAGGTATGGGAATGAAAGACAGAAAAAGCAATTAATAACAGAAATTTTTACATAGTTTACAATATTTTATGAACCCACCCAGTGATATTTTGCACTGGCCATGAATGCTAGCTACTTAATAGAAAATGAACATTATGATGACTCTCCAAAGTCTCTTGAAGTCAACCTAAACACTCCAAATTACTTCACTAGGCACTGGATCAGGCTCTCTGGCATCTGGAGTTGGAAAGATTCATTGCTCTCTTTGCCAGCTCTGACAAAAGTTATTTGCATCAAATGTTGTACATCCAAGTGAACAGCAAATAACTGATCAGGAAAAAAAAAAAGAAAAAAAAGGAAAGGATAAGTTTTCATTTAAATTGTATTGCTTAGGTCGTCTCCACAGATTTATATTATTCTTGATTTTGCCAAGTTGGCATTTATAGTTGTTCAAATAGTGAGTGCATCCACTCACTGTTTGAGAGTTCCGAAAGAATTAGAAACATATTGGGGTTTTTTTAAATATTTAGAAATTTGCAAATCCAAAGACGTCACCAGCTACCCCAACCCTCTGTAGTTTTTCTCTCTTTATTTCCTGTAACACTGTCATGATGACAAACATGAGTCTGCCACAATCTCTGCGAAAGCTCAGAACAAGATCGTGGGACTGAACCACAGCAGAGGAAACAATTCGGTGTTACCTGATCTCCAGTGCTTCATTAGCAGTTCTCTCACTATTTGAAGTATGAAAATAACTATTTTCTGTTTATATTAAACACCCTGAGCCCTGTGAGGAACAGGTAGCAGGCATCTGCCTTCATTTCAGGACAACAAACAGTTTTTTGCAGAGCAAAAAGATCTCAGTGCTCTTTGGGGGTGAAGCCAAAATTTGGACTTCACCCACCTCCACAGGCAAGTGAAACTGCCCCACTTGTAATCACACCAAGGCTGCAAATCCTGCCCATCAAAGCCAAAAACACTCTGAGAAGCATCACTGCACCAATTCAACACATTTTTTAATTCCCAGCATCTCACAGGGCTGCTCTGAACAGCCAAGAGGGAGATGTGGAAGTTTCAAGGAAAGATTCAGAACTTTTAAAAGAAACCAAACAAGCCACTGAAGCAAGCACAAGGTTTTTCTGGCTGGGATTCACTGGGACACCTGTACAGCTTTGATCAGGGCTGCTTATGGGTTTATATTGGTTTACATGTTTGGCAAAAAATTTGGCTGTGGCAGGACTGAAACCCTGCATGACCGCAGATCATTAATTTTGGCATTAGTCACAAAACAGAGCTGTGTACTGTAAAACATTATCAAGTTGATTTGGTTTAAGGTTTTCTGTGGGGAAGGATGGTCTTGATCTTTCTGAAAATTTATGATCAATTTATCCTGGATTTTTTTCAGCTGAAATATTCTCACTTTCAATCCCCCTGAATTAGCATCTGTGTTTGAAAACACTCGAAGACCCAGGCTTTGTCCACAAGCATGGGATGTTCCTGGTGAAGAGCATCAGACATCATGGGGACTTCTTTCTGCTGTTGCACACACCTCAGATAAAGAAAAAGAGAGAAAGCTTTCAAAACACTTACTAGCAGCAGCCCCATTTCCTTCACTTCTTTTAGGAAAGGGACTCTCACGTTTGTTCAGAACAGCACTATAAGCTGTTCTGACCAAAGTTTTGGGGATGTCTCGGTGCTGCCCTGAGGCAGAGAGAGAAGGATCACACCTGGAAGGCTGCAGAGCTGTCTCCTTGCTGTCCTGAGCCCTGTGTTTATGGCTGTGCTGGAGGTTTATATCCTGAGCCCTGTGTTTATGGCTTTGCTGATTGTCAGCTCAGTGAAAGTTGCTCCCAAAGGCTGGGTGAGCCCTGCTCCAAGGTCACTGAGGTTCCCTGATGTGATGGGAAGTCTCTGAAGGTGGACACCAGGGGCAGAGCTGCTGGCTGACCCACAGCACAAACACTGTGTCAGTTCCTCCCACACCAGGGAACTCCTCTGCAGTTTTCCCCAGCTTTGTGCACCTCGTGTACTCCCAAAACACATTCCCTCAGGGCTGCAGATGCTCCTTCCCTCTCCCAAGGCCTGTATTCAATGGATGTTTGCTTATCCTTCACACCTTCAAGGATTAAATGTGCTCCAAGGCACTTGAGCCCTTACCTGCCTTCTGCAGAGCATCCTCAGAGTGGCTTATGGAGCCAGCCTAACTCAGCTTCCTCACCATCATCTTCCTCCCACCTCCTGGTGAAATTCCAGGAGCACCTGAGCTGGAAGCGAGAGCTGGGAAGGTCTGAGTGAGCAGCGTGGGCTTGGGTTCCTACCAGGAGGTGGAGCAGCGCCAGCGCCCAAAAGCAGAATTCACAGCCAAGTAATGTCCGTGCTGCAGCCAGAGGGAAAGTGGGAAAGCTGCTGCCTCCCTGGCTCCCAAACTTCCCTGGCTGTGACAGGAGGAGAAGGGCTGAGACCCAAAGATTGAACTGAGTGGAGCTGGAGCCCTCTCCTGCTGTACTGTGAGAGCTGGCTTTGCATCTTTGGTGGAAAAGTGCCAGTTTTCCCTCTCCACTGCGTGCTGCCCAGGAGTTTCCCAGGAGGGAACCCCTACAACCATGTCAGCACCTGCTGGGACGGGAAAAATGCTCTTAATCCCAGGCTCCAGGGGCTGACACTAAGTCACCCAAAGAAACAGAAGGAGGGAGCATGTCAGAAAACCAGCGTGCACTGGGAGAGAAAAACAGACTTGAACAGGATTAGGGGCAGGTTTAGCAGCAGGGTTGGTGAATCACTGTATGCTCTCCATGCCAGAGCATGTTTGAACATTAGATGAATTTTGCTAGTAGTGCACACGCCAGTTGCTGTTGGGTGCAGTGGGGTGGGAAAGTGGCATCTTCACAGCACCAACGAAAATACAGACAACCAGGGAAATGATCCTGTCTCCTCTTCTCATGCAAGAAACCTCTGTGCTGTCCCAAAGGCCGCCCTGAACTGGCACCTGGAGAAGAACCATGGTGCTGAGTTAGTGGAAAACCATTTCAGGGTTATTGTGTCCTGCTGTCATGACACAAGGGAAAGATTTCCCACTCAGAGATGGGAAAGAAAGAGCTGGAGAGAAAGTTCACTCAGAACTGGATGCTCAGACTGGATTCATACACCACTTTTCTATGGTTTTTTTCTCTTTAGGTCTGTAAGCTATGAGGGAAGGAAGGCAGAGCAAGAGGGGAGGAGAGGTCAAGGAAGATCCTAGCAATGGTGAGTCACCAAGGCCTGACACTTATTTAGCAAGGAGCATGCATGTAATTACTGCAGAGGCAATAGCTGCTGTCAAGCAGCGTGAGACAGTGTGGTTTTCATCGAGCTCAGCAGGGTGAGCAGTAAAAGCTCAGCTGGGGAATGTGGTTATACACTGACCTGCTCCCATCCTGCTCCTTTGTGCTGCAGAGGGGGAGAAACACAGCCTGGCACCCGCAGCATGGTTGGATGTGTGCGTGTCTTTCTGCTCATCTGCCTCCCCAAATCCTGACAGGCTCTCAAGGCAAGCCTCAAAAACAAAGAAAAGAAAAAGCAAACCAAAACAAAGCAAAGACTGCTCGTAATCCAGTCCAATTTAATAACTGAGAATTAAGCTACTTTTCTTTTCCTTTGACCTGACTTGCTCAGAATCCAGTTGTTCCTGTCCTGAAAGCAGATTCCATCAGCCAGTGCCAGCACTGTTTCCTGATGAGCCTGCTGCTCTTTCTCCCAGGGCTGGCAGGCTGGTGCTGTTGGGAGCCACATGGTAACAGGAACACCACTGAAACAAACAGCCTTTGGGGCCCACAGGTGTACAAATCCACGAGAAATAGAAACACCGTGTCCTGTCAGCACTGGCTAACACCGTTGCCTAGAGCCTGGTTTTCAAATAAACAGAGCGTTTGTTTTTGTAGCTGGAAGTGTAAAGTGAGCCACAAAAGGATCAGGCCTAAGACTCCCTTTCTTGCTGGGTCACAAGAAAAATCTGTGCTCTTTGTGAGCTTGGCAGCAGATGCTGACATGGTGACTGTGAAATACAGAGATCAAAGAAGATGGCACAAACACACGACCTCCTCAAGAGAAAACAGGAGAAAAACTTCCTACCTCCCTTCTGCTTCTCTCACATCTGTCTGCAGGACCAAATGGGCTTCCAGCCCCTGAGAATGCCTGTGTCAGCATCCTTCTCTAAATTATGAGCACCACCACCTCTCCAGTCAATGCCAAGACCTGTCAGCTTCAGAAATAAAACTGTTCTGTGAAAGAGCTTGCTGTTTTATTACTTCTTTGCCTGCTGTGACAAAATTTCCCTGCCTATTTACACAGTTTCTCATAAGCAGGTGGTCGAGGTGATGTGCTGCCCCTCACTAATTCCTCTGCTCTCTGCACTTTTCACATTCTGGACCTCAAGACATGTCTCAAATATTAATCAGTGAGAGTGTCACTCTCTGAAGAGCTAGGCAGTAAGGAAAATGATGTTTGAGAGGGAATACTTGGATGCAAATAAAATGGATACCGCACAAGTACACTTAGTTATCCTCAATTCTGTCCTATATCCACAGCAATAAGAAACAATTTATCAAAAAATTGTCCTTTTGGTCCTTGTGTGTTCAGGTACCTCAAAGAAGTGTCTCCTGAGGCTCCTCCTAGGTTAACTAAGCCTAGGTGCACTATATTAACTTGCCTTTAGCAATTCTTTTCAAGCTGAAGTAGCTCCAGATGTTCAAACTAAGCACAGCATTTATTTAGAGTGTGATCCAAGGGCTGATGCTTTCAAAATGCTCTTAGGTTTGTATTAGTACCCTATAAAGAAAAAACCCAATCATCAGCTTCTTAGAAATCCATGCTATAGTGTAGGATATATATGCTGACTGCATGCAGACATTAAAATTTTTAGCAAGCTCCAAAGAGATCTCCAGGATGCTCTTGCCTTGCCAAGAGCCTCACCCAGCCATTTCTGCATGAGGCTTCTATGTGAGCTATACTGTATCTTATTTTTAAAGATACTGATCTTGATTTAAAGATTGGAGAATTCCCCGTGCCTCTAAGGTAAGTTATTCTAATAGGCAATTATGCTTTCCAAAAAGGAAAAAAAAAATCTAAGGAAAAAAGAAATCCAGTGATAAAACACATACAAAACCAAACCAAACTGAACAAAAAAAAAAAAAAAAAAAAAAAAAAAAAAAAAAAAAAAAAAAATCCCTTTATTACTTTTCTAAATCTGTCTAGCTTCAGCTTCCAAGTGTTGCATTGCATACTGCCATTTATTGGTCTAAGGGTATTTTGTGTCAGAAATCTCTTCCCCATGTAGGTACTTGCATGATATTATTACGTCAGCTCTTCATATTTCTGGATGAAGGAAGTCGATTTAGCCCCTTAAAGTTTCTCACTGTAATTCAGATTTTTTCCCAGCCTCAAATAGTTCTTGAAACTCTTTCCTGCACCCACTCAGATTTTCCAAAATCCACTGGGCTGTAGGATTAGGAGCAGTGCTCTGGTGCAACTCTTGTTTTACAGTCCTAATCCCACCTCCCCATGCCTGTGGATGCAAGGACCATATTTTCCGTCTTGACTACAGCATCACTCCGGGAACACTTGTTCACAAGGGTTACCCACCCTACCTCAGCTCTGTCAGGAGTCAATCAGTTCCAGGTTCCAGCAGTCCCTGTTAAAATTCCACACATCACTTTCCCATTTAATTTTTTTGGCTGTGTAGGATTTGGCTGTGTGGAAAGCTTCTCTGATTGTGAGAGTCTGTCAGCCCAAAGAAGTCACATGGATCTCCACAGGTTAATTCTCTCACCAGCAGCTCTTGACACCTGCAGGTTGATGAAGGAGTTATTTTGCTTTTAATTTGTTGTTATTGTTTTTATCTAACAACATTAATCAGCAACATCTGTTTTCTGTTAAATGTGCATTTCCTTGCCATACTCATTATTAGCACTTGTAAACAAGGAGCAGACCAGCAGGCAAGTTCAAGGAAAAGTTATATATATAATATAAACCTTCTATCCATTTTTTCTTTTTCCTTTTTCCTTTTTTTTTTTGTAGTTTTTTTTTTTTTGTGGGGTTTTTTTGCTGGTTTTTTTTTTTTTTCATTTCTTTGTTTGTTTTTCCCCTTTTTTGTTTAGTTTCCTCCATGAATTATTTGGTGGTCCTTGTTTAAAAATATAACAATATTTTACTAAATATTGTCATGTGCTTTGTCTCTGGGGAGTTCAAAATAATAGTAACAAATAAACTGATTTAGATAAGATATAAGAAAGAAGGATTGATCTTTATTTTCTTATCACAACAGGACTGAGTACCAAATTGAGTACGTTTGTGAGCATGTGAAAGTATGATTGAAAAACAATTATAATCTTTCTTACCAATTCTAATGCCACATGTTTGAAACCTCTAAACCTCTTTTTAGCCAATCTCTGAGCTTTTCATCTAGATTTAATGGCAATGAGAGTTCTAGCTCACGCTATCATTGCTTTTCCTCATATTGCTGATTTCAGAGTTAAGATTGAAGTCAACCCTAATAGAGCTTCAACAAGACACTGCAACCCCTCTGCCATTCAGAATTATGATCTACAAAACAGTTACAGGAGAACATTTTAATTTGCAAAACTCAGCACTGCTTGTCATGCAATGGCACTGACCTTCACAGGGACATCAGCTACAATGGTTTCAGAACTTTGATCCTCAAGATCTCCCCTGACTTCTAGAATTTAATTCTCACCCAGATGGAAACAGCAGAAGATATTTGAAGCCCCAGATTTAAGGCCTCTGAGGATGTGGATACTCAATATCCTTGAGGTGAAAACAGAGAAAAACGGGGTAATTTTGTTTTTTGCACTTATGTTTTTTAATGCTTAAATTTCCACAGAGTTGTTTAATAGAAAATTGCTTCTCCAGCTTCAAAGTGGAAGAGCTGGTGAAGACACGTGCCCACTCATGAGCAGCTTTCCTGCTTTGTAGTGCCCAGAATTTTCCATGCCAGAACATAAGTGCAAAAGGAAAAGAGAAATTTCTCAAGGAAGAGCAAGAAATATGTGTTACAGTGAACTGAAACTGCAGCATCTGCTCTCACCAGGCTCCCAGAATAATGTTCTCCTGGCTGAGGCCCTAGGAGAGTGGACAGACATCATAACAGAAATTTGGAGGAACAGCGCTGGGTCATTGCAAAAATCAGTGTGGCAACAAGAAGAGCTGATCACAGCCCCTCGCCTTCACAAAAATATTTTGGGTGCTGAGTCTCAGTAATTTTTCTGCCCATTTTCATTATTGAAACAATTCTTCTGGAGCTAGGAAAGGCTTGTTGGGTTTCTGGCTTGGAAACTAGAGCAGTTATGAACCCTGTGGAGCTTTATCTGCAAGATGACCACATATGGAAAATGACCAGGTGCTGACCAACACTGGCCTCTCTTCATGGAGACATTTTTCGGAGTGGTTGAACATATCAAAATAGGAGGAAACTTTTGGTTGGACCTTCTGCACAAAACCCTAAGAAATACAATGCTTGGCATCCATGGAAACACTCATCTCAGTGGAATTTGGAAGGAAACCACAGGGATGAGTTCTATCTATACATGCAAAAAAACCTCTTCTGCAAATATGTTTCATAAAATTAAATCATGGCATATCTGTAGCAGTTTCTTTTTGCATTGATTAAAGAAGAAATTTTAATTTCGGGCATGTGGAATTTTGAAACATTCCAGACCATCAAGACTTCAATCTCAATAAATATACATAATGTCTCTGGCACCATTTGCAATAGATGACATAAAGCAGGTATTTTTAAATAGTCATCTTGACGTGAAAATTAAAAGTAGGATATAAAATTTGAAGGTCTACTGAGGAAGGATTTGGAAGCCAAGCTAATCTCTGTTCAAATATTTATAAAATTGGAAGCAATAAATTCTATCTTCCTTCTCCTTCTAGTAGTGTGATTAAAGCAAGGGAAAAAACCTCTCATGAAATAATAACTTCAAGGCTGTTTTTCAAGGTTTACTCAGTCTTTCAGAAGTAAAAAGCTTTGCAATACACAAAGAATTTTTCTGGGGCCACCTCTGGAACACCAGACAATCAGAATGGTTCTTCCCTCCTATAGAATTTTCTGTAAGGTACAAAGCAAAATAAGTAGGATTGACAAAGATGCTGTAAACCTTGCACATTTTAGGATGTTATGTGTTCTTCTTCTTAGACATTTTGAGTGGAAAAAGAGTATTATACTAAGACTAAGCACATATTCACACTTATCCAATGTGCTTCATGGATGCAGTTGAATTATGGCTAATTCCATTAGGACTGCAATCACTGTTCACACATCCCTTTTGTTTCAGCAATTTCTCTTCATGGGTCTTCTTTGTCACAAAAAAGTGAGGCCCCACGACCTAATTTGATTCTTGCAACAGCAGATGGCCATCCCATCCTGATAATTCAAAACATCACGCTGTCAAAATACCTTTCTTTTCTTCAGAACTCCCAAGAGGTTCTTTAGTGGCTCTCAAGATGGAAAATAAATGAGTTAAGACCAGATTGTGTGCAGGTATCTCAGTTTGGAGGTTACCTGTGTGTGATGCTAATGAGCATGGTGAATGTTGAGGGATCATTGGCAATCTCCAATGGAACACAAAAAGCCTGGCACCACCCAATTCATCCAGAAATACTCTGCTTTCCTGCTATTATTTATTGTCAAGGAATGTTTGCCTTTAATTTAGGTGGATGGGAAGGCAGCCCTTTGATTTGCTCCTGTAAAATAATCCTCCTCCTAGTGCACGTTTTGGTGGAGCTAGATTGAGATGAAGCCTTGGATAAAAACATTGTCCACATTTGTTTAATTTCATTTAAAGACATGGCTTCAGCCAGAAATCTGACATAAAGCAAGAGGATGGGTCTTGTATGAAGATTAGGGTACCTGAGGGAAGATGGGGTCACTTGTGTTTGAGGAAGAGATGTTTTAGCAGGTGATCCTTGAGATAAAATGGTCTCAAGCATCATCTACTCCCCCTACCAGAGATTTTGACAATTGTGCTGTGGCCTGGGCCAGACCACAGAAGCCAAGAGAGTCCGAAGATGGATGCAGCCCAAAGTTTCTCAGGGAACAGAATATCAGCAGGATTTCTTTTCCAAGGTGAACTGATGCTGCAGATAACCAGTGTGGCTGCCTTGCAAAGAACAAAAGAGAGAAACCAGCATAGTTTCTTGCAGCTGTCCATCCAAACAGCTCTCAAAACCACAATTTTAATCCAACATCCATCCATAACTTTACAGCCCCATAAATCAATCACCAAGGCTCGTTAATAGCAGTGAGAATATGGCAGGTATTTATGCAAGCTGCACTAAAAATTAGTATTTTCCCAATGCTGCATTTGAAGCCATAGACACAGCTACACAAACTTTTCACCAAGAAAAATTTTTGCCTTAAAAAATATTTTGAAGATGTGAGCAGTCTTTCTAAAGTTTAAAGATTTCAAATAACCATGCAAATATAATGGATCCAAAAGTATTTGGGGAGGGGAATGGTATCAAAATTTTGATATATTTTTAAAATTTAAATTGTATTTGTATTGTGTTTTTTCTTAGTTTACAAAAACACATGTTTGTGCTCATAAATAAACACATGGTTAAAGTAATATTTAAATATGTCTGTTTGTGTGTTTATGAATACCTGCAAGTGTACATATACACATCACACATGCATACCTCCATTAAATCATACCATGAACTATTTTATGGGAAAAATACTTTAATTGTTTTATCCTGATTTTAGAATCATTGAAAGCACTCTGGTGCTTTTTATTTTTTAAAATAAAAGCATAAAGCTTCAAATTGCAGTGAAAGTCTGGCAAGGAATGCACAAGCAATTAAACTTGATCTTGCTTTTATTGCAGCTCTCATGACAGAGACAGGATTAAACAGTTATCATTTATATACATCATTTGCAGCCAATAAACCTTTACATAGCAATATTTCTGTGCTGTCTCACAGCCAGCATGTCACCGTTCTGCTTTTACTAGAGGTTTTTCCTCAAAGTCTACAAACAGCTGAAGTCCTTTAACCCCAAAACACACAGACAGTGTTTAGTTTCAGCTGAAGGAAACACGAAGGAAGGAAGTCATAGGGCTTGGGTGGTAACATTTCCCTGATCCACCCAAATACCCAAACAGCCACACCTTGTGCAAGAAATGGGAATGCCTCCATAATTATTAGGAACACTTAGCTGCAAGAACTTCCTTTCAGCTGAGGCACTGCAGGGACCAACCTCACTGTATTTTGAAAAGGATTAAACAGGAGAAAAAGAAGCATAGAGCAGAAAAAATTATGAAATTAGACCTCACTTTATCTGGGTAACATTACTTTTCCACAAGAAAACTAAAACATGTAAGATCCTGTTTTCTGGATTATCTTGTGTCATTTGACAACAAGTATTATATTAAACTCTCACATCTTCCAAAATAGGGCAGACCCCTTGGAAGATGTTGATTGGCTTCAGATAACTCTATAAACATATCTGCAAATTCTTTGGAAGCTGTTGGCAGATTTAGAATATACAGATAACATTCTTCCAGGGTACAACCCCTGGTACTGCTCAGCCTTTGGTTGGAGCCAGCTCAGGCTCTTAAACTTTATATTTTTGAGGTTTTTGGTCCATGCTGCCTTCCAGAGTCTTGACCACCTCACTCAGGAACTCATAATTCCTTACTTTTTTCTTTCCCATCAAAAAAAGAGCAAAAGGACTGGAAGCAGACCATACAAATCTCATCTCAAAATAGTCTGGAGGGTCTAAGTGAGAATTTGCTTAGATGAAAGGCCCACAACAATAAATTGAAGCTCAAAAAACAAGAAAAGCTGTGACAAATAATTGAGTAATATACACAAGTGCCTGGAAGAAACCAACAGAAATCATTGTAGATAATCATTGTCAAACAGAAATCATTGAAAATAATCAGATTTCTTTTGATGCTTAAACAATGGCATTGGTGCATTGGGGAGAAATAATAGTTATGAAGTGTCTTGTACCCAAAGAACGTTACTGACATAGTTTCATGTGATTATTTTTTATGTTCTCCAGGACTGGAACATGAATGGTGGAATGAGGTGAAACTTGGGAAGAAACTTGGCAAGCTTGGGAAGAGCATCTGGATATCCATTAGGCACAGTTCATTTTCAGAATGATTGGAAGCATGAGAAAACATTCTTCAGGTGGCCATCTCCTCCTTGACCCTGTCCAGTGTCTTCAGAAACAACGAGGGTGGAAGAGTATGAAGTTTATAAAATCTGAAGGTGACAAAACAGGAATGAAACGAAACAACCTTGAAAAACATCAGGGACAGTGTTCTGAAATGCTCCAGTGAGTGCAAATGTGGTATTCTTTCCTCAGACAGGGGAAAAGGGGGAGCAAACTGGCACAGCAGCAGCTCTTCAGCTACACTCCAAGGCTGGCTGGTTTGAAAAGCTGGACAGAAACCAGAATTGTCAGAGCTGTGGGTAAAATAAAGGCACTGAGAGGTTTGAATGCAACTTGATTCCACAAGGCCTGGAAAGTAACATGCCCTCTGTTTTACCCAGCACATACCTAACCAGTATGTTTTTAAAAAAAAAATGTGTACACTAAGCGTTAAAAATGCAGAAGAGGGCAATGGAATGGGAGAAAAATTTAAAAATCACAACCAGAAAAATAAACCTATAGGGGAAAGATTCAAAAGCTGGCATGGTTTAGCCTGAAAAAATAAGTTAAAAGAGGGAGTTATGAGAAAGCATACATGAGGATCCTCTTTCAGGAAAAAAGGAGAATGCACCTCATAGATAATGTATGAAGTCTCCATCCCCTGAGGTCTTAAAGACCCAATTAAACAAATAACTTTCTGAAATGACACAGTAATGGACGATTTGACTTTGACGTAGCGGTTGGACTACTTTACATCTAGAAGTGCTTTCCAGACCTATTTTTCAATGACTGTATGAAGTATTTGAGCACTATCCAAGAGAAATAATGGATTGTTTACAAAGTCATCCTTATTCTGTAAGTGCTGATGAAACTCTATAACTGGAAGAATTAATGTACTCATAATGATTTTTGTGTGTGAAACCAGTGAAGGGAAAGTATGCGCTTCAAATTTGTATGCCTTACAAATTGTAAGGCATACAAATTTGTGCTTCAACATTGAGCCTTTCACTAAATAGTTTTCTAGAAGGATACAAGTTGTCTTGGAAGAAATTTATGTAGAATTTACTGACTCTAAATCTAATCCAAGTTTGTCTTCATTGCCTGCACTTATCCACATGTTTTTACTCCATCCCTCTAACGTAATTTGAGACTCAAGGTTATACCAATCCCCTAAAGCTATTAATCAGTTCCCAACTGCACTTAATCCATTCCAAACAAAAACATAACTATGTACCTACAATAATTTTCAGAGCCCTACTCCTTCCCTTATACTCAAAAGATTTTAAGAAAGAAGTTAATGGAGACTTTTGAGTCAAACATCTTCTCAAGCATGAAAAAAGCTACAGGGAAATCTTTGCAAAACTGTCCCAAATCTATAGATTCCAAATCTATAGTTCTTTTCATGCTATTAAAAAAAATTAAATAATCTTCCAGCTGTAACATAGCTAAGATTTATGGGTGCAAATGAAAATTTAAAGACAGCATCTACTAATAAATTTATAACAAGGAAGTAAATGTGACGTCAAGTAACAGAATGACTGCCAGATATCAACATTTCTTTAGAAACCAGTTTCTAATTAATAAGTTCAAAACTTTATGTCCCTTTTAATGGGTCCAGGTGTCACTTTGAGTTGTGTGAAATGTAAATCAGTAATTTTTATGTGGATCTGAGCAAACAGAAAAGCTCAGAAAGCTCTACATGTCAAAAAATCAATACCTGAACCGGAATACTGGAAAAAATAATGAAGTCCAGAGCAAAGGTTCGTCCCATATACTTTGGATGGCTGAATGTATTTTACTTCAGTAGAAAAATGAAAAGCAACCTGAAAAACTGTAAAAATAAGAGGCCAAGTGACAAATTAATGTAATCTTGCAGTATCAGAAATAAGGGAAGTTGCAAAATAATACTCATCTGCATTTCTTTAGAAGCACAATTCTCTATGTGTGCATAGCACAGAGCAAAGATCTTATTTTCCATATCTTTGCCATCTCTAGAATTGAAACCTGTAAGAAGGCAACTTGCTAGGCACGACGGTACAAATTTGAAACTAATGAATGATAACTTACAATAACTGTTAATGGAAATAAACCAAAATAAAAATGCATCCTAAACACTGATATTCCTCCAAAAGGGCAGATTCTACCTCAGCTGAAGCCCATTCTTATTTTCTTACACAATTTCTTGAAAAAGATCCATAAAATGAAGCATAATATCTTGCAAAATTACTTTTGCCAGTCACCTCTGTGGCTAACTTCACACTGTTCTTAATCCTTCATGATGTATTTACAGATGGAAACAAAAGAATACCTCCTTTGGACAAAACTATTACAAGAATGACAAGTATAATCTGAATGTTTCTGAGTACTTTTACAGGAAAATGAATTTCAATTTGCAAGGTTGAAAGAGGGCATGAAAATGTGTAAACCCTCTGCCATACTTTAATTCTGTCATATTTTATCAGAAATAGTAGATAGACAGGCAGGCAGACAGGCAGAGAGACATTTTGCAGTTGGTTTTGAAAAGAGTGGCCACACCATCACCCCATGACACAGTTTCCACCTTTGCCAGGTAGAGATTTCTCCATTTTTGCTTGGAAAGTTGCTGCCACGCCAGGGATATGACAACAGAACAACACAACAGTGTCACCCTGTCACAGACAGCCACACCTAGCAGGGTTTTAGTCTGGCCACCACCACCAAGTGTGACAATGACAATCTGTTTACAACGGGACTCTTAATCTCCCCAGGATCTCCTGTTTGGGGATAGATTTTCGGTTAACACCAAAAGTTACACTGTCAATTATCTTATTTCACGTGTTCCAGCTTGATTAAATCTAACATGAGAGTTTCTTACTGACTTTATCCAAAATCCCATTTGGTTATTCACAAACATTTTGTGGAACACCATCATCTGGTGCATGTTCAGAGCGTTCAAAGCAGCAGAGCTTTTGTTAGCAGAAGTTCCTTGTTTTGCACTCAAAACTTTGGAATTAGCTGAAGGATTCATCGGATTGAAGCTGAACATCTGCTCTCTGTCAGTCACACATCTGAGAGGGAGAACTGCTATAAATTAATCTATCCAGAATTGTCTGTAATTTATGATTCCTCAATTCTCCAACCATTTCAAAAGGCAGCATGCAACTAATTTATGATTTCTTTCATTTTCTTTGTCCTTCTCACTAACAATATTCATTCTTCTTCCAACTGCAATCCATAATCTGGTTTGTGGGAGACCTGCCCTTGCTAGCCAGGGCCAGGCAGGTTCCTGGTGGTCTGGTGGAACATTCAGGAAAGTGACCTAGTCAGAGCTCAAACCCTACTCCAGCTGAACACTTATTTTTCTCATTTGCAAAGCATTCCTCCAAAGCATTTAAACTCTTTTCAGCTGCTTCCTCTCCTCTGTCACCAGAAGGTAGGGTTGGTGTGTGCACAAACACACTTGAGGGATGTTTCTACCAGAGCTCAGACAGATGAAACCAGAACAGCACAAAGGCACAGGTTTGAGAAGCTGGCCTTTATACCTTCCTGTTTCAAATGTTTGCTGCTAATTTATCTGAAATAATTTCACATCTTGGCCTTAGCCCTATGTTCTTGAAGCTGCAGCATGCTATCTCATCTATTCCACAAAAAGCACTTGTGACTCGAGAGCTTTTCAGTGCTGTCAGACCACATTCCCAAATGTATGCTACAACCTAATAACCTGAAACTGATGCCCAGCTAAGTGATTCTTGAAGCCTTGTCTACAAAGATGTCCCTTAAAATGCATACGTGACTGCTACCACCATCAGAAATTCCTAAAGAGTGACAGAATATCAGAGTCATGGAGTTTGCTGCCAAAGCTTTCAGAGTTTTTCATATCCATACGGAAATGTATGTGCAGACATAAAGATATTCATGCATTAATATATACAGGACTGACTAACTGGGAATGTGGAGTTTGTGGCAGGCTTGGAGACAGGACTGGTCTCCTGTAGCTCTGATTGTGCTGTAAATCAAACCATAGAGGTGGGTTTATTCCCTAACTCTGAACAGGATGATTTAGTGACAGTGGGAAAGTTGACTTTATACTCACACAGCACCTTTCACTCTAAAGCAGGTTCCTTAATCTTGATTAAACCTTCCAACCCATGGCAGGACAAATATGACACAGGAATTGTCCCTTGCAATGTTTCTGCTGATAGCAGGGGTGGCTCATGTCCCACTGTGGAGAAGATTGATGCCTTATTCCTGGATAAAAGCTCAGAAAAGGGAAAAGTGGTTCAAGTGGTTGCTTTAAACATGAACAAGAGCCTGGTCTCTGGTCTCCTCAATCTTCCCACAGGCTGGGCCAAATTTTCCTTTTCTTCTTTATTTGATGACTTAATTCCCAAGGTGAATTTTCCAGCCCCATAACTCCATCAATACCTTGGACTTACACTGGTGCAAGGAGGAGCAGCATATGTGTCTCTCTCCACCCAGACCCACCCTCCTACTGCAGTGGAAAAATGGATTTCCATTCAAATCTTTGTCCACTTGTTGATATTGACTAAGGAGAAGGGAGTGAGCTGTCTCCTCTTCCAAGCAGCTGTAAGCCTTAATTGGGGTCAGCAAGCAATAATTCACATATTTTACCTGTTTAAATTGCAAAAATAATTCAGCCACTCCATCCAATAGCCAGGAGGGGCAAGGGAGAGGGAATGTCTACTAAACAAATCATGGTGTAGTGCAAGGAGGATTTTTTGGAGACCTGTTTGGAAGGAGTGCTAATAACCACACATTCAAAAATGTGTTGACATCACTCACAGCAAACGGGCAGTGTCCCAAGGTTTACCCCAGGGACCGCAGCTTGTTCCAATCAAGAGCAGAACAGCAGTGCAGAAAACAATGAAAAACATTCCCTCCTGTGGAATACAGATCCAAGCTGGTTTATGAGCCATAACCACTGTGCAGGAATATTTGCTGTGATAATGCAGGGAGGGCATTTTGTGCAGGGAACAAAATGCTGTGGTGAGTGGGTCTAATGAGGTTTATCTCACTCCCAGCTCTCTGTTTCACAAGCAGGATGACCCCAGGCCTGCTGCACGTGCTGTACAAATATCCTGCAAAACATTTTTTGCATAGGGGTTTCCTTTCATTTCCCCTGTATTTTTTACAATATGTGCCATGATGGAGCAATTTGATTTGGAGACACTGCTGTGAAAAATGCATGCTGCAGGGTAAACACTCACTCAGATCCTGGAAAGACACTTCAAGTTCATCTGCTGGGTGAACTTTCTCTGTGTATCACATTTCAGTGTATCACATGAAATAATAATCCATTTTCACCTGGAAAATGAATGGTGTTGATAATCTCAGGCATTAAAAATGGATGTGTAAGTGGCCAGGTGCCCTTAAAGTTCATTAGACGCTATAGGACAATGTGTTTAAAAAACACCACAATTGGAGGGTATGGTGTAAAGCTTGAAACAAAAATTACATTTTGAGGTGTAATGAGGGGATGGGGAGAGGAAGACATGCTTATTGGCTGCTAAGGTGCCAGAACTGCATAAATAATGCAAGATGGAGAAATTCTTTTGTGGAAATTCAAAGAAATTCAAAGTCATCAGATTGTTTTCCAGTTCTAAACATCCCACTGAAGAAAATTCCCTTTCTATTTTTATTTTTCTGCTTCTTCTACACAGAGGGCTGTAGAAAGCAATAGTGAGACTACAGATTGTAATTTTTTTTTTATGATTCTAATTTTTTTTTTTGGTGGGGAGAGGGAAGGGAAGGGAAGGGAAGGGAAGGGAAGGGAAGGGAAAGAGGAAAAGAAACAGCTGAAGACATTGCAACAGAAGAAGAAATTTCATCTGGATACCCTGTTCTTCTTCCCTCGATTCTTTGTGTTGTACATAGACTTTTTAGTCCACTGAAGATGGTCCAGCATGTAATGGTTATAAATATTTATCAATATCTGCGTTGTTGTCTTTGCTAATTAATAATGACATTATCTTGAACAATGTGCTCGTCCATGCCACTAAAATAAATCCTCACCTTGGCTATTTAGAGCTATAGCCTAAGGATTGTCCTTATGCCTTGGCTACTTAGGGACATTATCTTGAGGTTATCAAAGATATTTCTTTGATAATCTTTATCAAAGATATTTCTTTCCACAGTGAAGGTGGAACCCCTCCACAGCAGCAGAGATGTAAGCCAATGTCACTGGGGTGAACAGTTGCACAGGAAGGTGAACTAAGTTGTGAATTCCCTGCCAGCAGCTTGGAGAGGGAGAATTCCCTTTGGAGAGCAACCAGTCCAGGGCTTGTGAGACACAGGAAGGGAAAATCCTGAGGCAGAAATGTTTGAGGGCTGACAGGTGACTAGGCAGAGGTGTAATTATTAATTTCTCTGCTTTTCTGCCATCCCCCCAGCAGACAGCACCTTCTGTTGGCACAAAAACAGTGTGTGTTTCCTACTTTTTGATTAAACCAGGGAGGCAGACTACTGTGTGTGAGAGGAAAAAAAAAACCACACCAAAAAACAAAACAAAAACCCAACAAACACACGCAAAAAACAAACAAATAAAAAGCACAAAAATCCAAAACATTCCTCACTTCATCAGGGAGAAGCAAGCACATCCCTGAGTGCTTGCCAGGAGCTGAGTGTGACAGCACAGCCGCTTCTCAGCGCATCTGTGTCCTAGGCAGGGATTTTCCACAGGGGACAGAAACACCCAGCAAAGAGGTCCAGGTCAGGGCTGAACGAGGGAGGAAGACAAGCCAGAGGAGAGGAACTTGTTCTGGTTTCTCCAGTTGTATAGCACAAGCCACAGGATTGTGGTCCCATTGGTAAATGTGCGAGCGATACTGGGTGTGGACCAGCACCAATGTTTTACTTAGCTTGAGAGGGATTTCCCTGACTTCTAGAAATAGCAGTGGCCCTTTTATTGCAAAACAATAAAACACAGCTCAGCGTGTGCTGAGACCACAGGTTGAGTCAGTCGGATGCCAGTGAGGAAACTCACCCTGAAATGAAATGTGGCCATCCACGCTTCCCTCAGCTGCATCACCGAGGGGCTAAACTGGTCTCAGAACAGACAAAAAGCTTTGAGAGGTATCTGAAACAAAAAAATAAAGGGAAGACACCCGAAATCTCCCAAAGGAAGCACTGAAACTCAGCTACTTCTGAAAAAAAGGCAGGCATTTTTAATTGAAAGGGAAAGAAAAAGAGAAATAGATGTAACAAAACACTTTTGACATTTAGAAACATTGATTTGAAATGGTACATCTTGTTTTTCATTATTGAGCCAAAACATTTAGTTTCTCAGATCAAGATGGAAAGGAGAAGGAAAAAGCTCTACAAGTCCTTAAATTAATATTTTTGCTCCAGGTAAATGTGATCTTTTTCTTCAAGCGTGATTTTGCCAAAAATACAAATTGGGTCATTCATGAGTCTCCTGTAAGGGGTTCAGTACAGGCTTGGAAAAATCTGAAGCTCTTTGTTACAGTATTCATGCCACCTCACCTAGATTGTGGCGACCATTCACAGAAAAATGTTCCTAGAATAACCATTTTCTTCAAGTCCTGTTGTCTCCACCTCATTTTTTTAAGTTACAGGTTTTGCTATGCCAGGCTCCTCAAAGTGCTATTTGAATGCGTTAGTAGGCAAAAAAGAATTTAATTTCATAAATGAAAGTTAGGGCAAATCCACCTAATTTGGAGGTACTAGGGTGAAATATTCCCATATTTTTCCGTGCAGCCTACAAAATGAAAACTGCAGGCTGTTATCCTGAAAACCATTGGTCTCCTCTCTCTTTCAAAGCTGTGAGGTAAAGAAGGCAGGAGCTTATTCGGCTTCATATTATGGTAAAAATGTATTTGAACCAGTTTTGTCTGCTAAAATAAATGTAAAAATACTCCATTAGCAGAGTATTATGCTTTTTACTAGAGACATTGTGGCCAAGCAATGTAGCCATAACATCATGTAAATCACTACACATTAACTTGACAGATATTTGTTTCTTGTGCATGTTTCTTATGCAGCCTTATAGGGAGCAATGAGTATTTTATTTAAATCAGTTCCTGGCCTGCACCTGTCTAGCATCTTAATAAACCTAAAACTGTATTTTGCTTGCCCAGTAGATTAGGGATTTACTGTAGATTTTATTCTTCTGGAGAAATATGTCTATTTCTTCTAATTTTTACACTGTAGTATATGCAACAAAACAAACATCCAAACAGAAAGGAAAAAATGAGCTTAATTAAGCTTAATGATACAGGTGATTGTGAAATTAAACTAGGACCTACTAAATTAACTAAAACTACGCTGTCTTGGTTTTCCCTAACAGTGTTTTGCAAGATGGAATATTGCCTGTTCACACAACCACTGTCCTTCAGGGCTGATCATAGGAAGATAGCTATTTGAATTAGCTGAACTTTGGATGTGTGGGAGAGACATGGGAGGTTGACTGTGGGGGTTTTTTCTGTACAAAGAGATATGTAATTTTCTGGGAATATTGGATGGCGATCAAATTTACTGGTGGCTAAAAAGGTGACATAGAATTGCACCTTGCTAATTTAGCAGAACACTCATTTTCACTGAAAATGGCGTAGTTTAATAATTGGCTTACACCCAGACTTTGCTGAGCCATGACATGAAGAACAAAATAAAAAGTGAAATGAAACAATTATAATTAAGATCAGGAGAGACTGGGAAATTTTGGGAAATTATAATCAATTTCCTTTCATGCAGACCTTCACCTCATTCCTTCTTGGAGAATGAGTCTGCTGGAAGTTATATGCACTGGCTGTGGAGTTTGCATTTAATCTCCACTCATCAGAATATCGAATTGTGTGAAATAAGTGCAGGGACATTGTTAAGGAGAGTTTTACCATGTCTCCATTCAGAACCCAAATTGTCCCTGGGTTCTACAGAGAGGCTTTTGGGGACCCTATCCTCCTGCTGTGACAATCTTCACCCTCATCCTGCTGAAGCTGCATCATGCCTGACATGAGGAGCCCAGAGCAGCTGCTGCCCAGTGGAACAGGGACAGCTCTAGCAGGGGATTGCTAGAAATTAACATTGCTCTGCAACCAGAGGAGCCAATTTAGCTCCAAATCAGGGCAAACACTGCAGAAGCATTTGCATGATTTGTGCTGATTAAATCTGACAAGCCTATCTGCATTAGTGTAGTTTAATCTGTGATAGTGTTTGCATTTCAAAGGGAAAGATGGGCTGGAAGGAGAAGGAAGGAACTGATTCAGCACAGCACTCAAGCAGCTGCAATTACACTGATCACAAACATTGGGTTAAGCTTGTACCAAGTATTTTGCTGATGGGAGTAGAAGACTCACAAATACCCTTTTATTGTAGAGAAGAGGTTTCCACTTGCATCTCCTGGATCAGATGAGTAAGGAAAATGTGTGCTGATGTGGTCTCATGTACTTCAGCTGGCAACAATTGCCATATGGCAATTGTACCAACAATCTGAATAAAGAGCAGTTTGTAACTGCTGAAAACCCACCCATAACTTAAACAAAGTATTTGGCTGTCCAAATTTCTACTGTGAGAAACATACAAAAGAAAAAAAGGTGAAAGATGGCAGGCAGAGAAAAATCCAAGCAGATGATAGCCACATGGCAGGATGCCAGAGCCCACAACTCCATCTGCATCTTAGCAACATGTGGAGAGATTCCTGTACTAAAACACTTTGCAGGCATTGCAGTGAAAAGTGAGACACAGAAGGCAGTGATTTTGGTAGGCAGCAAGGTACTAAATTTGGGAACTGGCTCTGAAAGAGCATAGAAAAGCACTGGCTCTTTGGAGCTCTGCGAGCTTGATTTCCATCTTTTAGTTCTCCATTTACAGTGGGAAAAGTCTTCCTTCCTTTCCTCACGAGGAGTTTTAGACATGAAGAATTCTCCTGCATATGACACTTGTTGTCTTGATTGGTGTGGGAAAATAAAACTTCAGCTTATGATCACTAAAGTCCTTGGAGTGATTTTCTGGTCCCCAATATTTTGATGATTGCCTATAGCTTGTAAATGCTTTTCTTAGACAGATCAGCACAAGAGCTTCACAAGTGGGGGATCTCATCTTAAATCCCACTTTACAAATTAACAGTTATTGTAATTGCCACTGAAATCATGAGCACTGGACTACCTGTGAATAAAGGCGACAAACTGCACCCCTGCCAGCTTTCCTGCAGCCTCTGGTGCTAAGAAAACAGAGAAGGCAGAGGCAAAACCACAAAGGAGTCATATAACAACTAGTATTATTGAATTTTAATTATTTCACTGAGTTTTATAGCTGGTTCTGGCATCAGTGGGAGATATCTGTAGCGAATTCTATATTTTCAAGGCAAAACAGCTTATGTGTAAGTATAGTGGGTATTTAGCCACTTTAATTTCAGTGAAGTAAAGTAAAACTGGAGTTGGGGCCACTATTAAAGAAATTAGTTAAATAAACACTATGAAATGTGAGCAGATGTATGAAATAAGTAATCATGTTTTCCTTTATTAATAAGTAACTGAAGATTAAAATACATAATGGAATTGAAAAAAAAAAAAAAGATAAATAGATAAAAGGGACCCCCACCTTTTTTTTTTAACAAGTAAAAGGTAAACTCAAGATTTGGAATAGCAGAATCAGCATTAGAGGCACGATGACGAATTAAAGAATTGGTCCATCATCTGTAGGAATGCACAAATTATGGTTCTCATCTTTGCAGTCATTAACATGCATTATCTACCAAGAAAGATCTCACAATCAGGTTGGGACTCTGGCTTCAGTTAGATTGACTCACCAGGCACCAAATGACTGGTGGTGCTTGCTGAAGTAAACGGCTTTCCACAAATTTATGTGATGAAAGAATAACATATTTGTGGCCAAAATCCATGTGGTTCATTAAGGGCCTGAGTCATAATTAGTTCAAAAGGACAACAGAGCCTCAGAGTGCCTTACTGTGCCATTTTATCATCTCCAGGTCTGCAATTTCTTCACTACCTTTAGCAGTACTGAAAATACATCGCTGACCTCGTTACCCTGGGTTTATAAAAGCTGGATCATAAACAGAGAGATGGGAATATTACAACAGCTTCATTGTAGTCACTGTAATAAATTGAACCTGTCTAGGTAGGTACAGGAAAAATTAGTACCCGAACTCATTTCAGAGAGTTCAACATTTCATATTTGACCCCAGAAATCTCATCTCCATTAAAAATAACTACCTGCTAGACATTGGTGTGTTAATAAGACATATTCCATGCACACATTTACCTATAACCATATGTATGTGTCTGACCAAGGATTGCAGTGTGGTTAATCTTATTTATACAGAATTGAGTATTACGGACCAAAGAACTGGCTTTCTTCATTTGCAGGGAGCCAAAACTTGACCGGTCTTCTGGCAAACTAGGAAATGCTGACTTGCTGGAGTGAGAACTCGAATTGCACCCTGACAGCCAGGCACCACCAAACCTTTCCTTATGCAGTGACACATTTCACAGCCATTCTGAGGCAGTGGTCCCCTACCTCTGTGACACCTTCATCACCTCAGTTTCAAAGCAGAAGGAAGGCCGGGGAAGCCCAGCTTACCCATTTCAGTGCTGATTTCTCTCTGTGCAGCACCTATCACTCTGCTGCACTGTAACTTGCCTCCAGCTGGCATTGAAGTGCAGCAACAGGAGCGCACATGACCATCAGTTCTTTGCTGAAAAGGGCTTGAGCCAAGACCAAACTCTCATAAATGGGAATTTTTATGTCCAGTTCCTCCTGCCAGCACCAAGACAGCCCCGCTTCAATTTGTTACAATATATTTGGCCGCTTTCATTCCCCTGGTGCCTCCAGTAGAGACAGAAATAGGAAATAACTGATTAGAAAGCACCATGGAGAAGTGCCCTTCTTTTTGCTGCGATGCAATAATCTACAGGATCATTGCTTCTATTGGAGAGTTTCTGAGGCTTTCATTGGGCCCACACACCTCATTCCCTTCAAACAAACTGCTGGCATGAAACAAAGGGTGGCACAGACCTCAGTGCTGTGACATTATTTAAGTGAAAAGTTCAACCCTACAGAGAGGAGTCAAGGAAGCACCAGCTGTTGAAAGAACAAAGGATAAAAGGTTAGTGAAGATGTTGTCCTTTAAATGTTAAAAACTTCTAGCACTGCAAACCACCAAAAATGGGCTGCAAACCTTGCCTTGGTGTCCTGAGCAGCGTTTCTTGCCTTGATGTAAAATTTGACATCTATGGGCCAAGCTGAAAAAACAAGCCATGTCTTTCCTGGTCACTTTGTCAGTGAAAAGGAAAGACACAGAAATGTTGTGCTGGGGTGGTTGGTCCCTCAAATTCCAGCATGCTGAGGTCACCTGTTGGTGCTGCAGCAAGAGGTTGTCACCTGCACCATGGTGATCTGGTCCTACAGAGGTTCCACCACCTGGTCCTGGTGCCCTCACATCAGCTTATTCACTGAACAACAGTGTCTCTAAGGCCAAAGTAAAGAGAGTTCAATGCAATCAAACACAGGGGTAAAAAAAAAAAAAAAAAGAAAAAAAATCACAAGATGAGAGACAAGAGGAGAAAGAAGTAAAGTAGTTTGCACATTTATGTTTCAAGTCTTGAGTTTACGGTGATGTCACATGAAAACAGAAGGAGAGCAAGTTTTGCACCTTTTTAAAAATTGATGGTCACAAAGAGGAGTTTGCCCCAGTAAGACAGGTAATGTACAACTTGAGATATTCACCCACTGTGTATAGTAAATTTCGGAGAAGACTAGACGTGAAGTTTAAAGAGAAAAATGTGTGTGTATCCGGGACTTGTGGGGCACAGAGAGGCTCTTCAGCCCTGTGTCTGTGTCCCTGACATCTGTCTGAGAGAAAGTTCAAGCTGTTTTGGAAGAGATTCTCCATTAAAATGGCATTTCCAGGTGTGTGGAAATCAGGAGAGAGTCTGTTACCTTGCCTGACATTGTTATGCAATTAACTGCACTAAATCATCAAGATTTGAAAGGCCTCCTTTTAGAAACAAACTCTATTTCCCTCACGAGTACATAAATCTCCTTTTATTTATTTATTTGTCCCAGATGTTTCTTTTGGGACACTTTCCTCCTCTTATATTTTGTTATTCTCCAGGAAAACCGGAATCTGAGAGCCCCTACCTACCAAAGGAGCCAAGCAGATGGAGGTCATGGAGTCACACCCAGGCACGGCAGAAAAAACTGGTTTTTGCTGCAGCAGAGCTCTTCTGGCTCCTTCCCCATCCTTGCAGAGCTGGAAAAATCACCATAATGCCCCCTCATCCATCCATCCATCCCTGTTGTCCTTCCTCTGCCTCTCCTCCTCCTCCAAGCCCTGCACCCCTGGCTCAGGCAGGCAGCACTCAAGGCCTGAGTTTCAGGCCTGTTTCTCTAGCTCTTTGTTAACCTCTGTGTTTCACTTGGAGGACAAAAAAGAAAAAAAAAATCCTTTGTGAAACCTCTAGGAAATGCTTGGCATTCACTGAGTCCCTTGCACTCGGTGTTTTTCAATTCTTCAGGAGACTAGTGACGCTGCTATGACTTTTCTGCAAGCTGGAAGAAAATGTTCATCACTATTCCCAGAAGGTAAAAAAAAAAAAAAAAAATAAAAGCCAAACCGATTTCTTAGTAACTTTGGGAGGTTTTAAGAAATCATTTTCCAGAAAGCTCAACTGATTAACAGTGGTACAAAGCTGGAAACAACAGCCTAAGCTGTCCCAGGGCCCACTTTGGGTCTGTGAAGGCCTCTGGGTAGCAGGTGGGCATCTGCAGTGATTTCTTGCTTATTTATGTATTTTTTTTTGTAATTATTTGTATATTCAATCTCCTCAGCCCCTATCCTGAGATGGGAAGGGATTAGTCTTGTTCATCTTTGCCATCTCACAGGGCTCAATTTTGTGATCACCTTATGAAGGTGGTATCCTGTCACCACTTTCTTTCCACCGGCCATGTTCTCCCTATCCTCCCTTCCACCCCTAAAAGGAAATAAAAATAAAATCCTTTTATTTTTGCCTTACTGCAGTAAAATGGCCCTGCAAGCACCTGAAACCCCTTCACCCTGGTGCAAAAGAGCTCTCAGCAAAATGCAGAAAGTGGCTGGATGAAGCCATTAGCCAAGGAGCACAGTGAGCAGGAATCAATAGGTCTGTGCCTCAAACGTGATGAGCACAATTTGCCTCAAAGGAACCATAGAACTTCCTTCTCGTTGTTAGTGTTTTTCAGTTGGGTTTTGGTTCTTGGGGGCAAGTGGGTTATTTGTTTTGTTTTTGTTTTTTTGTTTTATTTTTTGAGGGCTTTTTTTGTAGTTTTGTTTCTTTTGGGGGGGGGGTTTGTTTTTTTTTGTCTTTTTTGGGATTCTTTTTGGGTTTTTTCTTTTTCTTTTTTGTTTGTTTGTTCAGAGTTTTTTAAATTAATTTTTGGGGGTTTTTAGTTGGTTGATTTTTTGAGTTTTTTTGAGGGGGTTTTCTGTTTAAAATTATTTGGGTAGGAGTTGATTTTTTTTTCTTGGCTTTTTAAAATTTTTTTGGCCTTTCCTTGTTTCTATGAGTTTTTTTTGTTTTTGTTTTTGTTTTGTTCTGGGGTTTTTAAGGATTTTTTTTTTGGCTGTGTTGTGGGGTTTTTTTTGTGGGGGTGTTTGATTTTGCGTCTTTTGGGGGGCATTTGGTTTTGAGTTCTTGGGCGGGTGGGTTTTTTGTTTGTTTGTGGGTGTTGTGGTTTTTTACATTGTTTTTTGGTTTTGTTTGTTTGCTTTGTTTGTTTGTTTTGTTGTTGTTGTTGTGTTTTGATTTTTTGTTTTTTCAACTCCAGGACTAACTCTCCATTGCACTGTGATTTGCTGACAGCACAGTGGTGCCCTGTGCCTCTGCACCTGCCTGCTGTTGTGAAAGCCAGGCTGTGAAGGCAGTAACTGGAACAGCACGGGCCCTGGAGGCAGTTTCAAAGCAGAAACTTGTTGCAGCAAATGTAGGGACATGACCAAATTACTGCCTGGTTTTATTCTCTTGTTTGTTGCTCTCTGGAAAATCATTCTCCGAGAACAAAGCTGACGTGTCGAACAGCGTGGGAGGGTGTGAAAATTCAAAGTCTGGTTCAAAAAGTCTCCCTGTGACACTGGGAAATGTAATGCTGGGTCCATAATATGCAGCACTGCATTTATTTCTGAAGTTAACAGAAACCCTTTGCCAGAGGCTGAAAATTCACATCTCCTGAACATTTGGGGAAGGATTTGCAGAGCTAAACCTTGAGGCAAGCGCACATAAAATTTGATAACTTGCTGTTTATTACTTCTGGTCAGCATTCAAAGAGACAATAATGAATAGTTTCACAACAAAACAGTGAATGCCTGTAAAAAATATAAATATTATAAACACAGTAAATAAATATTTAGAATGCTGCAAGCAATTCCAGGACACAAAGAAGCAGTAAAGCACTGGGGTTGCTGAAGTCCCTCATCAGACTTCTCTGATCAGTTGCTCTGAACTTCAAATAGGCCTGAAAATAATCATCTTCATGTTCCGCCAGATGCAAATAAACTGTCCTCTGATTTCTGGTCAGCACCCAAAACACTAAGTCTCAGATTATTTCCCTTCTCCACCCTTATTTCTTTCTTTTTTTTAAAATATTTTTTTCAAAGGCAAGTGAAGGAAGAAAGGAGTGTCATTGGTGAGAGCTGCTTGATGCTCTGCTGTAATTTACACATTTATCTCTTTGCCCTCCATCCCAGCTCTGAAGGATGAGGCTTGGCAGGTTACCTCCCTTTAATAATACTAATACTAATACTAATACTATCAGTACCACCTTCTACCTGCCAGGAACCACTTCCCTTTTCTACCAGAGGATGCTCACAGCCATTTGGACAAGTTCCTGGAGGAAGAAGCAGCACATGGGGAACCAAAGTGAGTGGTGAAGCTCCTGGGCTGCAAACAGGCAGTGGATGGGGGGCATTCAGGGTGTGCATCCACCACTGGCCATTGTGAGATGCAGAATGCCAGGTGTAAGGGTCTTTTTTCAACTTCCAGTACAACCAACTTACCCAGGACTGACTGGGAGAGCTGCTCAGCCTTCAACCTCTGCCTCCTCCCACTTGGTTCTTCTGCTGGCTGAGCTGTTTGAAGGAAGGATGAATACAGTTTTCTAATAACTGGCTTTACACTGAATCCCTTTCACATTTCCATGTCTCATTTCTGGATTTTTTCTAGTCGTGCTCCTCCATTCTGGATTCCTCCATTTCTGGATTTTTTTTCGAGTCATGTTCCTCCATTCTTTCCATAAAAATCAATATGAATTCCCCAAGAAAAGCCAGCATGAGTCTCATCCCCAACCATTGAGAAAGACATCACAAATTTAATATTTTGGGGATGTTCTAACAAGTGGCCTCAGAGCATTGATGTCTGACCAAGTGGAGTGTCCCCTGTCACTTCAGACAACCCCAGAGAGTTCAGTCCAGGCTGTGACTTTGCCCATGTTGGCCCAAATATTTTCTGGAAGGCAGCTGCTTTGCTGACTTTAGAGAGGGACTGAGGGCAAAGAGAGAGAAGGAGTAACAAAACAGGATGGTTTACTCCATATCTCTGATAGTGATCACCAGGATATCTTCTTTTGGCTCTGCAGTCACTTTTCATGAAGTCTCTTGAAAAAAAGCTGTTGCAGGAGGATGAAGTTCCTTTGGATTAGTCTTGTGCAGAGGCAATTTGTGAAGATCAGGAGGTAGAAACAAACCAGAAGGGCAGAGCACCTTCAGAAGTGATCACCCATCCTCTGGCTTTTGATGGGTATCACATTCCCTCTGGAAGGTGGCTGTGGAGCATAAAGGAACAGGGAATTGAAATGACAATACCCTGAATAAAAGGATGTTGCATTAGCAGCTTGATTTCAACTAGCCTGTCAGTGACCCCAGCTTTGGTTTGAAACAGAAATCTTTAGTGGTTTTAGGAGCAAAATCTGATCCATTGGAAGCTTGGACAGTTTGCTGATTCCCTTCCTAATCTCTTCCAGGCAGAGAATGACCACGTTGTCACAGGGCTGTTTATCACATACAATGTTATCCACACAAAACCAATTGATGATGAAGGAGACTTTCAGCACCATGTGTAAATGGAAGGGGTTGGGTTTCCCTGGGAGAAAAAATGTTTTTTTCCCTCACAGGTTTTTCATGGAGTGGTTTTAATGAGCACCAAAACCAGCACAATAAATAAGAAACTTGTCTATAGATGAGACTCAGGTTAATATTGTATTTTCTGCACACCTTTAGATGTGTCTGTGCCTCTCAAGGCACATCTATGGAACTGAAAAACCCTTTATAACCTCCTGGGTAGGAAAGGAGCATAATCCAACCATCCCACTTGCATCTGAAATCCCAGACATGCTGAGGAGCGTGGGATGAAACCTTTCCTCTGACTTTTGGTGGCCAGGGTTGCTGATCTCTGTGGCTAAAGGCAGAGAGTTCAGAGGCAAAAGAGGTGTGGGCTCTCTGCCTACCACAGGCTCTCATTTTCCACCTGACAGGATAAACTGAGAACCTTCCTGTTCCTCAATTTCTACACTTGTCCCTGTAGTTCAGCAACACCAGTGTCATTACCACAAAACCTTTGAGATCCCTGGATAAAATCTTCCATCAAAGGAAGTTATTATGGTATTAAACTGTAACTGCACTGTTGAAATTATTAATAATAACAATAATAATAATAATATTTATCTCTTGCAAAAGAGGTTTACTTTAGAGCAGCATTTTTGATCTGCTAGATGCAATTACTAAACAAGATCCTACATGCCCTCATTCCCCCAAACTTGCCTTCCTCCTGCAATTATGCAATCCAGTTTCAGGCATAATTCCCCTTAAGGGGAGAATGGAGCAGAGGGAGTCCAACCACTGCATGGAGTAAGAACAGAATCAGCTTTGGAAATCCTGTTGACAAGAACAGGACCACAGTGTCCCATGTTTGCTTGTCATCAACCCATCTGGGCACCAGCTGAGAACTTCAGCCCAGAGGTCAGGAAGAGTCATATATGAAGTCAACATGGAAGTTGCCACGGGGCCAGACTGTCCTCATGCATTCTTGCCTTATTTCCCTGATGAAATCCCTGATTGTCCTCATGTATTCTTCCCTTATTTCCCTCAGCTTTCCACTGCTCATCAGTTCAGAGGTTCTTGCTTTCTTTTCTCCCAGCCACAGCCTGTCCTTGCTGTGCTGCAGGACTGGGCTGTAAGTTGTGTATGGGGCAGTCTGCAGAGGAAGCACTGTTGGGCATCCATCGCATCCTGGAACCTGTTTGGAATAAGGAAACCCAAACAAAACAGGTTTGATGATGACTGCAGCACTTTCCTACACAGAAAGTCTTGTTCAGATAAACAGGGATGAGGAATGTGCTAATCACTGGTTAACACTGTTTATTTATGAGGGCTTCACAATCCACCATGCTCTCACCAATGCCCCTGGCAAAAGTTTGTGCCATGAGCCCAGAGCCCCTGCGAATCTTTTGTTCTTTGGTTATTTGCAAGCAAAAAGCAACCTGGATTTACTGTCTGCTCTTTGTCTCTTGCTCAAGACACAGGGACTTGGTTAGTCTTTTTCTTTGCAAAAAAAAAAAAAAAAAAAAAAAAAAAAAGGAGGCAAAACACAGAGATCTAGCTTCAGGACACTGAGTGTGTTCCTCATCAGTATGAGGGTGGGTCTTCCACAAGTAAGCAATGACGAGAACATCTAACACAGTTGTGTAAAAATCTCTAGTCTGTACTGTGTGGGTCCCCTCAAGGGCATTTGTCTAGAGCAAGAAATGCCAAATGTGGTGTCCCTGAGGTTACAGCTCACCCCTTTGTCCTCAGAGACGGCAGCTACAGAGTGAGTCACAGAATTATAGAAATAGTTAATGTTGGAGAAGTCCTCTAAGATCATTGAGTGCACTGACCCAGTGCTGCCATGCTCATTGTTAAACCATGTCCCCAGGTGCCATGCGCACATATTTTCTGAATGCTTCCAAGAATGGTGACTCCACCACTGCCCTGGGCAGCCTGTTGTAATGTCTGACTACCCTTTCAATAAAGTAATCTCCCCTAATATCTAATCGAAATCCGTGCTGGTGCAACTTGAGGCTGTTTCCTCTCATTCTGTCACTTGTTACCTCAAAGACACCACACCAACCTTGCTGCCCACTCTTGTTAGGAGCTGTGCAGAGCCCCAAGGTCCCCTCTGAGCCTCCTTTTCTCCAGGCTGAGCCCCTTCCCAGCTCCCTCAGCCTCTGCTGGGGCTCCAGACCCTTCCCCAGGTCAGGTGACAAGTCTAATCCTGGTAAGTGGTACAACAAATGAGTATTTTCCAATTTTACATATTCATCCCATGTTTGAAGAGGAAGCAAAGGTGGGAAATCTTTTGCCTGTAGTGTCACAGACTGAAGAAGACTGTGACTGCAAGGGCAGATTTTAGAGAGGAAGCCCATGGCACCATGGCGCAAGAGAAAAGAAAATGCAAATTGGGTTATTGATCCAGTCTCTCTCTGACAGATAAGTCAGAGGTGAAGTGAGCTGTATTTTTTTAAGAGATCAATTAACCCAAAAAAAGCATGTTGGAATTGCAATCTGCAGTGTGTTATGCCAGGTTACACTTACCTGTAAAACAAAATCAATTACAAGATCAAAAGCCATCCTTTCATGAGCAAAGGTATGCTTTTTGCAGAAGAGCCATAATAGAGACTGGGACACTTTAAAAGCAGCATGGTATAATCTCTGTTTTATTAAGAAAGGAGGAGGAGGAGGAGGAGGAGGAGGAGGAGAAGGAGAAGAAGAAGAAGAAGAAGAAGAAAGGAAAAGAAAGAACACATTTCTTTCTTTCATTTTTTGCTTTCCTGATTTGAAAAGCAGAGAGATGGATAAACATCACAGCTGATCAAATCTCTAAGAGCAACACTTGCCAAACCATAGATGATTTTGTGATTTCATTGCTATTGGTTTATTTTCCCTTCCCTCAGAGGCAGAGCAGTCACAATGATATATTTTTACTCTCTAGGATAAATATCCACATTTTAAGATTAGATACAGGCAAGTCCCAAACCTTGCTCTTGCAGCTCTTGCATAGTAACTCTCACTGCATGCTCCCTGGAAAAACAGGACTGCCTCACTCTGAGAGCAGCAATCAGGAGCTCGTGCCAAGGAGATGGGAGTTGGCATTTCTTAGAGAGCTCTACAACACACTTGAGGAAAGGAGGTTTACCCTAGAAATGAATTTCATTTACACTGGCTCGAGAGAGAAAGGCAACGCCAGGGAGATACACTCATGGCAGCTTTTCCGCCTAAAAATTCCTTTCACAGACTGAACATAAAACAAGAATAAAGTGCATGCACGAGTAACACGATACACAAGAGAAGAAGGGGAGGAAAAAACGCAGCAGTTACAGCAATCAGAACAAAACACCAGGCTGTGGTTCACTGAGGATGGAGCCAGCATTGTCCCTGCAAGCAGCAGGCCCTCCTCGTGCCCTCGCCCACTTGCTCCCACCCCAAGTTGCCCCACACTGGCCACCAGCCAAGCCAGCAGAAAACAATGACACGGAGGTTTTGTTTTCAGAAGAAACAGCTCCGTGTTTTGGCTAGCCATGTGAGCACACAAACAGCTGGAATGGCGTCCTTTGGCAGCGGTGCCAATTTAAACTGTGCACGGAATCGCACAGGCTCCCAGAGAGGAGCTCTGGGAAGGATTAGCAGAGACTCTGCAGAGCCTTGTGTTGTGAGGGGGATGATTTGGTCACTGGTGTCCGGGCTGCCAAAGCAGATGCTGTTTCCACGCTGAGGGAAGGAATCCCTGTGGGTTTTGCACATGGACAGTTTCCATCATGCGTCTGTAGCACGGGAAGGGGGATGACCTTCCTGACACTCCTGTGGAGGTACGAGTGTGCTTTCCCATCGCTCTCCACATTCAGTGGGAAAGACATCAGATTACAAGATGAGTTAGTGGAGAGTGAGTCAGGGAGCAGGGCACAGAGCTCCTTCAAGCACAGCACTCTGGGTGTTTGCTCGGGGGGTCTGGGGCACACAGAATAGGTGCTACCTCATCTTCTGCTCATTTAAGTCCTCTGGATTTTTTTCAGGTCGAGCAGAAACTGCTTTGAAACCTTTATCAACCTGTAGCCCACCTCAGCCCACACCAAACCCCATTCCTTCTGCAGGTTTAGCACTCACCAGCTCTACTCCAGTACCAAGCTTGAGACCCAGCAGGGTAGGAACTGCTTTTCCCTTTTCTGGGCATCATCCTGTTTTGCTGAGGTCAGTTCACCTCTCCCCATCCAGGATCCAGGATGCAATAATGGGCCCTGCCAACACTCAGCTCATCCCAGTCTCTGAATGCCATTCTGGGTGGAAGTTAGACAGGAAATCTGAAATCACACCTCATTCATCCATTTGGGAGTTGGGATATTATGAAAACTGATTTGTAATGAAAAGTAATTTGTTTTGCTTTTGTCACCCCAGAATTTCCTGTCTGGCTCTGTGTGTTAATGTCTTGTACATCAAGATTTATATTGCACCCTTTGCCATGTGCTACCCCTCCCTGATCTCCCACAAAGCAGTGAGGAAGCTGAAGATAATGGATGAAGGAATGAAAACAGTGTCCTTGGATGGTTAAAAGCAAGGCAACTCTTCTCCTACCTACATCCTGTCAGAATAATGTGAATCCAGTGCAATCAGTGGCAGATTACTGCTATCATTTGATGTCTGTAGAGTCAGGTTTGTTCTCTTGTACTGGTTTTGGTTGCTCTCTTAGTTATTCTTCTAAAAGATTTTTCCCAGCAGCTGAAAACACAGGGAAAAAGGACAAATTTTCACTGGAGTTCTGTGCCCAGTTGTCTTTGTTGCCTTTTGAAAACATTTATAATCCCTCTTGTTTTTCCTCATCTAATCTCTCCTCTAGACTTTTACTAGTAAGTCTCTATGGGGTTATTCTCAGTGGGACAGGTTTTCATTGAAAAAACAATGGAAATCAGTATACATCCATTAATAGTAAAACTGAGAGGATTCCTACAGCACAATACTACTATGAAGTCTGTAACATTTTTTTCATTTCTGCTGTTTGAATTCTCCTCTAAGAGAATGCAGGAAGCTGTGGCACAGAAGTAGGCAGAGCAAATTGAGAGAGAAAGGATTAAGAACCCTGAGGAAAAAAAATTAATGTTTAGATGTAGCTGCTTCTTTGTAATAATGATGTTTGTGATTTTAGAATGCCAAAATTTTAATGGATTTTTTGCTGATTTACAACCAATGAGAAACTGATGCTCAAAATGAATTAAGGGAGAGCAGAAACTGGTGGATTTGTAACAGTGGAGATACAAGGATCCCTAATGGAGGCAGCATTTTTCACACTGTTGTCACAGCCCTTCTCAGCTTCCACCTGAAGGTCTTCAGAGTCTGGTGCAGATTTGTGGAGTTGAGTGTTGAGTGTCAATGAGGAAACAGTGCTGAAAGTCTTGCTAAAGTCAGGATAAACAGTGATCACTGCTTTCCCTGCTCCCATCAAGCCAGCCATCTCATCCTACAAGGCAATCTTCAGGCATCATTTCCCTTTTGTAAATCCATGGATTGATAGCGACTGCTCTCAACCAACCTTTTCTCCTTGATGAGTTTGGGATGAGTCTTCCAAGACTGTTGCCTGACCAGCTTGTATTTCTCCAGATCCTCCTTCTTGCCCCTCTTGCAAACAAGAGGGATGATTTCTTTCTTCCATTCTCCATGAACCTAGCCCATTTTCCGAGGCTTTGTGAAGATAACTGTGAGTGATCTCACATTTACATCGGTCAGCTCCCTCAGCGCCCCTGGGTGTGCCCCTCCAGGATGTGAGATTCATGTACTGGGATATCAGAGTATACATATTAGATTCAGATTTTAGTACCTTTTTCATTTTTTTTTCTGATACATGCAATTCTTAAGCTCGACTGTATTTGCAGAAGGTGCTGTAATACTCGACTAAGTGAAAACAGAACTGCTTTAATGACACTGACCTTTCAATATACTGAGTCACCATGACTCTTGTGTCAGCCTCAGATGTATCCCTTCCAAGTAACTTCCCTGGAACGATGGTGTCAGATGAGGAAAGAGAAATGGGCCAAAAGCTATTGGAAAATAAAGTTTGCTATTGTGTAAATACAGAGGTGTTTGGGTAAATGAGGTGTGTGTGTACCAAAGCAGAAAAAAGAGAAAAGAGAAGAGAAGAGAAGAGAAGAGAAGAGAAGAGAAGAGAAGAGAAGAGAAGAGAAGAAGGAAAAGAGAAAGAGAAGAAAGAAAGAAGGAAAGATAAAGAAGGAAAGAAGGAAAGAAAGAAAGGAAGAAAGAAAGAAAGAAAAAGAAAGAAAGAAAGAAAGAAAGAAAGAAAGAAAGAAAGAAAGAAAGAAAGAAAGAAAGAGAGAAAGAAAGTGAGAAAGAAAGAAAGAAAGAAAAAGAAAGAAAGAAAGAAAGAAAGAAAGAAAGAAAGAAAGAAAGAAAGAAAAAGAAAGAAAGAAAAAAGAAAGAAAAAAGAAAGAAAAAGAAAGAAAGAAAGAAAGAAAGAAAGAAAGAAAGAAAGAAAGAAAGAAAGAAAGAAAAGAGAGAAAGAGAGAAAGAGAGAGAGAAAGAGAGAGAGAAAGAAAGAGAGAGAGAAAGAGAGAGAGAAAGAAAGAGAGAGAGAAAGAAAGAGAGAAAGGAAAGAAAGAAAGAAAGAAAGAAAGAAAGAAAGAAAGAAAGAAAGAAAGAAAGAAGAAAGAGAAAGAAAGAAAGAAAGAAAGAAAGAAAGAAAGAAAGAAAGAAAGAGAGAGAGAAAGAGAGAGAGAAAGAAAGAGAGAGAGAAAGAAAGAGAGAAAGGAAAGAAAGAAAGAAAGGAAAGAAAAAAAGAAAGAAAGAAAAAGAAAGAAAGAAAGAAAGAAAGAAAGAAAGAGAAAGAAAGAAAGAAAGAAAGAAAGAAAGAAAGAAAGAAAGAAAGAAAGAAAGAAAGAAAGAAAGAAAGAAAGAAAGAAAGAAAGAAAGAAAGAAAGAAAGAAAGAAAGAAAGAAGAAGGTAAAAGAAGAAAGGAGCCCTGCATGGGGCTTACAGGGAAATGTGAATTTCTAATTCTTCCCTGGCATTTTCTTTTTATAATCACTCTCTCTGATAACAGAGTCCCACAGATTTTGATGGATCTGCTGCTCTGAGACTTTTGGGGTGTCCCAGGGAGGCAGGGCCTGGGATTTCAAAGGAAAGGGTAGGCACACGTTCCAGCTGGGCTGCAGCCAGGATTTCAAAATCAAACCGAGCAGCACAAAGAATAATTCTTTAAAATGAGGAAATGTGGGTGCCTTTTGGGGGCTTTAAGAAAAGTTGAGCTCTTTTGACACAAATCCAGTATGCAATTACAAAACACCTCACAGAATCACCTGTCTGCTTAACCCCTTTAGGTTCCTCAGAAGAGAGAGGGGGAAATATTTTAAATTATGCCCTTCAGTTTGCAAGGCATTGGCTTTGTACACCCCTGGGGAGGAGTACAAGGGTTTGTTTCTTGCTATGGCAAAGAGTTAGGTGAAGTTTCAGGTGTCTGCTAACAGATTTCACGAGTTTTTCCGTGGTTACCAACCTCACTCAGGTCTGTCCCACATCATCCTGCATTAAAAGCATCCCTAACTAGCTGCACTGTGGGTGTTTCTCTCAAATTAACCCGGTCCCAGTAGGTCAAAGCACATATGTCCAAATGCTGCTGTGACCACGATTTTCCTAAGCTAGCTACAGTTTATGGGTATTAAACTTTTATCAGAACATATTTTATAACTAAAATAGCCCAGCACTAGAAGGAAGTTGGAAACAAAGATCCACCCAGCTGGGAGCAGTCTGATTGCTTCCTAAAATAAAGACCAAAGCAAGAATAAGAGAATTTCCTCAGTTTTTCTCAGACAGAAGATTTCCAAATCACTATTCCAGCACTCACTGGGTCAGTAACAGTACATGTACAATTGTAACAGCAGTTTCTCAGGATCCACGCTAATAAAAAGGATTATTTTATCAGAGGTATTCTGAATTTTCCGAGTTTGTTAAGCCCTCCAACATCCTACAGAGGAAAAATTAGTGCAAGTTTTATTTTGTGAAAGTGGAAACTTATTCAAAGTGCTAACCCAAAGGGCAGCTAAGAGCCTGAAATACATGTAGAGTCTAAGTAGAGCGGGACAGCTTGGAAAAGGATAAATGTAGGGTAGAAGTGATAGACACGTATAAAGTAATGAAGCTGAGAGGGTAAGGGTTTCATCTGCAGCACAGTGGAGGAGCTGTGGGACACACAGTGATTCCAGGCAGCCCACAAAGTGTACAAGGCAGCAATTTAAAAATAAAGACTGAAACAGAAAAAGAAGCGTGCTTTCAACTGGAAATGTGGAATCCATCGCCACGCAGTGCAGAGGAGGCTGAAAGGATAAAAGGCTTCCAAAAGAACTTTTAAAAGGCCATAGATGTTAGTACCAGAGCTGTTCTGGAGATTTCTAGATCTGTTGAACCTCCAGACCTGGAAGATTACTGCATGCAGCAGGGAAAGGACCACGTAGTGTGTTCAAAAATAAAAAATTTTTAAAAAAAGAATAAGTGCTGTAAGAGACAGACCTTCTGTCTGATCCAGCCAAGCAAGCCTGGGAAAGGCAGCAGACACCAAACAGAAATAAGCATTGGCAGCAGCAAGCTTCTCTTCTATAATTCATATTTCCTCAGCATGGCAGTCCCCAGGCCTGCAGGTGCAGTAATTCTGTCAGAACCACCACAACCAGCATGAAAGCTGCATTCCTTCTGTTCTGTGTTGGCCCCCACTTCATGCCAGGCTGAAAAGGCTTGTCCTGGGCTGTGGCGAAAGGGGGAATTTGGCCCTGTGTGCTTTATTGTTTCCTCTGAGGTCTGACACGGACAAATAACTGGCGTGGAGAGAAACAACCCCGATGTGTCCCTGCCAGGTTTAAATGTTGGGATTGCTCTCAGGGGGCTGATCCAAAACTCAGCAAAGTCAACAGCAAAAAAACTCCTTCATGGAGCTTCAAACTCCTTTCAATGGGGCTGGTGATGGGTTTGTGCTAGACAGGAGGTCCCAGAAGACGTGTCCCTGGGACAGACAGACAGACAGGGGAGCATGAGATGATTACTAAGAGCGTTTCAGTTTCCCCGTTAAGCAATGGCTTAATAAAAGCAGTTTTCACAAATATTTCACAATAACCAGTGGATATTACACTGGTGGTTACACATTCAAAACAGCTCTGCAGGCATCAGCAGATGAAACTATTTGGCCGAGTGAATGGAGCTACAAACCAAAACAAACAGAGCCTGGCTTCAAGCGGCAGCAACAATCTTGACATTAATTCGTGCTTTTTCATAATAAAATAACGCCAGGCAACCCCAGAAAATCCATGTGAAGGCACCTGCCAGCTTCATCAGCAAATATCCTCCCAGACTCTGATTGCAGGGCAGGGCTTCCCCTTTGGGACTGTGCAGTCTGAGCGTGATAACCCAGTGGCTTCCTGCTTGTGTCCATTTGTTGGGGTCAAGGTGGGGGTGATGCAGGGTTATTGTCCCTTATTTGAACCCACAGACTTCAAGCCTTAAGAGATATTTGGGGCACTCCTTGCTTTTCAGAGGTAGCAAGTGAAGGAGCCTGTGTCAGAGGCATCCTGGAGGAGAGCAAGGGGTGCTTGAGACATGACCCAGCTGAAGAGATGGACCCTGGCATGCAGCACTTGTCAAGACAGCAGGGAATAAGCACAAAAACCCATCCTCACTGCTGGTCCTGAGTTCCTGGCTTTGCACATCTTTAGCATCACAAAATGGTCAGAAAAAATTTGGGACTGGGGGCTGCAGGCCCTTCCTTCTTAGATGGTACATCTCAAGGTGTCCAGACCTCAAGCATCTACTCTCCCAACTGTTCACTCTCAAAAAAACCAACATGAAATAAATTTCATCTCTCCCAGACAAATGATGTTTGATGTGGTTTTTTGTTTGGTTGGGTTTTGGGTTTTTTGGTTTGTTTTGTCTTTTTTTTTTTTTCTAAAGCCCAAGACTCATTAAATTCCCCAACAAATTTGCTGTCAGGGTAGCAAGAGAATTTGTTACCAGCATGAGTTTCTTCTTCTTTTTTTCTTTATTTCCTTTTTTTTTTTCCCCTTCCCATCTTTTATTTTATTTTTATAAAGTATTCATGTTTATTTCCATGCCCTGGGGGTAAACTCAAGCCACTTGGCTGTTCAAGATAGCCACGGTCAAACTGAACAGTGCTGCATCTGTGATGGGGGAAAAGAGGCATCTATTTACAGTGCTGGGGATGTAAACTTGGAAATACGCTTTTTATTTTTATTTTTAACCTGGAATGGAGCTAAGTATGGCTGCAGACATTTCTCCATTTAGACTGTGGGTCTTTCCAGTAATTATGGCTGAAACCCAAGTCCTACTGACGTAAATGGGATTCTGTCCACTGGCTTCAAGAGGAGCTAGACCAGGCCTAGCCTTGAGGAACACAGCCAAGACAAGGGAAAGCCTTCTGCTTTCCCCCCCAAGGAAAAACACTCTGAGCTTACAGGATCTTAAGAAACACTCTGAGCTATTCCTTCTCCTCCCACCTGCTGCTTTGGGATCGTTTTAGGGTGTAACTGCTCCCCTTCAAATTCTCTCACCTGTAACACCTCCCAGTCCTCAGTGCCTGTTATAAAACCCTCGGCAGCAAAGCTCCTGGAGCTGTGCTAAAATTGGGCAGGATGCTGTCTGCCCTTCTGTGGCATCCACGCCATAGCTGCCTTGTCTGTTCTTTCCAGATTTTTACTCTGGAAAGTTTCTGAGGCCAACCAAAAAAAAAACAACCCAAAAAACAAAAACAAAAACAACAAAAACCCAAACAAAAACAAAACAAAACAAAACAAAAGAAAAAACCCCACCAAAAACAAAACAAAACAAAAAACCCCAAAAAGCCCCCACAAATGGCAACAAAAAAAAAAACCAACCAAAAAACCCACTAAAATCCCCCAAAAAACAAAACAAAACAAAAAAAACCCAGAAATTAAAGGGATCCACAGCTTACCATCTCATTTTCCAGTGTTTAAATTTTTAATTTTTAACAAGTGTTTGCTCTGCTCACAAGAAATAACACTGACAGGCAATTGGTGCCTAAGCTGGCTTCTTTGTTGATGCCAGGTGAGATTTCCTGAGAGCCTCAGCAGGGAGGGAGGGCCTGCAGCAGAGGGTGATAGAAGTCATCCACCTTCCTGCCCAGCCCAATCAGCGCTGAGACGCAGCACTAATTACCCTGGGGGAGCTGCCACACCAGGGTCTGTGAGCTGTGAGCATCTCTGTGAGCACAGACCTCGCTGAGGCCTCTAACAAGGCCAGGAGAGGCAAGCCCTGGCTCTGGAGGCAAAGGGGTTAATGGGGAGGCTGATCTGCAGGCCTGAGAGCCCAGAGAAGCTGAGGATTTGGGATGTGAAGGAAATGTAGAAGGGGTGAGGGAGAAGAGGAAGGCGAGATAGATGAGAGAGCTGAGAACAAAATTGGTTCTTTTGTAGGAGTCCTGCCCCCTCTGATTTCTGCCTTTTCCCATTGCCACCTCCCAGGTCCCTGCTGCAGTAAATGGTGCATGAGGTGTGAAGATTCCTTCTGGCAAGATTAATTTGAAGGCCTTGGCAGAGCTTTGGGGAGCCACCAAGGCTTTCCAGTGATCTGCTGCCTCCCAGCTCCCAGCACCACTTTCCAGACACAGCAATTAACCTGCAATTAACCATCAAGGCAAGCACACTGCTCAGCCCATTGCCAAAGCCATACAGAGGCACATCCTGCTGTCCTGAGGACTCTGCTGGTCTCCAAACTTGCTGAGAAGAGGATTTCTGTAAGGAAAAGCCATTTGCAGAAAGAGACAAGGTGTGATTCCAGGTTGCTCTTTTGAAATCCTTTACAGCGTTGATACAAGCCTGGTAAATCTGCAGTCCATGATAAACCCATGCAAGCCTCCTCACACCTGAAAGGTTTAGAGGTAGAATCACCTGCCTGCATCATTCCACCAAAATTTTTGCGAAGGTTAATCCAAAAATGAGGAAAAACTGCATTGTTCTAAGCTTGTTTTTCCTTTCTCCTTTATCTACCTGAGAAAGTCATCACATCCTGAGAAACAAACACACCAATCTGAAAGCAAGAAGAGAAAAAAAATTTACTTTTTTACCATTTATTTGGCCCATTGACTCTTTCAGCACTGAAGAGCATGGAAGAGCAACTGAGGAGTTCAGCTGCATAGACAGTGAAATGTGAGACAGATTAAATTCTCTAAGAGGTTGTGGAGGGTTGGACTCAGGAGGGCCAAGGTTCTAAGAACAACAGAACAATAAAGCCATGTATTAGCGCTTTTATAAGCTTTCTAAGTTGCAAAAAGTTTATCTATATTAAGAAGGTTAAGCTTATGAACAGTGCTCTGTGCATTGTCTCTTATAAACGGGTAATGTATTCAAAATAAGCAAGAATGGTTTTAACAAAAGGTACGTGTGCTTATGGTGATTGGATAGAATTACTGTCAATATGGTTTTCTTCATGTAATTGGCTAAGAAGGTTATATAGTATGCTGTAATATTAAGTTTTCCGGCTTGCTTCCTGGATTTGTGAGCTGTTAGCATCTTTCCATTATCATAATCATGTAGTGAGACTGATGCTGAAAAATAAATAGTTCAATACAATCTTCATAGCAGCCCCGTCCTGTTCGCGTCTGTAAATAAATTCGTAGCGTCAAAGGTGAAGCTGGAACTGAACCTGGAAAGGGGAAAAGAGTAGCAGGACATTCTAGAGCCTCATGAAACACAACAGGAAGGTCACAGGAGGCGTTTCCCCACTCCAAACAGCGCTGGCAGACAGGTGACAGGCACGGGGAGAAGCCTGAGGTGCCCAAGAGCTTTTTCACCCCAGCCTCCAAAGGGAGCCTCTCCTCCCAGCCCTCCAGTGACGGAGAGCAGGATGGACCTGGGGAGCAAAGGCTCTGCCCTGGGAGGGAAGATCCTGCTCAGGGCCAGCTGAGGAGCCTGGAAATGCTCAGCTCCGAGGGACCTGGTGGGATGGAGGCCAGGGTCCCCAGGGAACTGGCTGGGGGAGCTGCCAAGCCACTGTCCATGGCACTGGAAACGTCCTGGCAGTCAGGAGAGAGCTGAAAAAAGGGAAATAATGCACCTGCCTTCAAAAAGGGTGGGAGGGAAGAGCCTGGGAGCACCCAGCTGAATTCCAGGGGGCTGGAAAAGGGGAAATATTGGACCTGCCTTCAAAAAGGGTGGGAGGGAAGAGCCTGGGAGCACCCAGCTGAATTCCCCTCTGTGCCTGGGGAGCTGATGGGACAGACCCTCTGGAAGCTCTGCTGAGGCTCCTGGAGCTCAGGGAGGTACCATATCCATCACCTGGGAAATCTGCCTTGTCTTTACTGGGATTTACTGGCAGCTCTGTGTGAGGCTGGGCGCAGCTTGGGCCATTTAAGAAGTTTTGGTGCCAACCTCCGCAAACACACTGGTAAAAAATGCCCTCCAAAGAATACAGCACATATCAGTGCCTCAAAGATACTTCCACTCATGGTGTGGTGTTCAGGAGAGCTGGTTGCAGGTCACAGCAGCAATAGAACACATTCCCTCAAAAAAACCCCAAAAAACTAACCAACAAACAAAAAAAAACCCCACAAAAACAAACAAGAAAACAAGCAACAAAAAACCTCCAAAAAGCAAAAAAACAACCAAACAAAAAGAAACAAAACCCCCCCAAAAAACAACAACAAACCCAAACCAACCAAATAAAAAATAACAAAAAAGGAGAAACCAAAAAATACCCCAAACAAAAAACCCCAAAACAACCAACCAAACAAACAAAAAAAAACCCCAAAAAAATCACATAAAAAAATTTACAATATCAGATTTATTTCTCAAGTGAAAACAATGCAAAATATTTTGCTTACAACAAAGTGGTGTCTTCCAAGAGAGAAATAAGACATTGAGAATCACCTTGCTCAGTCTATATAAGCCATGAACATCTCCTGAGATTTTTCATCCCTCTGGAGCAGCAGGGTTGAAAGCTGAATTCTAAAGGGACTACACCTTGTGTGTCTGACAGAGAGGCTGAATAAGCCGCAGCCCTCCTTAAAAAGTGGGAAATTTTAAAATAGTCAGGTACATGGCCAAAATTCTTATTCTTATGGCGGTCCACCTTGGGTAAATCCATTAGTCAGACAAGTCTGCTGCAATTTCCCACATATTCTTGCTCTGCTTTGGATTTGCACTTGCTCATCAGGGATTCCAAGAGCAGAATCTGGCCCTGGGTAGCTGTCAGCATAGGCTCATGTGTTCATTTGTTGTTTCATTGTGAGCATGAGAGAGCATTTCTCTCTACTTACAGAGAAAAGGCCAGGCTGTGTTTTCCATTGTGCCATAATATACCTGAATTATTGCCACTGCCTCTGCGGGCTGCAAAGTCAGAGCAAAATTTGGATTGAAGTCCCAGAGGTATTTTAGGGTGGGCCTATTCTTTTAGAGAAAGCAATAGTGAGGCTTTAAATGGGAGAAGTAAACAAATGTATATAAACCCACCATTGCTTGTCCAGCTCAGAGACTGTCCGTGGAATCCCAAACATCTGGAGATCATTATCACGCTGGCCTCATTGGAAAAATTGTTTAATTATCTTCCTTTTCACTTTCTCTTTCTCTCCTCCCTTCTGTTTTCCTCACCACCCAGTTCCAGGATGCTGAACTCAGTTTGAAAAAAACCCCTCCAGAACTGAGCTTCATCATGGGGAATTTGGTCTGTAGGAAAATATTTCTATTCAGTCTTAAAGAAACATTCTCAGTGCTTATAGCATCCCATATCAGCAAGCTTCTTCTCCTTACAGAAAATAAAACTTTAATTTTTTTTTCATTAGCTGGTCACAAATTTTGAAGCAAGCAAGGCAAGAAAGACACATTTATTTGGCTTATGAATTCTTTATAGAGTGTATGTGTATATATATATATATATATAAAAAATATATATACACGTGTGTGTGTGCATGCGTGTATAAATATATTTTATATATCAATTTTATATATATGAATATAAATATAAGTATGCTTTATTTATACATAAATTTTATATAAATGTCTATAAGTATATTTTTATACTTCCAGGAACTTCCAATCCTAAATCCATGGTAAACCAAAGCTCCCACTTGAACAGAACACCGTCCTTGAGTGGAGGATGGAAGCCACTCTCGGAAAAGCAGAAACTGAATAATCCTGCCCAGAGTGAAAGGTGGAATAGTCCAAAAGGCCACATTAACACCACCAGAGCTCCAAACAATACATGTCTCAGAAACACCAAATGGAGCATAACAATTTTTATTTATTTATTTACACAATTGATTTTTTTTTTTAATTTTTGGCTGAATGTCAAAAAAAAAAAAGAAAAAAAAAGAAGGGAATGAGGATAAAATACTTTTTGCTGCATTATGACAGATGCAACAGCTGTAAGGGCGTGATGACACAGCTTCTGTCTGGAGCAGCAGGCCAGAGCAGAGCGAAAACCTCAGCAATGTAAACAGAGACCTGGTGAAAAGCATATAGTTTCACAGACCCAGCGAAGCCAAGCCTCAAACTGCAGCACTTTCTGGAGCCTTCCCTTCCATCTGTCACCGTGGCAGATGGATGGTGTCTGTCTGTCTGTCTGTCTGCGCCCTTGGGGCTGTCTCCTGGCTCAGGACCCCCCAGCTGCCAAATGTGAACGTGCCCGTGCAGATCCATGCCCCACCACCACCAGCAGCAGCTCCTGACAGCCAGGAGAGAAGAAATTTTTAATAAGAGAGATAGTTTCAGAGGCCTGAAACAGGAAAAATGACAGATCTCAGAATTCTCTACATCGTCCTCCAGGCACGCTGGTTGTTCAAAATCCGCAAATTTGCAGACTTTTCTGCAAATAAAGAGTAAAAAGCAGCTGGATGGTTGCTGCTTGCTGTAGGTTCTTTTGGGTGGAGATAAAGCATTTTAGGGTTGCCACTCTGAATCAAGCTCCCTCAACACAGGGAGGGTGTTGAGAGCTGGTCCAGGGCCAGATTTTTGGTGGAGGAACAGCACGCAGCTCCCTCCTGGAGAGATCCATTCTCTGTGCTGCTTCCTGGGGACCAACACTGCCTAACCACCCCTCACCCTGCAGGGAAGGCAAAGTGCTTATCAGACCAGAGAGGTTTTCCAGTGTCAAGCCTCAGAGCTGCCCTCAAATCTTAAATTTTGGTTGCCTGAAGGGGACCTTCTTATTAACCTTACTTATGTTCAGTTATTATTGTCATACAATGAAATGATTGTGTCATTTTATTGTCATGTGATGAAATACATCCTTCAGGAGAGACCAAGACTGAATTCTTTAAGCAGAGTCTGTGTATAGTGAGGAATTAAAGCTCAGACCCTGAGGAGAAAAATTGCGATATAAACAAGCACAGAAACATCATGCAGCCGCCACAATCTGGTTCATAACAGAAAAGATGAAAACCTGTCCTTTATCTTGTTAAGTTTCACTCCTGACGACTCTATTTTGGGCCTACTGTATCTGTAGAAATTGCTATCATCATAGTTAGTTATTATTGCTTTCATTCTGGGAAAGAATTTGAAAGAATTTGGATGAATCCCAAGGAGATAAAATGTTCAAAGGTCTGGCATGGCATCCCTTACAGGGATAAACCAGATTATTCTTCAGCTGACCAAAAAAAGCAAGTAGCAGGTGTGGAAAACCATGACTGGTGTGGAAAGGGTGTGTAGAAATGGATGCTTCCTCTCCAAACAGATGATTTGGAGATGTTTTGAGATGATATTTGTAGCACCATTGCAAAGAAAAATGGGAGGTGTTTCTTCTGCAACGCCTCAAAGTAAACTGCTGAACTTTTTGCAAATAGGTGGTGTGGATATTCAGGATGAAATTGCTGGGGACTAAAAAATAGGGGAAAAAATGCAGCCCAGATAAATCTGGGTTTAAAAAAAATCATCAAGGATGAAACAGCACTGCAAGCACAGCTGCTTGTTTAATATAAAAATATTATAATTATTAATATTAACAAAAATAAATCAGTGGTAGAGTTGCCTGCCAAGTGATAACCTGCTTCTTTCATTTTCTCCTAGGCTCACAGACAGGATGTCAGGCTGGACATAGACCCTTGCTTTGCTACATTTGCTGTCAATTTGAGTTTGCTTTTAGGTCTCAAATGAAATCAGACAATAGGCTTGGTGACTAGACCCACAACTTCCATGTGCAACAAGCAACTGTGTACTATATCTTAAATGTGAAGAAAAAAATCCAGTCAATTTGCAGTCTCCCAAAAATTCAGCAATTATGCCTTAGCATCCTTGGTGATGTAAATATGAGTACCTATATATGAATACTCATATATGAGTGTATATGAGTATTCATATATGAATATATGAAGTAGCCCAGAATATTACATATAGGAATACCTATATTTAACACATTAGCAGATGCAGGTCCTGAGGAAATTAAGTTTTGCTCTCATGGGCATAGTGCCAATATTGCACTATGTGATCCTGTGCCTATTCACAGAACAAACTTCATTCAGCAGCATCAAAGAATTAATTTTGCACTAAGCATGAGGATTCCTTCATTCTTTAAAGAGAAGCTGCTAAGCTAAAGTGTGTCTGTGTGGGATCTCAGTCTCTCAGAACTGGGGTGCAGGGTGAACAAGACCCCCCCTGGGGGGCTCGGGAGTCCTGGAATGCTGCCAGAAATGTCTGGTGGCTGGACTTTGATCCCACATGGGAGATGACATCAGTATGAGGACGGGAGGATTTCACTGGGGTGAATGGTGAAGGGACAAGTTAATTGGAGTGTGAGATACAGGGTTTAAGATCCCTGTACAGGGGGGTCTAGAGAGGCAAGATGGAGGGATTGGGGCGTGCCCTTCTCCTTCTTCTTCTTCCTCTAAGCCTCCATCTTCTGTGGTGATGTTGGCACTCCAGGATTGGACCTTACTAGGGGAACACTGGTTAATAAGGGTAGAGGGTATTGGAGAAAAATGATAAATATTGTATACGTAACTCCGGGTATAAAGATAGGTGACCGCCCCAGGGGCTTTCAGTGTGTGCCCATGGCTGACTGCTGAGCAGAACTCTGTCAGGCCAAGAGAAAATCTTTTAGATAAGCAATTAATAAACACCGAGACCGAGAACAAATCTGAAGCTTCCTCTCGTCCTTTCGAACCCGGGGACCCAAGGCCATCTTTGGGCTTTTCCCCAGACCATCTGAACAGCCCAGAAATCCCACAATTGGCGTCCGCTGTGCGGGCTATCTCCCACCAAACCTTTCGGGGGGGGGAAAGCCCTGAAGAGCTGAAGAGCCAAGAGAACAGCACTGATAACTCCAGAGGAGGGAAGCCTGAAGAAAGAAAGAAGAAAAAGAAAAAACCGGCCGGGAGAAGCTGCAAAAATCAGCAGTCACTGAGAAATCCCATCTCTCAGCTTCTGCTGAAGACAGCTCGTAGCAGAGCGGCCTGGACTGGGACCAGAAAGGCGCCTCTGATCCATCCCTCGTGATATGCAGGAAGAGAACAACCCCCAAGGAGGACAGTGCTACAGATGCGAGGGAGATCATTAGTGCTTGTCCAGACTGTCAGCTTGTGCAGCCACCTTCTTCTACCGGGGCCATCAATCCGCGGGGGCTGCAAAGTCTTCAGTTGTGGCAAGCTGATGTCACAAAATACCCATCTTTTGGGAAGCTCAAAAATGTTCACGTTTCTGTAGATACATTCTCAGGTGCAGTCTTTGCTTCAGCACATGCTGGGGAAACAGCAGACCATGCTTGCCGACACTTTCTGCAGGCATTTGCAGCATTAGGTGTGCCTCAGGAGATAAAAACAGATAATGGTCCAACATACACAGGCAGGGTGCTTGACAAATTCCTGAAAAGATGGGGTGTCAGACACACATTTGGTATTCCGCATTCACCCACAGGTCAGGCAATCATTGAGAGAACACATCACACCCTAAAATCCCTTCTGGACAGACAGAGAAGGGGTGAGCCAGAGGCAACACCTCACATGAAATTAAATAAGGCATTGTATGTGCTGAATTTCCTAAATAGCTCATCCTCGGAACCTGATCCACCGATCGTGAGACATTTTCTAAACAACACACAGGCAAAGCTAAGGGAAAATCCTTTAGTTTTGATCAGGAACCCAGAGACCGGACAAATAGAGGGTCCTTTCAAACTAATCACTTGGGGCAAGGGTTTCGCTTGTATCTCCACAGATCGAGGTCTGAAGTGGGTGTCAGCGCGGCACGTGAAGCCATTCCGAACGCGAGAACACGAGAATGCTGATCCAAGAAGCAGAGAGACGAGTACTCAGACAGAAGTCGAGACTCGGGCTGCGAAAAACGACCCAGAAGAGAAATGAAAAGAAACTAAGGACTTTGGGGGGTTTTCACATAAAAGCAAAAAAAGGTCTTTTGGTGCAAACAGAAGGGGGAGATGTGGGATCTCAGTCTCTCAGAACTGGGGTGCAGGGTGAACAAGACCCCCCCTGGGGGGCTCGGGAGTCCTGGAATGCTGCCAGAAATGTCTGGTGGCTGGACTTTGATCCCACATGGGAGATGACATCAGTATGAGGACGGGAGGATTTCACTGGGGTGAATGGTGAAGGGACAAGTTAATTGGAGTGTGAGATACAGGGTTTAAGATCCCTGTACAGGGGGGTCTAGAGAGGCAAGATGGAGGGATTGGGGCGTGCCCTTCTCCTTCTTCTTCTTCCTCTAAGCCTCCATCTTCTGTGGTGATGTTGGCACTCCAGGATTGGACCTTACTAGGGGAACACTGGTTAATAAGGGTAGAGGGTATTGGAGAAAAATGATAAATATTGTATACGTAACTCCGGGTATAAAGATAGGTGACCGCCCCAGGGGCTTTCAGTGTGTGCCCATGGCTGACTGCTGAGCAGAACTCTGTCAGGCCAAGAGAAAATCTTTTAGATAAGCAATTAATAAACACCGAGACCGAGAACAAATCTGAAGCTTCCTCTCGTCCTTTCGAACCCGGGGACCCAAGGCCATCTTTGGGCTTTTCCCCAGACCATCTGAACAGCCCAGAAATCCCACATGTCTGCATCTCAGATTGATATTGAGCGCATTGATAGTTGATATATTTGAGAGAATACAGCTCTGCTGATGTGTTAATAAATCTTCAATCCAGCAAGGCACACATGCATCTGGTGGGTTAAAGAGCATGATTGCTGCTTCTTGCTCTAGCCATAATTTCTTCCACCCAGACCTGTTGGCCCTTTTCCATTGCTGGGTGTAGCTCTAAGACTCTTGTTACTTTACATCAAAACTCTTTAAAACAAACATTATCTCCCTTTCTGTATCTGTCAAGTATTACCGAGCTCTGTTCCTAACGAGGGGCCTTAGTCACTGTTATCATCTTAGGTAAATAAATAATAATGTTATTAACAATGATGGGACAATAAATTATATGTAATCAAAATAAATGTCTGAGGCCTTGAGATGTGGGTGTTCCCTAAAGTAGTGGAATTCTTGGCTGTGAGGGAATTTCCAGAGAGAGTTCTGATGCATCACTGCCTCGAAATATCTTACTGCTCAAGACTCCTAATTTGGATTTTGGATATATGTGCATTTCAACTGACAGATAAAATATTATGATTCAGGGTGCTCATTTTATTTTCTGAGTTTGGTTGCTTTTTTTGGCTTTTTTTTTGTTTGTTTTTTTGTTTTGTTTTGTTTGGGGTTTTTTTGGCTTTTATTGCTTTTTGTTTTCTTTGTTTTGTTATTTGGGGGTTTTTTGTTTGTTTTTTGTTTGTTTTGTTGTTTTTTTTTTTGTTTTGATTTGAGTTTTTGGTTTTTTTGTCCTGGTTTCGTTTTTTTTTTTTTTTTCAAAACTGCTTTCTTAGTGTCCTTATATTTTCTTTTTCCTTTATTTTCCCTGCTTTCAGGAATTGGGCAACACTGTTTTGCAAGTGACCACTTATTCTGGAAATATCTCTTATTAAAAATCATTAAACAAACCACACATATTAGCATGTATAAATTGGTGTTTTAAGTCCACTCCACTAAAGGTATCTGGGTAAAATAATTTTTCTTTTCAGAAGTTTGGAAGAATCAATTGCTTTTGGAAATGTCTGGATTTACTTATGCAAAAGTACAGTCTGCAATACTGCACAGCAATTTATATAGCAGGAATCTATTTTAAAAGAAAGAAACAAACAACAAACTGCAAGTCTATGTGTATTTGCAAACGACATGCTTTTCATGGAAAAAACTGATATTTTGTCAAGGAAGTAAGGATACCTACTATTTTTTTTGATGAAAACTGGAAGTGCTTCCATCCAAAATGGCACAAAAGCCCAACACTCCCACAGCTCAGTGATGGAAGCAATTCAGAATTTTAATGGTTTTATTTTGGGTGATGTGCTGTGCTCTTCATCTAACTTGCATCCGCCTAATGCACCACAGACAATTACTTTTGTGGTGCCCTGAGACCTTCAGAAAACTGGGGAAAAAAAGGCATTTAGGTATAGTCTGGCTGAAGGGTGAAGAAAAAGCAAAAAGCAAAGATTCAGAGAATTGTGATCCTGTAAGAGCTTCCCCTCCTCCCAGAGTGTGAAATGGGACCCAATGCTAAATGTCACTGGGGCTGTAATTTCTGACACCTTTACTCACTGGAGTTGGAGCTGCTGAGTGCAACTGAGCAAATGAGAAGTAGAATAATGCCAAATATTGACAGATTATTGCAGTACCAAGCACAGAGAGTCCATGCAAATTCGTTTTATATTTCTATCTGTGTGCCTGACTTGCTCAAAGCCTTTGTCCTCCAGTCTTTGCTCCCCTGGTTGTAGCTTTCCCATAGATGTAGAGGGGAGTTTCAGGAAGTTCTGGAAGAATTACTGACTTTGTAAAAGTTGTACCTCATAAAGATCTTTGTGTTTGACAGAGACCAACCTTGCCTTGCGAGGATGCAGTGTGATTTACCCTTCAGTAGCATGTAGCACTAATTTCTAGCTGTACATCCATATTCCAAGTGTATTTCTAAGCTGTTTCAAGTCCAGACATGTCAGAGCAGAGATATAACTCTGATCCTGTAGTTTAGGCAAGGAATATTGCAAATCAGTAAATGATCTACAAATGATTCTTACTGTGATAGGACACTACAATAAATACGTTTGTCAACATATGCTTTTCTTTTCTTCTCTTAAATTTAAGCTTATACCACAAAATTTCAATTTAAGATTTTTATTTTCATATTTTCTGGGAGTACACCAGAAATACTTTATGGCTCAAAACTCTCCCAACCCCTAGCTGGTACCACATCCTCCCCATGACAAAAAATGTTTTTTCACCAGAAAGATGGTGCAGCATGGGAACAGCATCCAGAGAGGCTATAAAATAGCTATTCCAGATATCTTTCCAGACAAAAGAGGGATGTCCTGAGCTAGCAGTGGTGATAGTCTGATTTCCAGAGTGGTTTTGGACCTGAGATACCCAGACCAACCTCTCTTTAATCATGTGAAATGCTCATATGAGATGGGGTGGTTGCAGCTTCTGCAGCATTGCCAGTGGGGCAGACCAAATGCCCTGGTGGTGTTGAGATACTGAGATCACTGTAAAATCCTTTAAGTGACAGGTTGAGTGGATTAATTTCTCTCTGAGCCCCTCTTGCCAAATTGTGACTGTCAGTACTAACATAGCAGATGTATGTCAGAAACTTTGTCAACCACTGTAAAAATTTCCCTGCTCCTCTTCCCTAGCACCCATTTTCTGCAACAGGCTTTGAGCTGGCTCCCCAAATTTTGATGCAAACTCTGGCAGCCAAACCTTCTCCTGGGCAGCTGTTGCAATATCTCAGTTGGATAGCCCTGAATTTAATGCTCTCCCTGGCTTTCTCGCTTTTCCCTGCTATGGCCATAACTCTCTTCTCCTAGGTTAATCCCTCCTTTTGGTTTGCATTTGAGAGTATTCCTCTTTTCCCAGAGAATGGTGAAACTCAGGAAGGTTGTTTAATTTTCCACAATCCTTAGGTCCCCAGGCTGAAAACTGAGTGTCCCTCTCCGTTCACAGCACACAAGAGGAAGGGTTTGGCAGCTCTTGGCCTCATAATGCAGCAACAACCTGGAAAAACTGCTTTCAAGGGGCAGACCACCTGCCAGAAGAGCAAAACAGAAGTAGCCCAGAATATTAAAACTGTTTGGGACAGGACTGACATTTTTATTCTATCTTTGAACAGCTTCTTATGCAGTCTGCATACATGGTTGGACATGGAGATACCTTCACAAGGCAAACAATAACAGATGCTTTTCCTGATGAAAGCAATTTAGAAACAGTCTGATTCCTCCAGTTTGATTTTAAGACTGGATAATTAAAATTATTTACCTTCTGGCATCAGAAGTTAATTTAAATGCTTTACGCTGTAGTGCCAGCATTGGAAATTAAAATACCGAACACCTAGCAATAATGAGGCAGTTTGACATCAACAGGACTGTGAAGTTTTAAGAGAATCAGGAAAGGGTTTCCCATTCAGATGCAGCAGAGGAAGCTGCCATGGGGATCAGTGATAAAACACCAAGGGAAAAGGGCTTGAGAGAGAATTCCCTCCTTTCTGCAGGAGCTGCTCTCTGAAGGATATTGGTGCCTATTTTTAGTCTCAAAGTTCCAGTAACATTTTCAGACAACAAAAATCATTGAAGGCCTACTGTTTATACAAAGAGTATACTGTTTGTACAAAGAGTGAAAACAGTGATCAATCAAGGGGGTGCAAAGCTACGGAGATGAGAGGATGAGATGAGGTTGAGACTGAGATGAGATGAGATGAGATGAGATGAGATGAGATGAGATGAGATAATGAGATGAGAGGCTAGATCTCCTGACAAGCAAAATGCAGTAGTTTGCAAGTCCTTACCTTTTTTTTTCCTGTCCTCTAGCCAGAAATTGGGTAGAATAAACCAGAATCTCACCCTCCCTGTCAGCCACTCTCAGTGATTGCTATTTTTGGTCTGACAGCACAGAAGGTGACTCTCTTGCTCCATTCAGGGAACAATCCAGAGCTGAATCCTCCAGCCAACAAAGCCAAGCTGTCAAAGGCAGCCTGGGCCCCATCTGGATTGATCTGGACACCACTGGACACATCATTGTGGTTTTTGTGGAGGGGAAGGGGGAGTAGAAGGCTTGGTTAGGCTTTCTGTAATTACTTTATTTTGATACGCCTCTTCAGTTCCTGTCTTGGAATGAGAATGGAAAGAAAACTTATTGAAAAAAAATAAGAAATTTCTCTGAGGCGAGTTGCCACAAGAGAAAGGCTGCTGGTCCTACTGTTATTTCAGGCTTAAATGGTGAGGAGGGAAAGATGCAGTTCTGGTTTTTTCCACATGCAGTTCAGGTTTTCTACCTAATCAGCACAAAATGTGAATGTGTCCAAGAGAACACTGGAAAAAACAACACTTGAGCATCACTGAATTCAGTGGTGTCAAAGATCAAGAGCTATCAGCCCAACATTCCACAGATGTGAACTAAGAGTTAGAGATTATTCAATTTCTAATTGACCTGCTGGTTCTGTTAAAATGCCTTTGCTCCAAGTAGAAAACCAAGGGACTTGCACTGAGAATCACTGTGATTACATCAGCCTCACAGCGAAATGAAAAGTATCAGCATTTGGGACAGGGATCAATTATACAGAGATGAAATTAGGGAAGTCACACTGAGGGCTGATGTCTGTGTCACAGAAAGTGGCACCTACAGTGCCCTGACCTCACACAGAGCAGCAGCAGCATCTGTTTGACTAAAAAACTCAGCTGGCAATGCAATCTTGACTCATTTTTAACATCAGGCCACCACTGCTGTGACAAAGCTGTGTTCAACACTGTCTCTGTGCCTGTCCCCTGTGGTTTTCCTTCCTCCTTGAAGCATATTAAAAGAATTTTTTCCTCTAATATATATAGGACAAAGCTTGCCTGTGTATAGATGACAAACCTTTGGTTCTCCTGAACAGAACTTTGCTCTTGCTAGTCTGCTACCAAAACAATGGTTTATTTCTTTCTCAAGGTTTACAAACCTTGATTTCATCTCCTCCCTGTATCCTGTGGGACCTCAGTAAGCCCTGCACCATTTATTCTCCACTCCTCATCCTCAGAGCCTCAAGTTAAGGCTTGGGTGCCCTAAAATACATCCCTTGCTGCTCCCTGGAGAGCAGAGAACCTCCAGCATTGCCTTATCACCCTGAAATCAGTCTGCACAGCAGGCAAAGGGGGGAGAATAAAACAAGTTTTAACCCGCTACAGGACAAAATTAAGAAACTAATACTAGATTTGGAGAATGGATAGGAGACAAAGCCATAACACACTTTTTTATCTGCTTGGACCCATTCCCAGCCTTCTCTTGGCATTCCTTGGGGAAGCGCTGGTGAAACACATTTGCAGTTTGTTAGCACTGGGGACCTGGTTCCTCATGCTGGAGCTGTTCACCTGGGGCAAAACCTCCTCTGTAGACACATCTCCCTCCTCCTGCACCCCACTCAGCAACAAGCAGCTCCCACAGCCCAGATCTCTTGGTTTGCTGTTGATAATTGCTGCCCCGAGATGTGCAGGATGTCTCTGCTTCGGCCCGCGTGGCTGAAGAACGAGTCTGGACTCTTCACTTTTCGGTCTTGAGGTTGTTTATGAATTCTTATCTATAAAATCTTCTTTCTGCCCAGCCGAGATCTGGTCAGCAGGGCAGCCACAGGCACTCTTTGTGTTGTCCTTTTTGTACTACAAACTACATATAACATATTTACACTTAATTCCCAATACCCATCACCTGTGTTAGACAGTGCACTTCTACTCCAAACCAATCCCAAAGTGCCAACATCACTGCAGAAAATGGAGAACAAGAAGACGAAGAAGAAGAAAGGCTGGACATGCCCAAGTTCCTCCATCTTGTCCCCATAACCCCCATACCAAACATCCTAAAATTTGCATTTTCACCCTGTGAAAACTTTATTATTATACTATTCAAACCTCTGTGACTTTCATGTCCTCATACAAAGCTGGCAACTTGCTCCAGGGGTCAAAATCAAATCCCCAGGTGCTCTGGGCTGTGTGCCAGGGTCTCCAAACCCCCTAGTGGGGTCCTCATCAACTCTGGACACCCAGAGGGATGCACTGAGTTCCGACACAGACCCTGCCTTACTGGCTCATTTTGGGCAGCACCTCGGTGAGAGGGGCGCTGAAGGAAATTCTCATGCCGTGTTTTTGCCCATGGAATGCAGTTTCATGCTGGGTGGCCAGGGCTGCTGCCACCCTGGCAGCCAGCAGATGAGCCAGGCACAGGCTGCAGACAAGTTTCTGTCTGGCAGAGCTGCAGCACAACAGGAGCTGAAATGCATCCCAGTTGGCACGTGGCGTTTTCCACAGCCTGTGGCTCTGAAACTGCTCCAGCAGCGACACTGAACCCACTGGTTCTGTGAGGAGCTGTGGTAAGAGCAACCTGACCCTTGGTGCTCTTGATTTGCCTCTCTCTAGTCACTTAACAAAGCAGGTTAATTATGCTGGCTCCCCTTTGCAGTGGGGAAAACACAATTACCTTGTCCTGGAGCATCAATGAGTGAGACCCTGTCTTGTCTCCTGTCACTCCAAGACTGGTTTGAAAGGTTTCACTGGACCTCTGGAGCTATGTGCAGCTGAAAATGTTTATTTTAAACACTGCCTTCCTCTCAAAGGCCCTGATATTCAAAAAAATCAATAAACGGTGGAGACAAAGCTGTTTGGCAAGAGAAAAATGCAGCCTCTGGCTCCAGCGCATCTCCCCGAGGTCCAGGTGAGCTTGCAATGAGACATTTGGAGATATAAACCATCTCTTAATCCTTCTGCCAGTGTTTCAGCAGATTTGGTTGTGACCAGGGAAAGGAAGTGACCATCACTTGCTGCTGGGGAGCTCCTCAGGGTCCCTGAGTAGTGGCTGAGCTCCAGTGCAAGCCAGCAAGTTATCCTCTGCAAATTATCATTGCAAGCTTTGTTGTATGACCAATGAAATAATTTATATCCTCTGTAAGCTTGAAACCACCTCTTTAAAAAGAGCAACACAACTCTTGAGAAGGTCTTTTTACAGAAAGATGCTATGCCACTCTTTGGAGATGGGTCCATACTTTCTAAGTGCTTACAAAAGAAACATCCAGACTCTACTTCCAGAAGGGTGAGGTGCTTGGGAATCAGCTTTCATGAGAAATAAGTCACATCTGAAAGAAATCAAAAAAATAGCCCACAAAACATGAATAAGCATAATAATTTTTGCCTGATATTCTTTTTTTTTTCCTTTTGTTTTGTGAGTTAATGTAACACATTGTTGGCAAAAGCTCTCTGCCCAAGGCCTGCCCTTCCAAGGCAGTCCATGAAATTCCAGTGAAATCATCTACTTTGACTGCTATTCCTGCAAAGATGTGTTTGTTACCACACCAGCCAGGTTGGGGAAGCACAGGTGTAACTCCCTCCCAGTCTGGGACAGAATGCAGGAAAGAGTGTGGGAATGGCAGGGTGTGCAGCTGGAAAGCATAGTGAGGTTTTTTACAGCCATCCATCCTTTAAAATGATGTGCTATTGCTTTGGATTTTTAACTCCTGGAATGCTCCAGCTAAGACTTTCTGGGGAAAAAACCAAAAATCAAAAACCAAAAAAACAAACAAACCCAAAAAACCAACAAAAAAAAACCCACCAAAAAAAACCCGCCAACACCACAAAACCAAAAAAAAAAATCAACAAAAAACCCACAAAAAAAAAACCACCAAAAAACCCAAGAAAACCCAAAAACCCCAAAAACCAACAAAAAACCCAGCAAAAAAACCACAACACCAAAAACCCCAAACAAACAAAACCCCCAAATAACCCAAAAGACCAAAAAACCCACAAAAAAGGCCACAAAAACACCCCAACACCAAAGAAATTAAAAAAAAAACCAAAAAAAACAAAACAAACCCCACCCACCCCCCAAAAAATAGAAGTAAGATATCTGTGCAAATACATAAGGAAAGATCCATCAGGGAAGTTAGGAAAACAGATTTATTGGCTTTTTTAATTACTCTGGACTTGTAGGAGTTCCCAGGTTGGCACTTTTAGTATCTCAGTGATTACAGTTAATACTAGGGGAGTGAACAGCAGTGCCTGGCTGTTGGGATGTGAGATATGGGGACCTATTTATGCTGAGGCCTGATCCACCATCTACACTTACTATTTAAAAAAAATATAGATCTTGACTATTTCAGAAAGATGGGTTTGGATGTCAGATGAAATCTTTTGCAGCTGCTTTTCCTTGGCTGGACTGAGAGGCAAGACTTTCTGCTCTAAAGGACAGTGGTCCCTCACATTATAGATGGAGAGCTGAAGAGGCTGGCAGCATTTGTCTTGCATCACAAAACCATTTTTTTGAGGGCCATCAAAGTTTTCTCTCTTTCCAGGGCGTTAGAAAGTGGCCATGCAAGGGAAAGCTGCTCCACATCACTGCTGTGATATAAATTCTAACCCCCAGCTCCTTCAAACAGAAAATTTTCCATATTTCAGTAAGAAATATTACATTTCTCACCATTGTTTTGGTCTTTTGAGATGCCTTCACCTAGCTTCTTCCTGTTGCTGGATGACCTTAGTGTCATGAAGCAATCGATGGAGTTTAGTGAATGATGCCTGCTATGGAACAACATTTCTGGCCAGATTTCTTTCTCCTGCATTCCAGTTTCCCTGCCCTGACAACAGGAACTTTGGTAGTTTGTTGGAAATATCTGGAGCCAGACTTGGCACATCACTTTACCCCTTCTTATCTCCTTTCAACATAAACGTTGAACATACAGGGTTTTTGTGAAGGTGTTTAGATCTTGCTTTTGTGCATTTTGAAACAAACCAATTTAAAAATGCATCCACCAGATCCTTGAAAGGTTATCAGATATGAGATGGAAGGCATCATACAAGTGATAAGGCTGTTAAGATACTTTAAAAATGTGGGAAGAAGATAGTAACACCCAATTGCCACTGCAAACTTCACTTTTTCCCTCAGATATTATAGTTTTAGTCCTTTATGAAAAAGAGAATGCTAGCATCCTTAGAGAGAAAAACACACTTTCTTGTAGAGCACCAGTCTGTGTTTCTACAAGATGCAAGTGTGATCTGAAAGCGTGCCTCAGCCACAGAATTCTTCTTTAATCCAAGGATCCTGAGTGCAGTTTTTAGCCTGTAACCCTTAGTGCAGAAGACACAAATGTCTTTTCTTGCATCGGTGCTCCAATCTGCACCACACTCCTCAGAAAAAGCAGAAGAGAACGAGTCCTCCCAGCGCTGCTCACACTGCTTTGGACAGCACATCTTTCTTCCATTCCACTGCTGAGAGACAGGGTTTATTGTGACAGCAACACTGTTTATCTTACCAGGATTATGCTGAAGCAAGTTTAATTGTGTTAGCGTTAAAACATATCAGCGCTGGGAGTGACGCAATGTGTTTAGCATCAATATAGAGGTTGCTATGTTTTGTGCTTTCAGCTGGAACTGGGGCAGCAACCGGACACTGGGACATATGGAACACATTTTGGGTTTTATGTTCACGTCTCTCAAGGAGGATTTAGAGCACTTGCAAAGATTCTTTATGTGCTGCGCGGCGGGCAGCGACAGTTTGTGAGTAGCTGATCGATGTTCCCTCCCCCTTCTCCTGAATATGAGAGCTTGGGAATTCTTCAGAGGCTTGACAGCTAGTCCTAGCTTATAAACATTGCTCCATATCTGGTTTATAAGAGTGGCATGATGCATTCTGCCCCTCATTTGTGACTGTGGATGGGTGTTAGACACACTGGGGTGAAACCGTGCAAAGAATCTGGATTTTACATCTGCCTCCTTGGGACTCCTTGATTAGCTACAGCCTTCACTGCTGAAGGGCTGCAAGCTCAGGAAGGCAAAACCTCCTTCTCACTCCCCGTTTTGGCCATGCTTAGAAAACCCCAAAGCTTTATTGGCCCTCCTCACTGATCTGTGCATCCTTTTTGATGAACCACAAAATACGAGGTGTTCAAATGATTTGCACCAAGGTGAACCCTCACTTCCTGTCCAATCATTTGGAAAATCTCCTGCTTTATTAATGTCAGCTTTTTGTCTTTTTTTTTTTTTTTTTTGTGAGCTCCAGTCCAATTTTCACCATTATTTAAGATAATTACTCTTATTTGCAAATTAATACACTTACAAACCTGAAGGAGACGCTTTTTCTGAGCCACATGTGTGCAGTGGGATATGCCTCCCACACACTCACAGATTTGAAAAGGTGGATCCCACTACCTGATAGTAATGGATCATTTTGAGATAATAGGCCACCAATGTCCTTCAACCTATCTCCTCCCTAGAGGCAAGACAGAAATGAAAGTCTCGAGCAGCCTGAGAGAGAAATGCTGCACTATGGACTTAAATACAAAGAGCAGGACAAGTATTGTCCATAATGTCATGGTAGCTTTACAATCCTCTTGCAACAATGACCCTGAACTGCTGAAATTATCCTCCATTCTGCCTCCTTGAATATTAATTTCACTGAAAGGAAAGTTGTGTTCTTTGAACAAGAATAGAAGGCACCAGGGTGTGAGAGCAGGGAGTGAGTGAGCCCAGCAGCACCAGTGAAACACTGGGTTCAGTCCCTTCAGAGGGCAATGGTTCAGCCCCCTCCTTTATCATCTCTACACACACACTGAAGGCTTTTCTGGGCTGTACGTCTTACTCTGGTGCTAATTACTTCACTCAGCTTTGGGGAATGTTAATGAAATACTATGGAGCTATAAGAAGTCAGACACATATGTTCTCCTTCTGTTTTGTTTTGGGGTTTTTTTTTTTGTGCTTTTAACTCAAAGAAGCTGTGAGTATCCAGTTTTCCTTCAAGTGAAGGCTCACACAACCTGGTCTCATCTCCTTCCAGGGATGGGGCATCCACAGCTTCTCTGTTGTGGTGCCTCCTGACCCTCACAATAAAGAATTTCTTTCTATTATGGAGCCTAAATCTACTCTCAGTTGAAAGCCATGACCCCTTGTTCTATCACCACATACCCTCATGGAAAGCTCCTCACCAGCTCTCTTGTAGGACCACTTAAGGTACTGGAAGGTGCTGTCCTGTAGCTCCTTGGATCTTCCACATTTCCCTTTTTTAAAAAATGGAGGGTTTTCTCCCCCTTTTCCAGTTGGTGAGAGCATCACCAGTCTGGCATGGTTTCTCAAAAATCATGGATGGTGGCTTAGCCCTTTCACCTGATGGTTTCCTGGGAACCTGTGAACACATCTCACCAGTTCAAATGGACTTACAATCATCTTCACATTCCTTAAGTGCTATCAAACCTGATCTTTTCCCACAGGCTCTTCATCCTCCCAGTTCCTGCCTTTGAGTTCTGAGACTCAGGTGGTGTGATTGGAACATTTCCTGGTGAAGACAGGTTAAAAAGGTCATTGAGTACCTCAGGCTTTTCTATGTCCCAGATGACCAGTTCTCCCTTTTTATCTCATAAGGGCCCAAATTTTCCCAAGTCTTCTCTTTTTCACTGATAAAAGCTTTCCTTTTTGCCCTTGAACTTATTGGGCAGCTTTCCTAAGCTGATCCCTGGCTTTTCAAATTACTTTTCTGTGTCCCTCCCAGGCTACTTGTCCTTGTTTCCACCTCTGCAGATTTCATTCTTGCATTTCAGTTTGTCCAGGAGCTCCTTGGTCATCCACACAGGTCTCCTGGGATTTTTGCCTGCCTTCCTTTTCACTTCAGGCATTGCTCCTGAGCTCAGAGCAGATCCTTGAATGTTAGCCTGTTTTCTTGGGCTGGTCTTCCCTGCAGAGGAATTTATCCCATGGGACTGTGCCAAACAGATCCCTGAAGAGGCCAAAAACTGCTCTCCTGAAGGCCAGGGCAGTGAGTTTGCTGCAGACCCTCTGCCCTGCCCTAATTTGAATTAGGAATTTGAATTTGGCTGGAATTTGAAGTCAGCCTTTTACAGAATCATTGAATTTCATGGTGACTGCAGCCAATGCTTCTCTTGAGCTTCACATTTCCCACTGGCCTCACGCTGATCAAGGCCCAGCACAGCAGCTCTCCTCATTTCCTCTGTGGAAAGGTGGAGACGAAATTGTGGAAAAGGTAGAGAGGGAAATTGTCATCAGCACTGTCCTGGTTGAGGGCAAATTTGGGAGAGAACTCCCAAAGGGGTTCCTCTAGAAAAGCAGATTCAAGCAGCCTGTTTCCCAACTGGCCTGGAGAAAACACCTCCTTGGAGAAGAGTAGAAAAAACTGTTTATTAAGCAATAAAACCTAAACAATATTAAACATAAAACCGCTTGCTGCTCCAAGAGAGAGACAAACTCACAAAGTCTCCTCCATGGGCTGTGGCTCAGCTCACTCAGTCTCCTGTCAGTCCCAGGGGTGCTGGAAATGCCGCGGCCCAGGCCCGGCCCAGTGGGCCTCACGTGTGAGCTGTCGGTGCTCTTCTGGTGTTCAGGCCAGAGCAGGTCTGAACAGGGCCAAAGAAAAGGGAAAAAACCCCACAGTCCTGAGAACTTCTTTGTCTCAGCTGGCTAAACTAGCTAAAAGCAAAGGAGAGCCCTGTCCTGCTGTCTGTCCATCTGCAGACATCACAGTGCAGGAGCAGGAATGTGGAGGAGTGAGTGCAGTTTCTGAAAACAAACTGCGCTTCTCCTCTCCCCGCCCCTTCACTCTTGGAACAAGTCTTAAAGGTGCAAAACTTATTATTCAGCATAAACAGAACAGGGGGATGCAGAACAGAACAGACTGGGGATATAAGCATCATATAGTCAAACTAGGACAAGCACATTCCAGGAATTTCCTGGTTCATTTATGTCGTGTTCTCTTGTCTGTCCAACAAACACCAGGGTGATTGGAGCTCCCCATGAACATGAGGCTCCTGATTTTTGTGCAGAGTGGCTTCATCTGCTGGTTGCTGGTGGGGTGGCCTGTGGCAGACCCCACTGCAGCATCACCTGTCCCTCACCCTCCTTCAATCCTGACCCTGATCAGCTCCGGCTTGGTTCCTCATCCATTCCCAGTCCAGCTGGTCACTGGCACAGCCCCTCCTCATCCCTTTCCTTCCTGAAAATCTCTTATCCTTCCTTATCCAACAATCCAGCTCTATGATGCTGATCACAGCCTCTCTAACTCCAGTTTCTGTTCCCTGTGCTGAGTCTGTTGACACAACACGGGGAACAGAAACATTCTGCATTTCAGTTTGGCTCCCCATGAAGGGATTTGCTGTCTGCACTGGCTGGAATTCCTTTGTGCTGCTCTTCAGGTGCTCTCCTGCTCTCCTGCAATGCCTCTCCAGTCTCTGGACGCACCAAACTGACACGAGTCTGTTTGATTTAGGTTCCCTTCTCCCAACAATCTTAATTTAAAGCCATTTTCTCCAGCTTGGCATCTTAATATTTCCCTCTGTCATTTCCCTCCATGCAGGCAAAGCCTCCACTCTCAAGGGCTTTTTTAGGAAACACGTGGGTAAAGTAGGGAAAGAGAAAAATTTAGGATTTAAGGATAACAAACTGTCTTTATGTCCCTTATAGAAGGGGTAGAAAATCAAACATATACTTTAGCACAAGAGCCAGTCAGAATATTTTCCCCAGCAGAAATGTACAGTTTTGGCAGCTGAAGCTTTTAAACTGGAAACATCTTATCAGAAAGCCAGAATATTTCAACAGAGAAATATTACTCATAGATTTCACAATCTATTTACCTCTTCCAATAATCCTCCCTAGCTTAGGCTGGAGGGCCAGGGTATATCATTGTCATTCCTTATATCAATGTCACCCCTTTTTTTTTTTTTCAAAGGTAGCCTTTAGAAATAGCTTCACCATTTCTCAAATAGATTCCAAATTGCAGTGGAGTGACAAGAGGACAAGCTTTTCTTGAGTTTTATTTTAGCTGTGAAGTTCCCCTTTGTTTCACATCTCTCCTATTTTTGTCACATTCAACTGTAGCTGGAGAAAGCCACTGAGAAAAAGCAGAAGCAGCAGACTCACCCCCAAGTCTGAAAAGTGGTGGAAGTTTTTACTTCTGCTCTAATAAAAATAGTCACATAACTCCTTCTGCTCACAAATCCAGCCTGAAAGGTCAGATATTGTTTTATCCTGCAGAGGAGCTTGCCCATGGACCCCCAAGTTCAGAGTCCCAGCCCTTCCCTCTCTTTTACAGATCCCTTCTCACCACTGAATGGCAAGTTCTGTCAAAGCCACAAAGTTCCAAGCTATATGTGGCATAAGGCAGCTGTTTGTCCCAAAATCCCACTGAGCTGACTACAGCAACACACAAATTACAAGCTTTACCTAGCAGCAGATAACCCATCAAGCAATTTCTGGTTTTGGGCTATGGGAGTCAGTGGGGCTCACTCTTGCAGCTGCCTGCACTTGATTCAGTTCTATTTTTGAGCCCTCTTTTAATTTTGGGGCCCTTGGGTCAGAATTGCCTGGAGTGAGAAAAGGCAAAGGAAAACAGGGGGCACAATTCACTTCACCATAGTGACTTCATCTTTACAGCTAAGCATCCAGCTACATCCTGCCCAAATGTCTCGTTTTTGAATTCAAAATCATGCACATAAAATGCCCTTCCTTAAACACAGAGATGGGCTGAACAGGGAGTGTGGGCTACTATATAGTTGCATACCTTTTTTTTTTCCTCCTGTATTTTGTATTAAGTTGTATAAGACCATAAATATCATTGAAATAAGATGACAAAGGCTTCCATATTTTTTTCAAAGTTGGACATTGTCTAAGGAACAGAGACCTCACAGTACAAAGTGGAACAGGCTCTAGACCACCATTAACAACCTGAGCTCTGATTGTAGATTCGCATTTACCTCGTTAAAATTTTGACTCACAAGTGAAGGATGGCTAGCCCAGCAGAGACTGGGCAGAGACCCCAATTTGTCTGAGGATCATTCCAGGGGAGCTGATCACATCACAGCCTCCAATGCCACGCAGATTGAAAAGGCTGGATCCTGAAGCAGTAATGGCCAAGCTCTTTTTGTTGTTATTTATGAGCCAGGAAACTCTCATGGGCCCTGATATTTCCAAATATTAGACTGGGAAATCTAGAATGGTCAAATGTCTTGCTTTTACTGCTCTGCAGACATTAATGATGGATAAATTTTGATGGAGAGACCTCTTCTAGGAAGACCAAGCACCTCTCTGTAACTAATTTTCTCTTCTTACACATGAAAAGTTCCAAGGAGGCTCAGAACCCCTCCAGGAATTCCATCAAACTTGCTTCTGGCACAAAAGCCTTCCTGACCCACCTGAGGGGCTGAAAGCACATCCCGATCGTACATTACTCACCCTCCTGTTTGGCTTTTTGCATCCTGAGTTTCGTGGTGCTCAAAAAGACAAAGAGGCAGCAAAGGGAAAGCATTTCTGTGGCTGAGTGTGGCTTTTGCTCCAAAAATACACCAAGCATCTGGATGCCACAGGCATGCAAATGAGCAAGGGCTCAATTTGCATTCGAGCATTGAGAAATTCACTTGATGCAATTTCACCTGTCACCGAGACACAGCTGTCCCCAGGAACGAAGTCTAGCAAGGCAATAATTTGTGTATTGGATTGACAAACCCTTCTTGTGTGTAGTACAACTCTGGGAAGGCCAAGCCAATCTGGCAGGTGCTTGCATGGTTACTGCTTTTTTTGGGTGCTGGCTCTTCTACCAGTGTTTTTTAGTGTGTTGGAGGTATAGATCAGGAATTTTTACTGCCCCAGAAAGTCACCAAGTGGTGCTAAGATGGGTCCTGACAAGAAGAAACACAAGCCATGGACAAGATGCCTCTCTTCTTTGTTGCTTGGTCATAAAAAGAACAGAAAATTTATTATTTATTACTTAATTTATTTAATTTTAAATTTTATTTAAATTTTATTTATAAAATTTGTTATTTATTATTTAATTTTGTATGAACAGGGCCTTGCTTTGCCACTATTTACCCCACCTTACTTCCCACAGGTGTTTTAAAGGAAAAGAATGAACTCTTGGTGTGGGGACTCTCTGGCATTGTGCATTGCTACAGTTTGGGGTTTTTGGTGTCCATGATACTACCCCCTAAGGAAATATATATATGTATGTCATCCTGCATAAACCCAGCAGAGCTGGAGAGAGACAAGCCAACACCAGAGCAAGTCCTGCAGCAAGAACCTGCACCTGCACCAAATTGAGCAGGGCTGTCAGGCTAAACTGTGTGAGCAAAGGATGCAGAACCTGAACAAAATGGGGAAATCAAGTTATTTGTCTGTGGTTGCACAGACAGAGCTACAGTAAAGCCAGATCGCTCTAGTCTGAGTTCATACTTCGATCATTTTCCCACAGGGCCATCCTTCCCCCAGCAAACAGCTTCCACAGAGCTCACACCATGCACACAAAGATATTTATCACCAGAGAGGATAATAAAACACTCGCAGAAAGGCTGAATTCCAGACTTGATTACAAGGAAAACCAAGAACTCTCAATATCTCACATTGCGTTATCACACTGCACACTGGACAGTTCTTCCCTAAAAGGAAAGCTTGTGACCACACAGGGATTTGGGATGGGAAACGGCAGAAACACTGGCTCATTATTTATGTTTTTGGCTCTCTAGCATTTCTGCATCACCAGATGTTGGGCTTGTCTAAACTCACTAGCCCAAAACTAAATGGACACAAGCCCACAAAACACTGCCCTTAGCCCATTTTAGTGGAGCCTACATCTGGTCAAATTTACAGGTACAAAGGCTACAACAAGTCCAAGAGAGCAGCAGCAGATGTGCCATAACCTCTCATATTTCCTTAATACAAGGGCAAAGAATCAAGTGAGATCTGAGGTGCAGGTTCCTTGGAGATGCAGCATGTAGAAGTGAGGGTGCTGGCAGGACATTTTCTTCGTGGAACAAGCTTCCAGTGAAGAAATAGATCTCGTCAACCTGCAAACAAGGTCATGGTTTTGAGGCATATTAGTTGAGTATATCACTACAAGCACTGACATGCAAGGGAAAGCAACAGTTCAGTACAGGTACAAGGTCTCACCCCTGCTGTATCAATTAATAAACCCATTATATGGCCAGGCCTGTTTGCAGCAGCCAGAAATCCAGTTTCAGAGTTCCAGGCAAATCTCTACAGTGGGAGAAGGAGGGGAAAAATAAAAGAAACAGATCATGAAATGATATGATACAACATATTTCCTCTAAATGCTTCAACGTGGAAAGACTGGCGGAGGTTTCCATGAGGTGTTAGTAAATCTCTCAGCAAATAACCAAGGCAGCAGAAACAAAATTAATACATGCCAGGGGCAACCAACAGGTTTTTAATTGGTTTGGTTTGGTTGGTTTTTTTCTTCCTTTTAATTCCACTCTCTCATTTCACTCTGCGTTAGGCAATTCGTTATCTAATTTAAAGCAGGCACCATACCTTAGAGTCTCCTCACTTTGCACATTGCATGTTTAGACCATCTCCTTCATGTGATTTTTTTTTATTTTTTTGTCTCTCTGCATTGTTTTGGCTGCCAGACCAGAAATCCTTTGCCTCTGATTTCCAGAAAATCTGGGTTCCTCTCTCTGCTTGAAGCGAGTTGGAGCAGCAGCTGCCCTGACTGCAAAATCAAGAGGGTAGAAGCCCTCAGAATCAAAGGTGACTTTGCAAGAAACATCTGAAAATGTTTTAGGCATCGTTTTCAAAGAATCAAAGGAAGTCTTTAAGTTCTCAAGTGACTTACCTTGAAATTACATGAAAATTCACCTGTGCATGCTGCAGAATGCCTTCCCCTTCTGGAAACATGTGGATGTTTCCTCTGGATTAAAAGAGCATCTGCAAACAGAGGGTGAGCTGGAAGGTCCTGTAAATCCAACCCCTCCACCTGCTCTGTCTTTTAGAGGTTCCTCCATCTGTGGCAGAGGTCTGGGGCAGGTAAAACTCACCTGGGACCTGGTCCAGGTCTCATGGAGGCAATGAGAGCTTTCCACTGGCTTTTAAAGTCTTTGGATCCAGCCCAGGCTGGGGGAGCTGGAAGATGCAGGTAAAAATATCCCCCCCCTGCATTTCCTTTTACACACACAGGGTAATTCCCTCCTCTGTAGCTGGTTTCAGTAAGAGTTTTGTGGGTTTTTTTGGGTTTTATTTTTGGGGTTTTTTTGTTTTTTCTTTTTTTTTTTTTTAATCCAGGCTCTCTTGTAAGTAGTTACTACCCTGAGGCTAGAGCAAGGCTTTGAAAATCTACACTTCTGGGGTTTTGGACTTACTGTTAGGTACAGTTTGTCTGATTTCTGTCTTGGACCTCTGATTAAATCCCGTGCCATGCTCACAGAGTTAGAAACCCTACTGATTTCAGGGAGGTGAGAGCTCCCTTGCCCCAAGCCAAGCTGAAAACCACAGATAATATGAGGTGCTGCTCTCAGGAGATGCTTCTGACACTAAAGCAAGGCCTGAGACTCTTAAACCTCATTTTGCCCCCAGCTTCCGCAAAGCACTCTCTGCTGAGCCCTAACGAGATCCTTCCTTGCACAGGAATTGGCTGTGCTGGTTGGTTTATTTAGGCTTGTGTTTATAGAGTGTGACAGAACTGGGATAATGATGGTAATTGGGTTTGACGCAGCGTGAGCAGAAAATGTGCAGAAGAAAGGAGTGCCTCAGATGGGTTTCATCTTGAGTTTATCTAGAGACAAACTGCTGTGTGGGATTTCCTCTGCCTGATGGCCAGCAGGACCTGCTGCAAGCTTGTAATCTTTCTCCTCACAAAGTGATCTGGATTAAGAGCATGTTTGTTCAGGTGCCTGTAGCTACAGCTTAGAAACCAAGACACAAACTAAAAAAGAAAAAAGAGAAAAAAGAAAAAAAAAAGAAAAAGAAAAAAAAAAGAAAGAAAAAAAACAGAAAAAAGAAAAAAAAGAAAAAGAAAAAAGATAAAAAGGGTAAAAAGAAAAAGAAAAAAGAAAAAACAGAAAAAGAAAAACAGAAAAAGAAAAATAGAAAAAGAAAAAACAGAAAAAGAAAAATAGAAAAAGAAATAAAATGAAAAATAAAAATGGAAAAAAAGAAAAAGAAAAAAAGAAAAATAGAAAAAGAAAAAAGAAAAAAAAAGAAAAAGAAAAAAGGAAAAAAAGAAAAAGAAAAAAAAGAAAAAACAGGAAAATAAAAATAGAAAAAGAAAAAAAAGAAAAAGAAAAAGAAAAAGAGGGGGAAGAAGACAAAGGAAAAAGAAAAAAGAGAAAAAGAAAAAAATGAAAAAGAAAAAGGAATAAAAAGAAAAAAGAAAAATAGAAAAATAAAAAAGGAAAAAGGAAAAAAGGGAAAAAAGAAAAAAGAGAAAGAAAAAAGGAAAAGAAAAAAGAAAGAGAAAAAAGAAAAACAAAAAAGAAAAAAGAAGGAAAAAAATTTTTAGAAAGGAAAAAAAGTTGTTTTTTTAAATGAGGGAGGGAGTCATGGGCAGTTTTTCAAGAATATCTGGGAGATGCCAGGCACCTGAGAGGTCAAGCCTTACCTCCACATCAGAGGGCATTTTCCAGCTTCTTCCCTGGCACCATCTGCAGGACCAGGCTGGAAGTGGCTCTTCCTGCCTCCAGGAACCACGACCTGAGAGAGGAGGAATAAAGCCAGAGAAATGCAAATCATTCGTGTTTAGGGGCCTGCCTGATCTTCCAAAGGATGGATGAGTGGGTAGCTTTACAGGAATACTGCAAACTCTGCTCCATGGCAAAATTCTCATGCTGAAAAATCAGTTTAAGTCCCTCTCTTCTAAAAAAAGTCTGGTTTAAAAAATGCGTTGGCAGCTTTAAAACATAAGATTCTTTTATCCTCTTTTTCTTTTTCTTTATTGTATGTGTGGAAGGCTCTGTAAATTGATTGAAAAAATTGACTGAAGAAATTAAGACATCTTCAGAGGGTCCTAGACCTCTGTGTCTGCTCTGTGGATTCTGCTCTGCATATTCAGCCTCCTTTTTCCAGCTTGAACTGCTGACATATTACACAGCAAAGCCCTGATGCTGTGAGGTTGCCAGGTGGGATGGTTTTGGTGGCACTGAAACCACTGGCAAGTTCAGTTTGCAATTAATGAGTGCTTTCTTAGCCCAAAACATTTTCCTCTTGCTGAGAATAATTCCTCTCTCCCTGCCCCACCCCCCCTCAATCCTCAGGACTTTCTAGAATAAAATGTGACATTCTTGGAAGAGCAAATGTTGGCACTTGGATATTTTTAAGAAAAATTTGGGAAGTTTGATTTAAGTTTTTTTTTTTTTTAACTTGAGCCACTTTCGGAAGAAAATATGTTGATTTGAAACAGCACAAAACAACAAAAGCAAAACTGTTTTGTTCAGCATCACAGAGTATCCAAATTAATCCAAATTACTGCACTGCTTTTTACCCCCATTCCTCCTTCAAATGCTAAATAATCTATATTCTGGTTCAGCTGGAAACTGATTTTCTCCTTGATAACTTTGTCAGCTCACTAAAATGAGTAAAACCCCTGATATCAGTCACCTTTCCATAACAGATTGGCGTGGAGAATTGTCCCCTCCACCCTCCTCCCCATCAGCCCCAGCCAAGCTGTTTGACCCCAGCAGCCCAGAGGGAAAGCAGCAAAAAATTCCAAGACAAATAGAGCAAACATTCAAAAAAGAGCAATTCAAAAAACAGCAAGGTCGTAGCAGAGTTATCCTATCCGCCCAAAAAAGAATGCGTACATTTGTGTGTGCATCTCCCTCTCTGTAATTTTTATTTTTTCTGTGATTATTTTCTAGTTCAGCTTCCAGAGTGGCCCCTGAGTGTTGAGCAAGGTCAACACATAGCAGAGCTATCATATCCCCCCAAAAAGAACGTGTGTATTTGTGTGTGCATCTCTCCCTCTGTAATTTTTACTTTTTCTGTGATTATACTTTAGTTTAGTTCAGCTTCCAGAGTGGCCCCTGACTTTTTCCACCAGATGGGTGGAAGGAGGGTGCAAAATGTGACACCAGAGAATCAAGGATGGAAGGCAAAGCACCAGCCCTAGGCAGAGGTCCAGCTCCATCCAAGGTGGGATCGCTTAGAAAGGAAAAGCAGGAGGAGTTTTGGGAATTGCAGGCAGAAAATGTCATGCAGAGCGTGTGAGTCATGCAGGAAAAATGTGAGGGAAGGCAGGAGGACAGAGCAGAACCCCCAAAGACCTGCTTGGAAAGGTCAGCTGGATGCAGAGCAGCCCAGTGCCAGCGCCTCCCCAGGAATAACAGGGGAGGACTGCCAGGCTCCACCCGTGGAGTGGAAGGAGGAGAGTGCAGAGAGCCAGGGAGGCAGAGAGGAGCACCAGGAGCAGGGTGCCAAAGCTTTGCAGAGCAGCGAGGCCTCGGTTGAGTTACGTCAGTGCAGAGAGCAACCCAGCAGCTAACTGAAGACACACGGCTCAGAGCAGCAGGCCCTGCCTCAGACACCAAACTGAGCAAGCAGAGAGAGGCAAATCACTCAAATGGGTGAAATCTCATAAATCAGACAGGATCTGGATCTTTTCTGCCTGAATCCTCAAGAATTTACCTTAAAAATTGCATTTTTTTCTGTCTCTTCTATCCCCAAATCCCTGCGTGCTGAGGTGGGCCAGAGCCACCAGGCTTCAGTGGAGAGCTGGGCATGGCACATGTCACAGACATCTTTTATGGAAAATCCTTTCCTTAGGATTTTCCCCTCCTGAGAAGCTGCGAGGCCTCAGGAACAAAATGTAAACAATGGTTATCTGCTGCTGTGGGATGCAACAGGTGCATCTGGGATTGGGCTCATATGGTTGTTTGTAATTAATGGCCAATCACAGTCAGCTGGCTCGGACAGAGAGCTGAGCCACAGACTTCTGTTATCATTCTTTGCTATTATTTTCTTAGCTAGCCTTCTGATGAAACCTTTTCTTCTATTCTTTTAGTATAGTTTTAATGTAATACATATCATAAAATAATAAATCAGCCTTCTGAAACATGGAGTCAGATCCTCATCTCTTCCCTCATCCAAGAACACTTGTGAACACTGTCACAGGCACAGGGCTGAACTTTTGTGGAGCAGCACAGACAGTTCTCACTGAACACCATCTCATTTCTTTGCCCCTTTCTGCACACATGGGAATGTGCAAAATACTCTGGTGCACAAGAATGCCTTTTTCTAGCCCAAAGATGTGCCACAGCCCTCCACTTCCAGCTCTGAATCATGCCAAAAGCACCAGGAGGAAAGGGACAAGGATTTTGAGGAAATAAACTCTTTTAAAGCACATTTTAGCACCTTCACAGAAGCTTTTTCCACTGTTTGTCTGCTTCAAAATTGCATTTCTCACCTGCTCCCAGCTCCAATTTTAAAGCATGGATTAGCAAGAACTTCCAAAGCCCAGTATACATTCACAGGTGGACAGAAGATATTGAAAATTGCTGTTGGTTCAGCAGCTTCAATACATTTCTGTGAACAGGAATTATGAATTAGCTTCAATATGGATCTGTTGGAGCGAGTCCAGGGGCTGACCACGAGCATGAACAGAGGGATGGAGGAATGACAGAGAGAATTGGGGTTTTTGGAGAAGACAAGGCTCCAGAGACACATCAGAGCATCCTTTCAGTACCTATAAAGGGCCTACAAAAAAGATGGGCACACATTTTTTAGCAGAGCCTGTTATGATAGAACAGGAATAGTTTTAAACTCCAGGAGGGTCGATTTAGACAAATTATAAGAAAGAAAAGTTTTTTACAAAAAAACTGGGGCGCTGGCAGACATTGCCCAGAGAAGTGCTGAGATGCCCCATCCATGGAAACATTGGAGGTGAGGTTGGATGGGATTTTAAGGTCCTCTCCAACTCAAACTATTCCATGATTAAAAACTGAAACTATTCCAGGATTACAAACTCAAACTATTCCAGGATTACACCAGCCCTTGCTTTGTCTCCCAGGTGAAGGCTCCCAGTTCTGCTCTCATGTCCTGCTGAGCAGGGGAATGGTTTCCCACCACGCTAATGGTTTGATAAACCCAGTAATTAGTAAATGTAATCTTTTGATCCTAGATATTTTCCTCCTATCTTTCATTTCTTTCTTTTTTCCACATCTTTCACTCAACCCTTGGGGGAAACCTCTCTCTCTCTACTGAGGATAATAATGGAAATGCAAGGCCATTTTTCTTCCTCCCTTCCTCTTCCTCAAAACATGCTCCACTGGGCCCTTAATCCACCCCTTGCTTGACCCCAGTTCTTTGAGAACAGCAGCTCACAAGCTTTGAAATCTTTGTGTGCACAAGCCTTTGCTAACTCTAGGACCTTAATGTGTTACTCTGCCACCATTCAATTAATTCCTGCAAAAATTGGCAGCCATGGGGATCAATTAATTCAGATGTGCTGTGCATTTCCTGTTGCTCTCAGCTGGGAAAGGAAAATATAACTCATGTTCATGACAAATGGAGCCTGGAAGATGATCTTCTGTAGGAATCACTTCTGTGCCAGGCGTTTTTTACAAAGGCTCAGTCTTTTCTCTGTTTGAAACAAGCACATCTTTCTCTGCAGTCGTCTGCTGATGGTTTCACTTGGTTTTGGGGTGGCTGTCAAGGAGCAGATTGCCATGGGGTCATCAGATGAGAGAGCTGTGTGGTGCTGAAATGATAAAATTCAGACTCAGTGAGATTATTAACTGGCTCTGTGGTGGACAACTCTGCTCCTCTTTGCCCACAAGCAGGACTTTTAAATATTGTGTTAACTCCAGTGTGAGTACAAAGGCTTTTGCCTTCAGATTAGTCTAATTGCCAGCTGAAAAGACATTTACTCACCATTGCATTGGTGTGAATTCTCTGTTATACAGACAGTTGAAGCAGAGATTTGCAAAATCACCAAAAGGAGGATAAATCAGATCGAACTGGTCACCATTTCACATTAAAAAGGCAGAACTGATTAATGGCTGGAGTTGCCAAATAGCTGGTTTCAAGCACTCCAGAGACATCTCTCTTCTCAAACTGCAGGGCCCTTGGCCAAAAACTTTAATGGATTCAAAAGGAAATAGGCAAATTTGTAAGGAGTAAGTTCATCAGTGGCTATCAGCCCTAATAAACTCCCAGTGATTTTGGAGACTGATGCTTTATACCCAACAGAAAATAAGGCATGTTTGGAAAGGATTGTTTTTTAGGATGGTTTCATGGGAGTTTTCACCAAGTTCCTGGTACTGACAGCTTCAGGACACAAATATCCAGCCTGCAAAAAGCCTTAGGTCTGACTTAGCACAGCATTTCCTATGTAAAAAAGTCACACCATCTGAAGTATAGCATCAGGATATCACCAGATCCTTTTACCCAGCCATGAAATACCTGGGCATATGCCAAAAATCAAGCAATTGCTCCCCACATAACCCTGTTCAGGCTGATTCATCTGTCCCATCTCTTGTATACACTGGGAATTAAGGCACAAAGACCACCTATAAATAGATTTTGTTCCCAGATAACCATCATATATTAAATTAGTTTAGTAGTCGTTGTCTCCTCCTTCTGAGACACTCACCCTGTGCCCCAACTGCTCAGAGTGAAATTGCACCAGAGTATGCAACCTTTACCCTTTGCATTTATCACATTTGCTTTTGAGATCTCCTTTATTCTTTTATTTAAAATAAAATATTTCATTAAAGTTTCAAGGAAAGTTCTGCTCTCCCTTTTTTTCTATTTGGCTTTTTGGGGGGGAAGGGAAAGTTTATTTCCTCTAGACCATCTTCTTCCCCTCTCCTCCAAGTTTTTCTGCCATAGAGTTATGATTCATGGCGGCAGAATGCCACTGCTGACAATCTTTTTTCAATTATCACATTTTTTGGACTCCCACTGTCTCAGAACACCATGGTACATTATCCCCTTCAGGTTTGGAGTGCATCTGGTGGGCAGACACTGGGTGTTTTGCAGGGATCCTCATTAGGGAGCAGGGATTTGCACTCAGATACTCTCGGAATATTCAGGGTTTGCACTCAAGGCATTCAAGCAGTGATGAGTGAGTTGGAGACAAACTTCAGCCACGCTCAGGTGCCCCATGTCAGGCAGGGCACAGGGCATTGTGCTGCCTTTAATGTGTCTTTATGACAGGCTTGTGTAAATGTCTCTCTGTGTGGGTAAAACAGTCACACCTCCAGCTACCCTTTGGCTCAGGGAACACAAAGCTTTGCGTAAGCCACCTCGTTATACATGTCTCCAGAAAATCCTGTTGGCTTATCCAAACACAGGGAGACATCCAAACACCCTCTGCAAATGCCTCCTTGTGACAGAAGTGTTTCCCAGTGATGGCTGGAAAGAAGTTAAATAACCACTGCATTCCCTAGGTTCATGGTGTCCCGGGGTGTTCTCTTCATTCCTGCTGCTTGGTCATGATTTCTGTGTGAGCTCTGCCTGCCTAGAAGTGCATGGAAATGCCATCAGCCAAACCTGGGGTGACTCTCACACAATGGGCAGGTGAAAAGAGGTGGAAAAATCTCTCAACAAAGGAAATATTTCTTCAGGTGAGCAGGCAGATTCATCAAACACCTGCAGGTGTGCACACATCAGATCATCTCTCACTCCAGCTCTCTCTCCTTCAGGGCTCTGAAGGAAGTTTGTATGAATAGAAATTCTGAAATCCCAAGAAGTGCCAAATATTTGTTTGCTCCTTCTTGCCCCTCCAGGTGATTGTCCCATCCCCCATATAAATGCAAAGCCTATTTCAGAAAATGTGCTGCATTTCAGGCTCCTCAGCCACCACACTCCCACCAAGGCTGTTCTGGGCCACCCACCCACACTTAGAAGTGGTAAGTAATCTATTTAAAATGGAAGTATTCAAGAATTTTCATTCTTGGAAAAGAGAAGAAACTGAAGACCTGCCTACTCCTACTTTTTTCTTTTTTTTCTCTTTTTTTCCCCCTTTTTTTCCCTCTTTTTCCCCCCTTTTTTTTCTATTTTTGTTTTTTACTCTTTTTCCTCTTTTTTCTTTTTTTTTCTTTTTGTCTTTTTGTCTTTTTCTCTTTTTCTTTTTCTTTTTTCTTTTTTTCTTTTTTCTCTTTTTCTTTTTTCTTTTTTCTTTTTTCTTTTTTCTTTATTTTGTTTTTCTCTCTCTTTTTTACTTTTTTTCTTTTTTAATTTTCTCTTTTTTCCTCATTTTAATTTTTTTTCTCTCTCTTTTTTTTTCTTTTTTTTTTTTCTCTCTCTTTTTTCTTTTATTTCTTTTTTTTTTCCCCAGAATGTAGTTGCTCTTTTTGGAGATAAATTTCTGAAGTTTTTAATCTTTTTTCTTATTACCAGCTCTATGTTTCATATACAGCTGTACCAACCTCCAAGGCTGAAATAGAGAGTAAGAAACCCAGTGCAGGTTAAATTCTAGGGAAAAGGTACTTTGAACCTGTCTGGAAAGTTTTCAACAGAAAATCTGTCAGTTAATGCTGCTTGAACATGAGTCATGCAGTCCTTTGATGCATGTCAATTTCTGTCAGAGAACTAAAATCATTCAAAGAGCAACAAAAGTATTTTTCTTTTTCAAGCTTTTTTTTTCCACATCTTCTTGTCTTGATTATCCTGTTTTGTTTTGGAATGCCATAATATGAGGTAAATGCTCTTTCAGTTTTGACAAAACGAGGCATTTTGATAATTTAAAAAACAAGGCACAATTAAGTTTGAAAGTAGGTGCTTCCATGAAGCAGCAAGATTAAAAATTCATATTAAAATTTCCCATGTGATAGAAATAATATTTTCTGTCATGCTGTCAGATACTTTTTTCCCTGTCAATCTTTTCCACCCATTTTAGATGTATTCTGGGACAAGAATTCCACTTTTCATTTTCACATTCACTTTTATTTCCTTCTTATTCCCTTTCCTCCTTGTAGTAACATGTACACGACTGTACAAATGAAATGAGTAAGCAAAGTAAATAAAGGTTCAGATTATCTGACTGGCCTGTGATGCCATTTGCCTTTCTCAGGGAATTTTCTGGGTGTTCAGTGCCCAAAAATCCATTCTTCTGGGTTCAATCAGCTCATCCAGCTTGCTGAAAAATCTTTTTTTAATTACTGCCCAGTGGGATCACTGCAGTCATCTCCTTCACCTGTTATTCCCTTATTTTCCACCATTTCCTTCTTTCCTTGCAGAAAGGAGAGGATTGAGATCCAAAAGAAAAATCCCATGAAAAGAGTTCTCGAAGCTTGCCTCCTTACTCATGGCCATGATTTTTGTGAGGGATTTGGATGGATATCCTCACATCCAAGAGACAGTGGAGGACTGCTCAGGACTGAGTGCATTCCCCAGAACCCAAAACCACGCACGGGGTTGGTGAAGAAAATGAAGAAAAAGAGGCAGGGTGAGCCAGAATCCACTCCTTCTCCATGGACTATTTTCTTCCCCATGGACAATTTCCTTCTCCATGGGCTATTTCATCACTGCCATGCCAGTGACCTAAAATCTGTCCAAATATTTTGCTCTTCAGAGCTCCTCAAACAGAGGATGACACCTGAACACTGAAACTGTTGGATCAGGAGAATTTTTTTCTTTTATTTAATTCAGTCCACACGCTCTGAGATCAGGAATGGCAGTGACAGCAACAGGACCAGGCAGAGCCCTAAAGCAAGTGTGATTTAAGGGATTCATGGAGCCCAGGCAGGCACCAGAGGGAAGTCAGAAGCGTGGATTTGTCAGCACCAGCCACTCCCCACAGGTGTCCCTGAGGGCAGAGCAGGTGCTCCTGAGGTGGCACAAAGCCCTGGTACCCAGAGAAAGTTCCCCTGGCTACCTTTGTGATGAATTTCCATTGCACCAGGCAGAATTTTTGGCCAAAGTTTTTATCTCCCCTCCCCAAACTGAGGACTGCAAGCAGTCAGCAGTGCTAACTCTGAGGGAGCAACCAGCTTAATAACAAATGCATTATTCTCCTGCCTTCACTTGGAAAAAAATCAGCCAAAAAGCATGAAGTGGGCAAGGATTTAGGGTTTTTTTTTGCCCTACCTCCAAGCAGCAATGCTTGTTCTGTGTGGAGTCTGGCAGCCCCTTGTGCTGGCTGGCACCCAAAATCAGATCCATTCCGTGCTATCCATCCTCAAATGAAGCCAAATGAAGGCAGGGCAGGTTTCTTCTGCAAACTCACTCCTCTTTTGTGCATCAACACGTGCATGACACGCGTTTATCCTGGAAGAATGACTCACAGTGGGATTTCCCACTGGTGTGGCTGTTCCTGGACACGGGTCTGAGGTAATGGGTGCAGACAGCAAGGGCATGGGCGCTGCCAGCTGTCCTGTCCTGGTTTCTGTGGCCTCAGAAATCACATCACACCATGACAATCAGCTCTTTCATCAGCAGGCTGCAGGCTGACGCCAGATTTTGCCCACAAAGCAGACAGGAAAGGTGGCACATGTCCCCGTCCAGCCGCATCACAACCCACAGTTGTGAGAGGAGGAGATGTGACTTCCACCTTGTCACCACTTCATGGGGGGACAGGTTAAGTCTGAAAAGCCTGTCACAGAGAGGTGCAGGCACAAATACATATAACTGGAACTTTGAAGGACAGCATGGCCAGAAAAAGTGACTTTTGAATGATTAAGTGTTATCTAAATATTTTAATGAATCCCTAAATATTATAATAATCTTCATTAGGTACATGGCACCACTTATATTACTATATTCCTCAACTCTCCACCTGGATTATGTTATATGTAAGAAGGTGGGGGGAAAATTAAGATTGGGCTATGTATAAGGAATGTAGGAATTTTATCCAGTTAGGAGAAAGACCCAAAAAGATCAAAAAGTTGACAGGTTACTCCTCTGTCCTTCCTCCCAAGTGAGGGCACCTTTTTGCTAAGCTTCTGACTATGGTTGCTATTATGACATAATATTATATATATTTGCTTTTTATTAGAGCTCTATCACAACTAGTTAATTTACCAATTTGCCAATGAATTTGCAAAACTCAGAATCTCTTTCTCTTTTTTCAACAAACAGCGTTATTTGTGAATCTGTGATCACATAGGTTCCTGTTGCACTTAGAGTGATAAATTTATTCTCAGAAATTAAGCCCAGCAGCAACCAGTCCTCTGGTCTCTGAGGACCAGCTGGAAAGCAAAGGGGTTCATTTTCTGCCAAATTCCTACACCTTTAATGAAGCTGTCTTAGGACCCAGCTGAAAGGAGGGACACAGTGAGAGCAGCCCCAAATTCTGTCTTCTGACACAAACTTCCTTCTCACAGCTCCAAAGAAAAGCTCATGGATCATTAGCCACTCGGTCAGGCACTCACACTTTTTGCCCTAGGCATCATTTTTCTAACCTACCAGGACAAAATGTGGCATGCCCAGGACTGGCAGGCACCCCAGTGCCACAGACTGGATTTTCTCCCCTGCGAAGGACAGTGAGTGGTCAGGGAGCCCAGCTCCTACAGAGCCTCATTTCCCCCATCAGTGCTGGCATCTGCCACTGCCTTTGACAAAATAAAAGGCCCAAATAAAAGACAGACATCTCCTGCTTGCCACCAGGACTTTTTTGAGCAGAATCCTCAAATTCAAGCAAGGATGTGTGCTCAGTGTGCTGCAAGTTTTGGCAATCTCTTGTTTTTCCCTGGTGGGCTCAGCACTTGTTCATCTGCGCCCTGAGCTCAGCTTTGGCAATGTCTGCTCCAAAATGCATTTGCTGAGCTGTGTTTTGCCTGGTACCTTCACTCTTCTGTGCCCAGAACCCCCAGCAGAACTGCTCCACCTCTCTGGGGCACTGTCACCTGTGTCACTGTCACCTGTGTCACTGCCACCAAACCCCAACCAATCCTTGATGGAATGTGTTTGGGAGTGGGATTTGTAGCAGCTTCCCTCTATCTGGATGCACTGAGAGGGATCTTCCTCAGCTGAGCTGTGTCTAGCAGGTGTGGAGGCAAGTCCTCTCCTTACCATGTGAGATTTGTGATTCAGGATTCAGGATTTGTGTCCTTTCCTGGAAGCGGAGCAGCTCATCACAGTGTGAAAGCCACCTCACAGGAGCCCACAGCTGAAGTGGAGCCATGTCCCACGATGCTGGGCTAAATGGATTTATTTCAGCATCCTCTCCTGTCACTACTTCTTGCCCTGAAGAGGTCAGCTGTGCCCCAGACTCTGCTTCTCCACTCCATGCAGCTGCCGAGCTTGGAAAACCCTGTTTTGCTCCTTTCTGCAGGATCTTACAACTTCTTAATTCTTCCAGCATCTACAGGAAAGATTTCTTACTTTTCTCTCATCACAAAGCCTCCTTCATGCCTAAAAACCACTCAGAAATCAGTCAGGGAATACCCACTGCTCTCTGGAGAGGCACTCAGGTGAGAACTAAGTGTGCCTTCCCCCAAAATTTCACCTGCTCAGCTGCAGGGGATGGTGACACTCACAAGAGCTCCCCCAAAATACCTGAATTCCAGCAGCTGGAATTCTAGGGAACTGACATTTCATCCAGGGAAGGAAGGTGTCCGGCAGCTGTGGCAAAAAGGAAAACTTGAGGCTTGGAGTAACTCTATGAAACAAGGAGAAAATGGGAGAGCAGGGAAATGTTAGATTCAATTTTTGCACTTTTCAAACTGAGTGGCAGATTTCACTTCCAGGCTTGCTTGGATGCTGCTGGCTCAAGCCACAAAATAGATAAAATTTAAAGTGCCCTCTGGATCAGATAGCACATATTTTGTAGAGATGATGCTGCACGGTTTGAACACAGCCAAGGACAGCCAGAGACTGCCTTGTGCAGAGCTTTAACCACAACACAGCCCTGATTTAAACCACTTTCCTGTTCCTTTCAACACCCTGACAAGGCTGGAAATCTATGGCAGTCCATACGCTGTGCAATGATTTTAATGCAAAGAAATTGTGTACAGATACGACCGAGATGTTTCAAACTGATAAAGACAATAAGTGAGGATAAAAGCAAAAAGAAAAGAAAGTTCAACCTGAAAGTGCATGTTTGAACTGGGCTGTTTGGACAGTCCTAGCCTGGCTTGGAGGGAGCAGGGCAAAGCCCTTCTCACTGCTTATCTGCAGAGCTATTCTTGGGTTCTCCATCTCAGGTTTTAGTTTGAATATCTGCAATTATTTACCTACAGCATGTACCATTTTTTTTTTCTCCCTCTTGTTGAACAATGACTAATTGCCTCATGTGAAGGCAAATATTTAAGTATGTGTGCAGGAAAGCTTTTCCCTCCCAGACAGATAGCAGCACTGTAAAAGGCCTGGTGGCTCATACGTGGAGTTTCATATGTTTTGCTTTATTTCTAAGCAAATTTCTAAATTTTTAAGCTCTGTGGGGTTTAAAAAGCATCAGAGTTTTCATGTCAAGGTTTTAAAGTACAGACTGAGGTGGTCTTTTCAATACAAAATGCATGCAAACTTCCCTGTGTGTATACAGTTCATACAAAGCCTCAAAGGAGAAATTGAAATAAGAATAGATTTATGTAAAAAGAAAAACAGGAACTGACTAATCAGCAAAATTTCACAATTTTCTTCAGCACAGAGAAAACATAAGATATTTGCAACACTTGCTGCTTAAATAGGCTCCTCAAAATTGTATAAAGTTATGTTTAAATTTTTTTTAAAAGGGTGAAGCTTTCCAAGTTACCTTGCCTTACACTTTAGTCTTTTGACAAACCAGTCACAATACCTTTTCTCAACAAATCCCAGGGTTTTGGGAAGAAAGTCTAAGACAAAAGCTCAAGATTAAATGATTGTTTCATTGTACTTTTGTACTGTAAAAATTTAGGCATTTGCTTAATCTTAGATGAATTGTTGGCTATTTGTTGGCAATTCACTAAAATGCAGTTTATGTCTCAGAGTTTTTCTGTATCACAGGCAATAGCACAAGGTCTCTTTTGTGATCAAATCTTTTATCCATGCAATACAGGTGCAGATAGAGAATTTGTGTATGCCAAATGGCATCCTGAAAAATGCTGTTTTTAAATAATATAAATAAAATCACAAGGGAAAGAAAAAAAAAAGAAAAGTGATCTCACACTTAAATTGGCACGTGCAAAAGCACATAATGTTCAGATGGAAGTTTATTCAGATAATTTCCGAGCCTGGTCACCTGATTTCTGGGGAAGCAAGGTTTGTACAATGTGCTAAGCTCAACACCACTTTCTCAGTTTTTCCCCAGAGAGGATTCCAAAGAGTTTGCAAACTCATCAGCCTGAAATCTCCTATTTTACCACAGAAAAATTTATATTGGTCATCCAGGCACCGTTCCACCTCTTCCAGATGTTGCCTTTCGTTTTCATTTTGGTCTGCATTGTCTGAGATAAGTGACACCAGGATGGCAATGCAAGCCTGCAGAACAGCATGTCCTGCTGTTGGATGTAAGTGATGCAAAAAAAAAAAAAAAAATCAAAACAAAACAGAAAAAACCCCCCTTGTTTCAGCTGCGGATTTAATATCTGTCAGCACATGGACTTTTTATTTGAAATTAGAAATAATTTTTTTTTCTGCTTAACTTAAAGCATCTGGGTCTGCAAGGGAAACAAATAGTTATGGCCTCTTGCATGTAGCAAAGGACTTGGTTTTTCCAAAATGCACATGAGGTTCTAACAGTCAGGACCTTGATCACATGGCTGAATATTTAGCTCAAAGGTAAATCTGATGCTTTCCTTTAAGCACTTTCCAGTGCTGTTCCTACAGAGACCTGAGCCTCAAAGATAAAATAAAAATGTTTCAATAAAAAGGTTTAAATGCTTCCTAGCTTGGAAAGCTTCCTCCTCACCCACTTTTATACCCCCAGGGAATAAAATCTCATGTACAGGATGACTTGCACTTCTCCCACTAATGCTGGAAATTATTGCTGGAATCACAGATATCCAAAATTATTTTTGCAAACAGGGGACCACAAGCATAAGTTGTCCAGCCCTTGTTGGCTCAGCACTGAGGGATCCCACCAAGATAAGCCATATCTGCTGAACACAGGGCACAGTGGTCTCTGCAGAGCACCCAGAGCTCCAGGGAACATCTCACTTGCAGCTGCTGTTCCCAGCATGGTGTGGTTTAACTTCAGCAGCACATCCACAGGTCAGGGCCCTCCGTGCAGAAATGTGGGGAAAAGCAGAGCTGAGATAATCTAGTCCCAAGGCAACCCAAACAAATGATAATATATTAAATAAAATATATATTAAAGAAAAGAAGTAAAGATGCTTTTTACTTCTCGCTACAGCTGGTCACAGCCTGACATTCTCAACAAGACCTCATCTCTCATGGAGACCCCAAAATGGTTTATCCAGGTGAATTCCTTGTTCAGTTTTCATGGGGCACCATGGTGCTGTTCATTCTTTCAACGTGAATTCACCTTGATGCAATTAGAGCCCATCACAGAAAGTGTCTCCTAACACAGCTCAGTCTCTTTGTCAAGTTCAGGTGTAAAATTGTTTGTGCAGGAGGTTGTGGTCTTGTTCTTCACTCCCCTTGATGCTAACAGCAATTTTGTTGTTGACTTCAGTAGATAACTGTCCAGAATATGAAAAATCCAAGGATTTGGGAGATGAAAACTACTCAGAAAAAACCACAGAATTCAAGCTTGCCCAGCCTGAATATAATTTTACACCATAAAATGGTATAAAAACTCCAACACTGTGCTATGGTCACATCACAACACTGATGCACAGGACATCAGCTTTTTCAGGAAGTCAGGAAAAGAGCAGGAGCCTGGAGAAAGATTTTCATTGCTCCTCCAGGGCTGACCCTTCTCTTTGCCAGTGCAGGCCACCCCCAGTAAGATCCAGACCATTAAGATCCAGACCACAGTCTGTGCTCAATATTAATATAAAAAAACAGCCTGAAAAGTCTGGAGGCGGGTTGAGGTGCAAAGTGCTGCCATGGAGCATTCAGAACCCAAAGGATTTGCCTGAAATCAACTGAATAAGAAATGGAAATTAAATAATAATAAATAATAAACCATAAATAATAAAATAATAAATAATAAATAATAGACAATAATGAATAAACTGAATAATAAACTGAAATTTTCCTGAAAATACAGCAGCAGCTGAAGCCCTTGCCAAACACAAATGCATCCTGGCTGTCACCTCCACCTTTGTCCAGGTAAGATTGCCCTGCTTCTCCCTTCTCCATTCACATTATTTACTTTTTTTACTATCTTTTTACTCCATAAATGATCTTTTCTCCTGTCTGTGGCAATGAATGCAGTAAGTCTCTTCCCTCTGCCCCGCCTCTCTCAGGAAGATCGTGGAATACGTGTCATCTGCCAAGTCTCTGGTTGGAGAACTTCAACCAAATATAGAAAGTCTGGACAAGAAATGGGCAATTTTTTATTTTTTTTTCCTCTCCCTTCTCTGCTGCCTGGTTTTAAGTCTGTCTGCAGCTGCTGGAGATACAGGGAGCCTTGAAAGGGTGACCACTTTTATTTTTTGACTAGATGGCAAGCCAGGCTGACCACAAAGCCATTTTTTTTGGTTTTACAAAAGGCATGTGGCAAACCTTGGAAAAGCTACTTAGTCATCCTGTTAGTGACCACTGTCTTGTGGAGATTTTTTCCCTCTTCTCTCTCCCATATTCCTCACAGAGATTTTTCTGCCACTTCCCACAGCAGAGGCACACTCTCATCAGCTACTCAGCATGTTTAAGAAATGTTTTCCTGCTGGTTCTGAAATATTTGTTTTCACAGAGCAGCGTGTCCCAGAGGTGAGATTTAAAGCACACTTCTCCAGGAAAATTGCAGTTTAACCATGAAAACAACTGAGAGCTCATAGAGCTATCCCTTGGAACAATTACCTTTATGGATGCATCAAAATAATTACCTTTAAGGATGCATCAAAATTTCAGTAGAACTGGACAACTAATTGGAAAAAAAAAAAAAACAAAAAAAGGAAAAAAGGAAAAAAAAGAACTAGATTTCATGGATATTTAAAACAGTTTAAAAATCCCAAGCTGTTGCTTTGTTGGTAGGAAGTGAGGGACATCCATGCTATTGACCAGTCTCAGGTCTAAATTGTGGCAGAATTTCACTTCTGTAATATAATGGTCGGATGTCACCCACAGCCTTTGGATTTAATCAGACCACTTGTCCAATTTCTGCTCATTTCAAATCCTGCTAAACCTTGCTATTCCCCACCTAGCCAGTTGCGAAGTGGTGGAAACACTATTTTACATCCTTTTCGTTTTCCTTGGCATGGCAGAGTTAGGTTCCTCCCATCTTCTGCTCTGTTCCCTATCCTTTGGAAATAAGCCATTTAACAACAGGACACATAAAAGAGCCTTCAAACCAGGTGAGAAAAATGCCTCACCTGGATGGGGTAGGATCAATATGTCAGGGACACCTTTTGCAGGACAAATCCCTGCTCCATGTGCCCCTAGATGAATATGAGCCAAGTGGAGCTGATTTATCTCAAAAAGCAGAGTTCTGCCTTAGAAATGCTCTGAACAAGGCAAGATGAGGAGTTTGCAGGAGTTTGGGGGAATTCTGTACTTGGTTTCTGACAAGGGATTCTACTCAGGACGTAAGAATAATCTTGCCAGCACCCATCCAGAAAGATTTGCTTTCAAAACAAGGAATTTGTTCAGTAATTATTCCTTTAGTGCCCCTCCAACACAAAGGAGAAAGGTATGTGTCACAGGGGGATGGACACACTTCATCCCTTGTCTTTTTCAAAGGTGGCTCTATATGAAATCAGAGTCAAGTAGGGGAAAGTTCAGTAAAATTGTGATAATTTGTGGGTATAACTCCAGCCAGTCCCCATGAACAGAGCCTGAGTTGCAAAGGAAGCATAAACATTGCATTTAGAAAGGGCTGAGAGCACACTTTAAATTATTTTTTATATCAGGAGCTTCGCTAAACAAATTAAAGGGAAAAAGTCCTCAAACTGCTTGAGGAAACAGGAAAATTTATTTATTAATAAAAAGAATTTTAGAAACATTTTAATAGAGGTATTCAAATTGCTTCCCTACTTTCATCTTTTCCAACCCTTTACCCTTCCCCTTTCCTTTTGGGTGAAAGAAAGATTAAAGAAGGGGAAACATCTCAGGGTAACAGTGATAGAAGCAATCAGGGAGAGAAACAAAGAAACAAACAAGTTCTAATTGAAATAAAGAATAGGTATTGGGATGAGTAAATGAAAACTTTGGGTTGTTCATGAAAAACATCATTTTTCAAGGCTGTGCAAGAAATTCTGGGAGCTTCACCCTTGATCATCCTGTACAAATACTAATGCTTCAGACACTGTTCTACACCAATAGGACACTGAAAATGGTCCACCAACCAATACAAAACAGAGAATATGGATTTGAAAATGCAGCTCCTGAGGGACAGAGGTTTCCAGTCACACTCCAGGATCCATTTCTGCCAGGCTGAGAAGAGAGCAGGAGGATGAAGGCACCTGCTGAATGAGCTGATGCTGCCCTGGAGATTTGTCCCAAAGAAACAAATCCTTTTTTTTTTTTTTTTTTTGGTCATGGAAAAATACTATTCAGATGAACCAATAAAAACGCTTTCTTTTCTATTTTCACTTATTAAATGAAAGTGAAAATGTCAAGAGGGACAGGTTTTTGGGGAAGGCACCTTAGTTTGGGGTACATGCTCTTCTTTGGGAACTCTTTTCAGTTCCTCTGGGAAGAATTTCCAGCTCATTTCCCCCAGATTATATTTTTTTCACTCAGGAAAAGATAGGTAGCAGGTGGGAAAAAAAGCAATATTAAAGTTGATGTGGCAGGAGAAGCAGGAGAACATTTCATTCTGTCCCCCCAGTTCTCTGGAAGACCATTTGTCTGCTGGTATTTACCTCAGGAACACCCCAAATGTCAGTCAATTTGTGTTTATTTTTCAGAGCTTGGCACAGTATCTAGTAATTGTTTTTACATTTCACTAAAAGAGATAGGTAAAGGGCTGCAAAATGTGTATATTTTTAAAGTTAGTTTTCTACAAAGTGTACACAACCAGGCTAAAACATGGCCCCATTTAGCACTGGTGTTTTGAAAGGAAGTTATTATTTTCAGCCATAGTAAACCATATCACAGCCTTCTTTTTAACAAGTGAAACTAGAAAAGAAAACGTTTTTATTGATTCATCTGAATAGTATTTTTCCATGACAAAAAAAAGAGGAAAAAAAAGGATTTGTTTCTTTGGGACATTTTGTTTTTAAGAGGCTCAAATGAGTTACTGAAACACAAAAACTTATTTGTTCTGAACATAAAGGTCTAAAATTTTCCCTAGAGAACCTACAAACACTGGACTTGATTTTAGCCTTAGATACACACAGCCTTGAGAGTCTATACTTAAGAGTAACATTCTGGTAATTTTGGTCAGACTGCTCAAAAGCCTATCAAAGGCAGCAAAGGTCAATGTTTCCAGAGAGTTCAGATTGGAAATCACCAATACCCAGAAAAATAAAGGGGACTAAGAAATGCTAAGGTTAGTTATATCACAATGGATGTGTCCATCAGAAAAGGAGCCAAACCAGAGGTAAATGTTTTTAAAATATAAGTATATTTCTTTTGTCCCGCTTACAGAGACTTGGCATCAACCAGAGCGTGCAGTGTTATGTGTTACTGGATACCAAAACTCCTCTCATAAACATTCTGTCAATATCTCTCTTCTTTAATCTCAGCAAAAGCATGGGTGGCAGCAATTACACAGGATGATTTATTTAAAGTGCTGTAGCAGGCCTAAGCTAATCCATGAGCTCCTTTTCCTTGCCCAAGCCACATGGAACTCGTCCTTCAGCCATATATTACAAGACCACAACTCATTTATCTTTCCATTTTCCAAGGAAATCTGGAAACAGAGGAGAGACAAGTGCTTTACCTGCAGAAAGAGCCAAAGCTGAGTGGAAGGTTTGAAGGAGATATCAGAGCACTTCCTATTATTGATCCACATAAGGTCACAGACAGGGTTATTTGTATTTCCCTGTGGCTAAAATCTCAGGCCAGGCTTAGCCGTGAAGGTGAAGGCAGCACAGAATGACACAAATTGCCATTTAGTCCAATGGGACAAGTGTCCATTTTGCCTTTAATTAAAGGGAAAACTGTGATGGTGTTCACAGGGGTTCTTGGATGAGGGAAGAGACGAGGATCTGACTCCATGTTTCAGAAGGCTGATTTATTATTTTATGGTATATATTACATTAAAACTGTACTAAAAGAATAGAAGAAAAGGTTTCATCAGAAGGCAAGCTAAGAATAGAATAGAAAAGAATGATAACAAAGGTTTGTGGTTCAGCCCTCTGTCCAAGCCAGCTGACTGTGATTGGCCATTAATTAGAAACATCTAACATGGGCCAGTCAAAGATCTACTTGTTGCATTCCACAGCAGCAGATAACCATTGTTTACATGTTGTCCCTGAGGCTTCTCAGGAGGAAAAATCTTAAAGAAAAGATTTTTCATAAAAGATGTGTGCGACTGAAAACTCGTCAGAGAGGGAGTGCAGGGTGCCTTTGGTGAATCAGGCCTCATCAGGCCTCACCAGGCCTCATCGGGCCCAGAACAGCCTGAGGCACACTGGGGTGACCAAAACCCGCTGCCTTTGAGGAGTTCCACTTTGTAAAAGCTGCTGCAGAGCCTCAGAGGCAGGGATCCAGGCTCACACCCTCCTCCCTCCAGATGCTTGGAGCAGCTCAGCTTGCTGGAGCTTGGCTCCAGAGCTGTAGAGGGAGCAGATCCCTCTGTGTTGGGCGGGGTCCCTGGTTCCAAGCCATCTCCTCGGCGCCTCCCAGCTCTCCCAACACCTGTCTGAGCAGAGGAGAGGTGCCAAGCTCATAGCCAGAGCAATGTGCAGTCTCCCTGGCAAGGTCTCAGCAGTGGAAACAGGGCTCTGCAAGACCTGTGCTAACCCAGCCTCAGCCAAGAGGATCTGTCTCAGCCTTTCTCGGCATTCTCCCAGGCTCCAGGAAAGCTGCACTGACAGGCAAAAACCCAACCCTTCCCTTCCCTTCCCTTCCCTTCCCTTCCCTTCCCTTCCCTTCCCTTCCCTTCCCTTCCCCTCTTTCCTCTTCCTCTCTGCAGGGAAAAGTGAAGAACTAATCCAAAGACTCAAGCTGGCACTTGGGATAAATGAGGTCTGACAATTCGGTTTATGGGGAAGCCAGGGTTTTTTTTGGGGGGGGGTTGGGAAGGTGGGATAAATAGAGATGTTCTGGAGGAACTTTTCCCACCCCCATTCCAGCATTATTCTTCCCTCATTCCTGCCCCATTTGCAAAGCATTTTATATTCATTTTATATCAGCTGTCAGCTGATAAAAGCCCTATAAAAGTGCAAAGAATTCCTATTGCTGAGAAAAAAAGGAATCCATGGAAATATCTCTGCCTGATCCAGAGACAGGGAGGGGAACTGTCACTTGTCCGGCTCCTTGTTGATAGCTCTTTCCCTTCTGCACTGTCCTCAGACTTCTGAAATAAATTAGCTGCCCAAAGCCTGGCCCTTTCCCAAAGAGCCAAGAAACTAGAAAGAAATAGAAAAAGAAAAAAAGAAAGAAGGCAAAAATTTCCCTCTTTTCAAGCAACTTTTCCTGATTTTACCTACCTTCAGACATCTTTTTTATCTTGCAGCTGAATTGGGTGAAGTGTTGTCCTCCATCCATGTTAATTTTGTCTTTTAATTATATTTTGGTGTTATGCACCTGCACCTCACTGTGAGCATTTTTCTTGTCTTTGCATCTCTCTGTTTTAGCACAGAAATCTTTACAGCTCTTCTAAGCAGCAGAACTGAAAGCAGCTTAGGTGGGCTGATGTTCAAAAGGTCCTTTCTTATCACCTGTGATGGGTCCACCAGAGGTGCTGCCAACAAATCTTTCCTGCTCTCCTCAGAATTCAAATGAATATCAAAATCAAAAGATTGGGTTTTGTTCTGCATACATCAAGTGTTCAGTTATATCTGGTTGACATCTGATTTTTCCTAAGCTTGTTTTATTTGACAGTAGAGAAATGGATCACCATCAAAACCCTCCTTAAAAAACGTAGCTTCACTTTAGGGGGGAAAAATATTCCTAAACAAGACAACACTTGAGAAGTGTTTAAAATTAAGCACTTGTTTATGAGACCAGAGCTTTCATTTCAGAAGGGTTTGGATATTTATGTGAAGAGTGTTAAGAAGCACAGACATGCTGAAAGATATCCAGTCCTTCTGATTTGCAGATGCTCAGGATCTGTCACCCTGATAAAAAGCTCCCTGCTTTCAAACCTTCACCTTTAAGGTGCCTTTGGAGCTTAAATCTCTTCCACAAGAGTATTGGGAAAAAAAGAAGAATGTAATACCTTACTTTTACTCGTCTCCTTTAAAATTATTAGCGCCCTGTTGCGCTCCAGATATTATGAAAATACTTGCAATTTTCTTTCCTGTTTTTTTCTTAATTTTCTTTTTCTTCCCATCTTGCATTTAACTATTACAGGATGACAAAAAACTAAAGGCGTATTGGAAAAAAAAAAGAAGAATGTAATATCTTACTTTTACTCATCTCCTTTAAAATTATTAGTGCCCTGTTGCAAGTGAAGATTCCCTTCATAGACACTGTTGTCTATTAAAGGAAAAAGGTTGGTTTTTACAATTAATCTGTTGATTATTTCTTTACTCTGACTCTTCTCTGTGGGTCAAAACCAATAACCTGGAGGGACATATCTGTGATTACCCTATGCAATACTCAGACATAATGGCAGTGAAACTCAATGTGTCACTTGAAACCTCAGCCATGGGTGGTTTAGCCCAACAGATAATAAAGAGAGACAGAATGCCTGAACTTTGATTGCATTTAATGTTTCCACCTGAGAGGAGGCAGTGATAGGTACTCAATAATTACACTGGGCTAGCTGGAAATCCCATCTGCAGCTCCTGTGAGTTCTTCAGGCAAGTCCCAAAGAAAAACCGATAAAATATCCCCCTGTCTGAGTCAGCCTGATTGCACTGACAACACTGGATTAATGTCTGCAAAAATGCTGAGCTGTCCAGTTCAAAAATTTCTGGGAAGTGAACAAGAATCCCTTCCAAGAAAGAAATTAGGCTGTCTGATTCCATACTAAAAACTCTTATTTTCCTGTGTGCAATGTTACTTAAGCCATGTTTCTGAAAGAAGCCAGATTCACTAATGCAAGCCTAGCAACTCAATTTTTTGAGCATTTTTTCACCTCATAGGCTCACAGAGTGGTTTGGGTTGGAAAGGATCCTAAAGATCACCTTGCTCCAACTCCTTAATGTGGGCAGGGATAATTTCCATTGTCCCAGGTTGCTCAGAGCTCCAACCTGGCCTTGGGCTCTTCCAGAGATCCAGGGGCAGCCACAGCTTCTCTGTGGCCTCACCATCTTCACAGGAAAGAATTTGTTCCCAAAATCTGATCTAAACCTACTCTCTTTTAATACAGAGCCATTCCTCCTTTTCCTGTCAGGACACGTCCTTGTAAAAAGGGCAATTCTCTCAGCCTGTGATGTGTTCATCTTCGCCCTTCTCCTCCTAATAATATTTGTATTGTTTAGTGACACACAGACTCCTCAGCTCTGTCTTGGAGTGTTTCTATCTCACCATTCTGGATGATTATCCAGATATTATGAAAATACTTGCAATTTTCTTTCTTTTTTTTTTTTTAATTTATTTTTTTTTTCTTCCCATCTTGCATTTAACTATTACAGGATGACAAAAAACTAAAGGAATTTAAAAGTTCTGATGTCAACCTGAAAGTCTCTTAGCCGCACTTGGGTGGAACATGGCCCTTCTGAGTCACTGAAGAAACATCCAGAACAGGCCTGCAAAATGTCAGGGAAAGTCAGTCTGGTGATAGCAGCAGGAGTTGACTTCCAAGGGAAGGATGAGGACAGAACCAAACCTTTTGAGCCAATAGATCAATTTCTATTTCATTTTCTGAAGCTCAGAACAGTTTGGAGAGAATTGGTAAATTTCATGCACCTCTATCCTTTTATTTATTTTATTTTATTTTATTTTATTTTATTTTATTTTATTTTATTTTATTTTATTTTATTTTTTATTATTTTATTTTATTTTACTTTATTTTTTAATTTTATTTTAAATTTTATTTTTCTTTTTTATTATTTTATTTTATTTCATTTTATTTCATTTTATTTTTTCTTTTAATCTAGGACTACATTATTTCAGCCCTTGCTCCATATCCATGGTAGGGCCTATGGAAAACACATCAGCTTCTCCAGAAAGACCCTTCCATAGTGCTCTGCTCATGACTCTGATTCCCAGGATGGCACCTTTGGTTTTCATTTTTGTCATGTGGAGCCAGGTCACAAAATCCCCTCCGCTCCAATGGAAAGCACAATTGTGGTGCTTGAGGCAGATGTGCTGTAGCCATTTACACCCCTCTCTGAGGTTATGGACAGATTGTCCAAATCACTTCTTTCACCCCCAAATTTTTCTCCTCAGGAGCACAACTGAGTTTCCCTTTCTCAGAACTCCTTTGCCAGGAAACACCACAGGGAACACTCAGATGCACCAACAAATTTTGCCTTTGTGGACAAAAGTTCTGGCAGACATTTGCTGCCATTGCTTAATTCGCTGATTCAGGGGTCAGATGAAAAATATGTACATAGAATAAGGTATTTAGTTAGTGAAAAGAATAATTTTTTTTAGTGAAAAAGCAATTGCTGAGACTCCAATCCCTCCACTGCTCCTCCAAAGGCAAAACTACCCTGTGCTGGAGTGTATTATGAACAGGAGTTTTCTTTCTTGATTCATTTTAGTGGCATGAAAAGGGCCCTGTGTGGGCATAAAGTACCTTTTTTTCCTGATGAGAGGACACTTGGAGATAAAAATGACTGCAGGATATGTACAAACAATGTTGTTCCCACTCTGCAATAACTCCAGGCTGTGCAGGAGCAACATTCCCTGTTGGAGGAGCAATATTGATATGCCTGTGAGTTGGACATTATTTTTTTAGTGTTTTTATAATGTTCATGCCATTTTTAAGACATTTTCCTTTCCTTATGTTGAGATGTTCCAGCTCTCCCAGGTGGGGGTTGGTTTTTGGTGTGGAAACATCTTGCTGTGAGCAAATCCCAGATCTCTTCTGGCTCAGCCCCTGCACTGCCATCCCTGCCTGCTCCACAGCCAACTCGTGGCCACAGTGTGCTTTTATCCTGTCACAGCAGCTGGATTTATTTGGGATTATTTTGCAGAGGTGCTGTTTAATCCATGTGAGTGGATGGTCAGTTCAGGCCATGGCAACTCCTGCTGGTTCAGGAAGAGATTGGGGTGAGAAACCGTTCTTATAAACAGGATGCTGAAACAAGAACTTGATCTACTTCTATTTGTTATTATTTTAATTATGTTTTTAATTTCCCCTCGAAATAAATACCTCACTCTATCTGTTGCCACTGGTCTCCAGAAGCTGGTGCCTTTACAAATCTAACAGGTATTACTTTTACCAACCTAATAACAGAATAAATTACCCTATTGCTTTGCCAAGTACACCTAAAACTTCACCCCACAGGTGTGAGGAGCAATGAAAACGCACCTCTTCAACCTAAGAGCAATATTGAAAAGTTAAACTCAATTCTCATCATGCAGAAAAGCAAAATTCATGGGTGAAAATGTGTGGAAAGTCCAAAAAATATGCAGGCCAGGAGGATGAACTTCCATAGTTGGAGCTTCCTGTTCCCATCTTACTGCCCCACTAATCAAATTAACACTTATGATTTATGCAGATTTATGCACAGAAGCCTGCTGTAACTTCCTACCATGACCTGGCAGGAAATAAAAGAAGCCATTCCAGGCCCAAACTCCAGGTGTGGTGTCCTCAGTTCACCCCAACCTGCTTCTCCAATGTACAATCAGCTCCCATGAAGGAGGGGATTAAGCAGGCAAAGGCTTGCCTTGATTGCTAAAAAAGGTCCTTAAAAAAAAAGAGGGGGGGGGGGGGGGAAGAAAAGAAAAAAAATATAAAAAAAAAAGAAAAAAAGAAAAAAAAGAAAAAAAAAAAGGAAGAACCTAAAATCTAATTAATCTAATTAAAACTTGGCCTTGGTGAACGGCAATTTAAAGATCATGCCATTCATGTTGTGGTCAGCGACACCTTCCTCTAAACCAGGTTGTTCAGAGCCCCATCCTGGGACATTTCCAGGGATGGGGAATTCACTGGGAATCTGATAACAGCCTGTGCCTCATAAGCCTCACAGTGAAGAAATTTTCCCTGGTGTTTAATCTAAATCCATTCTCTTTCAGCTTCCTAAGAATTCCACTGTCTCCTACAAATTCAACTCTCCCAAGCAAAGAGTTTGTGCCAAAGTCTTCAGGATTCAGCGACATTTGAGGAAAAGTCATTAAAGTTATTCAGAAAAAAAATATGGACCTGTCCCTACCAGAGTACAACATTAGAGTCACAGCCAAGCAAGAATGAGAATTTAGCTCAGAAAGCCTCTTGTTTTCCTTTGGTGAACAGATTCACCAGAACAAACACTGGGAGTGCACTTGCTGTGCTGGTAAATGTCACTACCTGGTTTAAATTATTAGTGGTAATCCAGCCAGTGTTGCCATGCCTGACAGATGTCTCAAATCCACTCAGTTCAGCAGGCCTGAAATGTCACTGCTGATTTCACAACAGCCTCGTCCCACCCTGGACCTGGGCAGGCAGACAAAAGCTTGTGTCCTGAGCCAAGGACAATATGAGATTTAAAAAATTATTAGGCAGCACGACCAAAAAATTTCATCCAAACAGCATAAAAAGCAATGCCTATTTCATAAGTATTTGTCAGGTAAGGAAGGAGTCACCCATAAAAACCCCTCAATGCCTGGAAAATGCTGAAAATGCATTTGAAATCAGAGCATCATCTTGAACTGATAAGGTGAAATTTCCCCTGGAATATTTCAGACCTGAGCTCCCTCTCATTTGTTCACTGGCAATAAAAACATTTAGGTTTGGAGTTGTGCCATTGTGAAAATTACATGAAAGAGAATGCTATAAAAAAGGGAATAATTTATTTCCTGATAGGTCACCCAGTCCATTTCTGAATCTGTTTTAATTGCAAGAAAAAAACAAGTTTATGCTATTGCTGCCTTCTCATATTGTAGAAAGTCTAAGCAAAAGTTTTTATTTCAGTCTTGGTCCAGCAGCTTAAAATCTTTATGGGGGAAATTACAAAAAAAAGCCAAAAAACCCCTAAAAAACAAAAAACCCTAAAAACAAAAAACCACCAACAACAAAATGAACAAAAAGCCCACCAAAAAAAAAAAAACCAACAAAAAACCAACCGACCGACCAACCAAGCAAAAAAAACAAACCAAAAAACCCCAAAAAACTGTGTTCAAACAAAGAAAATAAATATTTATTACATATTTTATATGATGCTTAACACTTGGGCAGATCATCAGCCTGGGTCATTAATTGTGGAATTTACCCTACAGAGAGAATTTTGACAACACAAAAAATGGGAAGAACATTAAAGGAAGAGAAAAGGAAAAATAAAGAACCAAAGGGCAGGGGGAGAAGAAAAAAAAAGGAAAGGGAAAAAAAAGAAACAAAAAGAAAAAAAAAAAAGAAAAAAATTTAAAAAATTAAAAAAATAAAAAAAGGAAAAAAAGAAAAAGAAGAAAAAGAAGCCTCCTGAAAATATGCAGCCTCAAGATCTGGCTTGTGAGGCATAGTTCAGATCTGTGTTTTCTGACCAAGGTTTGCTCTGTGTACACAAGAAATTATTTTAATCACATTTCTAGAGGGACATCAACTGCTCTGCAGATCCCAAACACAGAAATAAAACCCAGCTCTGTCCTCAGCAGCAGCTCCTGGTGGGACCCCTGGCATGAGATGCCCAAGGATCCCAAGGAAAATGATCTGAGCACCAAAACTCCCCAGGCAGGCAGCACAGGCAGGGCACAGCAGCAAAAAAAGTCATACTTTTACAGAGACCTGCATTTCCATTAAATTAAACCATTTAAGGCCACAGCAGAAACCTGTGAATGTATCAGGAATCAATCAAAGTTGGGTGTGCAGGACATAAAGTAAGCAAAATCTATAAATAAAAAACTAATCTATAAAAAAAATCTATAAATAAAAAACACCCAGAACCTTGGGTAGCATAAGGAATTAGGCAGGTTTGGGGCACTGAGAGACCGCAGAAACCTCTGGCATGCTTATTTTTGTTTTAAAAGAGGAAATGGAATGGTCAGAGCTTCCTTTCCTGGGCTCTGCTAAGGGCACAGAGCAAGGAGGTGGCAGTGCTTGGTATTTTCTTTGGGTGATTTGTCCCTTTTTGAAAGGATTGCTGGGATTCCCAGTTCTTTGGCAGGCAAGGAAGAGAGGAGGGAAAGGGCCAATCTTTGCAAATATTTTCTATTCCTTTTTCCTTTCACTGCTAAATCTTCCACATTTTGAATTAATTCAATTTCTTTGGCATCCTGGTCAAAACCCACTGTGTTTCAAGGAAAATTCATATCAAACCCATGCCAAAAATTGTGCATTTCAGTGTTTTTGGTACAAATTAGAGTAGACTGAATTGGCCCAACAGATTACCAATAAAAAGAAACTTAAAACATTATGCACTTACAGATTTGCAGTCCACAGGGAATTAAAACCAGATGATTTTCATGTGTGTTTTCTGAGTTATTCCAGTAGAAATGGTTTTAAGAAGAATTTAATTTACACTATGAATTGAAACCACATCTTCAAATGCACAGTAGTGTGTCAGTATAGGGAAATTCTTTTAATTCATGCTTCCTTTGTGAGGATGTTCAGAAGTTGCTCCTAAAGAAAAACATTGATCTAAAGAGATTTCTTCTTTAATACAGCTTTGAATAAAGTTGAATGGATACCTCCTGCTCACTTCTGACAGTCGTTAAAACACATTTCTGTAGGTAAAAGGGCTCAGTCCTGGACTCTCAGGGAGCACAGTGCAATTGGCCTCACCCTTTCCTCCAGCTCAGCCCACCTCCAACACAAATGATAATTTAAATTCATTCTTAAATAAAATAATTTAATAAATAAAATAATTTATTATTAAAATTTAAATTTATTGTGAATAAAATTGAATTGATAACTGATATTTAAATTAATAATAAATCTAAATGTATCATTAAAATGATAAATTAAATTGATTTTAATGGTTATTTAACCCCTGCATTCACTGCACAGGGGTTCAGACATCCTGAAAAAAACCAGAGATGCTGAAATGCTGTGTCCCAAGGCAGACATCCAAGCTGTGCTCAGTAACAGCAAAGTGGCCAAAATACCTTAGAAAATGAAGGTTAGTCCATTCCCACCCAGCCAACTCCACTCATACAAACTTTTTTTACTCCTTTCCACTCCCTCATTCCTTTATTTGTACTGCAAATTTATCTCAGGATTACAAAAACTCTTAAAATCTCTTCTGTATGCTGGCATGTTGTGTTGCCTGGAAAAGTTCTGCTTTTCTGGCACTTTAAACTATGCCAATTATTTAGTTAGTGGAGGACACAAGGATGAGGTTGCCGGTCCTTCTCATTTCCCCATTTCTTTCCTCCCCTGGGTTTTTCCAGCAGGTGACTTGTGTCTCTACAGCCACACATCCACCTTTAGGCACCTCTGCTGCTCCTTTTATTGAGCTGCTCCTTTGCTCCCACTGCTAAATTCCAGCTGGAATTCTCTGAGCTTTCCCCATCTTCTCCTCATTCAAAAATAGGCCTGCAAAGCCTTCAGGACAGAATTTCTGACCCAGAAGGAAAATCTTTGTTCAATTCCCCATAAGGAATGCCACTTCTCACTTGGATTCCACCCTGCAGAAGCGAAGCAACGCTTCAGAGCTGGCTCCATGCCCTCAGGAGTGCTGCTGCTCCTCTTGCCCCGACTTCCCACTGGCAAACATCCCAAGGGAATTGTGACAGTGTTCACAGGGGTCCCAGGATGAGGGGAGAGACGAGGATCTGACTCCATGTTTCAGAAGGCTTGATTTATTATTTTATGATATATATTATATTAAAACTATACTAAAAGAATAGAAGAAAGGATTTCATCAGTAGGCTGGCTAAGAATGGAAAGGAAAGAATTATAACAAAGGTTTGTGGCTCAGACAGAGAGTCCGAGCCAGTTCACTGTGATTGGCCATTCATTAGAAACAACCACATGAGACCAATCACAGATCCATCTACCTGTTGCATTCCACAGCAGCAGATAACCATTGTTTACATTTTGTTCCTGAGGCCTCACAGCTTCTCAGGAGGAAAAATCCTAAGGAAAGGATTTTCCACAAAGGATGTCTGTGACAGGGAATAACTCAGAATATTCTGCATGGCCCCTGGGATGAGTGTCACCCAAAAAAAGACAGATGGACTGTCCCTGTCCATCTCCACAAGAAAAATAAAAATAAAAATATCCTCAGCTCCATCCAGGGAGGAAGCAGCAGGTTTGGGCACAGAGATGGAGCAGAGAGTGTCAGTGCAATGATCTCGATGACCTCTCCCACTGCAAGCACAGGAACATCACATTTTGGACAGATAAACCCAGTACAGAGAGCAGAGCTCTTGCTGTGCCCGAGCTGGCAGTGAAAGGAGGCAAAGCCAGTGACTGGGGATAAAGCTTGCAGAGTAACAGATAACATCTCGTCTGGCCTGGAGCTCGCTGGTACAAAGTCATCCTGTCAAAGCAGTTTGTTCCACCTCAATCCAGAAGGGTGAGCTTGCACAAAAGAGCAAGGAGCCTGTGTCTTCTGGGATCACACTATTTCTAGCAGTGGAAACCAAAGCCAAATTTATGGTATAGCTCTTGGAAACACAAAGCCAAATTTATGTATGTGCCACAAAATTCATGGTATGTGCCACAGCCTTACTGAAAATAAACATTTTTTCACACAGGCCTTCAGGCTCAGATATAATTTTTTGCCTCCATCCATGAAATATATGATACAATAACAAATGCAATAAGTCTCCAGAGCCCTAACCAGCCATGTGGACATTTGAAAATGGCATCACTCTTCCTTGGCATTGGCTAAGCTGTGAAATTGTTGATGTAAATGATACCAGGAGCACAGAAAAGAAATTTAAAAAATTATGGAGCGAGGTACTGTGGTTGAGAAAGTCATTACCCTCGCCCTGTAATCTGCCATTGCAAACAATCCTATATCCATCAGTGGTGGGTTGTCTGTCAAAAATATATGCCCAATTTGATTTGCTCAGCCTTGATGTCTGCCTTGAGACAGGAAAACATCCCTCTGGTCTTTTTCAGGATGTATGATCCCCTGTGCAGTGAATGCAGGGGTTAAATTACCATTAAAATAAATTTAATTTATTATTCTAATAATCAATTTAAATTGATTATTATTTTAAATATCGATTATAAATTTAAATTGATTAATAATCAATTTAAACTTCAACAATAAATTTAAATTATTTATATTTAAGAATGACTTTAAATTATCATTTGTGTTGGAGGTGGGCTGAGCTGGAGGAAAGGGTGAGGCCAATTGCACTGTGCCCCCTGAGAGTACAGGACTGAATTACAAGTTGCAGTGCTGAAATGTAGGAAATTTTGCAGCCTGTCTTCATGAAGTTGTGATGGCCCCTCCTGGGCTTAAATCTTTTTGAATGTTTAAAACACTCAGAAAGTAATGCAGTACTACTATTATTATTATTATTATTATTATTATTATTATTATTATTATTACTAAAAGAGCTCTGCATAGTCCTTTTCTGGAGGAAATCTAAAACATCACAAATGCATCAGTACATTGGGAGATTCCCAATTATAAAGGCTTCAGCAGGCCACAATGGTGAAAGAAATTTGACTCCTAAGGAAAATGAGATGTAAAAAAAAATTTGCTACAATTGCTGAAATGACATTTTTGGACTAGTCAGGTCTATGTACATAAAACATGTTGCTCCTAGTAACAGAAAAGCAAACATCCTCCAGACACTGCAAGGGCAATTTGGGTGGGATTTTTAAAATCTACCTAAGGCACTCTGCAAACCAATTTCCACTGACTTCCAGGTGTGTTCAATTTCCACACTCGTGTCCCACCCTCCCTTCCCAGACTGCAATTTGCCATCCCAAAGAGCAGAGCCTTCAGCACTGGAACTAATTTTGAGGGAGGATTCCAATGCAAGGAAGTTTAGGCAGCTTGGATATTTTGGCAATGTCAATAAGGCAAGATTCATCAGGTGAATATCTCCACCACCACCAACAACAAAAAGAAGACAGTGGCAGGTTTTGTGAGTTCAAACTGGTGTTTTTTCACACAAAATTTTGGCTTGTTTTTCGGTAAAGTGGTTTTCAACCTGACTTGTAACACTGCCAGGTAACCACAGAGATCCAAATATTCATTTCATAACACCCCCCAAGAAATTTGGCTCATCAAATGGCAACATGAAGTTGTACTGAAAACAAGAGGTTTCTGCACAGATTGCATAAATGGCATTTCAGCAACACTTTGAGCACCGTTACTTCTGACATCTTGTGACAAGGACATATTTATATTATATTTTTTGTATTATACCTTCTGTATATATGGCAGAAAAGCTGTTCAACCAAAGAAGTTTCATGACAAATTTTAATGGGCAAACAAACAGACAAAGGAAGCCAGGATGACAAATGTGCATTGAAAACCAACTTCTCACTGCAAAAGTCAACGATTGGAAGCAACGGGAGCAGATAAAATAATGTGCAAGCGAAAGCTGAATCTGACATTGAAATTCTGGAAGAAAACCCCTCTGAAAACGATGAGGCAACGTTTTTAAATTGAACAGAAATTGCAGGAAAATTTTTCAACCTGATCTTCTCACTTTATTTAGAAGGAGGTCCATAAAATTAGCAGCTAGAGTCTGTAACCTCCAGGCTGCACTGAGGAAAGGCTTTAAGAAATCTAAATTTATTATTAAAGTTTAAATTGATTAATAATAAATTTAAACTGATAATTGATATTTAAATTAATAATAACTAATCACATCCTCACAAAAAGGATGTTCCCTGATACTTTTTAATATTAGAGCTAAAAGTAAGCAAGCAGTGGAATCTCTCTGGCTTTCACAGGAATTTTTACTTTCACACATAGATTGAAATAATCCTGTATTTTAGAGCTTTTCTGGGTGACCATCTTCCCAGAAGAAGAAAATATTTGACACAAGCAAGAATGGTATAATGAAAACTTCAGGTGGTCTCACCTGTCACATCTTCTTAATGTGAAAAAAAGAAAAGGAATATTAAATCAACAACAATAAACAAACAAACAAAAAAAACCCCAAAAAGCAAAAAACCAAATCACCTTTCGAGAAGGTTTTTCTTGCATTTTAAACTGATGAAACTAAAACTCTTTATCTTTGACATTATATATTTTGTATTTTTCAGCAGATTTATATTCTTTTTCAAACTCCTGCTTCAAACCATTTTTCAAAGCACTTGGGTTTTTTTTCAGCTGGTTTAATTGATTTTTCATTTCCCTGTGATTCTGCTAAGGAAGACAGAAAGAATAGAGCAGTATGGAAAAAAAGCAAAAGTTACCTATTTCTTTCTTCCTGCCTGAAGCCACAGAAAATTTCAGTGACTTGCTGATAAAGAAAAAAACCACCAAATACCACTTTTAAAAGAAAAACACGTGTTTTCTGTGCAATGTGCCTTCTGAATGCTATTTCAAGATTATAAAACACTGGCTTTTCCCATTCCCCTGAACATTTTGCTGCCTCTCAAAGGAATGTGAGCTGGGAGGGGGTTCAGAGAGTGCAATTTGATAGAATTTTGCCGAATGAGGGTAAAGATGCTTGGGGCAAGCCTGTCCTAAAGCTGCTCAGGCTTACCCAAGGGTTTCAGACATCAGAGGAAGGGCTGCTGGTAGAAAATTGCTGTTTCAACAACCGATTGATGCTATCGAGGCCAAGGAAAAACAGGTTGTTCCCTCCTGGTAACATCACGCTTGGCAGCCTCTGGGGCACAGAGCTGTGCCAGCCCAGCAGCTCAAAAAACATCCTTCCCTCAGCCTCGCTGAGGTTTTAAAGTAGGTTTTGCTGTGGATTTTGGTTTTTTTTTTTTTTATGGGTGGCTTCTCCAAGCAGAAGCACCAGGAATGGAAGGGGCTCTGAAGGTGTGGGAGCAGATCAGGGCAGGGTTTGTGCTGTGCCTCACCCAAATACCTCGAGCCAAGCTCGGTCTGAGCAGTTCTCTTCAAAACACGGGATGGAGCTGCTCCTAGCAGGCTTTTCTCTGGGGCGTTTGGCATTTGCTTTGCAAAGTTTTTTTTTTGCTTTGGTGAGCGACGTCCCAAGAATTAATGGAAACAGAGAATTAGAATTTTTCTTTTTGATTGCAAGCTTACTATGGGAATTTATAAATGGTGTTGAGCCACAACCATTTTCCAGCTTTACTGAGGTAAAAAAAAAAAAAAAAGGCTTATATTTAAAAGCAGCAATTCTAAAGGGAAGACCTGGATCTCTCCTGTTCTTGCTTTATGTGTGCTTGAGACTCCATGAATTACTCCAAGATCAGAGAATAACTCTCGATTTTTGTATTTATATAAAAACCACAAGAAATTACCTGAAGATATCACAAGATAATCTGGACTGAGGAGTCACAGATTTTGTGTCAGCCCTTCACAAAACCCCCTCCCCAGAGAGAGGTGTAAAGGGTTTATGAATGTGGGATGAGGGGCAGAAGGAAAAATCACATTTGGGAAACATTTCTGTGCCTCTCACTGCAGACTCAAACTGATCTCTTGCTCCAGTTCCTTTTCTACAAATAATTCAGCAACTCCATGCAGACCAGATTTCTGTTAGATGTAGAAAAACATATCCAAAAGGCTACTGGGGTGCCAGGTCAGGCTCCTTTAAATGGTTCCGCATCCCCAGGAAAAGTTCCCAAGGCACAAAATCATTTATATTGCAGAACTTTGGAACAGGAGCATGGAACACAGCAAGGGGAAAAAATAAACAACTGAAAAACAAAGCAAAACAACAAAACCAAAACAAACAACCCCCCCCAAAACCAAACTAAAAACTCCAACAAAAAAAAAATCCTAACAAACCAAAAGAAAGCATCCATAAGATTTTATCATCACTAAAACAAGGCTAATAATAATAATAATAATAATAATAATAATAATAATATTCAAAGACGAAGAAGAAGAAGAAGAAGAAGAAGAAGAAGAAGAAGAAGAAGAAGTATCCACTGTATAGGAACTGCAAGGATAACACCTACTTTTCATTAAGGTAGTTAAACATGCACAAAAATACACAAACTTGAATATCTATAATTCTTAGCAAAGTTTTTAAGAAATTAATTTATTTTGTCCACATTGACATGGGAAGACAAATGGGGAGGAGCTAGTTACCATCTGATTTTTCTCCCTTGGTCATGTTAGGAAAATAAAAGTGACCATATTGCACATAGAACGAGAAACATTGCAAGCAAATAAATCATATTGCAAAATAAATTTATATATATATATATGATATTTAGGTTATTCACAATCTGCTCAAAAAATATTTTATCAGATAATCTGTACTGTCACTGTTCAACACAGTTCTCAGTGCAAAAATCCAAACATTAAGAGGATTATTTGGAATTGGAATTTAGAATTAAAATTCACTCTAAACCAGAATGTTAAGAATTATTTCTCATGGTGCTATGTAACACAGTAACAAAGACAGCAATTTGTTCACCATTAGATAAGAAATCTATGGTTTAAATGGTTTACAAAATGTTTGTGGAAACAAAGCATTTTGAAAACAAAATGTCCCATATCTTACCAAAACCACTTTGAGCTATAAAGGAGCTTTCTGCCCCAGAAATGCCACTTTAATCTTTGTAAAGCAGATTTATTAAAACCTCTCTGCTTTCTTCCCATTGAAATACAAATGAGCACTGAAGAAAACTCCAGGAGACAGAGTCTGAGATTCTGGAATTGCAGGACAAAGCCACCAGCAAACCCCTCATTGATACCAACAAAGTGTCAGGGATTTCTCCCTGATCTGAGTTTGTGGCTTGGGCTCTGATTGAGGAGTTGATAAATTGGTATTTCACCAACTGTAACCCACATTTCCACTCTTCCTCCAGTTCTGCTGAACTGCTGTGCTCATGTGATGCTTTGCAGGGCACCAACAGCTTTAAAATAACATTACTGTGCTGTGTTAATTAGTAATGAGTTACTATCCTTTGGCATGGCCTTCAAGTGTGTTAATATTCCTGGGGAAAAAAACCGCAGGGAGATGATGTCTGTCTCCTGTAATTTGTCATCATGTGATGTTCAGGAGGCAAAGGCTCCAAGTCTGCCGTGGTCACAGGACCAGACAGGAGATTTTGGGGGAATGGAGATTGAGGCAGCTTCCCTTTCAGAGCACATTTATGAGTAAATTATCCAAAGGTTACGTGTCTGCCCAGCAGAGACTGGAATTGGTGGGTCCCTCAATTAACATCACCACAGGTCAGGTATGAGGGCAAGAAGATTTTTCACTGAATGAGTTCAGGGTGTGACATACAGCCCTGGCAGCTCCCAGGCCCAACAAGGTGAGATGTTCTCAGGGCAAAGGATCTCTAAATCAGAGAGAAAGGCAGAAATTGAGAGGTCTTTGCCTCTGATTTCACACAACACTCTGCTGCCACGGTTCTTTCCCCCCATGAAAGCAAACAGAAAGCAAAAAAAGTGGAGAGATCCTGACCCCTTATTCTTCCTATCTGCCTCCAAATGCTCTGCTTTCAGTCTCACTTGTACCAACACCAAGCTGGAGCGTTATCAGCCCAGGCTGGTTCTATTCTCAGCCCAGCCAACCAGCCACGAATGTCTGACTATTTGTTCCTTGCTGATATCCCATTCTATTAAGCATAATGCAGGCCAACTTCTCTAATATTTACCTTGTTATCATCTGTGTACATCTCTTGACTCCTTTGTTTGCCTTCCTCCCAGCAAATTTGTACAGTGTGGCTGTACAGCCCTTCCCCTGCTGAAGGCACACCGTGCTCCAGGAGTGATCCTGCACCAGCACCTCCCCCTGTCCCAGGAGAACCCCAAAAACATCACCCCCTTCCCCACAGACCTCATTTTTATAGCCCCAAACATTTTTGAACCACAGAGGTTTCGCTCCACCACGATATTTTTTTTTTTTTTTTATTTTCAAATGGTTTGGGTGGCACAAAGAGCACCACAAGAATGGGGAGATAAATCTGCTGTGTCCCAACTGTGCTATCTACCAGGAACATTCCCCATTGTGCACCTCCCCACACCCAGCCTCCCTCTCCAAAAGTGGCTGGCTGGGCTTTTTCTGAGCCCATGAGCATGTTTGCATTACATTTATATTAGTTACCAAGGGCCTGGGACCCAGTAAGGTAATGAGATAACCAGGTTATCTGGTGGAGGGTTGTTAAATAAAATGTATGAGGAGGACGTTAACTGCTTCATGATTCATCATGGCAATTTTTTCCTGTATTTTCCAAGGGTTTTTGGGATTCCACTCCTCAGGAATCACAAAATTTCCCAGCCAGCTGCACCTTGATTCTGACATATTTCAGGTGGAGGTGGAAGGGGAGAAATCTGGATTTACAATAGCTGCACACAAACCCCAAAGTAACCAATTCTCAGCTTTATACCATTTGAAGCACTGTGTAAAATTAGGGAATTAAAACTAATGCTAGTTCAGCACATTTATGTTGTAAAGTGTGGCTGGATCAGCTGCATTCATTCTAAATACTGAATCATCTAATTGCAAGTTGAGAAAGGAAGTATTAAAAAAAAAAAAAAAGCCCTAAATTCAAACAATCTTTAAGATCATTGAAATAGACACTAGAGATGGATGATCCATTAGAGGAAAACTCAAAATAAAAGTCTTTTCAGCTTGAAGATTAGCTGATGATCTGAAAAAAAACCCCTTTTATTAAGGCTCCAAAACGTACTTCAAAATTAGCATTTATTGTCATCTGGGAGGTTCTGCCTATGCATCCTTGGAACGTGGCCACTTGCTGGCAGAGGGGTTGGCAGAAGAAAAGCAACTCTTGTGACACAAAACTGTTTTGCTGCATCAGGGAAATCAGGCAACAAAGCTGAGAGCATGATTTTCTGTTGCTGGCTCGTCACGTGCCCGGTGCTCATCAATTGCTAACAGAACCCCAGGCACTTCTGAGGGGAAAATGCTTGCTTTCTACAAAGAAGGATGAATGTTTCTGTCAACTGCTATTTTCCTCTTTGATGGCCTGCTCCCGCTGAGGAAGCAGCTTATTTGGATAAAGCACAACCCTGGGATGATCTCCATGTGTCACCGGTCAGGAAAAGCTCACAAGCGTGCACCTCAGTGCCTGTTTTAGAGAATTCCTTCCCAAATCAGAACCTCCAGGAAGGAGGAAGCAGGGAGCACTTCTGCAAAGACAGCTGGCTGGGCACAGGCTCAGCCAAGCCCCAAATCAGTGGATTATTATTCCCTGAAACTGGAATTACAGAAAAAAAAAAGGGTGGACTTGATTCTAAATTTTCTAAATTGATGGTCAGGATTATAAGTAAGTGGATTGATGAATCACAGGCACAGTCAGGTGCCCAATTGGAGCCTGTTGGGGTGAAGGATTGCTATAATTTTGCCATTTTTACCTGGCACAGAAACACCACAAGGAATCCTGAAGCTGGATTATTTCAACAGGGTGTTCAGACTCCAGATTAAGAAAAATGCACACAGGAAGGAGTCACATCCACAGGGGACAGCTCTGTCCCATGGGAAATATTCACAACTCCCTCTATTCTGTCCTCCCACAGCAATTTTACCCATTTCTCTTCAAATTCAGCCAAGTTAGGAAGTTCCTCTGCACCAAAGTAAAAGCAATATTTGGTGGCCTGTGGATGGGCAAAAGAGCAGCTCTTCTGCTTCACAATTTCTATGTAATGCAGTTTTGTGGGAGCCAGGTGCTTTCTAAAGGTAAAAAAAAAAACCAAAGAAAACCAAAAAAACAAACAAACAAACAAAAAAAACCACCAAAAAAACTCAAACCAAAACAAAAACAAAACCCAAACAATAAAAAAAAACCAAAAAAAAACCAAAAAAAACCCCAAGCAAAGAGAAACTGGTATTTCTTTTGGTTTTCAGGTCATAAGGAAAGACAACGCACCTCAAAAAGGAATTAAAACTAGTTAAAAACTAAATAAAAAGAAAAATCTTGCTCCCAGTTGATTTCATTATAAGGAAAATGTTTAAAGACGTGGGCAGCTGTGAATTTGCAGATGCACTCAATATATATGGTGAATAAGAGTCTTGAAGTATGCACTAGTTATGGATTCATAAAGCCATTTTTATATGTATTTTTATTAGTGCTGTCACAGTGCCTTTCATGTGTACTAGAAACCATCAGATTTGGTGTTGCTTAAGGTTTCTGTGATGTTCTGTTAAATTCCCATGCAAATAAATCTATTTTGCTGATGTTTGTAAAGTTGTGTTTTAGACCAGAGATCTCAGAGCTCTGTCTTCAATAAAAAGGGGTAGAAGTGGAACTACTAATTTAGTTTGTTTAAAAGGCATATATTTTCATGCACATTAAATCCATCTGTTTCTGAAATGTATGTCTTTCTTCAGTGTGTAATTTGATAAAACCCAAAAGAAAGCCTTGGAGTTCCAAACTTGAAGCAGAAAGGGAGAGAAAAGTGAACACCATCAAGAGCAGAACATGGCCAGGAACTTTACCAAAGAATTAAAAAATAAAACCAACAAAAGTCACTGTATTTTTAGAATGCAAAAACACAAGCAAGCCACTCAGGGGACCTTGTCACAAATCCTCCATGCATTTTTAAACTTCTAGGAAAAGGAGAAAATTGTCCCATAGGTCTGTAGTCTGAACACTGTTGCAGCATACCAAAGGAGGAATAGGCCTATATTAATTAAATATTCAAGTCTGCTGTGTTAATGTGATATGCTGTGGCCACTTGTAATATTTTTAGATTCATATTTATTTCAAGGGAGCTTTTATTTCAGCACACATATCAAAAACCAGAATTTTAGAGAAGCTTTTGGATCCCAGTGGCAGCTTTATACAAGAAGGGGCATCACCAATGTGACTTAGCTGCCTGTATCACTTCCATGCTTCTGAGTGATATGTCTTTTAACAAGTTTCTGTAAAACACTGAAAGCACTTGATCCTGATTAATTTGGCCTTTTTGGTTTTTTTTTTAATTGAGAGAGAGAGAGAAAGGGCTTCAAACACTCCTACCCCAAAACTCTTTCAGAAAGCACAGAAATCATTAACTATAACCACACTGAGAGTAGGCAGGGCTGCATTACAGATCTACTGTTGCCATAAATTATTCCACAGATGCAAACAACTGAAACCCCAAATGGTGATTTCCAATTAAAATACAGAAGGATTGATCTGACTTCACAGACATCTCTTATGCTGTTTTCAACAGGAAGTGGAAGATCTGTGCCCAAACTAGAAAATCTTCAAAGCGAACTGAGCAGGAGCCGTAATTCACAATTTACATTACTTGGAAGATGTGCTGTGGTTTCATAATGTTTCTATATATATGGAGCCACAATTAGGGCTAAATATAAGAGCTACAACATGATTTTTATAGCACTCTTTTTCTTCATAGTTAAAACCAAAATCAAGGAACTCTCCTGTACTTGCTTTACACGCGTAGGAAAATAATCCCAGTGATACCCCTCAAGTTTCCTTCAAGTGGGTTATTTTGTCCACTTCTGTGCAAAAATATGTGCTGGGAGAGGCTTAGATGCATGTGGGGACGTGTAAGGTAGGAGATCACAGTGCCAGCCCTCAGCATTCTCCTCTTTGGCTCACTTGTGCAGATTGAATCTCTTTTGTTCCCCTTACTTGCCCTTTTTGCAGGGAAAAGCTCATTTTGCTCCAAAAGGACTTTTGAAGCTTCTGCAGCTCTCTGAGTGGTGTTCCTGAGAAGGGATTCCCCCATTCTCACTGATTCCTGAGATCCCTTTTGCTCACCTCTGAGCACTCACGGGTCAGGTGCATTGGCAGGAAAATCTTCCTGCAGGGAAACAAATAAGCAAACAGGAGGTGAGATTGGATCTTGATGGGCATGGATTTGCTTTGGCATGAAACGGCTCCTAACACTGCTGAAACCTCTTAAACACAAAGGAAACTGTGAAAAAGGGAAATGCTGAATGTGCCTCACAGGAAGGATCTAAAGTTCTGCTCCCATAATTTTATCAGTGGGGCTGGGAACACTGGAAGGGACACTTTGCCTGGAGTCATATCAGAAGGATAAATACCGATTTTTAAAAAGTGGACTTCACAGATACAGGAGCACTTTGTCCTCTAAATTAGGGTTAACTACCCTGACCCATGTTTTTTTACCCCATCACTGTTTTATTAACACCTCAAAGGGGCTGGCAGGTTTAATATGAGCAATGTTTAGGATAAGGACAAGTCCTTGCTGTAAATAAGATTCAGGTAACTTGGGTTATGTTACTCACAGGTATTGTTTGCAAGGAAAACACAGCAGTGAAAGACACATAACGCTGAAAGTTCTTCAATGTAGAGATTTTGATCTGTGTTTTAAGTGTAAAAGGGTGGCATTGCTGTGGGTGTTTGCCTTTGGCCACTTCAACACATTTCTCACAAGATTTTCCACTCAAACTGCGCCAGGCTGCAGCCTGGACAGGATCAGGGACTGCCCCAACACCTTTATTATCCTCACAGCACACTGGGTACCTCAGACAGGTCTGCAAAGTAACAAGTGCTGGATTTCCAGGCAAGGCTCACAAATGAATTAAGAAAGATCACACATGACTGTAGCAAAGGCAGAGGTTGTAAAATGGGTAAACAACACATTTTATAATTCTCCTATTGTCTACAGGGTGACTACAAAATGAAAATCTCATTTTACATTGCATGTGTCCATTTGAGTTTAAATTTGTTTTTGTCTCACCATTCTCTCTTGTCAATAGACTGACCTCTGGAATTAGAGCAGAAGAGGTTATTGAAAACTGTTTTCCTCATGAAAACATGTCAGTTTCTCTCCTTCTTTTGCAATTCAGAAGAAAAGATATTTGAATGTAAAAAGCAAGGAAAGGACATCATACAGCAAGGTGATATCTTAATGGAAATTTACTTCTTTCTTACCCCCTTTCAGAATGAGATAGGCATAGCACAACAAAATCACATCTACCAACACTATTCTCTCACAGAATTTCCTATGGCCAACTGAATTGGAAGATCCCATTCCAAATGCCTTTGTTAGGCTGATATGTTTGTACAGCAAAATCTTAATGGGAAAATGCCACTGAAAGGAAAATAGCTAACAATTTGCAGGCAGGGATATTTGAAGTCATATGAAATTAATGGTGCCCATATTTGTACTGTAAAATATATCTGATACCCTCAAGAAATGTGGAAGATTCCTCTAAAATTGCTGCAGATGATTCCTTGTAAAATGAACATTTATTAAATGTGCCCTCACAGCTCGCCTATAACAAAAAGTCAATTATTTAACCCACACAGAGAGACACATATCTCAAAGAATGGCATTTCATAATGTGCTGCTTATGAAAATATTTGAAGAGGAATGTCACAGTGCTCTAAGAACACGAAGAGGATCAGACCAGCAACAAGGACATGAATGGAAAAACAGCTCCTATCTGTGGGAATGTCACATGTGGCACTTGGAGCTTGCTGTCTCTCATTTTTTCATGAAGAACAATGCTTTCATGATGACTCCTTTCCCCTCATCATCTCCCACCTGTCCTTAGACAGATGATCAAGCAGAGCTTCCTCCTATTTTCTCCACTTGGCAGAGATCTCCATTTCTGACAAGAAGTGATGAGTCAGGGAGTTGAAGCTTCATCCTTCCTCCAGGTATTGTGCCCGTCCTTGCAAGTTCTCTGGTGCAAAGACCATCTTGATGGGCCCTTCTAGAGTATCCTGAGCACTTTGATCTTCCCTTCAGACTCCCACAGCCAGCATAACTCTGATTACATTGCCCTAATTATCTTGAAACAAATCATTTATACTTCTACTTTCATTCTCAGCAGGGAAAAAGAAAAAAAAAAAAAAAAGAAAAAAAAGGCCTGACAAGGATTCTGTTTCATTCAGACTCTAATCAGACTTGGCTCTAGTTTTTAAAATATGTAAATACAGGCAGAGATTTGCTTGCACTTCATATCTTTTCCTACCTCTGACAGAACAAACTTCTTTCCAAGTGCACGAAATAATTCGAACCCTATGGTTCCCGTTTTCTCTTTGCCAGAAGCATAAACCCATGCAGTTCCTTCAAGAAAAAAAAATAACAAAACAACTAACCAAGCAACAAAACCAAAAAAAAAAAAGAAAAAAAATTAAAAATACCTTTAGCACAGATAAAAACTAAATCAGGCCCTGAGTCCTTTATCCACTGAGCATTTCTGATCATCTGGGGTTCTGCTTTTAACCATCATTTTTTCTGTGCACACAAATTGATTGCAAAGCTTTTTCCACACCACTTTCACGATGTGAAAGCACACGGATGTTTTTTCTTAGACCTGCCAGCAACTCTGAGTGCCAGGAAGTTACGACTCCAATGCTCCCTCCCGACATATAAAATCTCCCCTTTGGCAAGCACATCTTAGGAGGACAGGCAGATTCAAACACCGAACAGCCATTTCTGCAAGCAGGGATGATTCCCAGGGAAAAATCTCCTTCTCACAATGCCACAAGCATCCTCTGTGAGCGAGTGGGATCACAGATTGGACATGTGGGGAACCTCACAGAAGAGGAAAAAAGCTTTACATCATAGAAAACATCACCCTTGGGACTGAAATGTGGATATGGGAACCCTTTTCAAGGGGAAGGATTTACTGCACTGTATTTATGAGAAAGTGTTATGTTGCTTTGAAGGCATTCTGCCTTAAAAAAACAACTGAGGCAAGTTCACATTCAGCTGTACTTACCCTTCCAGTTCTGTAACAACAAAATCTCTTGAATGAGCCATTTCATTCCAGGTTTTTGGTACTCAGGAGCAGAGCATCCAGGATGTCCATGTCCATCACATACACAGATCCCACCTAGCAGCACCTGGGGACTTTATTTCCCTGTAAGTGGTGTCCTTGCAGAGGGAACTGCCACATCTCCAAGGCAGGGACTGTTTTTAATCCATATTTCCATGGGCCCTAATGTATTACAGATTTTCATTGTCAGATAACTGCATGATTTCATAATTCAAAAATGCCCCAAGACTTTGATCATAAAGAGCAGCCAAGTTACTTAGAAAGCAAATGGCATCTGGCAGAAAATTATAAAGGTTATGGAGGTTGGAGAGGTGCTGGTATTGAAACACAGTTTTCTTCCCATCATGAGCCCCATATCCACCAAATGCTGATAAAAATAATTGCTCACAAGGATAATCCATGGTTACTAGAACTGAGGAGTGTGTTTGCACTGGATTTAGAGGAACACTGGGAAGACAGCAATGCTGAAGATCAAGCTCTGTTCAGATACCACAGTAAAGAGGGCCTTGGAGAGGTGTCAGAAAAACACAGTGGGGTCCAGTGTGCTGCACATCCTGCATGAAATCAAAGCAGGAGCTTGTTGCCACAGTGAATCAGGGAGGTTTCCTCTTTTCTCTGCCCTTTCCCAGGCTGCATGCTGCCTACCTGAACTGGGGAAGTTGGAAAAGAAAAACAAATCATCTCCCCAAAGGAGAAGCACAGAGGAGCTGTTTCCTTAAGCACAGGTCAGCTCTCAGCACCTCCTGCCCTGCACAGGAGGTGCTTCCTCTTCAAAATTCATAATTTTGAATTATGAAATCACAAAGGAAGGAAAACCAGAACTGAAAAATCCTTGTTTCCCTTGTGACACAATTAATCACAATAAAACACTTTCTCTAGTTCTGTGGTTCCATGTGTTCTCTCGCCACCACCCTTCCCCAGGCAAAAAATAAAATTCTAATTAAGAGATTGCTGAGGCTTCAGACTAAACCAAGTGAAGTAAAGATGATACAGTCTCTGATTTAAACCTTGAATTGTTCACAGGAAACATTAAAAGCAAGGAGGAGGAAGAAGAGGAAAAAAAAGAAGGAATAAAAAAGTGATCAACAGAACCAAAGAAGTTCTGAGGGAACCTCAAACACTGTAGGGTCACCCTCGCATGTTTCTTTTTATTTAAGGAATCTGCAAAATAACTACTATGCGTCTATTAATAGCTCTCAAAATTAAAAACTGAGGGTCTGAATAATTTTTTTTATTTTATTTCTGAATGCTTCAAAAGCACAGTTTCTCTTCCATAGCAAGACACAACAAACTAAAACCCAGGCAGGACAGCAGGATCTGAGGTGCACCCACATTTTGGCTGGGGTAAGGTTCTGCCATCCTGCTTGGGACCACAAACACTGCTCCAAGCCAGCTGCATACAATGGAGGTGATGATCTGTATGGATTTCACAGCACAAATTTCTTGTAAAAGCAGGGCTCTGAGACTTGATCACTTTTTGATTTATCAGTGTGACACTTCCGATCCTCATAAATTAACTACTCATTTACAGACTCATTCAGGAGGTCAATCTAGCATATAAGTTTTGCCTACCATCACCTCTCAACAAAATCTTTTACATTATCCTTTGTTATGTTTAATTTCGCTCGCATTGTACAAGAATATAGCTGCCAAGTCACTAAGAGGTTTGGACTTTGGCCTTTCATAGTGGAAGGAGAAAATAAAAAGTTGCATTTCATTGTAAAGAATCAAACAATAGGGGAACGATGAGAAGAGAAAGGTTTCATAATGTAGAATGACATCAGTGATTACTGAAACCTCCTATTTCTTGAAAAGGATTTACTGTGCAGAAACTGGGTCCTACAAACAGGTCTTCCTGCAGAATATTGGCAAGATGAGAAAAGCTCTCTGAACATAACATTTATTTTTCCTTTTCCAGCACAAAAACATGGCAATATGATGGCTTGATGTTTCTAAATGACCAAAAAACACAAGAAACACTTATCCTGATTTATCATAGTTCAGTTGCACCTGACAGTCCTGATAATTTCAGAGCTCCCCCAAGGCAGATTGTGTGAAATTGGTGCAAAAGTGTTGTTGCTTTCCAAATATTTTGCTGACCAAAAACTACTTAGTGAAATCAGGGATTCCTGGAAGCCTTGGGGAGAAAATGTGGGGTCATGAGACCAGGGATTCCTGCAAGTCTTAGGGAGACAACCTGGGCCTATGGAACCAGTGATTCCTGGAAACCTTGGAGAAAAAAAATGTGGATCTATTTAACCAAGGATTCCTGCAAGTCTTAGGAAGAAAATGTGGACCCATGGGAACCAGGGATTCCTGGATGACTTAGAGAAAAAATGTGGGTCTGTGGAATCAGGTATTCCTGCAAGCCTTAGGGAGACAACCTGGGCCTATTGAACGAGGCATTCCTGGAAGCCTTGAAGGAAAAAAAAAACGTGGACCCATTTAACCAGGAATTTCTTCAAGCATTAGGGAGAAAATATGGGCCTATAGGACCAGGGATTTCTGCAAGGCTTGGGGAGAAAATATGGGTCCATGGAATCAGGCCCCACATTCTCCTAGAAGCCTTATGGAGACAACCTGGGCCTATGGAACCAGGGATTCCTGGAGGCCCTGGAGAAAAAAAAAAAATTGTGTATCTATTTAACCAAGGGTTCCTGCAAGCCTTAAGGAGAAAATGTGGGGGCCATGGCATCAGGGATTCCTAGAAGCGTTAGGGAGACAATCTGGGCCTATGGAACCAGGGATTCTTGGAATCCTTGGGGAGAAAATGTGGGCCCATGGAACCAGGGATTCCTAGAAGCCTTGGAGAAAAATAAAATTGACCCATTTAACGAGGGATTCCTGGAAGATTTAAGGAGAAGGTGCGGGCCCATGGAACTGGCACACACCACATAACCAAGAGGGGCTTTTCCTGCAGTGCTGCAGAAAACACACCCACATCAGCCCAAGGAGCCAAGAATTCACTCCTGGGCCTGTGGTGGTGGAGGGCAAAGATCTCCACAGTTGCCCCAAGCACAGACCATGGCAGGGGATGCCTGCTCATCCAGAGCCTCCCTTTTGGCAGGAGCATAGGGTTGAGCCCCTGCTCTGGGTGGTTCTGCATGTGCAAAGTCAGGCCAGGGAGGAATGTGAGGGTGATTCAGCCTTCATTGTCCTGGCCTGGGCAGCAGGCCAGCCCTCCCTGCTCAGGGCTGCACTTCACCCAAGCTGGTCCAGCCTGCTGTGCTTCTGAAACACTTTGCCTAAAGAGTCACATCAGAGGAAATTCCTTGGAGAAATGGCAATTTTTAAAAAGTGGGCTTCACAGATACAGGAGCATTTTGCCCCCTAAATTAGGATCAACTACTCCATCCCATTTTACCCCAGCAACTGTTTTATTTACACCTTAAAGGGGTGTTAATAAACACCTCAAAGGGGCAGGTTTAATATCACCAACATTTTGGATAAGGACAAATCCTTACTGTAAATGAGATTCAGGTAACTTGGGTTATGTTACTCACAGGTATTGTTTGCAAGGAAAACACAGCAGTGAAAGACAGTTCACCCTGAAAGTTCTTCAATGTAGAGATTTTGATCTGTCTTTTAAGTGAAAAAGGGTGGCATTGATGTGAGTGTTTGCCTTTGGCCACTTCAACACATTTCTCACAAGATTTTCCACACAAATTGCCCCAGGTTGATGCCTGGACAGGATCGGGGACTGCCCCAACACCTTTATTGTCTTCACAGCACACTGGGTACCTCAGACAGGTCTGCAAAGTAACAAGTGCTGAATTTCCAAGCAAGGCTCACAAATGAATTAAGAAAGATCACACATGTCTCTAGCAATGGCAGAGGTTGTAAAATGGGCAAACAATGCATTTTATAATGTGCTGGGGCTGGTGGCACACAGCAGTGCTGGTCTCTGCTGCATCCTCCTGTCCATCAGCATCCTCAGTGCACACAGCTTCTATGTGGAACAGCTGGTGATCATTCAGCATGAATTATCAAAGCTGAGGGGATGAAATAAGAGCTTTGTGGTTTTCAAGTTGTGTTCTTCCTACTCAGGAAAGAGTCAGCACGAACATTTGCTGAAAGTGTTGATCAAGATTTGAAAAATATTTTCCCTATGTATTCCACAAATAGCCTCCACGTGAGGGCTTCAGGAATTTACCAGCCTTCATTTTCAGGGAGAACACTTAATTTGATGTGTTTCTCCATAACTCTCACTCCTGTCTCCTTCTGGACTAGGAAATGGAGGAAAATAGGGGAGCAGGGTGGGAGGAAAGGAATGAAAAGGTCAAAGACTTATTTTAGGTTGTCCTCACACTTGTGTGTTCACATCAAAGCTTTTGTTTTAAAAATTTGGAAGAGAGAAAAGACCTTTCTGGTAAAAGAAAAAAGATACTGAGAAAAATTCACTTTTTTCTTTGGGAAATTGCTTTGGGATAGCAATTACTTTTGTATTAAGCACTTTTTTGTTTCCATCTAAAAAAGACAGGGCAATGTGGGAGTGAAAGAAATATGAGCACAGTGAAGACAGCTGAAGTAGAAAGGTAGTTTTGGCAGATTAAGAATATGCAGAAATTAGCTGCCCAATAATTTTTGACTACTAGCATTCCAACTTTTTGTTTAAAAGTTTTTGGACTGTTTTGTCCAAACAGAAATGCTTTGGTACAGCCCCCATTTCCATCATAATGCCATTTCCAAAGTCAATTAAGCTTTTTGGGCCCATTCTTTGATTTAGAGGATTTCCCTCTAATGAAGAACAGGAGCTCTGGCAAATGATGCAGACCTGAGCCAAGGAGCAGGGATGGATAAAAACATGTCTCCACCTCTTACAGTAGCAGCCTCAGTTTGAATGGATCCAGGCAATATCATTAAAAATTGTAATGTTTCTGCCAGCCTCTCCAAGGACCTGCAGTGACACAGAGCAGCACCAGCTGGGCAATCCACCCTGCTCCCACCCTACAGAGCCAAACTCTGGGAAAATGGGGGAATGGAAGAGAAGGGAAGCACTGAATTATAGTCATAAACCAAGATAATCATGAAGCAAATCAGAACTCAGCTCTATCATCATCACTTTACTGAAGGGGGACCCTTCCTCCTTAGCTCAGCACAGAAATGCACTTGGCTGAAATAAGGACTTATATTTGTAAACATCTAGCTCTGGGGAAAAAAACCCCAAATTTTATTTTATTTGTTGTTGTTTGTTATTTTTTGATGGGGAGCATAGGGAAAGGAAAAAAAATGATAAGCAGGGGTTTATGTTTTGCCTTCAAGCCTCTTCTTATTTGACTGATCTTGTCCCTGTCCCTTTCAGCATCACTGTCACATTTATCAGTTTATTCATCTGCATCTAAAGCCCTGCAAAAGAATAAGGAGAGTGAAAAATGTGGTTAAAGAGAAAAATCAAGAATTCCAAAAACTGGAATTGTTTCCAGAAAAAGAATGTAAAGGGGAAATTAACTGTGGCACAAAAGGCAGAAATGCAGGCAGAAAAGAGGGCAAATCATCAAAAGGTCTCAAGTGATTTATTACGTCCTCTTTCAGCATGATGAGGAGCAGAAAGCTCAGCAGAGTCGCTGGGTCTGACTGGCAGCTGAGCCCAGGGGAGAGTGGGGAGGGTAAACGAGTCCTGTGCCCCACCATGGACTGCTGAAAACCAGGGTTTACCCTCCAGAAAACTCTGTTTTTCTGGGGAGGAAGGAAGGAGTGAAAGGGGCACTCAGCAGAGCATCTCTCCAGGACTGAAGTTGCTGTGGGAGAATTTACAGCACAGGCGGATGAAATTAACAGGCAGTGGGCATTCAGCAAGAAATACAAAGGATGAACAGCTGAATTATGGCCAGCATATGCAACCTCTCACTTCAAACACTTTTGGTACTGGAGGACTGAACGTTGATTTTTTTTTTTAATTAAATTTTTTTTAAGATTGTAGGAAACTACAAGCCTGTTAACAACACTGAAATGCAGAGATTACATTAAAGCACAGAACCAGAGGGCACCTGGATAAATAAAATGTAATTGAGGAGATTGTTAGTATGACTTCTGTAAAGAAAAGCCTCTCACAGGCCTTTGAAGAGAAGAACAAACATTTGCATAAGGGTCTTTCAATCATCTGCTTGGATTTCTTACAACTCCTGACAATTCCCTTCACCTGAGGCCTCTAATGGCACAACTGGGATAGTCTTGACAGGTATGGATATTTCATAAAAAGGAAGCAGAAGAACTGGGATAATGACCAATTCCTGCAAAGGTCTCCCCCTACAGTGACCTGTGCTCTTCCAGACATCCATAAGTGACCTGGGAAACAGGAGGTGAGCAAGAAGGTAAAGTTTCCAGGGAGACACAGAGCTCCTCAGGGCAGTGAGAAAAGCAGTGAAGAATCACAGTGAGGTCTGGTGGCTTTGTGAAAACGTCAGCTCAGTGCTTGGCAGCAGCCGAAAAAACCAAACCAAATGTTGAGAGCTGCTAGGAAAAAAATAAATGCAAAGCCAAACAGATGACCTGGCTGTGCTGCTGTGTAAATCTGTGGCTTGCCCATACCTTACTGGTATGTGCATTTTGTAGCTGTGTTGGAACTATGTTGGCTGGGAAACTGCAATATTCTTCTGTACCTCTCTGAACAGGCCTGCTGGAAATGTGGGTGTACAAGAAATTTTCCATTAGAAAGGTAAATAACACCCCCTTCCCAGTGCTGTACACAGGACTTCTAAAATCAGAAGGGTTTCAATAATATTTGTTGATCCTTTTTGGCCAGAAAAGTAAAGAAAACAAATGTAACCTTTTTCTTTCTTTTGTCTGTCTTCAAATTAAAAAAAAAAAAAGGGGGAGAGAGGAAAGGAAAATAATAACAATCTTATTAAGATCACTTAAGAAAACTTGAAATGCTTTAAATGTTTTTTTCTGATGGAAAAAAATTCTTTTGTCAGATGGTTCTCATATCAGCAATGCTGTGCATTCTGAACAAAACTGCAAATACTGTAGAATTAATCTTCTGGAGAGATGCTGGAAAACCAGAGAGAAACAAGCCAAGCAAAGGCAACACAAAGTTGTCATCAGCTTTCAGATTCCCAATTAGAACCTTGAGGTATCATTGCAATCTCATTGATGCAGCTTCACAGCAACTGAAAAAAGCTCCAGGAAGACGTATCACTCTACAGAGTATCTCCTTGGGACACACAGTGTTAGTTTTTGTTGCTTTCACTGTGTTTAAAAAGGGATTTTTGGAAGCACATGAGTTGTCCATCATCTCATGGCCTAGTGGAGATGACCTCAGGAATGTTAAAATTTGGGAGCTGGCAGCCACATTTGATAACACTTTATAGCAAAAATGTCAGTGGTCAAGCATCTGTCTGGTTTTCTACTTACTGGAAGGAAAGGAAATCTGAAGGAAATCTGTAAGATCATACAAAAATAAATAGCTTAGAGACTAGTATTGGCTAAAAATCCAGAGAATTCTTAATTTGTCTAATGGCATACCATTAAAAAGGTTGACAAGAAAGCAGTAAATTAACTTTTTAAGAGGATTGCACAGGTGAAAAAGCTGCATCCTTCAGTGGAGAGCCTATTCTCCTCTAAACTCTGCACCCACCTCCTTGGAAGGTTTAAACCTGGGTGGCTGTCAAAGACTACGTGGGATCTTGTGCCACAAAATTGTGGTTCTGTGGTTCATTCAACTTTTTCTTTGCTTCTCAGCCTTTACAAACCTGATTCCAAATGGGCTATAGGTACCTGGCTTTCAGGTTTACTTATAGGCTTGTGCTTTAATGTAATTTAAACCTATTCCCAGGTGAACCAAGCACAGACTTTCTCAGTGCCTCCTCCCACACTGTTTTCACCTTTAAAAGGTCATCTGGATTTCTCCCTTCCTCTGCTCTCACAGCCTCAGCTGACAAAATTTCTGGACTGCAAAGTTTGTGGCTGCCTTTGCATCCAAGGAATTTTGCAATCAGAGTGTGTGGAGGAAGCAATTTCATGCAATTTTATTACACAAAAACACAGTGTCCAGGATGATCCTGTGATGATGATGATGATGGAGCTGCTGTTTCTTTCAAAAGCAGGATTTTTTTTTCCCTCCAGCAAAACACGAGAGAAAACAGTGCCTGATACCACTCTGTAGGCACACCCAGAAATATAAATTTTTCAAAAACTTGTCTGCATGATGAATTTCCAAAGGTTAAAAAGGCTATGGGCTCCAATCTCCCCCTTGCCTTTCTCCACAGAGATGATGACAGAGATGCTGTCCCAACATCACTCCAGTAGGTACAGCCTCTTTCACGGCTTGCACTGAATCAGCCTCTTTAAAAAGAAAGTTTAAAAAAAAAAAAAAACAAAACAAAACAAACCCAAAAAAAACAACAACCTCAAAAAACCAAACAAAAAATACCAACCCTTTTGTAAAGGATGTTGTCTTTTCTCCGGAAGTGAAGTGACTAAAGTAACAGGCATCTTGGGCATATTCACCACTCTCCTTGGGACACGTGAGGCTGCTGGAAACTCTGTGTCAGTCACCGCATCCAGCGGGGATGAAATGCCAAGTGATTTCTAAATGCCAGTGTTCTCATCCCTGCTTTAACCATTTACTTCCCTTCCTCTCTTTTTCCTTCTTTAGCCAAGCCGCTCCCCAGCAGGGCTTTTCCTGGCCTTCTTCTTGCTGACTGTTCTGAGCACTATTGGTTTCTCTGGGTCTGGATTGAAGGCACTTGAGATGGTATTTCATGTTCAGATTTAGGTGTTTATTATTTCTTATCACTAAAACAGTCTCACTACTGTGAGTTCGGCAGCTTTTCATTAGAAGGCAAAAATGGCCAAGAATCTCTTGTTACAAGGTCTTTTAAGACTAAACCATTCAATTAAGAACTGACACCTAGATTATTTTCCCTTTCAACCAAATAACTGATCCCAAGAACCTTGCAATGCGGACTTTTCTGCCCCCAGTTACAAAATGCCACCCAAACCCATGAAGAAGAAGGAAGAAGAAGCATGAAGAAGAAACCCAGGACGACACCCTGTGCCCTCCATCTTGCTTCCATCCACAACATACTAAAAATCCCAACACCTCAATTTCTCTCCAAGTGATACACCTAGACTGCTCTCTAGAATCTATTCCACACTTTTGTGGATTCCAGTCTATCTTGAAGTCCAGGAAACTTTCTCCCATGAATGAGGGTCAAAGTCAGTGCTCCTCTGGGGATCAGGGCACCCCAGAGCAGACAGAGAAATATTCCCTGTAGTGCCCTGGGTTCCCACAGAGCTCCACAGGCTCCCTGGGTGCATTTCCCTCTTGCTCTGGCACCGAGCACAGGGAACCACTCCAGCCCTTTGAGGATCCTCTTGTTGGGGGCAACCAAAAAAGAAACAGCCCAAAACATATAAAATAGAAACAGCTCAGCTCATGAGGACAATCCCCCTCACCACACACCCCATCCAGCCTCAGCTGAATCCTCCCTCCAAACCCCTCGCTCCATCCTTGGCTGCATCCACCTTTTGGAGGAGTTGAGGCCTCAGGGCTGATTTAGGTACATGGTAAGAGGGAGGCACTGTCCTCTACCAGAATTATCACCTGTCCCATCCACCTTGGAGCAGAGGGCAGTGCAGTGGAGTCTCTGAGGCTGACCTGAGCAGGAGGAAGCAGCCCATGGCCTCTCTCATGACAGCAGACCTGGTGGTCCAGACCTGCAAGCCCACATTCCCCATTTCCCTTCAGCACACATCAAACACAAATTTCCTGCGTTCATGCTGAATGTGGAACTGCTTGGAGAAACTGAAAGCACACAAAACCTCATGCTTTTCACCTGCTCTCCATGAAATGGGGTCAGTTCTGTCTGACAGAAAGGCTCCTTCACAGTTCTGTTTTAGGGAAAACAGTGCGAGGTACAAGGCAGCTTCACCCCAGGGTCAGCACTGCCATCACAGACATGCTCTGAGGCCAGAGGAGGAAGATTGCATCACCAGTTATCTCCTTAACATGTGCAGGAAATACAATTTGTCTCAGGAAGAGCTGGGCTCTGTCACAGGCACACTGAGAAGCAGCACCAAGGAGACATCTCCACCTGCATCAGGTCCTGGGAGGCCCAGGAGCCTCAAGACGTGTTGTCCCTCCTTCCACATGGCTAAAGTATCACGCTGTGGCCTCCCTCTGGAGACAAATGAGGTGCCACCCATGCAGCAGAGACAGCCTGGCTGTTTTCGGGAGGGTACCAGAGCTGAGGGGGAGATGCTGTAGCATTTTTGGTGGCAAAGATGGGATGCAGCAGTGTCACAACTCCTTGGAGAGGGAGGAGACTGGTGCAGAGAAGACACAGATGCTCACCAAGGGCTCCTTGTGGGAGTTGGTATCTGATGGAAATGAAAGGCTGTGGTTCCTTGAAATGGGGATTAAATGCCTCCCCCCAGTGCTGTGGGCAGCTGTTGAAAATATGGGCTTACAGCTCCTGTGCCCATGGGATGGACTGGGCAAAGTGGCTCTTAGAGAAAATACAGGCTTTGAAATAATTCCTTTATTAAGGAATAATTGACAAGAACAATTTATCTAGAGGATCAGGAATTTATCAATGCATACCAGGATGTGCCCTGAGAACTGAATCTGAAGCAAACAGCAGCTAAGAGATTAAATCTGCTTCTCAAATACCCTTGCAATGCAAATCTTCCTCCCTTTCCTCTCTGCCTCTTGGGTGCCCTTCAAGTTCAGTGTAAAAGCCCTGGAAATTAGAGTGCCTGACCCAAAGGCAGGGGGAGAGGTCAGAGCTCTGACACTTCTGCTGCTGCTCTCCAGAGATGCTGCTGCGCCATCAGGCAGCAAACACTTCTCTGATGCTGTGGGCAAGAACAGATAGAGCCTCTTGTTTTGGAGAAGGGATTGAAATGATGTTTTTATTTCCCATTTACTGCTGGAGTAGTGGTCCATCATCAAGGCTGGCCTCAGGATACCTGTGGGCATGAGACACTGCCTTGTTTGGTTTCTAAACTAATGCCTTAATGTCTACAGCAGCTTGGAAGGAGCACAAACAATTCCAGTCCTGGCTTGGGAAGGGAGAGAACTCTTGCATGCAACGCTGAATGAACGTCCCAGAGAAGCAGTGACCAGTGATTCACTTTGAGTAATGCTGACTCACTTTCAAGGTACTTTCCATGGACATGCACAAGCTGGGAGAGAGAGCGAGAATAAACGCCTGATCTCAGGAAAGTTCAAACTAAATATTGTTCTAACCTTTTACTACACCCAGAGAGAAAAAAATCAGCCTCCTTTTTATGGAGAGAGGGAGAGAGAGACTGCTTGGCAGAGCAGCCAAAACCAGTTGTTTTTGTTTTCACAGGAGTTTCAAGCCCAGAGATAACTGCTAAAGACAAGTTTTTAGGGTGTGTGGCGGCAGGCCACAAAATTGCAAGTGCTTAAAGCTTGGAGAACACGTAAACAAAGGCTTGAAAATGCTGCGGGGTCTCAGGACAAAGCTCAGTGCAAAGGCAAAGGCTGACAGCAGCAACTGCAAACCTCTGGGAACACTGGAGATACTTGAGATATAGAATACCCCTGGCTGGTTCTGTTATAACCATCCTACAGAATATGTCCTCAGTGAAAGCTCCCCCTCGATGAGGTGCAGGGGCTGGAATGGAGGAGCTTTAGACAATGCCTTGCTGCTTCTGTTTCCCCTTGCTGGTGTCTAGATATGTCCCTGCCAGGGCTCTGCTCAGCTCCTGTTGTCACTTATCCATACTGCAGCCTTGCCATTCATTTTTTTACCTTTTTTTCCTTCAAACCTCTGAAATTTCACACACAGACACACACAAGCAGTGGCACTGTTTTTTTGTGCTACACAAACTCTTGCTGTCCCAGCACAAAGCACTCCTTGGAGATGCCTTCTGAGCCTGGGACACATCTTTGGCCATCTCACCAGACTCGTGGGCTCTCTGCGCTGCTGCTGAGCAGGTTTGAACTCCTGCTGCCTGTGCCATCAGTGCCAAAGCCAGCAGGAAGTGATGGGATATTCCATTCAGCTCCCTGGCAGGATCAGGCTGCAAGCAGAGCGGGTGCCACTGCTTTGTGGAACATCCTCTCAGGTGCCTCCATGGTTTTTTTTGGGTTGTGGTGGGGGTTGGTGAGATGGTGCTGCCCCTTTTCCCTGCGTTTCACAACTGCAAATTTAATTTGTTGTGGATTAAAAAGGCTGAGAAAGCAGAAGCAATGACTCAGGGCTCCCCTGTATGCGCATTGAGCTGGTCTCAGGGAAGTGCTGGGAGGCTGATGAGATGGGACAAGAGGCACCATTTATGTCCAGGAAGAAACCAGGAAGATTTTAAACAAGAGCAATGAAACTAAACACCCCTTAGAGGGCTGATTTAGAAGCAGATTTTCCCCACAGTGGTACCACTGCCCCTGCAGTGCCCTTCCTGCATCCACAGGCAATATATGTGGTCAGAGATAATGCATCTGCAGGGCAGCAGAGTGGATCCCAGAAGTCCTTCACTGTCCCAGAGGCTGCAGAGGTGCCTGGAGTTCAGCACAGGTCCTGCCTGCCAAGGAGGAGGACGTGGAACACCTGCTCCAAGCCAGGAACCAGCAGGCTCTTCATTAATTTAATCAGATAGCAGCAAATAATGCCAGTTATAATAATGAGAAAGAGTGGTTCCAGACTATCAGTATCAAAGCAGATCCAAACTGCTGATACAGAAAAACTGCCCCACTCCCCTCCCTTTCCCTGGTTTTGTTGTGAAATTTCTTCACTGCCACGTGTTTTTAAACAGCTTTCCACCTCCAGCTCCACATAGCATCCAAAATGTGATTGTTAGCATTTTTTCCCCCCTTTTTTAAAAAATTGTGAGTGACAACACTCTGGCATCGCATAAGGGAAAGTGAGGCATGGGAGTTATGGAGGGCTGCAGGGGCCATGCTGACCTCACCTGTGTCCCCCCAGGCTGGCACAGGCTGGCTGTCACCCCCTCAGGATGGCTCAAGTCAGGCAATAACCAAACTGTGGGTGAGGATGGATCACCAGGTGTTGGAATTCAGGACATCCCTCTGGCTGTCCTGGATTGCCTGAACCCCTGCTAGGCGGCTCAGAGACCCTGGCACAGAGCCCAAGACACCTGTGGGTTTGATTATGACCCATGGAAAAAATGACCAACCTTATATGAGGATATGCAAGCCACCAAAGTCTAAGTAGGATAGTAGTTAGTTTGTCACAGGGTGGAAAAGTAGATTTTTTGGGGTTTTTTAGAATGGGGGTTCAGGGGGCAAGATGAAGGAATCTGGGCATGTCCAGCCTTTCTCCTTCTTCTTCTTGGCCTCCATCTTCTGCTGTGATGTTGGCACTTTTGGATTAGTTTAAGGTAGGAACTCACTGTCTAACATAGGTGATGGGTATTGGGAAGTTATGGTAAATAATGTATACATAGTTTTTAGTATAAAAAAGTTGTTAGTATAAAAGATAACACTGCTCCAAGGGTGGCCAGTGTGCCTCTGTCTGACCTGCTGAATGGACCTTGGCAGGCCAGGAGAAATAATTTTATAGATAAGAAACAATAAACAACCTTAAGAATGAGAATAGAAGAGCTCTGACTCCTTCTTCAACCACCAGGCTGGGAAAAGAGACTTTCCAACAATTCTCGGGGTCACTCTGACCAGCTAAAGCCCCAAAACCCAGGTTTTTGTTTGCCCTCTCTCAGAGCAGCTGTCCCCAGCAGGGCTCTGCACAAACCTGTGCCCACCAGCCGGCTGCTGCCACAGAAACAAAGCTATCACCAGTCCCCAGGTGCCTGTCATCCACAGCAGGGTGAACCCACAGAGGGACATTTTTGTGTTTGGGGCAGCAGAGGTATGACCATGCTTTGTGGAGTTATTTGTGGAGCTGACGCAGCAGTGTCAGAAAGGTAGAGTGTGACGGCATTCACAGCAGTCCCAGGATGAGGGAAGAGATGAGGATCTGACTCCATGTTTCAGAAGGCTGATTTATTATTTTATTATATATATTACATTAAAACTATACTAAAAGAATAAAAGAAAGTATTTCATCAGAAGGCTAGCTAAGAATAGAAAAAGAAGGAATGATAACAAAGGTTTGTGGCTTGGACAGAGAGTCCAAGCCAGCTGACTGTGATTGGCCATTAATTAGAAACAGCTACATGAGAGCAATCACAGATGCACCTGTTGCATTCCACAGCAGCAGATAACCACTGTTCACATTTTGTTCCTGATGCCTCTCAGATTCTCAGGAGGAAAAATCCCAAGGAAAGGACTTTTCATAAAGGATGTCTGCGGCAGGGCTGCAGTGTCCAGAAGCCACCTTGCTCCCCTCCAGCCCAACCTGGAGGGAGCCAAAAACCTCCAGCCCATGTTCTGCACCCCACCAGCAACCAGGAAAGCCAGCTGGACATCCTTGGGGTGGTGAGGTCCCCCCAGGATGCAGCACTGACCCTGCAGCCTGAGGGAAGCTGGGGTGGCTGGGTCAGGCTCCAAAGCACTGCTGGAGCTGGATGAACAGGAAATTTCTCACCCTCAAGAAGGAGCAGCAAGCTTGATACCCCAGTGGGAGGCTTGGTAAGGCAAGGGTTTTGTCGAGGGCTTTGCAGAGGTCCTTCTTTGGAAAGAATGTGCTGCGCCTGAACTCCCTGCAGATAATTTGGCTCAGAAGCCACCTTCTGTGCTGGACTGTGCTTCTCAGCCCATTTCCCTCTGTGCTTTTGGCCTTTTCTGCAAAGGAAAAACAGCAATTCAACCGGTCACCCTCCTGAGAAGTGACGATTTTGAGGTGCTCGTGGTTACCTCTGACACTGTGGCAGCCCCACAAATCCAGGATCCCTGCAGGATGGTGCAGATCCAGTGACAGAGGAACCTGCAGCTACAGAGAAAAGAAAACTCATATATATGCATAATCTTTGCAGGCACCATCAACAGAACGAGGCAAAACAGCTCTGAAAACATTTGCTCATGTTTCCAGCCACTCCCAATACTGGAAACATCACCAATGATAAATAATATCTTTTAATCAACCTTGATTTTTTCTCGTTCTTCAGTACAAATCCAGCCAAACTGTTATCATGTTACAGACGCCTGTGTACTTTTGACATTTATTTCTCCTCCCTTTATTTTTTTCCCTTTTTTCATTTGGTGTTCTGTCTGCTTTGAAGGACACCCTGTGTCCAAAATCAACCCTGTGAGTAGCAGCTTTTACACCGACCCATTTTTTCCTCCAGGAAAACGTCACCCATTCAATGGACCGCCTTCACAACAACAACAACAAAAAGAGAGAACCCACCTCTTCTCCCCCACCAAGACCCAAAAACCCTTCACAAAACCAACCCATTGAATTGGTGACCATCCATTCACCTCTTTGTGGCCATCAGCTGTGGTCACCTGAAGTAACTCCAGCCTGAGGGCCATGCCCAAACTCCCTCAGGGGATGATTTCCCTGCATCCCTGTAGTCCCTGCTGGTTTCCAGCATACTCACAGAGAACAACTGGAATTTTGGCATCCTTTCCTGCAGGGCATATGTTTGGCAGGGATTGGCCTCCTTAAATGCTAGATTGAGATATGCTGAGCACAACTTTCCATGACTTCAGAGACAGCTGTTTCACTATAAGGTACAGAAATCGAGTTTAAGCTTTTTAATTCCCCTACAAAGCCAAGATTTGAAGTAAAAAGGCAGGCTGGGAAGCATGGGAAATGATTTCACTGTTTGTTGAATGAGCTGTTCAACCCTTCAGCTCAAGGGGAAAGCACTGAAGATGAAAACATAGCACAGCTCTGTTTTACAGGTGAATCTCTGGCAATATATAAATGACACAAGCTAACACATCCTAACCCATGGTCCTCTGTGTTGAAGGGTTTTCCCCCATCTGAAATCCCCTAATAATTGTGCTAAACAGCATGACTGTGATGTGTGCATTGCCCCAGCTAGGAGTTGCCCAAAGACATCGAGGTGCCCCCATGAACAGGATCTCCACATCCCCCCTGCAGGTCTGAAAGTCTGTCTTGTTGCTCAGGGGAAGATGAGAAAACATCAGGTAACATTTCTGAGCAAAGACTCCTAAAGGAGCTTCAGAACAATACCACGGCCAAGTTCCCCTTGTATCTTCAGCAGCCAAACTTCATAGGATCAGAGAGTGGTTTGGGTTGGAAGGAACTTTAAATCTCTTCTCCTTCCAATTCTCTTCTATGGGGGTTGGAAAGAGAAGAGATTTAAAGATTTAAATATTTAATTTGGGACACCTTCCTGTGTCCCAAATTTCTCCAAGCCCTGTCCAACCTGGCCTGGGTCACTTCTACGTTTGGCCTGTGCCAAGGCCTCCCCACCCTCACAGGGAAGAATTTTTTCCTAATACATGAAGCAGATAATCTAAACCTAGCCTCTTCAGTTTGCAGCCATTTCCCCTTGTCCTGTCACTCTTGTAAAAGTCTCTCTCCATCTTTCTGTCCAATCAGCTCACCCTGAAGCTTTCTTCTTCTCCAGGCTGAACAACCCCAACTCTCCCATCTTTTTTCCTGCCAGCAGAGCTGCTCCATCCCTCTGCCCATCCCGGAGCCTCCTCTGGCCTGGCTCCAGCAGTTCCAGCTCCTTGGTGGGCTGGGGGTGCCAGATTTGAGGATTTCAGCTGCCTGAAATCAACGTGTCGGAGACACAGCACCACTTCAGCCAAGGAGCCCAGTACCTCCAGGGGATTTCCATGTGTCCTTCAGGGAAGTCACAATCTCCTTGTTAGGATTTTGCCTTGTTCTTCCTTTCTCACCTCTCACACTTCCTGCTCACTTCCTGTTTGTTGCTCACTCATTCTTAAGCCTTCAACTTGACTCTGATAAAAGCAGCTGTTTTGGTTTAGGGAGCTTTTTTCATCTTATTTCCTTCCTCATTCCACTGAATTGAATGAGAGAGAAGCTGGGTAGGGGTCCCGCAGCCAGTCAAAGTGAGTAGTGGTCTTTTTAAGTTTTCTTGGACTTTTTTACTTAAGGAAATGAAAATAATAATTCAGAACTGTTCAAATTCTTTTTTTAATCTGTATTTCATACCTTGGTAATATTTTCCTCCTGTTGTGTACAAGCCGTTTTATTCTGATTGACTGCACTTATATTCAGAGAAAATGATAATTTGATGAAAGATAAATGCAAATGTCTTAAATGCCTTGGCGATAAGCATGCAGTTTTTCCTTTCTTCTTTTGGAGGCTGGCAAAATAGGAAAAGCCAGTGCAGATTTTGGCACTTTTCCCAAAAGAGATACTTCTGGTTTTGTCAAGAATGCTCAGAATGCTTAGATCCAATCATTCATAATTTATTTTTTTTCAAGAAATGCTTCTCAACTGCACACCAGCCATGAGATATGCCCGTGGTAAAGCCTGTATATATTACCCAGGTTTTGAATATGAAATATAAAATCCAATTCATTCCTGCAGGAGCTACCCAAGCAGTTGACTGACCACTTGAACATGAAGATGTGTGTTGTCACTTGAGCAATTGAGAACTTTCATTAAAAAGTGAAACAACCCTCCAAGTGCAAGTTAACTACGTATTCTAAAATCTAGAAGTATTCCTGTTCAGATTGTATGAACTGAATGCTTCCAGCACTTCTAGTTCAAACAAACCCTCCCTGGAATATGAGGACTGAATATGTCTCAGCCAATTTTTTTCTTCAATAAGTAAAATGTATTATTTATTTAAAGACAAGGCTGTGCCCACATAGAAGTTAAAGGTGGTTGTAAAGCAGAAAATTTGTTTCCTTAGTTTCCAGTGTTTGAGGTTTTATAAAAAATATTTTCCTTTTTTTTTTTTTGTTTGGAAAATGCAATTTTTAATCTGTCCAGCTAGTGTTTAGCAGTTCTAATAATTTCAAACAGAATTTTCCAAGCATATTTGAAAGAACCTGGCACAGTCCTGCAAAGCACTGGCTTTATTTGAATAGGTGTACAGGGTATCCTGTAGGAGAATTTATTGTCTCAGAGCATTACCAACATTACCAAGGGCTTCATTTCTTCAGGGGCTCAGCAGTGCTCCTCCTTCATGCTGCAGCATGAAAATGCCTTTCCCCCACATTCAGTGGGTCAAATCTGATAAACCCTTCAACATTGTTATTAACAAAAATTCCAATTAACCCAGTAACAATAATTCCAAAAATCCACACGTTTGCATGGAGGCGACCACCAGACTGAGAAGCCTCTACACCAATTATAGAAAACTGTGGAGAATTCCCTGTTTTGTGCTATTTCCACCAAGTTTGGCTTGGGGGGATGCCTGCTTTAGGAGGGGTTGGGGTGCTCAGGGAGCAGAGGCACAACTGGCTGTGCCTGCATGGGCTGTGTGTGACAAAGCAGGGGCTGTCAGAGCAGCAGAGCCAAGGGCAGATCTGAGCCTGTTGTCAATCTCAGGGCTCCAAAGACAGGGATTTTGCAATTGGTGGCAGGGGGAGACGGGTGAAGGACTTGGCAGCCTGCTCCCAGGCCTGGTAAGGACAAAGAGTTTCCACAGCACAGTGGTTTTTCTCAAGCTTCAGGCTTGGGTTTTCTTGTTAAAAAGTCATCCCCTGACCCAAGTGTCTTTCTTGGGAATGCAGGTTCATCAGAAAGATGCAGCCTGAGCTGTGAGCTTCATGCTAAAAAAATTTGATGGCTTCCATCTGAAGGTTTGATCCTTCAGTTATGAAGATCTCTTTAATTAGATGATATTCATTTCATTAACTCTGCTTTCAGAATATAAGGGTTTAACAGCAGGGACTGATTATTCCTTTCAGTGCAATGTAGATTTTTTTTTTGATTTTTTTTTTTACGATCCAGTTGGGAAATACTTTTGGGAAACACTTGTTCAAAACAAAACAAGACAAAAAGAAGGATTTTTCTAAGCCAAGAAATAATACTCCTAAAGAAATATTTTGGCTAGAAACAGTTATGTAGGGGTGGTACAAATGATGTACCTTTGTTGCTGGTCTTCAGAACGATGAAAAGTGCAAGAAATTGAAATCACTTCAACACCATGGAATAATTAGGACAGGAACACAACAAGGGGCTATCTGAATACACCCTCACTTATTTTCCCCATCTGTGCTTCCCTTCTCCATCAGCCAAGCCCCTCTGAACTGATGGCAAACTTTCCAAATCCTGCAGGCTTGCAGTGTTTGCCCGTTCAACAGGTTGAAATGAAAACAGGCAGAGGCAGAAGGGTGTAGACAGCAAACCCCCAGACCTGTGCTGATAATTTGAGATATCATTCTTTATTTTGGAAAAAAAAAAAAAAAGAAGGAAAAAGCCAAAATAAAACAAAACAACCAAAAACCCCAAACAAACAAACAAACAAACAAAAAAAGCACACACCTTTTTCTGAAAGGCCTTGCTATGAGGAGCTCTGGTGACACTTCAAACACTCCAGATAAATAAATATTAAGTGTCCAAAAATGGAGAACTATCCAATGCAGCTGCCAGGGAAGAGCTGTTTCCCTCTGTTGGTGTTTTCCCCTTGCTCCAAGGTGACTTTGAAGAGCAGGGGATGCATCCCCCACTCCCTCCAGGCATTTACCAGCTTGTTTTGGGTTTGGATCAGGAAGGGAAGCCCTTCATCTGGGGGAATGCCAAGGGCAGGAGGCACTGAGTACACCAGGGATGGCAGTGGGGATCAGCAGGAGCCTCCTGGCCATCACAGATTTCATTTGTTTTGTTCATTTCTTTGACAAAGTGTGGCTCATCAGGTGGTCAAGAGAGCAGGGGACAGGTGGGACACCGAGCAGCCACAGTACCTGGCACAAACCTTCCAGCAATATCAGTATGTCTGCTTCTAAATTCATAAGTCATGGCTGAGGGGGAAAGGATTCCTACTCAAGGCTTTTAAAAAGCTTCTTTTCTTTTAAAGGCAGCCAGGACCAGATTTCAGCTCTACAGCCAAAGGATCCCTAAATTGTGGGAACCCAGAACATCCCTCTGGCTGTCCAGGATGGCCAGGCCCCTGCCAGGGGGCTCAGCGACCCTGGCACAGAGCCCAAAACCCCTGTGGGTTTATGACCCGTGGAGCAAATTACCAACCTTAGATGAAGATCAGCAAGCCACAACAGTTTAGGTAGAATATTAGTGAAGTTATCACAGGGTGAAAAGGTAGATTTTGGGGTTTCAGAATGGGGGTTCAGGGGGGGAAGATGGAGGGAACTGGGCATGTCCAGCCTTTCTCCTTCTTCTTCTTGGCCTCCATCTTCTGGGTGATGTTGGCACTTTTGGATTGGTTTAGAGTAGAAGCTCACTGTCTAACATAGGTGATAGGTATTGGGAAGTAACTGTAAATATTGTACACATAGTTTTTAGTATAAAAAGATAACACTGCCCTGGGGGCAGACAGAGTGCCTCAGACTGTCCTGCTGAGCAGATCTCGGCAGGACAGGAGAAAGAATTTTGTTTATAAGATACAATAAAAAACCTTGAGACCAGGAAATGAGGAGCTCTGACTCCTTCGAATGCCAGGCTGGGAAAAGAGACTTTCTAACTTTTCTCGGGGTCACTCTGACCAACTAGAGACCCCAATACTAAATGTGCCCACAGGGCCTTGCTGTCACCAAAGAGTGGCCTGGGCAGTGTGGATGCAGAAATCTGACACAAAACCCCCAGCACTGGTGGGTGCTTTGCAGACTTCTTGATTTCCACTCCTTCTTCCACTGGATTTCAGTCAATGGAAGCTGTGACTGTATTACCAAATGTAAAAGCTATCCAGCAGAGTTAAATTTTAATTCTTATCCTTTTGGGGTCTTCTGTTTTTCAGAGTAAGTGTTTCATTATGTTATATGGCGCCTTGGCTCTAGAGTAGCTGTAAAAATGGAAGTGCTGCTACACTATGTTACTGTGGGTTCTGCTTTTTAGCAATGCTCCAGTTGATGAAGATTTTCTCTGCTAATCTGGGTGACTTATAGTCAGGACCATGAGGAGAGTAGGAGCACACCACACCACACAGTGAAAACCCAGCAGCTTTTGCCATTGGAATTAATGGATTCCAATATTCTGTCCTATAAACCTCAGGAGTGCCTCCAGCTGTAAGAACACCAGCAAGAAGGCTGACAGGGCCTCAGATGCAACAAACCTGGGTGAAATGTGAATATTGCAATGAGTGAGGTTGTCAAAGAGCATGCACACCTTCATTTCTTCTGCTGGAGAGTGTGCAGGAAAAAAAAAAAACAAAGCGGATTGCACTATAGTATCATAGATGAAAGACCTTGATGTGGCCATGAAAACAGAGTTTAGAGGAGCCCTGAGTGAGGCTGCGCAGGTCACCACTCCTTAATTCACAGCCTTTATTTTATCCCTCACATAAAATGAAGACTCTACAGCACCGGGTATTTTAGGTGCATGCTCTGCCATCAGTGGCTTAATAACCAAGCCCTGCCTGTCACACATCAGGCATGTAAAACTCAGGTTTTTCCATAGGATTTTCCCCTATTCTTCACCTGTTGGGGAGAGCAGACACAGCTGTGACATTCTCTGATGTCCTGATGAGTCATGGACAGCAGGAAATGGAGGAAGCTTTCCCTGCTAACTCTGCATGGGTTTGTGTACTATAAATATGGTGTGAGGGGTGTGAGGGGTGTTCCTCCTCTGCAAACAGGAGAAAACTTTGGATAATCTCACACTAAGTGAGCGCAGATGGCCCCCCACACAAAATCAGCTAAGATTCTCGCAGAGAACAAAAACTTGTGATTGATAAAAACTGTGTTGAGTGAAGATTTGATGCAGGCCTAAGCTGGGCCCAAACTACAAACACAGTTTCATCAGGGAGAGCTTTATGTTACCCTTTCCACCCAGGCCAGTGGACCAGCACTTGGCACAGCCACCCAGATGGATTTTTATAGGGGCTTGTCCTGGTTCAGAGCAAATTTGAGAGAGAACCCCCAAAGGGGCTCCTGTAGGAAAGCAGATTCAATCGGCCCCTCACCCCAACCGGTCCAGGAGAAAATACCTCCTGGGAACAAAGTGGAAAAAACCTGTTTATTAAACAATAAAATCTAAACAATATTAAACAATAAAACCCCCCAAAGAGACGACAAACTGAGAAAACCCCCTCCCTAGGTTGCAGCTCAGCTCACTCAGTCTCCTGTCAGTCCCTCAGTGCTGGAAATGCCGTGGCCCAGGCCTGGCCTGGTGGGCCTCAGGTGTGAGCTGCCAGTGCTGCCCTGGGTGTTCAGGCCAGAGCAGGTCTGAACAGGTCCAAAGAAAAGGGAAAAAATCCCCACAGTCCAGAGGACTTCTTTGCCTCAGCTAGCTAAACTAACTGAAAGCAAAGGAGAGCCCTGTCCTGCTGTCTGTCCATCTGCAGACATCACCGTGCAGGAGCAGGAATGTGGAGGAGTGAGTGCAGTGTCTGAAAACAAACTGCTGCTTCTTCTCTCCCCTCCTTCACTCTTGGAACAAGTCTTAAAGGTGCAAAACTCATTATTCTGCACAAACAGAACAAGACAACTGGGGATAAAAGCATCATATAGTCAAGCCAGGACAGGGCTCCTCATATTCCTGCTATGACCAGGCAGTGTTTTTAGCCCAGCTGAAGGAAGCCAGGCCATAAACAACCAGCCCTGGCCTGCTCGGGGGCCAGAATAACACAGCACCCCTTGCCCAGAAGCCACGGCTGGGTCTGCTGTGCCACCGGTTGGGTTGATGCTGTGCTCAGCTCCTCTTGAGCTTCCCAGCTGAGGATCCTTTTATGGGGAGTGGGCATTTCTCCATGTGTGCACACCCAGGGATGTGGTGGTGGGAGATAAGAGATGCCTTCAGCCCAAGGAGGGAGGCATAGGGTGATTTCCACCCACACTAAAAGAAGGGAGGTTAAACCTCACCAGCACCATGCTGGTTGCTTTTCCAGGCCCATACCAACAAGAAAGATCAGGGTGGGAGAAATCATCACTCCATGGAGGCTGAGCCTGAGCGTCCACTCCTTATCTCATCCAAATGGTGCCAAAGGACCTCAGAGCACCTCAAGAACCCCTCCTGGTTAAAGGTAAAGCCCTGCAACATTATGTTTTCCTCCCCTCAAATCTTTTCCTCTGGAGAGGCTGTGGTCAAGGTTTGGACTGAGTGGTTCTCCTTTTGTGATCAGTTCCCACTATGTGGCCTCCAGTGCTCTTTTATGATGTTCTTCTCCTCTATTCTTCTCTGCACTTTGAAGTGCTCTTGCATGAAACAGCACGACATAAAATAAAATGACACTCATTATTAACACAAATGAAACATTTGGTTTCAATTATCTCCCCTCTCTCCAGTTGCGAGGAGTGAGAAATCACTCATAAACCAGGCAACATTTTAAGAAATTGCAGATTTTTACAGAGCAAGAGAAAGGAAGAAAGACAGGCCTTGAGATACTGAGGCTGTCACAGCACAGAAAATGATAAGAGAGAAAAAGAGGGGTAATCCCAGCATGCATGGATAGAGCTGCATGGGCTGAAGATGAGGAAAATAAAATAAGCACCAAAGCAGAAGTGTCAATTAAAGCCTTTAACTCAGAACTGACCTAAGGAGTGACCTCTAGAAAGCCACTTTGCCTCTTTGCTTTTCTGGTTTCCCACAGAAGGTCCATTTGGCCTGTCAAAGAGGAACTGAAGGAGGAAAGGGTCTCTTGCTGAAGGATTTCTTCCTAACCGATCTCTATATTTCCCAGCTTCAGGAGGATATTTCTAGGCAGAATTTCTCTAAGTCCTCCACAACAAGGAAGTAGTACACATTTAAAAAAAAAAAAAGTACCAAAACCAACACAATATTTGTCTCTTTACTAATCCTGCTAATTTTTACCATAACTTTGCCCCCTCTTTATTCTGACAGATAATGCTGAACCCTTAGAAACAGCATGCATGGACTCTTGAATGAAGAGCAATAAAAGGATTTACAGCACGCAAAACAGGCTTCCATCCAACCTCAGGGTAGTGCAGTCCCATTATCCCAGCCTGTTTCATAAAACAGCTGCCCTGACAGCCCGTGTCAGTATGGAATGCACTCAGCTCTGGGCTTTTTCATCCCTGCTTAAGAATGATCCCCTCTAACACAGGCTGTGATGCACTGCAATTGGCATCCCATAGCCTCGCGCACACACACACATCTTGAGAGGAGCTCCTCAGCAAAACCCTCTCCAGGGGCTGTGGGACTCAGCACAAGGATGCCCCTTTTCCCCCCCTTTTTCCTTGAAATAGACTCCCAAAACTCTGCAGATGCAGCTGGGCTGAGCAGTTTGCCGTGTGCAGGCTGTGCCAGGTGGGGAAGGGCTGGCTAACATGAGAATTTTTGGATCCCTGGTCTCTCCTGAGCCACGGCACAGCTGCTGCTTGGAAGTGCAAGGCACCACAGCACACGGGTGTAAGGAAGGGAGGGAAGAAAAATACAGCATGTGCTGTAGAGGAAACTTTAAGTAAGCTGAAGGCTATTACTCATATGTGAACTAGAACCTCCACCCAAGATCCCCTCGTTTTCTCCAGCAGTGCAAAAGGGACCAAGAGTAATAATAAATTTTAAAAATTAAAAACTGATTTATTTTTTTTTTCTTCTGAAAGAAATTTTAAGGAAATTGCCTTGTGGCAGAAAGATGGTATGGGACAGCTGTTTCTTTTTTCCTTCTAAGAGGGATTTTTTTTACAAGGAAACCAAGGGACTTTATGAAAATTGAGTAATTCTATAGGAAAAGTAAATATTTTTGTGGCTTTTTAAAAATATTATTTATATTTTTGTGTGTGATGATAAAAGAACCTCTTTTTTCTGCCATGCAACTGCAGCAAGAGTCCCACAGAGCAGTGAAGAGCAGACTTCCAGAGGGAGAAGTGCAGTTGCTGCTCCTAAATTTGGTGTCAACTTGAAGTATAGAAAAGCAGAGAAAAGCTCAAGGGTGGGACTACAACATGTGCGTTTTTTTATAATTCTTTTTTTTTTCCACCTTGTTCATCCCTCCAGAAGGAGATGGTGTGACATTCTCAGAAGTGGTATAACACAGGAGCAAGTGGGACCAGCCTTTGGATGAAATCCCTGGAAGGAGGGACCTCTGCCCTAACACTTCAAGAATTTGGAGCTCTGCTTCAAATGTATTGTTAAAGCACCCTTGGCAGCTGGGATCTGTGAGTCTGAGCAGCACCAGGAGCCCTGCAGCGGCCACTGAACATGACATGCACGAGAGGTTTGCATTTGTTTGTCCATCTCACGGTCCTCAGCCAAGTCTGGACAAGGAAAACTGGTCACAGCATGCAGTGCTCATTGGGGCTTTTCTTTCAGACATCACAGCTCTTCCTGCCCACCTGGCCATGAGCCAAAAAGGAATTTGTCACAGCTGATGCTTGTTTGCCTCCCATTTCTGTCCCTGAGAACATCCCATGGCTGATGCTGATTCTACACCTCAGACTGCAGGTCCCTGTTGAGTGAGCTGGCAGAGACCAAGAGCCAAAAGTGCTGCTCCCGTGTCTTCTGATGTGCATTTTCAGGGAGAATGTGTTCTGCCTTGTTTTGTGTCTGTGGGGGTTACTGGTGATTGTATAGAGTGAGGGAATGCGCCCCACGAAACAGGCAGAGCTGATCTTCCACAATTACAGAGAAAAAAACACTTCAGAGAGTGAACAACGAGCCAAAAGCTTTGAAAGGATGTTTCACTTAGGTTTTCACATTATTAATACAATCATAACACATGGCATTAAACGCAGCTGACCTTTCTCTTTTTATTTGTTTTTCGTTAGTAAATCTCCAAAGACAAGCTTTTCTGAGCATGTTATAATTCTGCGCTTGGTTCCTCAGAGGGGTTGAATAACCCATGTTTTTCATTAGAGACAGATCCATAATCATTAGCCCCGCCTGCCTCCCATTGCACAAGGAGCAGAATCAGAGCTGTGGCCCAAATGCACCATCTCCTTTTCACCCAGAAAAACACCTTCTCTCCTCTGCCAGCTGCCAGCTCCCAGCTTTGCCTTCCCACCACCAAAGGACTGCCCACAGCTTTGGATTGTCCCCACAGCCCAAACTCTTCCAGACCTCCCTCCTCTGGAGGCTTCAAGGCTGCGTTTCTCTGCCTCCAACTGGCTCTGTCACACAGCTAGGCAGGGCAGGGGGCTGCACAGGTCCACAAGAGCATGGCCAGTGGGCTCTGGTGACAAAAATCTGTCACCTTTGCTGTGCGGCAAAGTCCCCAGAACATGGCACACGCACCGCCCTCCCCCAGGAATTTTGGCCCAAATTTTTGGTTTGCCATCCTGTGCAGCTGGGGAATAAGAGGCTCCTATTGAATGTCAGCTCTTATTTATTAGAACTTGCAGTCAAACAATGGGCCACACACAGGGAGTGTCTGACAGACCGAAAAATATGCGCGCGGCTCCGTAAACACCTCAGCCTTGTTGGTGTGCGTGTGTGAAGGCAGGGGACATTCTCTCCCTCATAATTCACAGTTCTGGACTTCTGGGCAGCCAGTTTGATTTTCTGTCTAGATACATCCATGTCCTCTTCCCTGAGAGCCAAAAAAAGCCAAAATACAGCCCCTGTTGAGCAGCCACAATCCTGCAGAGACTTTCTCCCAGCGCCTCAACAATTCCTGCTCGTCCCCTCAGATGGGCCATGGGCTGCTAATGGGTTGCAAGAGGTAACAGATCTCAGGTCTGTCTTCATGTTGGGAAGTAAAAAGCAGCAATAGGCCCATGTGATCATGGCTGGGGGGAAGACTCACCAAATTTATTTAGCTTGAAAGCAGAAACAATTGGAAAAAAGCCTATCATTCTCCCTGGAGACAACCTTCTCCTGACACTTCATAGAAATTCTCAAATAATGTTTCTAGACCCACTTCTGTAGGATGTTTGAAAGCGAGATAAATTATTTAAAGTGCCTTACAGCATTGACATGCAGCTTTGATGGGGGAAATTGTCATTTTTTGGGAAATCCAGAAAGAATGAGATTGCAAAAGCTGGGAGGTGATTGCCAGTATCCTTTGAGCACTTGCCAGTATTTCTGTCTCCCTGGAGTCTAGAGGGACTCTGAGCCAGCCTAAAGGTGACTGAAGGAAGCCTAAAGGCAAATGAAATGCAGGACAGGTGCTACCATACCTGTCAAAGAGCACAAAATAGCATGGGAAGTTATTGCCCTAAGTGATGCCACTGAAAAACCAGACTCATTTACTTAAAACTTCACTCACTTTCTTAACCCAGGGTTACTAAATCCACAGAAGGAAGTAAAAACTGGTGAAATGACATATCTGAGGTCAGGTCAGCACTTTCTTCCACATAGAAATGGAGCCACACTGAACAGCAAATAAAGTGCTTGGGATCTTGACTAGAGCATGGGGAAATGGCCTGGATCTTAATAAGTGCTGTCAGGCATTTATTTGCCTATTTCTACCATATCTCCAGGTGTCTTTGACCGTATTTTCAGCTCACTTTTCCTTCAGAGCTGCTCATGGCATGGGCTGGGCTGTGAAGGCAGTCACCTACCATTACTGTCATGCTCCTTGCAGCATTTTATTCACGCTTTTTTGTGATTTTCAAGCAATGGTTTGCTTGTGTGTGAAAATCCATCCCATTTATGCGCCTCAGGTGAGGCACCTGAAACCCCCAGCTGTTGCCAGATGTGATGTGGCTTTGAGGGGCATTGCTCCTACATGTGGTGCCCAGAACCAGAGGAGCACCAGGAATCACTCCTGTGCCTCTCGAAGGAGAAATCTGTAGAGGTCTAACACACTTCAAGGCAAGAGAGGCCCAAATTAGATGTCAAAATGAAAGCCAAGGAAGGGAATTTGAAATTAATACAATTTGAAGCCACATCATTTTTTGCAAAGTCCACTGACTATGACAAGTGCCTCGAGGAATGCATCCAACACCATCCCAGATAATGGGAAAGGAGGATTTCTGTAGATGTGTTTGTAAACATCTTAAGTGGTAATCTCATGAGGAAGCTCTGTTGCCCATTCCATTATACAGACAGCCTGGTTGAAAATCTAAATTCTGAGTTGTATTCATTTTTCCATTTCTTCTGCACCTATTGTTTTAAGTTTTGGTGGGGTTTTTTTCTCCTAGTTAGCTGATTCAAAGCCTCTCCAAATAAAAGTTTACATGACATTGTTGCCACAAGGATTCCTGCCAAGACAATGAGCGGGGCAGATGCTGGCTGACTTGTTGATTCACTCACTCAGCAAAAAGCTATGTGGATAATTTTGTTTTCCTCTGAGGTGCAGATCCCTTTTCCCTCTGTGTTTTCTTGGGCCTGCATGGACCACATGTCTAATGCAAGCTGTTCTTGCATTTCTGTTAACCTGCTCCTGTCTGGAAGTCAAGGAGTGGTTTATCATTGACTTCAAGGGCTCTAAATATTCTTTCTTCTTCTCTAAGGTTTTATTTCGTTTACATCCTTCCATCTCTATTTCCCACTAATCTCTCACCACGTCCTGATTCCACTTAGGAGAAAAATAATAAATAAAGAGGAATATAAAAAGTTCAAGGGCTGACTAGAACGCAAATTTTTGTTTTTCTTTTTAGATGGGAAAGTTAGGTATTGAATTCAGTCAACAATTTTGTGCAGCGTGCTGCTCTCGGGTTGTTCTGGTGTTTCACATGAAAGCAAAAAATTAGGGCCAATATGCAATTTTTACAAAAAAAGATTTCCCTGAAAATAAAGAAGACTATTAATCACTGACAAATATTCTGCAGAGGTCCCAAAAAATTATTTTCTAACTACTTGTGAGAGACACTTGAAAGACCTTTTAGGAAGCAAAAGTTAACTTAGATCAATGGGAGGCTCTGCTTCTGATCCTCCCTTAATCCACAGAAACAACCCTAAACTATCTCACAGATTATATCTTCAAATATGGGCAGCATCTGGGGAGTAGCCAAAAATTTCTGCCTGTAGCAGGATTCATTTCAATTGCCCACAGCAAAATGCTTTATTTATTTGCATTTCAGTGCAGACTCCTGGAGTTACTTGACTAAAGGGGACAGATCTCTGCTGCTTCATAACCAGTGGCATTTCATTCATAGGTCGAACCAACTGGTGACAAAATTACATCACTATATGGTTTAGCACCACTTGTTGCTGTTCTGGATCATGGTTCTTTTTGTGTTACTGATTTTTGTGAAAGTCATTTTTTGTAAGTCTGTGTCTTTACAGCCATATGTTGGCTGTAGCAAAAGAAAATAATTTAATTTAGTTTTCTTTTATTTTTGTAGAAATTGCACCACTTTCATTTTTCATAAATGAGTATGTTTAAGTTCAATTACTAAAGAACCTCTTGAAACTGACCTTTATGTACAAACCATATGTTAAAAAGACCAAGAATGGGAATTCTTTTTGTCTGGGATTCATCTGAATTCATCCTGGAATTACTATGGAAAAAACATAACTTGGTGTGTTATATTATAAATCACAATTTGTACATACAGAGATTGATTTCTTACATCATGCTCTATATTCCCTTTGATTTCAGCCACTTTAAAACTCTCCACCTTAATGCAAAGGGCAACAGCTTTCTCTTTCTGTCAAAATGGTATAAAGAGCAAAATATCTGGTGGAATTAAACAGTGATGTCATTCCAAGGGGGAAACACATATCAGCTGTGAAGCTTTCTGTTTCTCACTCCACCTTGGAAATATTTGGGTACCCCTGAGAAAACAAATATGCATTTGATGGCAACTTGGACTGAATTAACAGTGCTACACAGAAACAAGAGGGAATGAAACATAACACACCCTGGGTACACTGAAAATATTTCTCAGCATAAACAATGCTATGTAATATACAAATTCCCCGGTATTTTAGTAAGAAAAGAAAAATCAGAGTTATAAACTCAAGATGTGCTGTCTCTGATGTATCTGGCTCAATCTGAAAACAACATTGATGAACCAGGATTTCTCATGCTATCCTAGCTAGGACATTTATAATTCTGAATTTAAAACTCACACTAAACTGCTCAAATATATCCAAACACTGTGGCATGAATTTTGACAGCTAGGAGAAAGAAAAAAGAGCAGATAATAAAAATATGTGAGCTGAAAAGCTAAGACCAGGCCCTGAGTCTGGGAAAGCAGAGCTTGAGTGCTGGCTTCATCTCAGTTGTGAAATTGGTGCTACAGTTTGGTTTCAAAGCCCATTTTGCACACCTCTGCCTTCCCCCATTCCTAAGAAAACTCACCTTAATTTAGGGAATTCTACAAGTTTCTTATTGCAGAAATTAGTCCACCTGGCCAGGGTGAAGCTGGACTGGCTGCTTAACAATCCCCTTGGAGCACAGGGATCTTTTCTTTCATGCAGATGAAGAATGACCCTGTCTCAGTGGTGGCTTGTCAGGAATCAGAGTTCCTAACAGGCAATTTGACCTGAGTTTCTAATGCGGAGCACCAGCACAGCCTACCTTCATGGCTGCAACCAAATCAGCACAGTAGAACTTGGCCTTTTAGCTTTATAAGCTCCACAAAGACAAATAAGGTTGAATATTTTTTCACTCAGTTTCAAGCTGTGTCTTTCAGAGCCAGGTAAAAATGTGAAGCAAGCAGCCTGGCCCTGTGGCTGAGCACCTAACAGCAGCACCCATAAATACATGGGAAAAATCAGACACTGATTCTGTGTGTCTTGTCACAGAATCACAACTGGGAGAGCTCTTCATCCTGTCCAGCTTTGGACGTGAGGCTGACAAAGAACCTGTCCTGTTGGATCTGGAGCCACTGAACACCTCTGCCCAATGAGCTGTGACCCTGTGGTCTCAAATCACACAGACTCCATTCTCTTTGTGATGGAAAAAGCCCCTTCTTTATTCACATATCTCCTTTTCATACAGTTTTACAGACCTAGTGTGTGACTCCAATCGGTCAGTAGCTTTCTTGCCAATTAATTATTGGTAAGTAATAAATTGTTATTCTGTATTCATTGGTCAAACTCTCAGTGCATAAATGCAGGGTAGATGTTTGTGAGAGATAGTTTTCATTTTTCTATCTATTTTAATGGTGTAAAATCAGTTTATACAGGTGTAAGATGTGGTTTTTTACCCAGGAATAGATTGTTATGTTAAATAGCTGCTCACAACAGGATTGCTTTCACACGAGAACTTGCAAACTACTTAGCTTAACTTAGAAGTAATGACAGGCTAGCCAGAGCAGGCCTTGTTTTGTAAGGCTTTTCTTCATAATTTTTCTACCTTACTCCAACATTCTCAGGCTTCCTCTTACTGCCAAAAAATTCTTATAGAAAGACACTGCTGTCCCTTGTGCTGTCTGATAACTACAGCTCCTGATGAGATTTGGCTTTCCTGATCCCACTCCTATTTTGTATCTTCTGAGCAGCCTTTCCCTGATTCTGCCTCTGAGTCCTCCTCTCCCCAGGTGTTGTACCTGCAACAGGGTAAATCTGTTCTTCTGAACTCCAGGCTAATTCAGCTTTGATCACTGCTCCTAAACTCCTCAGCTTCATGGTACATGCCCTCAGCCTTCCATCTTCATGGTGAGCCTCAGGTCCAGCAAAGGATCCCCTCTGGTCAGTTCATGATTTGCATGCATCATGAAGCTGTCCCCCATAAGCTCCAGAATTCTCCTGGCTTCCCTGAAGCTTTTTTTGCCAGCTGCCTTTGCCACACAGCAGCCGGCCTTTCGAGCCTGTGGTCACATAAGCACACACACGCAAAAAAAACCCCCAAAAACAAAAAACAAAAACAAAAACATAAACATCCCACCCAAAACAAACAAAAAAAAAACCTCTGAAAAAATCCAAAAAAACCCCCAAAAAACCTATGAAAAAACCCAAAAAACCCCACAAAATAAACACCCCCAAAAAACAACAAAAAACCCCACAAACAAAAAAAAACCCAAACAAACAAACACCAAAAAAAAAACCCAAAAAAAAACCCAAAAAGAAACCCAAAGAAAACCCAAAAAAAGAAAATAACAAAAAACAAAAAAAAAAAAAACACAAAAAAAACCCCCCAAACAAACAAATAAACAGAAAAAACCCCACAGAAAACCTCCAAAGAAAACAAACAAACAAACACCAAAAAAAAACCCACCTCAACCCAATGAGCTTTTGTCCATCAGCTACAAAGCAACACTAAATTTTGCTACCTTCAAAGGCAAACCTGCATTGACAAGTTCTGCTTAATTCTTTCTGGTGATACACAAAGGACATACTGTGGGGTGTGATGACTCTCATCCAGCAGTCCTTTCCATGCAATTAAAAGATCAGAGAACCACAGAGCCATGGAATAAGCTGAGTTGGAAGGGAGGATCATGGAGCCTAACTCCAGGACAGCCCTGAGAATCACAACATGTCACAAATGCCCAGGACAAGCCTTAACAACTTGGTGTACAAAATCTTCATCCACCTCAGCTCACGCGCAGGAGCAATTCCTTTAGAGAGCAGTCCAAATCTGCTCATTTCCCCCTGACTGCTGCCCACTCCCTGCTTGGTTTGGAGCCTGAGGACCTTCTGCAGAGCTTGGCTGGTGCACAGTGCCCAGGGATGGCAGAGGGTCTGTGTCCTTGCCTCTGGAAAGAGAGACAACTCATGGTCAGGACCTCATGATTCAGCTCTGCTGCATCCTGCTAACAGAGCTGAAAACTCCAGGTATCGTTTTGAATTGCTTGTGTGGACCAGATAAAAGGTGTAAGAAGGTGAAGAGAGACCTGGCCTCAGGAAAGTTGGGGTCCAGTTTTTGCCCTTCTACAGGCCCAGACAAGGCACTCTTATTTTGGCAGCAATAAGAATCTGACACCAAAGTAATCAAAGGATGGGAGCTTTATCCATGTGTATAACCTCTATGGGATAATGTTCATATGCAACCAGGATTGTGAACTGGGGAAATATTAGGAAGGACCTGTCGGAGGGACATGGCTGAAGAAAGATTTATAGAACGAGTTACAGCCTGCTGCCTAAGAAAGCAAGCTGTATCCTCTGATGGCAAAAGCCCACTCAATTGCTCAAAGAGGGTTTAATAAAACACCTCCTACCAGGATGAATGAATTCACTTTGCTGCAGAGTTGCTTTGTGGGCTTATCACCCAAAGACCTGCCAAATACTCCTTCATATGCTCCAACAAGTTTCCTCCTTTTCTATCACCACAGCAAGAGGTTGCTTCTCCTTTTCCTCTCTCCCAAGCACTCCAAACCCTTAGTCCTGGGCTGAAACCATAAACTTAAGTCTGAGGCTGATTTATCTGAGAGTTCCAGTCATGCAGAACAGGATGCTGCTCCTATCCAGGCTGCTAAAAGACTTTGCTGCTGCACAGAAACCAGGAGGATTCAGGATAAAACATTTAAACCTGTGTTTTGAGTAGCACATGACAGACGTAAGCAGCAATGGGTGTCTGACTTGTCACAGCTCTTTTCTAGATACTTTCTGCTAATTTACAGCGGGAAATGATTCCCAGAAGATTTCACAGCACAGCTCAGTAGCCAAGAGCTGCATTCCAGCCCTCCAGATCCATAAATCCAGGTACAAATGCTCAGTTTTGGAGAAGGGGCAACACGCAAAAGGAGGCTGAGTACAAGGACATGACACCTTCCATGTGCTTGTCTCACATTGTCTGTTACTTGGGGAAGATTTGGGGCTTTTGGACCATCTTCCCTTTCAAAAATCTCAGGGGGACCATATAAGATCTAAATTAGAAGACTAATTAAGTCCCCTTGATGATGGGAGTGCAGCATGAAGATGAAAAACACAGCTCGTGATGTGTCTGTAGCTCCCACTGGTGCATGGCCAATTCCTTTCAGTGACTCATGGCCTTCCTCTTCCTGCTCTGACCTGGTCAGAAGGTGAATCACCAAAATGATGGGAGGGGGAAAAAAATAAAATCATTGGTCATCCATGGGTTTGGCCACTGCTTTTCAAGAGGCAGCCTCCTCCTCTTGTGGAGGTCTGGGAGTGAAGACCATGGTTGATTACAGGTCATGGACAGTAACAAGACAAATGCCAGGGATTTCTGCAAGGAATAAAATGGTTCCTTGTGAGATTGAAACCTCAAGGCTGCAGTGTTGTACAAGCCTGGCAGGGAATCCTGCCTCAGCATGGCTCTGTTGTTGATGGCAGTGTTTGTACTGGGAGATCAAACTGGAGAGACCAAGCCAGGATGAAAATGGCAGGGCACAAAACAGCAACCGTGGATAGTTCAGCCACTTCTGATCCTTATTCCCAGAACTTCTGCCACACCAAGTGTGCCCTCTTAGTCAACCAAGCCCTGGGAGAATGGCAGGGGCAGAGCCCTCAGAGGGGAAGAGCAGAAGGGCAAGAGTCAATGCTTGACAGTGCCTGAAGGCACTCTGGTTTTGCTGTTATCCCAGCACATGACAGGAGGAAAAGAGAAGTGGAAAAACTCTGCCAATGTTGCATCACGGACAAAGCAAAAACTGGCTCCTCTACCAGGTTTGATAAACAGAGATGAGAGATGGCCTCCACTTGCTCCTCACCCATATGGAAATCCCTTTCCCTCCCTTGTCTGTCAGTCCCTATCCCATTCCCTGCCCCTTCCAGAGCTGGTGAGTCACTGTGCTCTTCACAGCAGGTTTAGTTCTTTGGCAGGCAGTGCCACTCACTCACCAGAGGTTTCTCAGGCAAGAGCATCACCTCATCAGCCTGTTTGCCTCTCTCCCCCTTTCATCTGTTGTTTGCTTTCCATTCATACACAGAACGAGAGCTCACCCCCTTGCCAGACCATTTGCATGTTTTGTAAGAGGGGAGGGTGATGCAAATGTCAGGAAGTGCATTTTGTCTATCATTTGTGCAACACGTTTTTCTACCTCCGGGTTATTTACCTTGTATTTAGTTCTTCCCCAGCCCAGACCTTGGCCCAGAAATAAACTCAAAAAGAAAATCTGAGTTTAAGAGCTGCAGGTGTGCCCTGTGAGTGGCTGGGGCAGAAGAAAGGGCTGAGCTGGTCTGGATCTTTCTGTGCCACCAGCCCATTACAGCAATTTTGGACAAACCCCTCTGTCCCCAGGAGGTGGTGGAGGGGATTTGTGTTTGTACAGCTGCACACAGAGCTGTTGTCTGCTCTCATCAGGAAAGCACTTGTTCCGCACTTCCAGAAGGAATTCAGGGATATCCTTACAATGGCAGTTTCCAGAAGGAATTCAGGGACATCCTTACCTAATCATTACAGCTCACAGCTGAGGCTGAGGATGCTGCTGGAGCCTGTTATGGGAACAATCAGCACAGCTCCAGTGTCCTAGAGAAAGCTGAGCAAACAGGAAAAATGCAGCAGTCATCTGAATGGGCAGGTAAATCCCCATTTAAAGATTATATATTCAAAGCCCAGTTATTGTTAATGACATTTATTGGTTGTATGTTAGCCTTTACTAAACCATGGGATTTATTAAATGGGATTACAATCCCTTTATTAAATGGGATTACAATGTCTGAACTGAATGGGGAAAATGCAGTTTTGGCCTGGAATACCCACTTAGCAGAGAACCCTGTAAGTCATCTAACAAAATAAGCTTTGCAACTGCCTGCCACATCACTGAAATCACAGAAGCCCTCAGTGAGTGGTCTAGAAACCAACTCATCCTAGATCCTCACTGAAGAAATCTACAAACAAGTTGCAAATTTGGTAAATTTACCAAATTAAAATTTGCTGATCATCTCGAGCAGCTTTGGAAAGGAAGATACGTAAGCAGATTAAAAGATAAAATTAACTACACCAGTCTGAAAACCAAATGAGTGCCTGTCAATTATCCACAATGCTTTGGTGACAGGGCAGGAGAAAATTACCATATTGCGGGAAAAAGTTACAAACCTTGTGCTACAGGTCCAGCAAAGTAATGCCTTAAAATTAATTTACAGTGCAATTTTCAGTTCTCATTGATTATATTTGATTTCTAGTTAACTACATGAGGGCCCACAGTTACTAAAACCTGGATTTAAAGGCCTGCTTTCCTTCAGGAAGTGCTCCATCCTTCCCATTGCTACAGTGGAAACCAAATCTTCTTCACCATAAACTTGCCTCATCCTTCAACACAAAAAACCAAACCAAACCAAACAGAACCAAAGAAAAATAAAACAAAAAAAACCCCCAACCAAACAAAAAACATCATAAAAACCACCAAAAAAACCCCCCAAAAAACCAAAAAAACCCCACCACTCAAGGTATAAAATGAGGAACTCCCATGACCTACAGAGCAATGAAAGGCTTTAAGACCATCCATCTTAACCCAAGAATAATTTTTATGAGAGAGCATGAAATGCAATTTTATCTCCCAAACCAAATGAGTATGCCAAGATTTCCAAAAATGTGGGCCAGAGGGATTTTTGCATAGACTGAATTCTAAACTCAACTTCCATCTTCTTTAACCATTTTTGTTTCTGAGCACATATTGACTTTGACTGCTAGAGAGTACCACCCTGATGATAATAATGATTTATATGGATTTTTTTTGCCAAAAATGGAATGCAACCATCTAAAAACACTTGATAGATCCAGCAGAGTGAAATGCAAGCCACGTGCAGGGATCACATTGCATCATCCACCAGGGCACAGCAACCATCTCTGCGATGATGGAGGGCAACAGTTTGAACAATGCACACCAGCATTACCCAACAGCCCAGAAAAGGAAGTGAAAATTTAATGATTGCATCTCATTGAAACTGCAGGAAGAATTTTTGAGCAACAGAATTCAATTACTCAAGCTGGAACTTAATCAGAAGCTAAAAAGAACGTGCTACCTGCTGCACAAGCATTCCAAATTTGGGCTGACTTAAAGTACAAAATACCGAGGATAATCTCACAAACTTAATGGGAGCTATGATTTTGTTAATTTATGATTTTTTTAATTTTGTTTTCTTTCTTGGTTTAGGGGTTTTTTTAATTTCTGGGGGTTTTGGGTTGTTTTTTTTTTTTGTTTTTGATGGGGTCTTTTGGGGTTTCTTTTTCTTTAACTTTTCTCTGAGCACATACTGACTTTGACTGCTACAGAGTACCACCCTGATGATAATAATGATTTATATGGATTTTTTGCCAAAAATGCAATGCAACCATCTTAAAATATTTGAGGTTTTTATTTTGGGGGGGGGGGGGGGGGGGGGAAGGTTGGGGGTTTTTATGGGTTTTTTGAGGGTTTTTTTGTTATTTTGTTTTGTTTTGTTTTTATTCCTTTTTATTTTCTATTAAGCCCACACTGCCCCACAAAGATTTAAGGGTATGAACAACAGAAATGTTTGAGGACTCAGGACAATTTTTTTGGTTGATACCAAAGCCTTTCTGGTGATGGGTGAAACTGAGAAGGCTGCCTGGCTGATGAGGACAGGGATGAACAAATCCTGACAGGGAATGGAGTTTTCATGACAAGAAATCACAAAGTGATGAGTCTGTGCTATATGTGGACCTATAAACACTCCTTGGCTGAATATCCAACCCTTCACAGCCTCTGGCTGTTCCTGAAAGAGAACTTTAGTGTAAAAAATGCAAGCATTATGGGGTTTTTTGTAGAAGAGAGCTTGTCCAGACCTAGAGAATGAAGTCCACAGCCTGCAGGAGGAGTGTCTGTTAGACTGTTGTCCAACCCACCTTTTTTTTTTTCCTGGAAAATCCAGAGAAGAGGCTGCTAAGCCATTCAGGTTTAAAATATGCAAGGTGGGTTCAGCTGGTACAGCTCATCCACAGCAGTCAGAGGTCAGGAAAGACATTTCTGAGTCAGGTACAAGAGCTCAGGACACAGAGTTCACAGGGGGATAGGAGGATAAATTACCCCTATTTTTTAAAAACCTGAGCCTGCATCAAGTTTATTGAGTTGACTGTGGTCACTGATCAAGACTGCACAGCCCAACACTGGGGGAGGAAAGAGAGTTAAGGGAAAATGGAAACTTTATCTTGCATAGGCATTAACACGCAGTACATATAAACTGCAGGAGTCTTTTCCATTTATAGGAGGAATTTCTCTGCAGGTTTTACCAGCAGTTGCTCACAAAGTATTTATAGAAACACTACGGCCAAGGACACTTCCTTATCGCATCACGAGTGGCCTCCCGTAACACCTCAGTGTTTGCCTTTTCCTGGCTGTGACTGCCTGGTGGCCACTCCTTTGCAGTGTCACAGCCTGCTGCAGCCACTCCTGCATCACCAGCTGTGCCTGCCTGGCTGCAGCTGCCTGCAGGTCTGGCTGCAAAGGGAAAAACACCAATCAATGGTTCTGTTGGCTGAGCACCACGTCCAGCCCCAGAGCAGAGGGCTCACCCTGTCCCACGTGCTGTGGTCAGTCAGTTATCTGCCCACAGCAGCAGCGGGTTGTGCAACAGGCACATCTGCACATGGGCCTCCCAGAAACCAAGTCACAAGTTTCATTTCCATTGCCCAAAGTGAGGAGCCTTTCTCCTTTTTCGACCAATTTTTCTTTCTCCCTCCGTGCCACGGTTATCCAGCACGGAGGAAGAAACAAAAATTATCTTCTGAAGGCCAGAGAGTGATGGGGAGCTGGTCTGCTGCTCCTCCAGAGGCCAGGCTGGCTGCCCACCCTCAGGAGAGGGTGAAGGGACATTGGCACTTGTAATCCTGCAGGCTTTCCTGCCCTTCCACCTCCTTTCTCCATGGGGATGCAGGATATCCAAGGAGAGCAGGGTTGTTGCTTTCTCTCCTTTATTTCCACCCTTTCTGCTACAACCAAAGTGTTCTTCCAACAGGGGAATGCCAAAGCAGGACCTGAAAGACAAAGAGCTCCATCTCCCCTTCTCCTTCACTCCTTCCCCAGCCTTTGAGGAAAAACTGAGGGAGCTGGGGGTGTTCAGCCTGGAGAAAAGAGACTCAGGGGTGACTTTATCACTCTAAACTCCCTGAAAGGTGGTGGTGGTCAGGTGGGGTTGGGCTCTTTCTCCAGGTAGGAACTGAGAATGAGAGGACACAATCTCAAGGGAAATTAAGGTCGAATGTTAGGAAAAAGTTGTTTACAGAAAGAGTGATGAAGTTCTGGAATGGCTGCCCAGGGAGGTGGTGGAGTCACCATCCCTGGATGTGTTTAACAAAGCCTGGATGTGGCACTCAGTGCCAGGGTTTGGTTGAGGGGTTGAGGCTGGGCTGGTGTTGCAGACATCTTTTATGAAAATTTCTTTCCTTGGGATTTTTCCTCCTGAGAAGCTGAGAGGCATCAGGAACAAAATGTAAACAATGGTTATCTGCTGCTGTGGAATGCAACAGGTGCATCTGGGATTGGTCTCATGTGGTTGTTTCTAATTAATGGCCAAGCACAGCCCAGCTGGCTTGGACACAGAGCCTGAGCTACAAGTCTTTGTTATCATTCTTTGCTATTCTATTCTTAGCTAGCCTTCTGATGAAACCTTTTCTTCTATTCTTTTAGTATAGTTTTAATGTAATATATATTAAAAAATAATAAATCAAGTCTTCTGAAACATGGAGTCAGATCCTTGTCTCTTCCCCAATCTGAAAACCCCTGTGAACACCGTCACAGGCAGGACTCGATCTTGAAGGTCTCTTCCAATCTGGTCATTCTGTGAATTCTGTGATTGTCTGCAGCACTGTGGTGGCCCTGGGGATGTGCTGGGTGCCTCTGCCACCAGGCCTGGCTTGGGGCTGCAGCCCCTCTGCTCAAAAGCAGATATTTGGGAGATGCCTGTGCTGCATGAGGTGGATGAGCAGGTCCCTCTGTGAGAGATGGTGGACCAGAATGTATCCAGCCCTGTTTTGGTCTGGTTCATCAGCTGGGGCATTTGTTTGGAGCCAAGACAACCCAAGTACGAGCTGTGTCCGGGTGGAATCCTTACCTGGAAGGCACCTGCTGTCTTTGGGAGGAGCAGCCCTGGTGGTTTCCTCTCCTTGGTCCCTCAGCATCCTGCAGAGTTTACAGACCATGCTCTGGCCATTGAGCAGCTGCTCCTTTCCTTGGCATTGTGAAATCTGCTCCTTGCCACAGGGAATTGTCAGTGCTGCTAGTGGAGCTCCAGTGTGGAGATGCCAGCTCTTGCAGCCTTTTATCACAAACCTCATTATAACTGATATTTTGCTTTAAGTCCCAGTTCCTGTCAGCTAGCAGTTACAAAACAATATCAGAGGCTTTTTGGTTGGGTTGTTGTTTTGGGGTTGTTTAATTTCAATATGAAATTATTCTTTTTTTTCTCTCCGAGTTGCAGAGAAAAGCCTGAAAACATGGCCCAGGGCTCCAGAACCAGACAAACAAATAGAACTTCTTATTTATACTGTATTTGCATGTCATTTGTAAGACAGCCTCACCAGCATTTCAAGACTGGCAGCACTACAGAGTTTTCATCTGTGGCTGGGAAGCACAAAGGCCAACTCTCCAATAAGATTACAGCCCTGGTGGTTTCTCAAGGTCATATTCTGCATGACCCAAACATACTTATTAAATTACCCTGCTTAGAAAAATTCTTTCTTTTTCTTTTTTCTTTTTTCCCAATTCAAATGGATGCTTGAAGAAGCATGTGGTTATGAGTAGGTCACTGGTCCTGGCTTGCTGGTGACCCCAGAAAAGCTCCATTGGTCCACACAAGGGAAGCCCATTGTCAGTTTCACAAACAGAAATGCCATTTTCTAGAAGTGGATCCTGGTTTCCACCACGCCAACCCCCCAAAATGAGTTTGGACCACAAATTTGGCTTGACTCTCTGCAGGTGTACCTGTCCATGCCCTTACAGTTTGCCATGTCACAGCAGCTGCTCCAAAATGTCCCATTTCCAAATGCAGACTGGAAATCTGAGGGAGACAGAAGTGGTGACACCACGTTTGTGCTGCTGTCCCAGACACAGAGAGCCCTGTTAGTGCTGGATATATTAATAAAGCCAGTGGTTGTCAAAATCTGAGGGTTCAAGTATTCAATGGAAATGAGCAGGTCTGCTCTCCAGCCTTGAGCACAGTTGGCACCATTTAATCACACAGACATTACGGGCTCCTCTTCAGAGCCAGGCTGCCTGGCAGCTGAGTTCTGTGGCCTGCACCAAGCCCAGAAATGGTTCAGAGCTCATCAGCCTGGGGCAGGGACAGCCACAGCAGCTTCACAGCACGGGAAACAGAGCTCTTGTGTGAGGCCTGCCATCCTTGCCTTTGCTTCCATAAGAGTAGCCTGGAAAATCATCTCACTGCCATGACCAGGGTCCCTGCAGCCTCATGCACCTCAGGGCACTGTGTGTTCAGCTGGGGAACTTAGTGGACCAGAACTAAACGTTTCATGGGGAGCTTTTAGTTCTGGTCCACTTGGGTGCCCATGGATCTATTGGGAAGCTCTCCTTCCACATCCCTTCCTCAGGTTTCTTTCAAGATGAACACCCAGGACAAGACCATGGTGACTTTCAGGGGACACTCCTGTGGACAGGGTACCCACTCCAGAAAGGGCAAGCATTCCTGAAGAAATTAAGGGAGAATTAAGAGAAATTAGTCGCCTGTTCTCTATGTCTGCATCAGGCTGTCTAAGAACCCATGGTTTAATTTTTAAATTTATGGGTTGGACTGGATGACCTCAGAGGTCTTTTTCAACCTAGTTAACTCTGTGATTCTGTGATTTTAGTGAGGCAGAAGCTCTGAAGGATCTTTCTGTGGTGAGGGCATTCTCTTAGCGCAGATTATCAGGAACATCCACCCATGGCAGGCGTCAAGAGCACGTGAGACAAACATCTGTGCAGGAATGGCACAGAAATCTAACCCTGCCATAACAACACTTGGAAAATGGTTTTGCAGCACCCAGCTGTTGTGATCCACATCCAGCTGCTCCACCAGTCCTGCTGCAGCCAGGAATCTCCTGCCAGGAACCCACATCCCACAGAACATCAGCCCTCCTGCCTTTGAAAGATCCGGATCTTCTGTGGGCATGAGACAGCTTGGAAGGAAACAAAACCCAAGGAAACAAAAATTCTGCCTCTCCAGAGACAAAACAGGGCTTTGCCATGCCACGTCACACAAGTATTCAACAATCAATTTTGTTTCTAAAGCTCTTGATCTCGCGTGTCCCTAATGAGCTGGAGTCTAGGTGGGAGGTCTGAGAGCCACACTCCATTCAAAAGAGCAGAGAAAGCACATTAACGACCATGTTCCAGCACTGGTTTTAATAAAGCATCAGGTATACTGGAAAGAACTTCTCCAGTCTTACCTGCCAAAAATATGTAGAAATTACAAAATATTAAATACCTTTTATATATTAGTTACAAAGAAAAAAAAGCAGCCTCTCCAACTACAATCCATTAAGAGAAAAAAGAATCTGAACTGTTAAATAAGAAAGGGGAGGTTTGGACAAAAATAAACAATGACTGGCATTTGGGGAACTTAAACTGCATCAGAAGAAGCAAAAAAAAGAAAAACCCTCCTCATTTGCTCTGGCTTCTAATTTTTTCCATATTTTTGTCATTAGCCGTTATTAAAGTACTACTGTTCCAGGGCTGGGTGATGAAAGGCTGAGATATGATTCAGCCCCCTACGTTACATAAACAAACCCGGGTCGTTATGACATCCACTGAGGTTTTATTTCTCTTTTTCCCCCCTCTTTCTTTGGAGCCCTTCAGGGTACCACACTGCTGGCCAGGCTGTGGAAGCCCCTCCAGGTGCTCAGGTTCAGCTTCAGGCCAGGTTTTTGGGAGGATGATGTGACACCACAAGCCTGCAGCCAGCTGTCCCCTTCCAGGTTCAGCCTCCCCCTGAGTGGGGCAGGGTGGAAGTGGAATTTAGGGGCCACTCAAACCTGGCTTTGAGCAGCAGGCCAGGAATCGCCAGTTTAAAGTTAGCCCTGAGCCATTAATCAGCACTGGGGACAATGACGCCGCTGTGACCGGATGGGCTGACTTATGATTAGCTCAGATTTATCTGAGATATAACAAAAGGGTGTTCTGCTGGTTTAAAGAGCCTCTTTCCCTTTTCCTCTGGAGAAATCAAGACATTGTTTAGAAAGCCAGAGAGAGCGCTGTTCAAAAAATTCTGAGATCACTTCCAGGGATAAATTTAGTAGGGGGTATGACAAAACGAGGAGCAAAACTTTGGCCTCTTCCATCATGGAAAAGTCTGGTATTTTAGACACAAACCAAAGCCAGCTGAAATCAATAGGAGGGCAACCATTGAACTGAGTGAGGCTTGTTTGGGACATCCCGGTGGCATTGGTGCTGGTTTTAGGGCAGAAAAGTCCCCTAGGCCCTCCAAAAATGGACATTTGAGTGTTAACTCACAGGTCTGGTACTACATAGAGCAATCCCCACCCAATGAGAAATGTGAAAAGTGAGAAATCCATATAAAATATGCCTCCAAAGCCACCAGAATATTTCATGTGACTGCAAGAGTGACATTTCCACCCTGGTGGCTTCCCACAGCAGCCTGGCGTGAGGAGCCATGCAGGGAAGGAGGAAGGCAGCATTCCTGCTAGTGGGATATACAGTCAGTCTATTCCTGATGTCCCTGAGCACAAAATCAGATCAGCAACACCTCCTCTGAAAAACAAGAGCTCACCATGGAAGTGCCAGCAGAAGCTCCACGATGTCACAAAGTGCCTCCTCTGTGGGGTGATACAGAGGTGTAAGAAATTATCCGCTCCTCTGACTTTAATTATTATATTTATTGCAATAATTGTTATCATAATAATTGCAATAATTATGATATTTATTGCACTAATAACAACAGAGGGAAGACACAGATAAAAAATAAGTTTAAAAAAGCTCAGCTAATGCAACAACAGCATAAAAATGGTCATTTGGCTGCATGAAACACATATATCTATATATATCTATATATATAGATATATAGATATATATATAGGTAACCGCATGAAGGGATTCACTTTTCAACTTTTCATTTTAATTGGGTGGCCTGCTTATGGCAGGAATGGTTGTTGGCAGCCTATAAGATGGCATCAAAAAATGTTTCATTTCATGCCACTCTCAGTTTGTAGGAACAATCTTCTGCAGCCTTTTGGCAGTTATTACTTCCAGGCCCTTGAAATGTTCTCAGAGCAGCAACAACAACAACAACAAAAAAAGCCTAAAATGCTCTTTGCTGACTGCAAGATGTTAAACCTTTGGTAGATCTTTTGGAGGCAGTGAGTGTCAGAGTGGGTGCCCTTGTGCAAGGTCAGGAGGGAGCAGCAGAATGCAGATTTGTCCCACCTAAGCCAGGCTCTCCAGCCTGCAGAATGGGATGTGGCTCTCACACTGCCTCAGACTGTGGGTGGGCCACGCTGCCCTCTGGAAGTGTCAAAATCTCTCCCTGGATGACAAATGGAGCAGAGCCCAGCACTGAGCTGTTCTTTGAAATATCTGACTTTTGAGCTAGTTGAACTTGGAACAGCCCTCGCACGATCCCTTTTCCAGCGTCAGCTCCTCAGTCTGTATTGACTGTCGGGTAGCAGACTCCTGACTTCTAAACAACATTTCACTCTTCCTCCTGGGGGCTTCAATTCATCTCTTGTTGGCAGCAGAGATCCTCTTTGACTCTCTGGCAGCTGCCCCAATCACTGAGGGAACTGCAGAGGCTGCAGCAGGACCTAAGCAGCGACAGCTTCCTGTGACCATCCTGTGGTATTGAATTTTCACTGAGAATTAAGCCAATTCTAGTGGAAACACACTCCTTCATCCTTGCCCTCTCAGCATCACCATCAGCCTCTTGCAGACATGCTGCCCAGTTTGACCCACGCTGGTTTTGTTACCTTCTCACAAGAGCATTTGGAATTCTTGCAGTTCCAGGCAGATGGAAGAACAGATGAGCTGCGGGGTTGTTTGAAGCACGTTAAGGGTTGGCCTGCTGACACAGCACAGCTGGATGCAGAAAAGTGATCAGAAGGTGAAGGAAACAGCAAAACTTCAGTTTTCCAGCAAACAGACCTAGGCACGCAAGAGCCAGGTGAAAAGCAGCTTGTTCGGGGTTTTGTTTGGAACCTGATTTTCTGCCAACAGGGATGCAGAACACCAGGCCAGCAGCACCCAAAGGGCAGCTCCTTCTCTGGAAAACACTGAGGGAAGAAAAAACAGGGTCACCTAGGGCAGGGAATCCCAGTTTGCAGCTGGAAAATCTACACAAACCCCCAAGGCTCCAGCATAGGTTCTCCCATCTTGGTTCCAGCTCAATTTTGGCAAATCCACTCCTGACTGTACCTTTGTTTCTCACCCTTGCAGAAAGGCAGTGGTTCCACAGACCTGCCGCTCAGGAGGAGAACCCCAGTGGTCAGCACCTCCGAGGAAGATGGGACACCCAGATGGGATCCAGATGAAGATCACCCCATGTTAGGGATGCCATGACCGTGCCACCATGACCTCCCCTCTGTGTCTGGGGCTGCCTGGGGTCTGTCTGTCCGGGGTTTTGTCCGTCCCTCCCTCCTTCCCTCCACCTGCACAGACCCGGGGCCGTGTCCTGGGCAGAACCTGGAGCTGCTCCCAGCGGCAGAGCCGGGGCACATCTGTTCTGCTTTTGCAAGCAGCCTGGAAACATCTGCAGCGCCCCAGCCGAAGCAGAGGAGACACAAGCCCGAGGACAATGCGGCTGGCTCTTGGTGGCGGCAGCCCTGTCTGCAGCGCTGGGGACACCCACATCCCAAATATCCAAATATCCCTGCCCCGATTCCAGGCGAAGTCACCGGGATGGGTCCGCGCCTTTGTCATTCCGGTTGTAACAATATTCGCGTGGCAGGAGGGGTTTGGATCCATCAATTAATGCGTGAGGGGCGCTCCGGTGTCCCCGGGGGATGCAGGGATGCTCTGCCCGGCCCTCCACCCCTCCTGCAGCCCCCTCCCCAGCCTGCATCCCGAACTTCCTCTCCTTGGGAAGGGCTTGCCTAGCACCGTTTGTTTTTTGGGAGTTGCTAGAAAACTCTCCTGCTATTTTCTTTCTTTTTTTTTTTTTTTTTTTTTTTTTTTGTCCTTAATAACTATATCATGTCTGGTATTGTATTTCTGTTTTCCCCTGAGGAAAGAAGCCAAAAGAAGTAGGAAAAACAAATAATGTGTGGGAGAGTGTTTTTCTTTTCATGTTCTTCTTTTTTATTTTTTTTTTTTACCTCTGTTCAAAGCCTCTTTCTGTTTGGCTTTAGCAGTTTTGTGACTACAATTCCCTTCTTTCCGATTTTTTTCTATTATAATTCTATTGATTTGTAATGAGTTTCCTGAACCCTTCAATATTTTCATATATGCACCCTGAAAGCTCTGCTTTTCTTCTGTCATCCTTACTTTTCTCACTTTTTCCCCATTTTTCCCCTTACTTTCCATCTTTCTTCTTTTTCTATTTATATCTTTTTTCTTTTCTCTTTTTCCCCTTATTTTTTACTTTTTACTCTTTTATTACTTTATTCTTGTTTCCTTCCTTCTTTATGTCTCACTTGCCTTTCCTTCCTTTCTTTTCTTTGTTTTTATCTTCCTCTCTTTTCACCCCCCACCACCCCCCTTTAATTCTTCTGAAAATAAAACTACCAGAGAATTAAGCAAATTAAGGAGACATCTCTGGGAAAACACTCGCTGCGGAACATGTTTGGTTCATTAAACACTCTCATCAGGCACCTTGGCACAGAGCCACATGTTTATTTGGGAGAGGGGCAAAAAAAATAAATAAAAATGCAGTGGGGAGACTTTTTGATTGTTGCTGTCATTAGTGGCAAATTCATCTTTCTTGTCCCAGGTCCCCACATGTTTTTAAACCATTATGGCATGTGGTTTCCAACCACGGACGAGAGACTGCTGAGGAAAAACACCCTGGGTCTGCTCAAAAATTAAAAATGAAGTGTTATCTTTTCCTCCTTTCCCTCTTGGGTGATTGTGGCGGGGGCCAGTTCGTGCCCAGAAGCTGTGCCAGGGGTAATTTTCAGATCTTTGTCTTTCGATGCCCCTCTTGCAAACACACAAAACCCCGTGCTCATCCCCAGCCTACCTGCCAGAGGTGCTGCCCAGGGGATGAGGGGATGCTGCAGAGCCACAAACCCCCAGGATGAGGCTGTTCTATGGAAATTCACTGCAAGGGATGTGGGGCAAGGAAGGAATCACCCCAGGAGAAGGCAGCTTCAGCCTAACCCCTGGCAGGGTGTGCTGGGGCAGGAGCAGCTCCCCTGCTTCCACCCTGCAGCAGAAACAGGTGGGAGCAGAGCTCTCTGCTGAGGATTGTTGGCAGAAAAAGCTTTATTTGGGGCTGGAAATTGGTCACAAGTCTCAATCACTGAAGCGACAACCTCGCAGGCTTGCTGCCTTCCAAAATCAGGGCTTTCCTAGCTGGAAAAGTGATTTTTTTTTCCCCTCCAAGAGGTGCTGAGGTGATACGCATCGCAGCCTCTTCGTACAGTGCTGGTAGGTGTAAACCAGGGAGAACTTGGGAATCATTCCCCTAAGCAAGAAGTATCTGGTATTTATGACCCCTTCCTCTGAAATCAGCCCATCCCAAGGCAGCACAAGGTGTTGCTTTAATCACATATTCACCCCACAAAATAAAACTTCATCTTGAAATCCTCTCTTCGTTTCTCCAGAAAGCTGGTGTGGGGAAAGGAGGGAAAATAAAACCTGCCTTAGCACCCCACCAACCTACACCCCACAGACAGAGGGAATGCAGGGTACTAAATTCAAAGGTCTTTCACTTTGAAGAGTGGCCATGGCTTTCTCAGTCCTTATACCCATGTCTTTCCTTTCCTCATATTTAATAAAGAGCAAGGCTCTTACATGCTCTGCCCCTCTGTAAGCACTTCACACCCCTGTGCAGAACTTTTGGGGAGCACAGAAAAGTGGCTTGAGGGCTGTCAGAAGCCTCTCGAGCTGGAGGAGCAGTGTGAACACACCACAGGCAAAAAAAATCTGCCACCCCAGCCTGTGCAGACTGTGTGTGTGTGCTTTCACTTTTTCGGGGTGTTTAAATGTCTTTAAAAGATTGCTAGAGGAAAAGAAGCAATTATCCCAGCACATATTTAGAGGACAGGTTTTGCATTTCCCACCCTGCTTGCTTTCCCTCTCCCAGCAGCGGATTTGGAGCTGTTAAGTTACTTTTTTAGACAGAACTCATCCTCCTCAGCTCCTTCCAGGCTGAAGAGCTGCTCTGTTTTTCGCAGGCAGCTCCGCACTCGGGAGCTTTTAAAGGGTTTCTAATCCTGGAAGGCCATCTGACATCACCCTGCTTCTTGTCTGCTGATGTTTCATACGAGCCTCACATTTCCTTAATGTTTTTCAGAGCCACCAATTACTACAGCAATCTTGTGTTTATGTTCTGGTTTTGTGCTCTATTTTTTTTTTTTCCCTCTCCCCTGATGCTTTCCTGGCCTGTGTCCCAACAGGCTGCTCTCTCTTAGGCGTGTTTTGTGCCAAGGGTTAAGCTGGACCAGCTTGTTACAAAAGAAAGGAAAAAAAAAAAAAGAAAAAAAAAGAAAAAAAAACAAACCAAAGAAGTGGGAGGGAGGAGGTTGATTGGGTTGGTTTTTTTTGGAGATTTTTTTCGGTTGTTTTTTTATTTTTTTTTCCTAATTTTTTTCATTGACTTCAAGGCACCATGTGATCAGGAAGCCTGGAACTCTTTCCATTTCCCTTCCCGACTGAAGGGAAACATTGTGTAGCTGTTGCCCTGCCACCAGTGGGACGGGCTCCGGCGGTGCTACGTAGGAGGATAAAAATAACCGGGATATTTAAGGCTGGCTGTGGAATCCCAGTGCAGGCAGAGCGAGCTTGGTCAGCAGCCGAGCTCCACCGGCCCCGTAATCTGCTGCATATGATGCAACTGCAAATATATGCCTGGCAGTGCTGGTGGAAGAGTCAGACCTTGGGGAGGCCCAGAGGAGAAAAGAATAAAAAATAAAATAAAATAAAATAAAATAAAATAAAATAAAATAAAATAAAATAAAATTTAAAATAAAATAAAATACATAAAATAAAATATAAAAAATAAAATAAAATATAAAAATTAAAATAAATAAAATAAATAAAATTAAAAATAAAATAAAATAGGAAATAAAATAAAATAAAATAAAATAGGAAATAAAATAAAATAAAATAAGAAATAAAATAAAATAAAATAAAATTGGAAATAGAATAGAATAAAATAAAATAAAACAAAACAAAATAACATAAAATAAAATAACAAATAAAATAGGAAATAAAATAAGATAAAGAAAAAGAGGATTTGAAAGAGCTTTTCAATCTCTTTTAACACATTCTTTCTAGCACAGCTTTTGAAAAGTGACTTTTACCTGAGTTCCATGTGCTTGGTGCAGCAAAGAGGGTGAAGGGGCTTGCTTGGCTTCAGGTGTAAGGCAGCACAACAGGGCTTTGCTCTGGAGTTTTGTAGGGGATAACATCACTTACCTTCCAAGAAAGAGAGGCTGAAACAGCACTGTGTTCCCTGTTTAGGCTTTTCTCTCCAAATCTCAAGTGCAGCTGCATGTGACCCACATCTTGCCTGTTGATTAAAAGCAATTAGATCAAAAGAGCAGCCAGCCCACAAGGCTCACACAGAAATAAGCAGAAATTTGAGTTTTGGTTCTTTCACAATTCACAACTGTCAGAAAGCTTAAAAGGTGTTTTGGTTTTTTTTCCAATTTCTTAGGCTTGTTTTCACACTGCACACAAGCTGTGAACTTTCCAAAGTGTGACACTGGACAGCATCTGCCACAACTGCAGCACTGAGAAGAGTGTGGCGTTGCTTTTTCCTTTAAATCTGTTCTGACCAGCAAAGCAGTCAGAACCTCAGCAGCAGCACTTCAGCTTTCCTTTTTCCATCCGTGCCCAGGACATTGCAGGTGAGAAGCAGAAAATGCCATGGTTTGGTCACTCCTGCATTTTGGAGGGGAACCTCCTCACCTGCATCAGCACAGTCAGGGCTGTCAGGAGACAGAAAGGGACTAAGGGACACTTCAGCCTTAGTGCCACCCTCCCTGGGGCTAAACAGGACAGTGGCAGTGATCCCAGCAGCTCACATTCACCCTGAGGGGGCTGAAGTCTTTGGGAAGACCCCGAATTTCCATGAGGTGGTTTCTTCTACGAAAAAACCAGGAGCTCACAGCTCCTTGCTGGGCTGCTGAGTGGCCTCCTCTCCTGTGGAGGGAAATCACCCATAAATGTTGATGAGGGGCAGAGATTGATCCTGAGGTTGTTTCTGCTGCAAAGCTCTGTTAAATGTTAGCCAGAGTATAAAAAAAAACCATCACTGTGTTTGGTTTACTTTGTGATTTCCCATTCCACAATCTGTAGGACACAATGTAATAAGAATGCATTTAAGGGAAGTTGTGACAATTGTTGGGCACAAACTTAAGCATTGTTTATTGCTTATGCAATCCTGTGGGGTTATTTCAAGGAATTAAGAACGAGGAGGGGAATGGAGTTTAAGGGCATTTGTGAGGGATTTCACCTGCCTGGACTTTCTGTTTGTTTTTCCAAGTGCTTATGGTTTTACTGTGTCATGTTCTAGGTTCATTTTTTCAGGCTGAGTGAAACACTGCAACCAGACAGAAAATCAGACTAGTAAGAGGAAAGGCCAGAGCCTCTGATTTCTACTTCCATGTAGATACTCTTATAATCACTCACATTTAACTAAACAGTATTTGAGAACCACTGAGACCAAATGGACTTTGATCTAATAAATTCTTTATTACAATGGAAAATATTACCCCCACTTCATATAAATTTGGAGCTGAACAGGACAAAGAGCAAAGGTCCGATGCCCAATTATCCACATTAAGCCCCTCAACTTTCATTGGGAAAATAATTTTACACATCAGGGTGTAAGCAGCAGAGCTTGGCTGTCACCCTGCCTTGATGTTTGTAACTTTGCTCCCCAGCACTGGAGGAGCATCTGCAAAGTCTCTTTCACACATTTAAGTACAAATCTGCTGGATGGAATGTGATCCCTTCCTTGCTGGTTTGACTGGAGAGGAGAGGAAACTGCAACACCAACTCTTCCTGCACGAGGAGGAGAAGGAGGGGGAGGAAGAGAAGGCAGAGGAGGAGGAGGAGGAGGAGGAGGAGGAGGAGGAGAAGGAGAAGGAGAAGGAGAAGGAGAAGGAGAAGGAGAAGGAGAAGGAGGCTGAAATGTTCCTCAGCTGAGAGGGGCCATGGGAGGCAGCTTGGTAATTCAACCTGCTCAGTGCAGCCACCTGGATTTTTAGATGTCTGGATTTTTAGAATTTTCAGCTATTCCAAATTTTTCTGGAACCTGGCTAAACCTCTGGGTCTGCCCAGCCACACAGAGCACAACCCAGGTATGCAGAACTGCCCAGGGGCGTTTAATGACCACCACAGCCTTGTTTGCACCACGGTCTGGCTGCTCCCTGACATTTCAGGTACTGCTGTCAGTTCCTGGTGAATTTTCCTTTTGTTCAGGTGTCATCAGCCTCAGGTTCCCTCCCTTTTTGCTGCTGAGTGGGTGACAGGAGCTGCACAAAATGTGGCACACACAAAATGTGGCACACACAAAGTGTGGCACACACAAAATGTGGCACACACGAAGTGTGGCGCTCACAAAATGTGGCACACACCAAGTGTGGCACACACAAAATGTGGCACACACCAAGTGTGGCACACACAAAATGTGGCACACACCAAGTGTGGCACACAAGCCCACAACTCCCAGTTTTCCCTCCCTGGGGGATGAAGAACTCCCTGCCTAGATTGCCCCAGCAGATTTAGCAGATGGCATTTTCGTGCACCAAGGTCCTCCCAGGAACTGCACAGGCAGATTGGGGTTTGGAGGTACCCAGCTCTCACACCACTGGCCCATTTCCATCCCTTAGGGTTTGCACAACCCACCTGCCATGCTATCAGCCCATGGAGACACTTGCCATTTAAAAACTTCACCCTGGGCTGCTACAGCCCTGCAAAAGAGGATGGCAGGCAGAGATGTGTGTGTTTGGGTGCTGTCATGCAGCCAAACCTTCCCTGCAGCAAACACAACCCGGCAAGCTCCACATGCTTTGGAGTTTTAGAACAAAAGTTTAACACAAACTTAATTAGCCCCAGATTTTTAACAGTAGTAAGAAGTTATAAAGTGTCTCAAAAAGAGCTAATTCTCATTGACTGTTTCCCACTGATACATTTTCCAGTTGGTACTCCCATCACACCTTTACTAAAAGGATAAGAGCTCCAAAGCCCGCAACAGCTAAAGCCATTCTCCTTTCCTTTTCTTTCACATGTAGTTTGCCATGCTGTAATAATTAAATTTCAAAGCTCAAGTCTCTGCACTTGTTTTCCTTTTCTGGCATTGTTTTCCACCCAGTAGCCAGCACAGCTTAGCACAAACCAAAATCATCCACCTGGAGGTTAACAGGCCTCTCCCCGTCCCATCAGGCGTCCTGCTCTGCTGCTGAAAGATAAAACTCAGTGTTGTGTCATGTGAACTTGGCTAACAGGGCATTTCTTTTTGCTCTATTTACCCAGATATGGTAAATACCAGGATACCTGGCTTCTCTGCATCTCACCAACTACATAGCCCTGGTTGTAATACTCAGCTTGTGTGATTTGTCTTTTGGCCATGTGTTTGGTCATCTCCAGGCTGCAGACTCTGTGGAAAGGGTTTCTCCTGTGGCCTCTCTCCCCCTGGGTGAGCACACCAGCACAAGAGAGCCAAATCCCATGGAGGATCTCCTGTTGCCATGGCCAGTCACGATGGTTTGGAGATGAGGTCAGCTGCCCAGCAGGAAGCACCCCTTGTTAGAGAGTGAAGAAACCTCAGCTTCCCCTCAGCCTCTTTTAAGGAAGTTGCATCTTGGAGAAGCCAGGTTTGTTTTATTTTTATTGACACCACTGTGATGTCTCCCTCTTTGGCTTCCCTCATGCTTTGAGGCAGAGCCCAGCCTCCTCAGCACCTCACCTTTGGAGAAATATATGTTCCTTGGCATGAAAGGGACTCGCTGTGCTAAGTCTTCCATAAAACTTTCCAGCTGAAAGCAGGCTGAAACACATCTAGACATTTCAGTGTTTGCTCCAAAGGTGCCAATCAAGCAGAGAAAACTCCCAGTCCTTGCACATCCATGTCCTATGAGGAACTGGCTTCCACCACTGTAAATAAAACAAAGGTATAGTCTTCAGCTGATCTCACTTACTGGAGCTCCATTGAATTGAGCAGCCCCAGGATAATTTACACCAGATGAGCATCTGCCCTCAACATATGTTACATTATGGTCCAACAGGATGGTCTCAGTTTGCCTTGGGGGAGGAGCTGCTGGAGCAGGGAGTTAGGTTTGCTCATGTCTAGGAACGATGGGCTGCAAAATCCCCGAGAGTGAGGAGATAAATAGGGAAAAGAAGGCATTTGGTTATTAGGCGTTCTTATTTCCAGTGATTAGGGTGGGAAAGAGCAGACTGTGTGGGAAACAGGCGTCCCTACACCCATTTTTGGCAGCTTTTGATTGGCCCCTGACCAGACATTTATTAAAACAGCCTCATAAGTTGCGGTCCCACTAAAGAACAATACAAAACCAACCAAATGTTAATGTATTCAATCTGTTCCTGCTGAGATTTCTGCCTCCCCGCCTCCCTGATTACTAGAGAAGGGGAGGTGGGGGAAAGGCATGGAGAAAGAAAGAGGAGGGGGGGAGAAAAAGAAAAAGAAACGTTTGTATTCCCAGCCTCAGCTGACAGATCCGTCGTAGCCTCCTGGAGTTTTTGTAATTATAACAAAGGGTCCTCGGTACAGGAACTGTAATTGGTTTTGAGTGTTCATACATTTTAACTCAGCCCAGGTTAGGTATCCAAGCAAACTCAAAGCACTGACACAGCTGGAACTCTAGGAGGAGAACTCCAAAGGAGGATAAAGGGCCTTCAACAGAGGGTAGTGGATCGCATCTGACACCAGAAACCAAAACCTACTCCAGATTGTTTTCCTCAGGAATCCAGAAGGAAAACCATTCTGCAAACACTTGTCAGAGATCTAGGATAATCTGAACTTCAGGGACAGGAGTGGGGAACAGGGAGGGAATAAATATTTCGGCAAACAAAAACCCCAGGGCAGGATATGTGATAGAGATTCTGAATGCTGATGGGGAGGTGGGAGGGATTTAAAACCGCCCCTCTTGCCAAAATTTATGAGGGCACTGCATCCCAAGCCTGCTGCCAAAACAGGTTTTTTGTGATTCAGCTCCTCCCAGAGCCTGAACCTGCTTCAGACAGGTGGTAACTCAGAGGATCCAGGACCTTCCCTCCATGTCCACACAGCCAGACATGGCACTGTCCTCATCCTTGTCCCTCAGAGACCCCCTCCAGACAAAAGTGTGCCCAGGCATTGTCTGGAGAGGGCTGGCTGGCCATGAGCCCGTGCCGTTCCAGGGCATGTGCTGGCAATTAAAGAGCAAAGATGATCATGACAAGTGCTCGGGCCCACGCTGGGGCTCCGCTGGGTTTACCAGCATGGGCAGATGCGGCAGCACCAGCTGCAGAGCAGCATTTCCATGGGAAAGGGATGAGGCCGGGAACACACAGGGAGAGGAATGCATTTGCAGCCAGTGTCTCTGCTAACAGTCTGGGGCTCTTTTCTCTAAGGTTAACATTCGCTTGCTGGAGAAAAACAATGCTGCTGGGGCTCTGCAGGCAGATGTGGTTGTGGTGGGTCAGCCGGATCCACAAACAACAGTCCCTTTTTTGGGTGGGATTTTCACATCTGCTCTTCCCTGCCCTGAAACCGATTTCACTGGGACAAAGCTCAGACAGCACTGTGTGCTCCCAGAAAAAATCTTCCAGCACTTCCCAGCTCCAGTGGCAGCAGTGAGGTCTTTGCATGGAGAGTACACAAGTGATGAAGAGTGTGCAAGACTCGGGCCTACCTCCATGTCCTCCATTTTGTTATCAATAATGACTCTTTTTTGGGTTGTGGAGGGTTTAAAAGTAATTTCTTATTCTAATTTAAATATTGCTGAAAAGTTTCTGTAAACAAACCCACATGATGGAGTTGGAAGCTGGCCTGAAGGAGGCAGGAGTGGTGTCTGTGATGAAAATTGTGTAGACCTGGAAAGGGGTGCTGAGCGTTCCTCTGCCTTTCAGTGTGGAAAAAGTTCAATCATCCACACTCTTTTTTAATGCCAAAATCTCAACGGGTGATAGGAACTTCCAAGTTCATAGTGGCTTATTTATTAAGAGAGTCTAACCTTGAAAAATTGAACACATCAATAATTTCACCCCTACCTGTAATCCCTTGGCACGATGTGGAAGTGGACAAGAGGAAGCAACTGGAGAAAACTCCTTGGTGGTTCATTCATTTCTTCCTTAATTCCTTGTGTACCTGATTCAAGGACTTTTTCAGCCTGAAGAAATTGTGGGGCTTTTTCATCATTGAGGAACCAGCACCAAGAAATAAATGTCAGACTCTTATCACTGCAGTTGGCCTTTCCTCAGCAGATCCCACACCCCAGCCCCCCAAGAGACCAGCTGATGTCAGGCATGCAGAAACAGCTGTGATTATCCATCAGAATGCCCCATCCCACCTCTCCAGTTGAAGCCACGGGCTGGAAGCATCTTGTTATCTTGCATGTTCAGGTGCAAACTGGCAGCGAGCACAGTGATTCTGCCTAAGGTGGCAGAAGGAAGGCAGAGCAAGAGGGAGCAACAGATCTCCCTGAATTCCTAGAAAAAACTCTGCACTGGCTAGGACTGCTCGTGGAGGCTGAAGGAGAGCACTGGGAAGCAGCTTTTCCAGTGAGGAGGCTTCTCTTGCCACAGGCTGGTGGCCACACTGTCACACTCTTCTGTGTGCAGCCCAATCCCAGCCTGAAACTTCTGCCTGCAACCAGGTGGGCAGTGGCACGCAGCCTCTTGGATAAAAGGCAAGATTTAGGAGGGCCAGGCAAGCTGTCATCACACCAGAAGCATTTTAAAGAAGGCCCCAGAACTGCAGGAGTTTTAGATCTTTGGACAGTTTTTCACTGCTACAGTTCTAGAAAGTGGTGGGGACAGTGATGTGAATCCAACAGTCTGGGGGCTTCTTCCTAGGAAAGCACCAATTTGGGCTGTGGTTGAGAATGTACAACAAGGCAAGAAGAGCTTTGGGGTTTTCTCAGTCTTATATTTCCATTTTCCATCTGTTTTACTCTCCTCCTCTTTAGAAGAGGGCATTTCAGGCTTTTTCCAGCATCCTGCAAGGTTTTGCTCAGTGACAGCAGCAGGAAAGAGTTCTCACTGCTTGAATTTGAGACACAACAAAGTGCCCCAAACTGGGAAGCTGGAACAGGCCACACCAGCACCTCCAGCTGTGGAGGTTTTCTCGTGTGGCCTGTGGAAGCATCCGACTGCAGACCCTGGCTGCTTTGGAATTTTGGGACCCTGTTTGCTGAATTCAACCATTTCAGCCAGTGTTTGCACCTCAGATGAATTTCTGAGTTATCAAGAACTAACAGATTGTTTCTCAGAAGATTGTTTTCTTCAGACTCCTCATTGTTTGCCCAAGGGTATTGGCCCCTCTTGAAGAACTGGACATATAATTAGAAATTAATGTCTATTCGCTTTGATGGATTTTGCCTCTTTTCTGAATCCTGAATTATCCACAAAGCTGTTACAAACAGAATAGAATGTATTTGTTCATTAAAAAAAAAAAAAAAAAAAAAAAAAAAGATTCACCCGTTTCTTCAGGGATTAATTCTCAGTTTTTTTCGTGAGTGGCTTGTTGCAAATAGTCATAAATTCTACCATGTTGGGTTCCAACCCTGGAGTGATCTTTGTCTGGACTTCAATGGGGCTTTGCATGGGGGGGGCCTGGCCACACAGATCTCATTGCAGGATTGGGCAATGGTTAGTTACATAAGTCATATGATGTTGTTTCTGTCCTCTGACTGGCTGGCTTATGTAACTGCAGAACAATAACACGCATTTGAATATAAAGGCAAAAAGTCGTGCCTCGTTATTAGTTCTTCGTGAGAGTCTGTTCAAGGGCTCTGGGAATCAGGGGATTCTGCTGTCTGTGCAAGCTATAAAGATATTTTCTTTGACAGTCTGTTGGTTTGGGGAGGACATCTGGAGTAGGTGACATTAAGAGAGCTACTGAGATGCTCTCTGTGGGTTCATCTGAGGACTATTTGCAAACACTGGGCTCACATATTCTCCCCAGCAGCAGCTGAAAAAGAGCAAAACCCAAAGAGAACAGCTCATGGAAGCCAGGCCATGCAGTGCCCTGAGCCCTTGACTGCAATGCTCTGTTCACACCTTATAAATGTCTGGCCATTGAGTTTAATGTTTCTCTTATTCCATTTTAGGGGAATAAACAGGATTAAAAGCATATCTAGGAATAAAGGTGCACAGCAAAGGGCAAAACATTAACTTAATGTCTGTGTGCTTATTCTTAAACATATTTTCCCCACTTTTCACATTCATTAAAATCTCAGTGTGATTTCTCTTCAGAGAGGGCAAATAGAAATTCACAACTTTTGTTTTCACTTGATGTCTTATTTTTGTTCATCTGGACAATTCATCTCCAGAAGATTTTATCACAGTCTCCTGGAGATTGTATCACAAGTTTTCAGTTCTGGTCTTGTTTTGGTTTTTTGGGGTTTTTTTCTCCTAAGGTCCTACTTCTTCGAGTCGTATGATTACGCAAACATTCCCTATTTCCAGTGCTTTAGAAGTAAGTTTCTAGTCGGCATTGTTGCAGAGAAAAGACTGAAAACATAAACCCTCAAGGCTGAGAAAAAGAACACACAATTTACCATTTTTTTTTAAACCTCATGATTTCTCAATCTTATGTTTTTTGAGGATAGTCTGAGTAATAAGCTTTAAAAGCCAAGGGCTGACAATATTAAAGCAGAATCAGGAGGAGACCATTGCTAAAGTTCATACAGCATGACCTGATAGTCCTCCAGACTCTTGGGAGATGTCCCCATGCAGCAGACAGGTACTCTTCCAAAGTCTTTTGTGACAGTATAAAACCATTACAACCCATTCAAAGTGATTTTGCTCCTTAAACCTGTCAAACTTTAGCAAAAGTACACGAGCTTCAGCAGCTCAGAGAGCATTGTTGCAATCCACAGTGTAAATACCTGTTCTTGTCCCTTGCAGTCTCCCACACAAACATGGGGTTTGGAGGGTACGTTGAACACAGCTACCCAAAATCCAAGAGTTCACAGATGATGCTCTCATGCCATCCTCAAGCCCCTTTGGATCTGCTTCACAAAATAATCCCCATCCCAGTGAGTTCCTCAGTTTTCACTTTCTAACCTGAACTCGTAGAGGCGTTTGCAGCAGGTTACTCCTTGCAGTGTGCAGCACAGACGTGGAAGTGTGGTTCTTTATCTCCTTAAATTTTAGCACTCTCACGTTCTGGAACCTGGAATTCCCAAGAACTTTCTTTATATTTTATGCGGATGCCACTAACAGAGATGTACTCAAGCCACTCTGGGGGCAGCAGAAAGGGCAGTTCTGGTAGAGGCTGTGCACCTTCCTCATGGCTTGAAGGAAGCTGGCACCAGCCAGGGCCAGAGTGAACTGTGGGCATTGTGGAGGCAGGATTTCCAGGGATAAATAAACAGGGCCATTCCTGGAAACTCCAAAAGCTGCTGGAAGCCAGGACAGAGAGCAAGCAAGAACATCTCAGGGGTGACACACCTGCTCCTTTGAGGATTTCTGCTGTGTGGTCCCTCCCAAAAACAGCACCTCTCACCCTGGCAGATGAAAGTCTTTTCCAGGTGCCACACAATATCCATGGCCACCAGTGGGTGGGCTGTAAGTTTTAGGACAACACAGCCATATAAATAAGGTGAAGAATCAGCAAACAGCATTTCTTCCCTGCTCAGACATTCCATCAAGCCTTTGCATCTCTACCCGCTGTCCCAGCTGGCACACATATTGTCCCAAGCAAATGAGAGGCAAAGCATGTTACCTGAAACCTCTCATTGCCACCAAGGTCAATTTGTGGGGATCTCTGTTGACACACTGAACCCCATGAAGCCACAACAAGTTACAAAGGGACAGTGCAGGAGATGCACAGGCAGCACTGTTTAAAGGACAATATTGTGTGTTTGTGGGACTGGGGGGAGGGCTGGTGGCAGGGGAGTTGGTTAGTGCATCATTCCTGGACACTTGAGAGACTCTCTGCAGAAGAAGGAATTATTTTTTTTTCCCACCTGAATGCTATTTTAATAACTTTGAAATGTCTTCCTTAGATCTCTCATCATTATTCCCATAGTTAGAAGCTGATTAATGGCACGCCCCTCGAACACATATCTGGGCACACGTACAAAGACTTTTTAATACTCCCTTACAATGGCCAACAGCTGGCCACAAAACCAGATGATCCTCCACCCTTGTAAACTTATGCTCGCCAACAATAAAAAACCCTTCTGGCTACTAAAAAGCCTGGTGGAACAGATGAATCTTGTTATGGACTGGATTTTATAAATAAAAATTTAAAAAGGCAAACATTTTAGCATGTGCATTCATGGGCTGAAAAGAGACATAGGTTTTATATTCTGGGAGGGTCAAAAGTCTGATTTTCGAAGCTAAACTTCATCTTCCAAAGATTCCTTTAAATACATTGCTGGATTGGGTTGTTGGGTTTGGTTTTTTTTGCTTTTGTTTTTGTTTTTGTTTTTTAGTTTGTTTGGGGGGGTTTGTGCTTTTTTGTTGGTGTTTTTTTGTTTTTTTTTTTTTTAATTTTGCTGCAGACACAGTACAGCACTTCCTCTCTCCTTTGGGGCAGGAGTTTTGTGTTGGTGGTTTGTGTTTTGTTTCTTGCAGGCAGAAATCTCGGGAATGGCCTGAAAGGTTCTGCTCTCCATGCCCTGCCCCAGCATCACAGGCAGTCCAAGCACATCAGCCCAATCCTACATAATTCCCAGACCCTACAAAAGGTCCCTGCTTGCTGCACCTTGGAACCCAAGCAGTGGAGCAGCAACTAAGCCATTTGAGGATGAGCAAAATCACCAAAATGAAAGATATGAAGGAAGGGGAAAAAAAAAAAACCCAACTGAAACCTCTAAAGAAGCCCTTTTTGTTTGTTGTTAACAACTATTTAGTGTCAGGGCTAATTCACAAGTTTAATAAAATCAGGCTTTGTTAAAGATTCAACACCTTCAATTATAGAATTAAGAACTCACAGTAATTGCTCCTCAGACCTTCCAAAAATCCTTCAACAAAGTGCGTTTGTGTGAGGAGGGGGAGGACAGTCTTCAGTCTAAATCTAATGTCTTAAAGATTATTTATTCTTTTTTAAATAAACAAAGAAAGGAGAAAAGCCCTAATTCTAATAATGATGACTACTATGGTGTCAGGCCCTCATTATACAAGAAGAAGAAACAAATGAAAGAGACCAGCAAAATTCTCAGTTCATCACCTTAAATATGAGTCCTTTGTTAGTGGATTTCTGCAGGGATAAACAAGGAATTTTCACAGCCTAGGTATGCCCAAAACAAGATTTCTAGGAGCAAGGAAGCAAGGAAATTGACTGAAATCTTAGAACAAGCTTTATTTTTACTGCCCTGGGCAGGATTTAGAGAAACATCAGCCTCCGCTTCATCAAGTCCTGACATAGCTGAGCCCAGCACCTCATTACACTGAAAAGGATCTTTATTGATACAGAAAATGGCTGATTATTTACATTCCTGATGACCAAGCAGGAAGCTGATATGGTGAGGAGTGAAGACTGGGGAAAAAGATTTTGTTCCCGTGAAGAAGGCTTCCTCCTCCTCCAGGGACCAGCCACGCTTTTTTTAAAGCAATAAAAAATGGACAGGAAACACTTCACCAGTGTTAAGGCACGGGGTAAGATCAACTAGAGCCATATTCCTGCTTCCTGTAAAAACAAGGGGAATCTTGTCCTTTGTAACTGGAGAGACCAGGTTTGGATTCCTTTCCCCCCTCTCCAGTGCTCTATCCAGCCCTTGTAATTCCTTGAAAGATGCATCCAAGGCTCATTTTCCTTCCTCTCAGCCAGGTAAGAGATTTCCCCAGTGCAGGAAGGGGAATTCTTCCCCTGTGTTTAGGGTGAGACAGGCAATGCCATGGCCTGTCTGAGCACTTCAGCAAAGCCTGGCACACTTCAGAGCAGCCCTGGGATCACTCTGAGCTACAGCAGGGACATTGCCAACCTCTGACAAAGCCCACAGTCTCAGCAGCTCCAATTCTTGTGCCAGAACACATTTGCTTCCTCCTGCAATATATTGCCATTCCCAAAGTTTAATTTAGTTTGGTGAAAGGCACCTTAGAACAAATTTTATATCGTATGATACATCCTAGAGATGAAAACACTGCAGAGGTTGATAACCCAGGGTGCTTACACCAGCTCATGAGTTCTTAAAAGCTGCCAACAAAGAGCTTTCAGTGAAACAGTTGTTTGGATTTTTTGTTTTCTTGTTTTGTTTTGTTTGGGTTTTTTTCAGCAAGCAACACTATACAGCTGCACTGGTGGGATTTTGTCCAGTGCAATCCCAGGTACAATCACTGACAAAACACCTGTGCTGAAGGTGAAGAAGCTCTTAATGGTTCCATCCACAACTTTTGGTCTGGCACAGAGAAGAGAAGATTGCAAGAAGCAGCCAACCTTGCCACAGGCCCTCCAGAGAGCTCCTTTCCTCACCTGAGAGAGCCTCCACAAGCCCTCGAAGAAAGGAGCAGGTTTTGGGCCCGGGTGTGAGGGTGGGCTGGGACAGAGGGAGGCTGCTTTTGAATGACCTCATGGAAAATATGAGTTGGTCAAGGAGGATTTGAATGGATCCAGTGAGATCTTTTTGAGGCAAGCACAGAATGACACCTCCAGGGATATGGTTTCATCCTCCAGCTCTGATGGCAGCTCCACAGTGGCATCTGAAGTGCCTCCTCAGAGCAGCAACCTCTGGAGTGCCCTCATCCCTGTCTCCTATGGGAATTAGGCACCTCAAGATGTTTAGATTATTACCCTTGCAGGCGTGATTCTCATGTAGTTTCAAACCTTCAAAATGGGGGTGGGGGTGCATTGTTTGGCGCACTCATTTTCCTCTTCACCATTCAGTCTGATTTACCCCAGTTAGGGACTGGTTCCACTCTTGGCCTCTGATTTCTCAAAGAGAGGAGGAGGAGTAGCATGAGGAAGCCAGGGTAAAGCCTCTGTGATGTGATCTCAAATAGGCTAGTTTCCAGCCAAGTCATGGACACCAAAATAAAGAGTTAGCTGCACCTGCAGGTACCTTTCAAGTTCAGCACATGCTTGTTGGATCTTTTCATCATTTTAAATTAGCTGCTGATGCATTTTATTTACACTGAATTTACCTTAATGTGCTTGCTTGCTAACTTCCTGCTTATCTGGATACCACATAAGCATATGCCCAATCCAATTACAAAAAGAATGAGAAATACAGTGAATGCTACACATTTTAAGCAAGCATAATAAATTACCAGTGCTGTGGCACATACCCGTGCATGTGAGGGAGAAAAAGAACAAACAAACCAAAAAAAAAAAAAAAGAGCCCCAAAACCAGTTCCCAACCCAGCCTACCAAAAAATACAGCTGAATTTCCCCAGCTATTTAATTAGAAGTAACATCTCCTTGCAAGGCTCACACAGGCCTTCCAAAGTGAAACTCATCCCTTAACAGCAGCTCACACCACATTGAAAAAGGAAGAGCTCTGTTATAGAGGAGTGTGAAGAAATGTGGAAATATTAGCAACAAGCAGGCTCCTGTGGAGTGTGCTGGTTATTAAACAGCTAGCTGAAAGGCAGTGTGAACTATAATAAGCAGCTGCATCTCCCAGGTCTCCTGAAAGAAGGAAAGAAAAAATTCACAAGTGTCACAATTTTCCATCACGTGAGTAAACTGTTTTGGATGGCGGTGAGGCAATGCTACTTGCATGAGGTTGGGAGTGGTGGCTGTACGTGTCTCCAGTGAAAGGAAGAGCGTGAACTCAGAGGCCCGAGTGATTCCACTAAATGAATCAGAACCTGAAGGAAGAGAAAAGGTATGTGGGAAAAGAAAAAAAGCATTGAAGTAGAGTCAGGGAAGATTGAGAGGGAGTATGAATAAAAAGAAGAGGGGAATGTATGATTCAGCCTATTACTTATTGCTCCTTTTAGCTGCCAGAAACAATCAGAAACATGAGTGTGTTTGTCATATATATGTAAATATAATGCATATATTTCTGATAAATATATAGATGGATGGATATGGGCATAAGGGGGCCCTCATCCCTGTGTCCCTGTCTGCAGGGAGGGGCAGAGCAAGGTCCAGACTCTGCTCTGTAGGGACAATGGGACAAGAGGAATGAGCAGGAATTGATACCCAGGAAGTTCCAGCTGGACATGAGGCAGAACTCCTTCCCGTGCAGTGACCGAGCCCTGAACAGACTGCAAGAGAGGCTGTGGAGTTTGTCTTCACTGGAAATATTCCAGGACCTGGACACAATCCTGTGCCACATGCTCTGGGATCACCCTGCTGGAGCAGGGACATTAGGGGAGATGACCCACTGTGGTCCCTTCCAACCTGACCCATCCTGGGATTCTGTGACAGGCAGAATCCCTTATTCATGAGGGATTTACCATCTATAGACCAAATAAATTCCATGAAGGCACTGCCTTGAGGGTGAAGTTGCTCTGAGAACTGGGCTTTGCCCACTGCACCCGTGAGGCTGAATTCCCCAGCTTGCCCAGGAGAGTCTGGGCCCTGGCTCCTCCAGCTTTTCAGGCAGAGAAGGGATTTCCTGCAGGAAATTCCTGGGGAAGGGAGAAGGAGGAAGGAGTTTAGAAGGCAGATCAGCCTTGTTGTGACAGCCTGAGTCCTTGCACAGAGAGATCTGCTCGCAGAGAGGGTAAAATAAGACACTCGTAGGAGCGAGACACCCACTGCTCACAGCGATTTCACCTCCTCCCCTCACGCCTCAAGATCAACACCAGCGCTGCTGCCAAGCCTCTAATTACGTCTTTAGAATCCTGTCAGGTCGCGGGGATGTGACGAGCTCTAATTGTGGAAGAGCGTTTAGGGAGACTCGTAATTACACGGTCATTAAGCCGGTTAAACACACCACGGTCCCTTTTGTGAGGCGGCGCTGGGCCTGGCTCCCTCCCAGCGGCGACACAAACACGGGATTAAGCCGGCAATTAGCGATCAGCAGGTAAAAAACAATAATTCCTCCCATCCACTGCTGAGCAGCGAGGCTCCTCCTGGGCCAGGGCAGGCTGTTGTGGCTTTCCCAGCTGAGAGGTGGAAAATCCAGGACAAAAGGGAGACCTGCAGGGAGTTCTCACCCTGTGTGCCCATGCGGCCTCCTGCCTCAATCCCCACTCAACAAAATCCTGCTGCCGAAAAGGTTGCTGAAAAAATTGCTGAAATTTGCTTTTTATCCTTAAAAGTACTCTAAGTTGTCTAAAAACGTCTTTTTAAAAAATTCTTTTAGTTCTAACAGGATATATTCCCCCAGCCTTTCTTTTTTTAATCACCTTGTTTGCTAAATGAAAGTACTCTGGAGAAAAGCAAACAAAGCAGAACGTCTCTTGCCTGTGTGGGAGGAAAAGGGAGTAGAGGTCATTAAACCAAACTCTCCTCTGCCTACATCTCAGGCCTTGTGACATGTCAAACCACAGCCCCTGGGTTTTTATTCAGCTTTCTCAGTTTCTTTGATGTCCACTTTTATAGCTGCTTGCCTCATAAAGGTCAGTTACGTAAATATAGGAGACATTTTCCAGAATCAAAGTAGGATGAATCTGGAAAATTCAGGGTGACCTGAAATTCAGGGTGACCAAAAAATTAGGAGGGTGACCTATAAGGATGCAAATCTCAAGTGTAGTAAAATCTGCATGGTAAGAAGCTCCAGCAAGGATCAGCTGAGGAGGATTTTTCCAAGATAGACCTGGTCCCAAGACCAGATAATTTAATACTATCCAATAAGAAAACCAGTGATACTTACATAAAGGGAAAAAAAAAAAACGCGGAATAAGATCAACTTAAATGCCTGAATTAGCCCCAGAGATTTGTACTAAAGGCATTCCAAGCAAATTGTTGGCTTCCAGCTCCACATCCTAGAGGAAGGGAATGCCTTGGCAGCTCCTGCATCCCGAGCTCTCAGCCTAGGAAGCGAATTTAACCATGAGGAGTCTGCCTTTCTGTCTCCTCTCAAAATTACAGGGCAAAGCTGCTGCAGCATGGGCTTAGCAGGTGAAGGGGGATGTCCCTGTGTGCCATGCAAAATTCCATCTGGCCAGTCAGCCCTCAGGTAGACTGAAATTATCCTTTATTTTCACTGTGGAGCCCTGTGTAGGACTCCAGGAGTCCTGTGACACAGGAAAAGTGTAGTGTAATTTTATTTGTTTACTCTCTTATCACCAGAGCTGCCTCACTACCAGGAGGAGAGCCCTCTTTTGATGCAAACCTTGATGCTATGAGTGAGACTGGGGAGCGTCTAAAATCAGGAAAAAAAAATTAAAAAAAGACTTGGTTCCAATCCAAACTCACGTGACAGAAAGGGAAAAAATAAAACACCAAAAAAAAAAAAAAAGGAGACACACATCATTCCCATGTGTGTAAGAGGGTGTTAAATCGAGTAGTGACAAACTTTAACCAGAACCACAGCATTACTCATGGCAGCTTGTCCAAGCCTGCAGAAATCACAGTCAGAGAATCTCCCAGCTGGCAGAGGTGGACAGGGGGTGCCAGGAAAGACAAGTCCTCGCTGGTACTGCTTTGTGCGGAGGATCCTCTCATGAACGGTTTTAATAAAGGACTTAATTGATTGTTCTGGAGCCCGTCGGGCTAATAAACATTTATGGCCCTGAGTCAGTCATCTAGAACACATTCCACAGGGCAGTCAGAGGCTGCTGCACAGGGCAGCCAGACGCACGTCTGTCATGTGCCGGTGACGTCCATTCATCATGCACTAGTCATGCAACAAGCCAAGCCTTGGGAGAAAGTGGAATTTCTGCCTCTTTTTCACCAGCCAGGAGGTGGAATAATCACTTTGTCCTCACAGGCTGGCGTTTGGGAGATGCCTGTTCTACAGAGCCCTGGTTTTGCAGCAGGTTTCCTCGTGTGCCCTGCAGTAAATCATTTGGGGATGTCAGCACAGCGCTGATCAGACATTTCTGCTCTCCCCAGTTCTGGGCACAGACAGAAGCAGAGGCAAATACAAGGAAGACATGGCCATAAAAATACAAATTAAGATAAAGCTAGATTCTCCTGCTGCTTAATCATGTAAATGTACAAATAGAGCCTGATGACAGTGACTCAAGGGAAACAATAACCTTATCAGCAGCCTTAGATAGGCCTGAGCCATAAATGAAAATAAATGATCTACTGACATTCCTTATCACCTCCCTAGTGTCTACTGGAGAACTCAATTCACCTCTGCATATCTGTGTCCTCCAGCACACTCAGCATCAGGAGGGTCTGCTGTCCCTCCACAGTCTCCCTTTGTTGCACCAGCAGAATCTCCAGCCATTGCAGTGGCTTCCAGGTGCAGCTCCAGCTCTGCACCACCCATCAGTGTGTGGTCAGCATGGAAAACCACCTCTCCTTCCTTTTTTTTGCCTCCTGAGTTTACAGCCTGACCTCTTTTTCCAATCACTCTGCTGTCCATTTGCACCCCCAAGGAGTTTTAATCAGCCAGATCTCCACACCCTGCCGGCAGCATCTGGGTAGATCTTTTCGCACTCAAGGCTTGAGAACACAAAGGAGCCACCCAAAATCTCTTTACACACTCATGTTGGCTCTGACTCTGCTGATCCTGACAAGAGCAGATGGTCAGGGAACACTGGAGCAGTGGGGAAATCCACTGTGGAAGGAAAACTGCTGGGACAGTAGAGGCTTCAGGCCTTCAGCTGATGCGTGTTTGAAGCTAAGACTGAGGGCTGAAGGGGCTGAAGGGGCTGCTTTTCCTGTCAAGATTGATTATTTCACATTTACAGGCAGGTACTTGTTGATATCAATTCTTTGTGGAGAAAGAAGAGTAACACTTGTAATTGCTTGGCAACTTGTGCTAAACTAGTTAATTGGAAGTTCAAAAATTTGGTATCTGCCTTCAGTTTCATTTGGAAGTGAGGCAAACAGTTTCCTGAGAAAGGCTAATCCTAAAAACTACTATCAAGAATTAGAAAATTTGTTTAAAAACAAAAAGGGTACCTCGGGAAGTTTTCCAGAATAAAAATTGCTTTTTTTTCTTCCTCTTTCCAAGGAACAAGTCATTTAGAATCAAGACATTTAAGTTTTTTTTTTTCACTTCAAGAGAAACAGAAATTGACCCAATGTGTCCTCCTAGCCCTATTAATAATAATAAACATGAGACCATGAAAACCTGCAGGGGAATTTTTAAAAAGAAGGATCAGGAAAAGAGCTGCTTGCTTTCTAACTGAGAAGGCAAGGAGGGGGAAAAAGAGTAAAAGAATTCTGTACCAGACGAAGAAAAGATTAACAGAAAGGAGAAAACAAATAATTTGAAACAAAATATTAATAAAAAATGTGTAGGACATGTCAGACTTCGTCAGTCACAGCACTCCTGAGCTGGTGAGGCTGTCAGGGCTTTGACCCTCATCCTTCTGGGATGGGGCACAGCTGGATGGAGCAGGCACCTTCTCCCCAGTGCCCTGGTCCGAGCAGGGACAGGGTGTCCCTGGAGTGTTGTGTCTCCCAGGAGCAGAGAGAAGGCTGGACTGCCCCTCCAGCAGGCACAGGATGACTTTGCTGACCTTTGTAGCACTTCAGCGACACTGAAGCCATGGCAGACACAACAGGGCTGGGTTTGCTTGTCCCTCCATGGCCATCAGCTGTACCCACAGCACTGCTGGTACCAGGGGGCATCTGCTTTATCTTGCTGGCACAGCTGTGTGTGATGCACCTTTCACCCAGTTTGGGCATTACACAGCACTCTGGCAGGGCTGCTTCAACTTCTGCAGGGATGCCCACCACAACCAGACACTCTAAGAACAGGTTTTTTTGTGTCTGCTGTCACCACAGGTTGCAGGGTCACTGGCACAGGACTCTAAGCCCTTCTCTCCTGTCCATGTCAAAGCACACTGCACCCCAAGGGCCCCACAGATTTCAGTGGGGCTCTTCCTAAATTCACACTCTGAGTGCAAATATGCCCCTCACTCTTCGCTGCTCCTGTGGATCTCCTGGCTCTGCCCTTATGAGTAAAACCCCTTCCACCAGCCAAGAAGACAGCTCAAGGCACACGGCAGTGCATTCCAGGAGCTCAGAGGCTGTGGGGCTAAACTGTAGCCCCACATTTCCCTTCACAGAGAAAAGCAAGGCGCAGTTCTTCCCAAGAATATTCTTATCTCATTTGCTGTGCCTGTGTTTGTGCAGAAGCCGAATGCAATATGGAGACTGTTTACCCAAAGTGATGGTGTTTTGTTTCTTTGGCCTGTCACAGCCATGTCAGCTGACAGAGATTCCGTGCCATGATGTGCAGGGTTGGGTGCTTGGCAGATTCAGTTTTAGATGTATAGAATAATATAGTATAATGAAGTAATTAATTAGCCTTCTGATATCAATGGAGTTCTCCTCATTATTCCTCCCTGCCACGGAGGACACATCTGTCAGGTCAGGTTATGGAGCACACATCTGTAAGGTCAGGTTTTACCAGGCATTTCACCTCTCTGCAATACCCAAATTAGGGTAAAATAAAGATTTGCTTTGGGGAAATTGCTACCAGACATTTTTTTTCTTTTCTCCCCCTCCAAGCTGACAAAACTCACTTGTTTCATGACTTTGCTGCATGTTCACCAAGCTTTTTGTCTTCAGCTTGTTAGAAGATTAGGAATTTATGCCTCTTCAGACATACAAGTCCCAGCTCCTTCTCTCAGCAACACAGAAAACTTCTGTTTGGAAAGGTAGGCAGGCAGCAGCACTCCTGAAAGTTTGTGTTGAAAGGAAAAGCCTTTTCCAAAATGTGATATTTTATGTAATGTGTGTCTGCCATCGCTTTATCCATGTCCTGGTGGTACCTGCAGGATTTGTTCCGGCAGCATTTGGGCACCATGAGAAGCAGACAAGGATAGGAAATGGTTGGAGAGCAGGCTGAAAAGGAATTTGCTCTCTTCTTCCAGTGACTCCTTCCCCTCCCACCTCATTTCTTGCATATTTCCACAAAGAAAAAGGCGATGACAGAAAGTAAGTTTGATCCAGGAGAGGGACAGATTTTATATTTTTTTGTTTAAAAAAGAGGAAATATTCCAAAAGAAATTCCAGATAAAGAAAGGGGGGGGGGGGGGGGGGGGGGAAGTTACTTTGTGCTGAAAAAGTGTTTAGGCCAATACAGTTTTCAGCAGCTGTGACCCGTGATTATCCCAGCATCTCCTTCCCCATCACATGCTATTTTTAACCTTATTCACCAGAGATGTGCTTCACTAGCAGCATGTCCCACTCCAGGATCAGCTCCCTGCAGACTGACCTCCTCTCCCTCATGTATTTGGTTCCATTGATGCTAATTTGATCAGGGGCAGCTGTTTGTGAGGGCAGTGCAGGAGAGACCCCAGGGAGAGCCACTGATGCCTGACCTCAGGGAGAGGCAGCAGGGGAAAGGCAGCAGATGCCCCTTGGTGCAGAAACAACCACAGCATCTATACAGGATCCAGCTGGACCTGGAGCTGTCAGCCCAGCTGTGGGCAGCACCTGGAGACTGTCCTGGTGGCAGGGCAGGGCACAGTGGGGACAGGAGGGGAAGGATCCATCACCCTGCAGACACAGGGGCTGGGGTGCTCCTGCTGCTGCTTTCGCACACACCTGCAGCTGGATACTCTGTGAGGCACCAGACAGCACAGAGCTGGCCCTGCCTCCCTGTCTGTTGGAACTCAGCACATCCCTTTGGATGTCCAGAGTTGCTGAGAGCCCCATCGAGGGGCTCGGAGACCCTGGCACACAGCCCAGAGCACCTGGGGATTTGATTTTTGACCCCTGGAGCAAGTTACCAGCTTTGTATGAGGACCTGAAAGTCACACAGGTTTGAATAGTGTAATAATAAAATATTCACAGGCTGAAAATGTAGATTTTAGGATTTTTGGTATGGGGGTTATGGGGACAAGATGGAGGAACTTGGGAGTGTCCAGCCTTTCTTCTTCTTCTTCTTGTTCTCCATTTTCTGCAGTGATGTTGGCACTTTGGGATTGGTTTAGAGTAGAAGTGCACTGTCTAACAGAGGTAACAGGTATTGGGAATTAAGTGTAAATATGTTATACGTAGTTTTTACTATAAAAAGACAACACCGCCTCGGGGGCAGTCAGAGTGCTCATGGCTGCCCTGCTGAGCAGATCTCGGCTGGGCAGAAAGAAAATTTTATAGAGAAGAATTAATGAACAACCTCAAGACTGAAAAGTGAAGAGTCCAGACTCGTTCTTCAGTTGCGTGGGCCAAAGCAGAGACATCCTGCACATCCTGGGGCAGCAATGATCAACAGCAACCCGAGACCTGTCCAGCATCCCCCGGCCCAAATTCTAACACAGAAGCTGTTATTGAAAACCTGCAATCGAGTGTTACTGGCTTTTGTTCAATTGTTCAATCTTTTGCAAAGTTTAGAGCACAGATAAAGATTCAGGTGCTGCATCCACTCATTGCGTGTGCTCCTTCCCCCTCAGTCCTGCCCTGTCCCTCCACTTGTTCATGCCTGGTTGTAGCTGTCAGGGAGAAAATAAAGTAAGTGGATGCAAGTAAATAGAGAGAGAGAGAAGGTAAAGAAAGGAAAGGTAACACCCTGAACACATGCCTGCTCCCAATCACAATAACAATAATGGCCATCAAACACAGACACATATTGCTCTGCTGTCTCCTGCCTGGCTGCCCAGGAGTCAGGACTTTAGTCCAGCACATCAGTGAGAGACTCAGAGACATTGAACTTGGGACCTGTTTCTCTGATAAGGAGAAAGTGAGACAGCCTGACCAAGAGCTGGGAGCCTGATAACTTTTACACACTGCAAGTAAGCCCAGCTTCATGCTGATATTTTAAAGATCTTTGCCCTTTAGCTTGAACAGGAAATCTTAAAATGGAAAATATGCGGCTTAAAGGAAGGGGTGAGGCTCACTTGAAACGTAAGAATGTACATAAGTATAGGAAATAACAGGTTGTTAAGAAGCTACAGTTCAGTTGTTAAAAAAAAAAATGAGGCCAAATATAGATTATATTTCCCCTCATTAGGGATCAGCAAATTTTTTTTCCCCTTTTTTTTTTTAAATATTTTGCCATGAGCAGAGGGAATTCTTTCTCTCTCCTGAAGCATTACCTAATTGTTTTGGCCTCCACAAGCAGAGTGGATGAAGAGCCCCTTCCTCAAGAAGGAACTTTTACTGCATGCATGGCTCTGAGATTTGGTGCCTTAATGATTTGGTAGCAGCAGAGCAAGCTGATCCTTTATCAGCACGTGCTGGATCAGGGCACCTCTTTCCCTTCCAAGTCCTGCCTGGCATCCTAACTCTGTTTAACACAGTCAGAGCTGCTTGTGTAAATCAATGGCCACTCTCACACACACAGATTTTCTCTGACCATCAGTGGGGTGGGATTCCAGTCCAAAAGCCGGCCCAAAACATGAGCAGAGATCAGTCTACACTTGTCTGTCATGCAGTCCCTCAGCAGCTTTAATGCCACCAATCCACACGTGTCCCAGAGAGCATCACTGATGTAAACTCACCTGCCCTACTTCCTTGCTTGGCAAACATTTACTTTCTTTATTTATATGCCCAGTGCCAGATAGCAGGAGAGGGGAAAATTAAGTCATTATTATTAACAGACTAACAGCCTTTAAGTCTAACTGGAGGGAGAGAATTACTGCCAAGGCATACAGTGCCCAGGAGCCAGCTGGGCTCACCCCAAACACATTGGCAGGACAGGACCATGGGTGCAGTGGGGAGCTTCCTTCTGTAGTCCTCAGTGACAACACTGGACCTGCAGATGACTTCTCTGAGCTACTCAGCCTCTCTAAAATACCCTGATGGATCAGCAGGGCACTGGTGCTGCTGCACAAACTCTCCCTTACCCAGCAGCAACCAGCTGCAGGCTGGCAGGATGAGTGTCTGCCTGGGGGTGCCAGAGGTTTCTCAGGTGCATGAGGCCTCGTTTCCCAGGTGTGCTGGGTCTCTCAGGAATCTCCCTGTCTCCTCAGAAGAGCTGTGGTTTCCCTGCTTTCCTTCACCCCTGCCCCAGGTCAGATTCCCCCAGGGAGCAAAGCTGGACGTGCTCCCTGCAGGCACAGAGGTGTTAGGATGAGTTGTGGAACCTTATTCCATTCCCCCCAGCCCATCACCCTGGGGGTAAAAAGAGCTTTCTGGACTCCCAGGACACGTCCCAAGGCTCTTTCCAGGACACTGAAATTTCACAGCTTTATCAGTTCCCAGGAAAAGCTCTGGAGTTTGCACTACACAAGGGCAGGCAGTTCTGACCTTTGAACAGGGCATGGAAACCGAAACAGGGATATGACTTTCACTGCATTTCCTGCAGCTTGTGAGGAGATCTGACACTAATTCTAAGTGCCCTGTCCTAACATGAGATCAGTTTTTCTCCTGCTCCATGATGGGCACCAGTGTAATGTCAATGCTGTCCCAGAAATTATTTTATTTGCCACAATTATGGCCAAGAAAAACTTCAGAACTGAAGAGAGAGTGTTCTGGGAACCATCTAAGCAGAGCCAGCTGTGGTGCCAAGGAGACGTGGGAAAATGCCTCCTCTAAGGGCTGTCAGAGGAAAATCCTGGACCTGGCTTAAAATTCTCACCCTCTTTTACCAGGGTACAAAAATGGATGAAAATTCTGCAGGTTCATTTGTCGTCCATAAATTTTTGCCAGACTTTGGCTGGTTATTCCTCCACTTGTTCAAAAAATCTGCTGTGTAAAAGGGCTGAGGCACCCATCAGGCACCCTCAGCAGCATCCCCAGGTTGGAGAAGAATGTCCTGAGTGGGAACATTATTTCTGGCTGCAGCACTGGGGTTGATTGCCCATCAGCCACCAAGTCCAAGGCTACAGAGCCTGGTTTGTGCTAACAGCTGTTTATGGTTGAGCCTGTCCAATACCTGCAGAGCTGAGATGTGTCAGCAGTGTTATTCCTTTGCCTGCCCAATCCCAGATGGGATCTACACAGGGACATAAAATGAACAGCAGCAGGAAAGTGGATGAGGTTTCTAGTGCTGTTAGCCTCCCTCCCTCAGGCTGGCACCAGAACTCTGAGCCGAAGCAGTCACAGAGCAGAGGTGTCTAGGCTGTGCATAATTCACAAGGTGAAAGTGTTTTGTGGCTGCAGGCAGGGACGACTGAAAACCTTCCAGTTGCCTTGCAGTGATGTATGCTCTGCGAGCTTGCACCCAAGCAAAACTCTCAGCTTTTTGCCTGAAGCCAAATACTGCTTGGCCCTGTCAGGAGAAGTAACCCATCTCACAGCATCACTTCCCTAACAGTCCCCAATGTCCTGTTAGATTTCACAGGCTGGACAAGACAGTAGGAGAGTGAAAACCAGAGTAACAGGGCGCTTAGAGATGTTTGCTCAATGGGAAAAGAAATTCCAAACTTCTCACTACGAACACAGCTCAAGCTCTGCCTTGAGCAAAGCTTCTGCTACACCACAACACCTTGGGTGAAGATTAGAACCTTTCTTCTGCCTGCACACTGGATGATTTGCCCTCATGTTTCTTAGCTTTGTTACAATCCTCATCCTTTAATAAAATATCTCTTTTTCCTTGGATATGGCTTTAAAGTGTTTTCATAAAAGGACTTTCACAACAAAGTTCATTCACATGTTTGCATCTTCTAACAAGCTGAAGACAAAGAGCTTGGTGCACATGCACCAAAATCATGAAACAGGTGACTTTTGTCAACTTTCAGGGGGAGAAAAGAAAAAAAAAAGTCTGGTAGCAATTTCCGCAAAGCAAATCTTTATTTTAAATTTAACTCCCTGATGACAGGATGTATCTGTAAGTTGCCCAGAAGGCCAGTCCATGATTGCACAGGCATCAGTACCAGGTAACCACTACCACAAAGTCAGCCTGGATCAGCTTTGACTGTGCCCAATCACACCTCTATTTATGGAGCTAGCACCTCCAGAAAACAGAAAATACAACCCCAGCTTGGATGTTTGTGATGCCAGGTGCAAGTGGGAAAGATTGTGCCTTAAAGCTTTGCCTACAACTTCAACTCCATGGCCTTTCCTGATCTGAGCAGCAGGGAGGTTTCTGCTGGATCAACACGTTGTGTTGTGCAGCCTCAGCACCTTTGAACTGATACTGGGAAACCAAAAGAGCTGAATTTGCTGCATCAAAACGCTGCCTTGGAGCTGATCTTATTAATTTGGCAGCGAGTGGGTTTTCCATAATTACGTTTCTTTGTCTTGGAGGAATCACAGAATCACACAGTGGGTAAGGCTGGAAGGGACCACAGGAGATAAATGTCTTATTTTTGCTCCCCTTGCAGATACCCTCTGTCAGAGGCAGTAGCTGACTCCTCCTTCTGCTTGTGTAACTCATTTTTCAGCTAATTTAGTCCAACAGAATGGATTATCTCTTGCCACAATCTTGCCTCATTTACATCTTAGACCTGCTCATCTATAATCCAGCAATTACTTCTTTTAAAAGAGCAACACAACAAGACCTGTGCTTTTCCTGCAAAGTATCCTAATATAAAAACAGCCCAGTGTGTTTGAGTGTTGCCCATCCTTGCACTGAGCCCTTTCTGGTTAGAGGCACAGCACAATTGCCCAGGAATGACCAAGTTCAACTCACTGTGTACTTATTGTTATAAAATGACTTACAAGCAGGAGTCTGCCTAAATTTTGATTTGCCTTGTGGTCTATACCAGAACAGAACAGGAGAGAACTGTTTTCCTTCCACCCCTCCCAAATTGCACCAGTTTGTCCTAGCTGAATTTGCTTTCTTTAACTTCTAGCTTCTTGTTAGAGTTTTATTGCAACTCCACTTGACTAATTTTAACAGTGTCTTTTGAACTACATCACTGAATGTTTCTGCATACTGTAACAAGCCTTCCCATCTCTGGCAGGTGACTAATGTTACCAAAGGCCAGTATAACACTTATATCTTATTATATCTTATATCATATTATATCTTGCTTTTCAGACTGACAGTGCAAGGACTCATTTTCACTTTTTTTTCTCCTGTGGAAATTAAAAAGGAGCCACTGCCACTTGTCACGGGCAGAGACAGCACAGCCCAGGAGCAGCCAGCAGCAGACCATGCCAGTGCCCTGACCTGCAGAAACACCAGGGAAAATTGCAGCAAGGCATCCACACTTCCAGGGATGAGACTCTGGAAGTGGCAATGAGACCTTTTGGGATGGGAAAAGACGAGCTCTGCTTGTGCTGGAGGAGGGTGAGTTGGGCCACCCACATCTGTGCTGTGCTCTGAGCCATGCCTGGGCTCCCATCTCCACTGTGTCCAAGGAAAAATGAAATTTATCTGTTTGTCTAGCTCTTGTGCCATCACCCTGACGATCATCAGTGTTCTGAGGTCAGTCTGTGAGCATTGCAGGTGGGCAGTGAGAGAAAGCCACAGCAGAAGGAGGTTGTGGATAGACTGCCCTGGACCCAGCTGCTCCCACACCCCAGCCAGGGCTGGCAGTGCTTGGAGCCGTCCCATCCTCTTGCAAACTCACTGTTTCTACACACAAGAGTTTTCACCAACCTCCCCATCTGCCTGCTTTTCTGGAAGAGCCCAGGAAGTCTTTCCCTTCAGATGAAGGAGGAGGACTCCACGAACAGTAGCATTCCCAGACAGCTGCAGCCCGACCTTCATTTCTCAGGGGACAGAACTGCCTGTTATTTATTCAGACATTTTGTTCCCAGATTTTATTGCTCTGTTTTATATGGTAGGCGAGGTCAGAGCCTTTGTAATATAGGAACAGCATCGCCAAGATTCCTCTCCAAGCACTGTATGCAGAAATATCAAATATGTTATGGCATAACATAAGGAAAAGAATGCTGTGTTTTTCACCTGGACACTTATTTCAGCCATGGGGAGATGAATAGAACTGGGAGTGGGTGGGGGGAAAAATGTTAGTACTTTTCAATCATTTTCCCTATTTTTTACAACATAAAAAGCATTGTTATTTTGGTGGTAAATCACTGGTCTCTAGGTTGTGTGTGGACTAGTATCAATCTGTAATTTCTCACAGATTAAAAGTACATAGAACAAGCTGAATCAAAAGCCATCAATATTGTTTACATAAGAAGTTAAGCTCTAGAAGAGCTCCTTGATTTTAAGTCACTTAACTTGTTTCAACTCACACAATTCTCCCTCTGGTAAGCAAATTTCTATCTCTTTTATCTAACTGGTTTGGCCCAAAGAAGCAAATATGTAGACTGAAGACAAAGAAAAAGAAAAAATGAAGAAGAAATGAAGAAAAAGAATGAAGAAGGAGAATAAAGAAAAAAAGAAAAAGAAAAAGAAAAAGAAAAAGAAAAAGAAAAAGAAAAAGAAAAAGAAAAAGAAAAAGAAAAAGGAAAAGAAAGAAGAAAAAAAGACCCTCCATCATTAACTCCATGAAGTTATCTTTCCTCACAGCTTTTAGCATGTTTGCAGCTGGAATCTGACCTAGAAAGGCACAGTCATCACATTTTGAACCATCCTGAGGTGGCACACGTGACACCTCAAATCTCTTTAACATTTCTGTTTCCTTGTTTTCCTCTAGTACCAAGATAAAGTGGCACCAAACTCTGTCGTGTTATTGTTTTATGGTGAGACAATAAATCACTAATGAGTCTTTATTACAAGATTAATCAATCACTTACATTCTTGCAGAACTCCAGAAATTAATGTATTATTGATTACCACATTTTAAAACCACTTAGACTTCCTTCTCTTGATAATATAACTTTAGTATACAGAGTAACCCACATTCCATTTAGGGTACAAGCTGCCCTGCAAATTTACAAACTACCTAAAGTTTTGAAAGTGCAAAAGGTGATTCATAAATTAAGATCACAGGGACAAGAGTTGAAATACAGCACTGCAAATAAGATGTCAAAACATTCCAGTTAATGAAATTTCTTTTGTTTCTGAGGGGAGGGAAGTTTCAGAAACAATGGTCCCTTTTGCCTGAAAGACAGGCCATTCTTTATGAAACACTATAGCTGTGCCATACTCAAGAACAGCCCTGCAGTAGCAAATTATTTTATTCACAACAGAAGAAGAAAACAAGTTTTACAAAGCATTTCGCATTGGAAGCCTCTGTTTTAACTCATCTTCAAAGAAAATTGACAGCACTTCTGGTCTTTCACAGTGACTCAGCAGGCTGTGAATGCTACCCACCAAGCTCAGAGGTACAGGTTTTCACTGCTGTGAGACTTCCCATGTTTTGTGTGAGGAAAAGCTGCAGGAACAGGCTTGCAATGCAGTTCTCCCATAATTTCATATATTCAAAATGACATGCTGTCCTTGGCAACCATTCAGCATTTGACTTCAGCTGTGAGCCTTCAGCAATAAACCAGCAGCACTGAGGTGACTTGAGGACACATCAGCTGCTTTTGCTTTGACTCCAAGGTGTGACCCAAAGCTCAGCTGCCCTCATCCTCCTCACTGGGTTGAATTTCACACCTCTGTGCTCCGGGCACAGGTGGAAAAAGAGCTTTTACCACAACCCCAGAGGCCACACCAGCCTGAATTAATCAGCCAGGATAACATTGGCTCAGGGATTGCCCACGCACAGGGCCTGGCTCTTGGCCCTGCTGAGCTTTCATGAGGTTTGCAGGGTCGCACTTCTCCAGCCTGTGAGGGATCCCTTCCCTGCAGTGCTGACCACACAGCTCAGTGCCATCCCCAGCCTTGATCCCATTTTGCAGAACCAAAGCAGCACCAATCCCAAAACCAACCTCTAGGAAAGCACTTGCCACCATAATGCAGGGTCAGGACAAGAAGAAGAAACTCATGGGGAATTTCAGGGTGTGTTCTCCTCTGCTGCACGTAAGAAATAATTATGTTTCTAAAAAGTTGGTGGTGGTACTTTCTGTGTTAAAAGTGTCAAACAATGTGGAATTTCCCACAAACATCTTGCTCTAAGAAAGCTCAAACGCCACAGTTTGGGACAGAGGATGAAGTTTTGCACAAGAATAGATGAATTAGGCTTTTGTTTTTTTTTTTTTACAGTACTTAGGAAGGGGAGCACTACAGTCCAGCAGCATCCTTTCCTTTCCAGCCACTTCAAATGAAAGGAGAAATAATTTCACACAATGTGGATATTAGAAAGCCTTTTAGCTACAGCAATCCCAGCCATGAGTACAAAGGGCAAATCACGTTCAGCCCTGCTTCTGTTTGAGCCTTGTGTTGCAGACATGGAACTGTGCAGCTCAGTCAGTGGGATTTTGCCTCCTCTGCCATGAACCTACACGTCATTTTGTAGGATGAGAGTCCGTGGGCCAGCTCTTGCATTTCGGCATTATATTTTTGGCACCTAATGTTTCTGCGTACTGCAACGAGCCTTTCCACCTCTGGCAGGTGAGTCAGAGTCCTAATGGTTTCCCCCTGGTAAATTCTCAGCTAGCTGACCTAATCAATATTCTTCAGCAAGGACAAGGAATTATTCCGTATTCAAAGTCACTTTGGCAAGTACCTGTTCACCTGCAACAAAGGAAACAAGTGGGTCAGACCCAGGACTCACCTGCATGTGCTTTCTGAGAACAGGCAGTGCACTCACCTGGAGAGAGAGAAAGCAGCAAGCAGACCCTTTAAACACTCTTCTTGAGAGCTTGGCAAAGCTGTAGTTTCAAAACAAACCTTCTGCTTGGTGGGTGTAAAAATCACTAGGAAAAAAAAAAAAAAAGAAAAAAAGAGAAGTTTTTAATTTCTGTATCTGGACCAGGTACAGCAGGTAGAGGCTTTCTAGGACAAACAGCAGCGTGTGTAGAAAATGCCAGCAGACTAACCAGCAGCTAGGCAGGAGTTTAGCAGTGATTTGCTGGTGTTAAATGACTGGCTCAGGTGCACGCAGAGCCTGTCACGGAGGTGCCTCTGCTCTGTGTGTGGTAGGTAACGAGCTGGGGCTGCTCTCTGTGCAGCAGGGAGTTTACCTCCAGGCCATGGGTGAGCTAATGAAGGAGTTCCCTTGCTGTCCAGCTGCCAAAAGGAAAGCAGGGAGTGGGAAGGCAGGGACAAGGCAGGCAACAGGAGGCCCAGCACCCTCAGGAGGTCTGTGAGGGGAGCACTTTTGGCACAAGCATAGAAGAAAAAGCTGCTTTTCCACAGCTGGGAAGCCCAGGGCCACCCTCATTAGGGGACATCCCTCAGTCCAGACCAGCCTCTCCACAAAAAGGTCACCCACACAGGCACCTGGGGCATCCACTGGTCCTGCAATTATTTTCTCATGGTCTTTTACCTGCAAGGGAAAAGCAGCTTTGAGCTCTTCCTTGCTGTAAAGACTCCAGCTGAGAAAGTTCCCAGGACCTGCACCATCAGCTCACTTCCCTGAAATCCCTCCTATTGTCTGAAAGAGCAGATTTGGCTTGGCTCAAGGAAAGGTTCTTCATCTTATCTAAACAATGCATTAAAACCCTCCTTGGCAAATGCCAGGCATGCACCAAAGCAAGAGGAAACAAATCCTTGTTTGTTCTTCTCATGGGGGCTGGATTTTTTAGCGTGGTTGGCAGGATGGGGACATCACCATGCCCAGGGCACGTGCACAGTAGGTGGTGGCACTTGAGGAGCAGCACAAACCTGTCCCTGACACCAAGGCATGTGCCACTGCACCTCCTAACATCCATCCCTCAGGCATCCTCCCACAGGGAATTGGGGCTCTGATCCTTAGGAAGGTGGGAAACCAAGGCTCAGAGTAAGAGCAGCAAGGTTTCTCCTTTCCTAGCTGGATTTTGAAAGCCAGCCAGCTGTGATGGATCAGTTTGTCCAAAGAGAAATTCCCAGGAAATACCCCCAGGCAAATCCTTGTGCAGATGAACCAGGCTGCGTGACACAGGCGATGCTGCCAGGGTTTTGCTCAGAGATCTGAGAGAAAACCTCGGGTGATCTGGCTGATTCCACATGGATGCAATAAATGTGTATATCACCATCCTTGCTGCTAACAGTGTCACTGCTGCTGCATCTCTCACCCAAGCAGACACAGAGGGCTGAAGAAAATAAAAGATGCTGCGTCTTGACGAAATTAACTTCATTAATTTCCTGCATCAAAACCCAATGTCTGTTGAAAGAATTTCAGCCCTGTTACCGTGTTCAGCAGCAGCAGCAAGCTTGTGACAGTTCATGTCCTGTTCTTGTCTGGCTGCTTCTCATTAAGCAAATCCAGAAATCTAGAAATCAGGCACTGACATAACTCTATGGGACTCAGAGGCCTCCAGACACCATCCTGAAAAATAGAGTTCTGAAGTGGTTTCCTCCTGAGGCATTTTCAGAAACTAATGCCAGAAAGCTCCCCAGCTTTATTTGTTGTTTTTCCCAGAGCTACCTGAAGGGGGTTTTTGGATGAATTGGAATACTGTGAGGATTTCTCCATGGAGTTAGAGCTTCCAGAGTGATATACAGCCCAATGAAGGTCATGACTTATAAGGTGAATGCACAGCAATGTCCATCCCCAGCGACTCCAGAATGACAGCAGAGAGAAAGTGTCTCAGCAAGGACAACATGGGTGTGCCTGAGAAGGGGACCACAGTCTCAAACACAAATCCCACTCCTAAATAAAAAGGGTAATGGACACACCACCATCATTTTCCTATACTTTTGGAAAAGCTTTGGATACTGGGGTTAAGCAGCAAGCTGAACCCCCAGCTTTCCCTTGCAGCAAGTTATCCCATGCAAGAGGAACATGTCACTGCTGGGGACAGGGTGGAGGGAGAGGGAAAAGCTGCTGGAGACTGGAGGAGGCTCTGTGACATCTCCTCTGCTTCTCTCACGTATCTCTTGCCATGGTAGTGTTTGGGGACTCTAAAAGAAGCAATGCTCCATGCCACATAAAAATGTAAAAAGAGAAAGATTTTGGCTTTGGGCAGCTTGAAGTGACTACAGGTGATGAGCTGGGTGGGGACAGAGACACGTGGGGAAGTCAAGTGTGTTGCCGTAGGGCCAGTGGCAGGACAAGGACCTTCCCAGGGCTTCCCAGTGACTGGTGAGGAGTGCAGAACACACTTGTGTTCTTGCCCTCTTGACCACATTGAGTGAAAAAGCCACATTCCCAGTGCACGAAAACGCCATTTCTGTTCTGCAGCTGAAATGTTTTGGGGCTGTCAGCTTAGTTTCACTGCCCAGTCCCACCTCAGGCCCCTCCAGCCTGAGCACCCCATCAATCCCCAGCCAAATGTGCCCTGGCATCCCAGCTTTCCCACAGCAGAGGATTCCTTGGAAAACAACCAAGCCACCTGAAAATCCACTTTTACACAGCAGCTACTGCTAGGCTCGACTGCAATCTGGGGCTTGGAAAACACGGCTTTACTTGTTTTAATTAAAACCAAGTCCCTCCACCCAGGCTTGCCTCTCTGTCACTCTCGCTTTCTCTCCCCAGCCCTCTGACGCATTTCAGCAGACATGTCATCACACTCTGGTTCGAGGGAGGGGAGCAGCCATCCAAGGCAGCCTCTTGCATCAGTATCCCACCCTTCTCTGGGGAGCTGAGACGATGGGCTTGGCAGGCAGCAGGGAGGCTGCCGTGTGAGAGGAGGAGTGCGCGTGTGTGTCGGCGCCTTTGTGCTTTGGTGGGAAAGCGGAGGGTGCATAAACGCAAAGCCCCATCTCCATCTCCTGTTCCTGGAGCAGGCTCCCCAGGCAGCAGTGGGCACTGCTCTGGAGGCTGGGGCAGGGATGAGACAACATCCTCCTTCCTGATAACATCACCAACATCACTCCACAGTGTGGAGAATTAATGGGAATCTCTAAGGACGCCACAAACCGCACCGCTCGTAGGGCAAATCTGAATGCGTGAGGATTTTAAAACTGGAAGCAGAAACATGTTTCCCCATCCTAAACGCATACCACTTCCAGTCTGCCTGAGTCCCTGTACCTCCTCTGCTCATCACTTCCAGGAGAGGCTTGTCAATTCTCAAAAACCCAAAATGTCAATTCTCAAAAACCCAAAATGCCTGGCTCTGTGAACGTGAGTGTTGAGGCCTGGACCCTTGCTGGGAAATCAAGGGATCTGGGATCAATGATGATCCAAGCATTTAAATCTGTATTTGGTGCTCGTACCAGGCAGCTCATGGGTGCTCAGCCTCAGAAAAAACCTTGTTGTTTATTTAGCTTTCTAATTGCGCCTTTAAGACCTAATTTTAGGTTCCTACTTCTGAAAATGTATCTTGCCAACCTCACCACATGTAACTAAACATGTATTTTGACATCCACCTCCTACTCAAGAATTTAATTTCAAAACATCGCTGTTTTATTTTAAGACGCGGGGAAATAGCAATTTTTAGGCTACCCATTAATTATCAGAGTCATTAGTAAGGATTTAATCATTATAACAAATAATCTGAAGGTGTATATGTCTAATTAAGTGTATGTGCCTAACAATTTCCAGGGAATGATACATGCATGTGCCTTGCAAGTTAAGTATATCTGTACATCTCACTGAAGCACAACCCAAGAGTTTAACTGGGGCCAAACTCATTGCAGGGCCAAACTGGCCCAGGACGAGAGACTTCAGTGTAATAAATGAATGGACCTCACCCAGGTTTCTTCCTCAAAAGAGTTCTGGGTTTCCATTTTTACCTTAACATGGCACGCAGATGTTTGCTGTTGGTCAGGGCTAATTCTATCCTGGTACAAAATACTTGGCTGTAATTAGTGCATGGTGCCATCTTCTCCACTAAGTTCATTTTAAGCTGTTGCTGCATCCCCACAAGTCAAACAAGATATGGGTTGGACTGTAATGGGGTGATCTCCCAGCCTGGGTAAGGCTCAGACTCGGTGCACCACAAGCATCCTTTGAATCCCCTGCCTGTTTTGTCCAGCTGGCAAGAAGGATACATTCTGGATGTTTGACCACCACACAGCATTGCAGCAAAAAGTTTTGAATGCCACCTCTGCACTCACAGCATATTTCACATTTTGCTCCTTTTTCTCTCATTCAAGGCTTTTGTGAGGGCTCAGGAAACTGCTCCTGGCCCAGGAATCCTTTTGCCCCAAAAGGCTTCAAGTGATTCACTGAACTTCCAAGCCTTTTGAAACTTACTCACCCCTAGACACAATAAACCATCACAACATAACTCATGCAGAGAAGACTGTGTGTCGCTGCAGGAGCACACACAGGCTTTTGCCAAGCGTGCAGTGGTATCTGTGAAAGCCCAGAGCAAGCAGAGCAGCCAAACCTCTTCCCTGGCATGAGGAGGGCAAGTTCACACATCAGCAAGTTTGTGCTGCCTGTTAAACATCCCAGACAAGGGACATTTGGTGTTTGGGCACACCAAAATACCAGGTCCTGGCATCCTTACAGGCGAAGAGTGTGCGTGCCAGGTCTCTGCTGACAGAGACACTCCCTTCTGCAAGCCAGACCCTCTCTCTGCTGTGCTGCTGGCTATTTGGGCATGGATAGACACCCTGAATCTGATGTGTTTCTGCCTGGATTTCAAGCTCCCTGTCACCACTTCACTATCTGTCACACACACAGTGCTGCCTAGCCCAGGTACTGATGCTGTTCAGAGGATTTTTTCCTCACTACAGCCCAGAAATGCAGACACCTATGACAAAGAGCAATTTTCTAAAACACTTCAGTGCTGCCCCTGGAAAGTCTGTGAGCAGAAATGGAGATGCTGCCCCAAGAAACTGGGGAGTAAAGCAGACTCAGCTCCAGCAGCTCAGGATCGGATGCCTCAGGGCAGCACCATGCACAGGGCTGGAAATTCTTCTGGAGATCTTCCCATGGCAGAGGCACACAACCCAAACCCACCACACAACCAAAGGGAAAGTCCTCTGCCCTCCTTTCAGGTGATCTTCCACTATCAGCCCTGCTACAGAAGGGGAACAAAAGGGAAATCACCCCTCCAGGATTTTGGCAGGATGAAAAGTTGTTCCTCCATCACTTTCTCTGGATATGTGTGATTCAGAGCATGGCACAAAGCTACTTTGCCCTTTCCCTCTCTGCCTCCAAGACCCAGGATTTCCTCTCCTGCATGTCTGGGGTCCTCAGCTGTGCTTGGAGGGCAGCAGGAAAGAGATGCTGGCAGTGAGGGTGAGGATGGTGTTTGCAGTGTGCCTGTTCCTCTGGCTTCATGCAAAGCTCACCAAAGGACATTCCATGAAGACTGCATGTGATTTTTTTCATTTGCTTTAGTGGGAAAATTAGGAAGTAGCCCAAGTGGATGAGTTCTTGCAGCACAGAATCTTGATTATCACCTTGACTGGTCAAAAGTGATGCAGAGCAAGCAAGACCTCCAATCTGAAACCTCAGTTTGTGGAAAACAAAGAGTGTAAAGAATGAAGGAGAATTTAGATAAAGAAGAATAAAAGGGAACAGGACGCCTGGAAGCAGGATCTGATACCTTGCAGAGTCATTCAAAACCCCAGCTTTTATTCAGGATCAGGAAGGCAGATTTCAACTACCTATTGCTGCAACTCAGGCCATGTCTTTGAACAGCTTTAGCAGCTCTGGTGTTCTACCTCTAAACATTGCAGGAAACACTAGATAGAGCAGAGCAACACAAAAACTAAGCCTATGTAATCCATGGCAAAAGAAACCACTTTTTAAAATTTTTTTATTTTTTATTGAACCCCTTCAAGGGTTCAGTCAAACCAAGGCACGCTGCCTCTGATGTCACAGCCCTGCTCCAGCTGGGAGTGCAGAGCCTCTCCCATTCCTTCATCATCCCACTGCCCTGTACCTCTGTTTCTCTCCTTTTAACAGCAGGATCACTGCCCAGAGTAGGAGACTTGTTCCTCTGCAGTGCTCTCACTGCAGCAGATGCTGCAGCAAACACGACAGCACAATTAATAACCGAAATTAAGTCTGGAAATGAACGCCGTGACGACAACAAGCATGACATTGCAGAAATATCATTCGTGTGCCGGGCAGATAATTGCAGACGTGCACCAGTCTGGGAGCATTTTATTTGGAGGTGATAAGATAGCAGCCACAATAAAGTTAACTGTGTCTCCAGTGGCTGTTTAAAGGAGAAGCGGGGGTTCTTTGACCTCTGGCATTCCAGACATCTCTCAAGATTATCAGAGCAGCCTTTTCCAGCCTTTAAACCTTTGCCTGATTCTACAAATCTGCCACACGAGTGTAAAGCTTAAGGATCCTGTTCCCTGTGAGGAAAGCAGCCTTCTCCATCAAAATGTATTTAGGAGCATGACTTTAACACATTCCTGACAGTGAGAATGTCCTGAAGGGTCTTCCTGAGAGAGTCCTCATGAGTGTCCTGTGGTTTGCCAGCACATTACCCAAGGCACTGAAAACCAGATTTGAAAAGGGTTACAGCTAGATTTGAACATCTTGTCCACAAAAAACAGAGGCCCAGCACAGATCTGTCCATGCCTATTTTATTTCATGGCTTTCCCTGTGGAGATCAGGTGGCTGGACAAACACAAAGGTGGAGGGGGGAAAAAAAACAGTTAAAAGCAGAAAATAGGAAAAAAGGACAAGGAAGTGAAACAAAATTTAAAAATAATTATAATAATCAGAGGTGAAAGAGAGAGAATTAGGAAATGGCCAGGCACAGCCAAGGAAGGGTGTTGGCTCAGGAAAAGAAAACAGCTGAGGAAAGTGTATATGATGCTGTGTCAGGAGGGAGAAAAAAAAAAAGGCAGATAGGCTGGTCCGTGTTTCAGGAAATGAAAGAAAGATTGGGGAGATTTGCTTCTGCTTCTTCCAGAAGCTGGACAAATTTATTTGCCATGGTTAATGAGCGTCTCAGATGCCTCATTAGCCCTAAAGCAATTAATGCTTAAGCATCCGTTAAGGATCTGTTGCCTGTGTCCCAAAGGAATCAGCACAGAGGAAAGTGGTTTTTTCACCCCACAGGGACCTCAGGAAGGTGAATGCCTGCCTAAATAAAACACAGGTGGCTTGTACAGGGACTGAGTGACAGAGGAGACACATTACCAGGGGAAACTGCCACTGTAGGGCCAGGATTGGGATGTAGTGACAGGAGAAGGAGTAATGGATGCAAATTGAATGAGTGCAAATCTAGATCAGATATTAGGAAGAAATTTTTTACTCTGAGGGTGGTGAGACACTGGCACAGGTTGCAGAGGTATTTTATGTTTGATAAAGGACTCCTCTCCTCTTGGAGACTATTTTCTTTTACAGGTAATATCCAGCTAGAGACTTTTAGTTCTGATGAAAATCAAAATGGACACAAAGTTTATCAAATAGCAGCTTCAGCCTCTACCCAAGGCATTCTCATAAGTGAGCAAGAATTTGAGAACAGATTGCAGGGGAAAATGTAACACTCCAGCAGAATGTATTTCTTATTTTTATTTTGTAAAGATCTGGCAGGTTCTTAATTCAGAGCTGGTTTCTCATCATTTCTGGGCTGCCCTGTGAACAAGGCAAGGACAGAGGACACAGAAGGATGGGCACAGAAGTATGAAGGCCATGCTTTTCTTTGAATCCCAGGTGCTGCTCCAGTCAAAACTGGTTGATTTTTGAGTGGGAAACTTTCCTCAAGGAGATGCTGCTTGAAGTTATTTACTTTATTGAGCTGATCTGCTCAGGGACATATTCCCTCCTTCCTAGCACAGGCTCCAGCTCTCAGTTTGTGGCCATTCCAGACTCAAGAGACTTCTGTTCCAAGTTCAGTGAAATGCCACTGGACAAATCAGATTTTCTCTAGTTTTTTCCTCCAATTCTTTATCTATCGCTCTTTCAAGCCTCCATCTTCACATGCCAGATGACTTCATGGGGTGCTGACAGAACATCATTCATGCCAATAAGGTAAAACTTGCTCCCAGAAAAAGGTGATTCTGCCATAATCAGGCTTCACAACACAACAGATGTGCCATCCCAGTACCACCCCTCACAGGACTCACTGCCCCTCTCTTTGAAGCATGCCTTTAAAGCTGGGTGCTGAGAATGAGTGCTTTTGGCTACTTTTCTTTGCTGCGCCTAAATTCCTTGATATTGAAGTGCCTTTACTCCTCCTGTGGCTCCTCCTGTTTTGCAAGGATCCCATAATAATCTCCACCCTAATTTTTCACCTGCCTGACCTTAGGTGATGACCCTTGCAGCCTCAGCTCCTCCTGAGGAGACAGTGAAAAGGATTAAGTATTTAATATTTAATTATATATTACTACCTAAAAATCTGCCTCCCCCAGAGCAAGAAGGTGCAAATCCCTGCCCTACAACTGCAGACTTCATCTTGTAGTGCAGCTCTGGCTTTTCCCCTCAACCAGACAAAGTTATACAGCTACAGGAACCACTGCTTGCACTGCAGCTTGAGAAGCAGGCTCAGAGTCTTCTAGGTAAAGACAGAGAGCCTTCTGAGCCCTATGTGAATTTTACACAAAAGACAATCTCAAATTAACCATGCAGGAGCATTTAGTGACATCAGTAATCTCAGCATCAAGTTTCTTGTGCCCATTGCTGTTGGAGGTAGATTTGCCATCCGTATTCCTTACTGTTAACATGAATTGTGTGTTAAAAGTTCCCAACCTCACTCCATATTCCTTACTGTAAATATTGTGTCCTAAATCTTCCCATCCTCACTCTATGGTTATGCTTGAGGACATCTCTTCCCTGTGTGCATGTTGATGCTGAATCAAATAGCACAGAAATGCTCCCATCACCATGTTGTGGTCATGTATCACTGATCTAACTGTTCACAAATCTTTATTTACCTGACAACCCCACGCTTACATTTTCTTGGAGAAGAAATTGTTCTCAAACAGGCTTTAATAACTCACTCCTTGGGCTTCGTGTTGAGGGTCAGATTGAATTTAGAGACATGTGACTATCAGCAGAGAGGAAGAGAGCTTTGTCTGCTGTGATCTGCAATAATACTGAGCACAAAAACCTTCAAAGGGTTTCGGTCTGCATTTCAAACTTTGCTTACTGCAAGAAGCACATTCATTTTTCTACAGCAAAGCTATCTCCAAGCCTGCAATAAAGAGAAAGAAACATGAACCGCACAAAGCTTCTGTGGAGAGTCCAGAGCAGAGCTGCCTAAAAATCTGGACTTGCTCAAAACAAGTGCCTGAAACGAATTGTTAAAAATCAAAGCTCCAATGGGAAGGTTGGCTCCAAGTCCAAACACCCCTGAAGTCCTGCAGCTCCTCAGCACATGACGTGTTTGGGAGGGGATCATCTCTCAGCTATTGAAAACAGGACCTGAGCCTCTGCTCAGCCGTGCAGCTCCAGATCCACACTGGCCACTCTCCATCAGCTGCACCGAGCCATGCTCACACCCTCCGTGTCCTGCAGGGCCTTTCCTGAATCAGGACCAAGAAGCAACTTAGACCTCAGCAAGAAGGAGAAATCTCCAAATCTCAGATCTCTCTTGCAGATATTTTTTTTCCTTCCCCTTCTCTCGTCGTCCCATGCTGACAGAAAAACAGTTGTGTGTGCATATAAGCAAGCCCTGGAATCAGTGCTCTTCTGCTGGGTTCTTATGTTACATTCTTTTGTGCTACATACAATTTCCACTAGGACATTTTGTCCCCCAGGCTTCATCAGCCAGTCTATTACATCCACCCCCCCTGCACCCCCGCCTCCCTCTGGTTGCATAACTTTAGCCAGGATGTTAAATTAACTCTCTTCCAGAGGAGTTTGACATAATCTTATTTACTTTCATAGAGCATATGCCAGTATGCAAATACATTACTCAGCACTATCGACTCTGCACTTTCACCAAACTATTACTCTTTGTTTTTTTAAGGATGGTTCACCAGATACCAGACAGGAACAGTGCCGTGCCAAACAGCAGGACGCTCATGTCTAGCAGGACAAATCCAGCAGCACTAAAAGCTGTCTGGCTGGCATTTGTGAAGGTTTATGGCCAAGGGAGGAAAACAAACCCGTTTCCCACCTCAGCACTGCACTCCTGCTCCTTTAGGTCGTGTGAAGGAAACCTCAACCAGCTCCTCCAGATTTCCATGACATGGGCAGCCACAGAGGCAAAGCCACCCAGAGTGACTTCACATTTAGCAGTGACACGGTGTCTGTGTCTAAACATCTCACAGGGACAACCCCAGCTGCCTCCTGGCTGCGTGGCAGGGCAAGAACAGCCTCACCACCCACCCCTTGTGGGCTGTGCATGAGAGGGAAATGCAGGTGCAGAAGCCACAACGACAACTCCATAGCCAGGAGTCCCATTTCCACATCCTGGGGTCGAGGGACACGTGGTGGTGGTGGTGGTGGTGGTGAGGTCAGTCCTTCCCAGCCCTGCTGCCCACACCAAGGGCAGCCACACCTGTGGCAGGTGGCCACAAGAAGTGGTGTCCCCAGGCATTTGTCTTTTGGCAGGTGTAACCTCTGGGTGAAGCTGCTCTGTCAAAACCGTGGGCTCACGGCTGGTTTGTGTGTCTGCCTGAGGCAAACACCCAGCCACAACCAAGCTGGACAAGAAAAGTCAGCAAATCCCCCCCTCTCCTACCCTCTGCAGCAATCCCATGTCATGGGAGGTAAAGAAATCACAAAAAATCGTGGAGAAACTGGACCACAGGAGACTTCCTGCAGCTACTGTGACCTGCCACGGGGCTTCCAAGACACAAAACTTCATTTTGCACATGATCAGAACACAGCAAAACGCACAAAAGGGGCACAAAAGCGCTTGAAAACAGCATTTCCAGACTGGAAAACAAAGGCACAGCAAGCAAACACAAGGAAGTGAGAAGTTCAGCTGAAATGCCAAAGCAGCAAATTGTGTGAGCTGCCTTTCTCCCGGCTGTGGTGGGTCTGGGGATGGCCCTGCTGGGCTGCCTGTCCTCTTGCTGATGGGGCTGATCTGCCCTCATGGGTGGCTGTCAGAATTTTGGGGCAAAAAGCAGAGACATGAAGCAGAGGGCAGGTGGTGTCCAGGGGCTGCTCTCAAGGCTCCCCAGGCTGAGGCAGGTCTCTGGCTATTCCAGGGGAAAAAAAGGACTTGAGTTGTTTCCTTTGCTAACACCTCAACGTGGAACCACCACAAGTGTGCCCAGAAAGGAGGCTCTGATTCAGTGAGAAACACCACTCCAGCTGCCCAGTAAATACTCTCATTTTAACAGGGCTCTGGCCTGGCTAACCACATCCTTCACCAATCTATTTATGGCACAGTTAAAAATAGCACAGACCTGTCACACGGAATTAGAGTTTCTACTGGTTTTAATTTAATTGTTAACCAGCTCGGAACTACTTTTTGAATCATTGCTGTGTTTTTTCTTCAAGTGAGGAAAGTTTTTTTTTTGGTTTTTTTTTGGTTTTTTTTTTCCTGCAGGCTCATTTCTCTCCCTCTGTTTCACGTCTGATTACATTTAGCATGGATGTTTCTGACGTACTCACATGCCAAGAAAAAGTATTACTTTCTTTCATCCTTGAACAATCCAAACTCATATTCAATAACTGAAACTTGGCACGCTGATCAGTTCTCAATAAAGGCTACACATGCTTTGCCAGGGAAGTATATTTAAGTAGGGCTGAACTATCTGTTCCTGAAAAATTATCAGAATTGTATGGTGTGTCCTCTTCACCAAGTAAAGGGCCTTGATCCTGCAAACAGCTTTTTTATGAATGGCTTGAAAAGGTGAATTTAGTCAAAGAAGCAAAAAAAAAAATGGTCTTATGCTATGCCAGTTATCTCAAATGGTTAAAATAATATCTCAGTGGGTTAAAATAATATCTCAGTGACAAATACTTCAGATGAAACTGCAGGACAGTCAGAGATTGGGAAAGGGAGTGGATCACTTTCTCTGAGGCACCACATATCCAGAACAAAACGTTTGGGTTCATTGCTTTAAAAGAACAAGGAGGGGAAAAAATGGTGTAGCAAAAAGCTTGGGGAAGAAAAAGAGACCGTCTCTTTTTATCAAGATCACACACATGAACCACACTCTGACACCATCTACTAATCAAGATCTAGAAATTGTACTGTCAAGCCCTCTCAGGTCTCCTTGAATCTTAACACCTCTAATGCTATTTATTTCACACGCAGTACAAATCTCCGAAAAACATTAAGAAATTATGTAGAGGACTGGCTTTTTCTCAGAAAAAGAAAAAAAAAAAAAAAAGAAAATAGCACTATGAGTGAAGTCAGTGGCACCAGGCCTCACCACCTCTTACTAATCAGTTCAGCATCATTGGATTCAGATAATCTCAGCCAAAGATCCACCAGGCAAAGCAACATCACATTACTATCCCATGTCTTTTGCTCAATTCATTTCCTGTGGATTCCCTAAAGAAAAACAAAAACAACAACAACAACAAAGTAAGGCTGTGAGATACGCTATTGATAAGCCTGCATAAGAAAAAAAAAGCAGAATCTTCTTTTTTAGCCGTTTTTTTATCTTTTCCCTGCCTCTGCTGGAACTTGGCCGCTACCTGGGTGTTTGCTGCCCTCCACAAGAGGCTCATTCCTGGAGTGAAGTCATAGGTCTGTGCTTACTCCATTGAGCATTAGCTTGGAGATGACTCTGACTCACAGGTTCAACACTGTGACCTGACTGCTGCGTGACAGCCTGCTAATTTTCCTTTTCTCCAGAATTTCAGAAAAAAACACCCAAAACTTATTCATGTCACAGCTAATACGTTCATCACTCTCTGTTTTACTCTACACTCAAAATTGCTCCAGGAAATGCCATTCAATCACTTTCTCGAAACAATAAAAGATTGCTTCTTTTCCTTACAATACCACACCTAGCGCAATCTAATTCTGGGGCTAAAAATCATCCTCCATTCCCAAACAACATTATTAACTGGGCCCTTACATTAAATACGAATATTTCAATATTTCATTCACAGTATTTAAATTTTCCACGTGATCCTTTGAACTACTGCTCCAGATGCTTCCAGCACACTGTGATCTCGACCACTGTTAAACATCTGGCCATGGAATTAAATGTTTGTCCTTCAGGGTGATGCTTTCAGTGTGCCTGCATAACCCTGTGGGACACAAAAGCAGGTAGGCGTCTTCCATACCTGCATGAACAGTGCAGAAGGGAATCACAGATGGCTGAGAAAGCCTCCTGTGAAATATCAGTGCTCAAGAGAGAAGGGAGCAGCCAGTGGTGATGAGCACACAGAGAGCAGCAGGAGTATGGGCAGTCAAAAACTGCTGTGATAAACACCTGCAGCAGCCAGGGCCTGTGAGTTCCAGCGCCCAGGAGTGGGGTGGAATGATGAAAATGATATAACACACCAACAGAAGGAAACTGAGTCAGGAAAAGCTCAAATCATGTCTGGAGACATCTCTTTGTCATGTCCTCTCTAGGCTGCTGGATTATGAATTCAAGCAACCCACAGCTTTTGAGTCACTGTAGAGCAGACCCAAGAGCTGGGATGGGGAGAGAACTATTGTACCCTGATGCAAATCCTTTATTCTGCAGTCTTATTGCATGTTTTTTCACCATAACCAAGACAGCTGACCATGTGCCAAGCACTCCAGGCTGCTCTCTGGACACCTGAAACACAAGGTTTGTCTCGACAGCCGTCCTGTAAAACTCCTCCTGACTTCCAAAAACTTGGAAAAAGGTGGAGATGTCACCAATTTTCCTAATTTCTGATGGCTGAAAGTCAGGCCAAGATTTTCCCAGAAGGAAATGTGAGTGAATTCAGTTGGCGTTGCTTGGCAGGGTGCTCACTGGGGTACGTGGGGCTCTGCCTGTCCCAAGGCTTCACCAGCCTGTTGAGGAGGCTCCTCTCACCCAAATTATGACAGCTCTGGGATACAGGAGGGAAAGAATTATTTTTAAATAGAAATGGGTATTTTTTCAGACAAGATAAGGCCAGGCAGGATGGAGCACTGAGCAATCAGGTCGAGTAGAAAGTGTCCCTGTCTGTGGCAGGCTGGTGGGAGCAAGATGATTTTTAAGGTCCTGTCCAACCGAAACCATTCCATGATTATGTGATTCTGCACTTAGCTACATAAAGAAGAGAAATTTGAAGAAAATGGGGAGGAAATGGTGAGGGGTGGGGAATAATACTAAAGAAAATAAAGACCAGGGACATCCTGGGAGAGTCAAAACAGCAAAACAACGCCAGTAATGTCTGCAAGGGACAGGCAATGCACAGGAGACTGAGAGACAGATGTAGCCTGCAGAAAAAGAGCTCACAAAGAAGCTGCAGAAATTGCAATGATAAAATATTGCAATGATAAAATATTGCAATGATAAAATATTGCAAGGTGTGCAATGATGAGATTTCTGAAATTGGGGTCTGGGATTAAAGGAATCTCTTCTGTCTGTAATATCAAATAAACCACATGCAGTAACCCCCAAGAGATCTCTACCTATCAGCACCTCATGCCCATTTAAAAGGTGGCAGCCAGCTGATTGTCCACCTTACAAGAAAGAAATATGATTTCAATTTCCACAGTCCTCATATCCAGATTATGGGCCTTGCTAGTACCTCACTCAGTGAATTAAAACTCCATAAAATTAAAGAGGTACCTTCCTTTCTTTTACGGTTCCATCATCTCATAATATTTCCCTGGTTCATCACCAAAGCAGAGTGGGAGATTTAGGGTTTCATTATACTTCTGTGACAAAACTGTGAGAATTCAAAGGAGGAGCCACAGGACTTACATACCCCTTTTGGTCACCAAAGTTACAATATAATGCAGGGCAGGGCCATTTTGCATGGTGAAATGTGCAGCCACAGCTGCACACACACAGATTTGGGTGTAAATAAGGTGTCACTTGTCTGGTTGGGAGGTTTTCAGCCACAGCAAAATTTAGTTTAATTTTAAAAATCACAACTGGTGCTGAAGGCCAGAGCTGCCAGTGATGTGGTAAGTCCTGTAGCACTGGCCAGGTCCCTTTTGGGAAAGATCCAAACAAACTTTTCTTCCCCAGCCTTGGCCCACCAAAAGCTTTACCCTCACAGAGGTGATTTAGTGCTTCAAATAGGATTTCTAGGCTCACTCTTCCTCTCTCCCTCTCCCTCTGGAGGCAGAGCTACATTCCTAATTCCGTGGGTAAGCTAGGTGTCCACTGAGTCACTGCTGCCTATTGTGTAAGACAATGGATTCGTAAAGCAAAGTAGATTTTATTGATAGAAACATGCCTTGGCAATCAGTCTTCTGAGGATAAAAATCATGGATTCATCTCACAACGAGTATGTCTTCACTCATGAGATGCCAGCATCCAAAATTATTGACTGGTGCAAACACTCTATCTTAATTACTTGCACATTTTGTTCATAACCTTGGCTGCATTGGTTCTCTTAAGTCCCAAATCCATGCTACAAAGAGCCTAGCTAATTCACTTTAAAGGAGCTCAGAAGCAAACGCTTCTTTTTGAAAGTTCAGCTGTATAATCCCTCCACAAACGGATGGTATTCCGCCTGCCATTAAAAAAAAAAAAAAAAAAAGAAAAAAATTGTGAAAAAAACCAACGTTGCAAAACCAGGCACACAACATTTGTGTGCTAACAAACTGTATGTGCCAGCACTGCAGTTGCCCATGCCTCACTGCAGGGTCAGAAGCTCTGCTCTGTCACCCGTGGGTTGCTCAGGGAAGGTGCTGCTGGCTGTCAGACACATTTATCCCTGCACTGAATTCCACCTGGGGCTTCCCACTGATTCAGCATCCCCCAGGGCCCAGAGGCTGTCCGTAGGAAGCACTTGGCACATGGACTTAGGTGGAATTCAGACTGGCTGAATCTGAAGCCTAATGAGCAGCTATTCCTTATTTTTGTTCCCTCCTCATTGTGCAGAGCGTGGCCCCAGGCCTCAATTACAGCGTGCTATTCAAACCCTGCTCAGAATGCACCACTGTTAATTTCCCCATGTTTTCTCATTACTGATTTCCTATGGCACTTCTTGCCCCCTTCCCTGCGAGCACAATCTGCCTGAAGTGAGCAGTGAATCTCACACTCAGCAAGGATGGGCGGCTTAAACTCTTCTGCAGGGCACCTGTGGTGAGGTGTCCCCCAGAAAAAAAACCCCAAAACTTATTCAGGGACTGTTTTGTGCCACCAGCTGCCCGTGGTGGAAGAAATGGAGCCACCAAAACTCCATTTTCTGTGGAAGAAATGGAGCCACCAAAACTCCATTTTTTGTGCGGTGCCTATGTCAAAAATCATTGTGCAGTGCCCATGTCAAAAATCTTAGAGCAGCTGCCATATTGCTCTCATTAAAAGAGCAAAGGACTGTTATCATAGAGTAATGGGCTCCTGCTGGTCCATTAATATTGGAGCAAAAGCTGAAGGAATTTATGGAAACCATGTGGAAAGCCTGGTAGTTATTCTCAGAGCGAGGCAGCGCTGGTCCTTTCTCCCAGTGTTCTCCTATAATGTCTTTATTCCTGCTCAAATGAGGGGAATATTTATCTAATCGTTTCCTCTGCTGGATGCAGGTGCAGGGAAACAACAGATGTTCATGAATTCAGCACAGCAAATAGTTTAGAAAGATATCTTGGGTGAATCAGCTGTCCAGGTCAATTTATCCACAGTGCTGAGTGGGAGGAACCATTGAAAGATGGCAGAGGTGTTGTTTACTGTCCTGTGATTACCTAGCTCATTAGCACAAATCTAATTGCAATACTCCTGGTTAAACTCAGGAGCACTTTGCTGCTAAGCTCTCTTATGCACATTCAAATGCATTACATATAAGAAGCAGCTCTCTCCTATATTTTCTATTTTTCTCCTACACAGCACCTTAATTCTTTGCTAGGAAGCATGTTATCAATTCAAATTACATTCCTTAGAAGCACCACTTTTACTCAAAAAAAAAAAACCTCAGAGCTCAATCAGGGAGAAAGGTTTGAAAAATCCTCAAGGAGTGCAGCCAAATTTTACTTGGTGTGTATTGAAACCTGAATTTCTGCAGTATCAGAACTTCCATAGCAGCAAAATGCCAGGTTTTCTACATGCAAAAGAAACACTGAACACCAGAGCAGGTGTGCCAAAGTCTCTCTGCTCCCATCAGCTTCAGCAACCACAAGAAAAATTAAATTAGTGAAGACATTGGTCCATTAATGACATTGCTCCATTTCGGAATTACAGTAGAGGGATGAATTTCTTTTAAACTGCCACTGCTTGGGAATGTTCTGGGAAGCCAAATCTGTAGTAAGGTGCTTCAGTTTTATTAACAGAGACAGATAATTAGTTAAAGATTACTATTTAAAAGATGAGGAACACTGAGAGAGAAGGGGCTGGGACAGGGAGGATGGGGAAGATCTCTTCTGCATAGTTTTTCTACAGAAAATCATCAAAGAGTAAATCCCCTTCTTGCAGCAAAAAGAGTTATTCTTCCAGGCACACAGATAAATTACAAATTTCAGAGAGAGCAATGCCTTAAAATATGCCACACAGAAAAAAAATGAGACAATCTGGTCCCAAAAAAGGATGCAGAAGGATGAATTAATCGTAATAGAAGTTCTTGGCCTCTTCAGAGACACCTCCACAGAGCAACTTGGCCTTTTCACAGATGCATTTCCCTGCATCTTCTAGCATATACCAAACCTATCACCCATCAGTGGGGACCATCTGGTTAGCCAGCAGCTGGTAATTTCTCAAATCTTCTCTATTTTTCTGTGACTCCTCCATTGGGTCTGGAAAAAGACAATGCCATCAGCCTCATGCATGCAAAAAAAAAAAAAAAAAAAGAAAATCACAAACAAATAAATAAACAAGAATTCATCCTCTTCGCTGTGTGTGAGTGTCCCCACATTACATGCAGAACTTTGAAAAGGATGCTCATTGTGGAGTTTTTGTCTGCACCAGTCCCACTGTGGGAGACAGTCATTTAAGTCATTGTTAGAGTTTGGGGAACATCTAAATTCAAAGATGGGGCAAACTCATTAAAAACAATGGCAGATGGGGCTAACTCATCAAAGCAAAGATGCTTACGCTCAATAAAAAAAAAAAAAAAAAAAAAAAAGAGAAAAAAAAGATAAAAAAGCTCTTTGTTTTCCATAAGCAACTGAAGGTATTTTTAAAGGAACACAACAATTCTTGGATTGCTTGAAAGCAGAAAGTTGCTGCATGCAAGTGATCCTGGGTGGTGCTAAATTGTGTGAGGGCAGTGTTTGCCTCTGTCAGAGGCTGGTGAGGTTGAGGTTGAGTGGATGGTATTAAATGGGGGAATCAGCACCTCTGGAATCTCCAACAGGAGTTATCACCCTGAGGGAAATCCGGTGGGAATCACAACCTGAACCTCTCAGCTCATCACTGCCAAGCCCACCGCTAAACCACGTCCCTCATGTCTTTTAAACACCTCCTAGAAAAGTAACACAACCATCAACAAGATATGTCCAGGCTTTCAAAAGGCAGCTGACAACAAGTCTGACCACGGGCACTGCTGAAATTCTCAGCAGCAACATCTGTGACCCCCGGTGTGCATGGGCCATCTGTGCATGAACGCACTTGGTGCTGCTTGAAACCTGCCTGGAACTGCTCCCAGTCTTCAGAGGGGTGCCCTTTGCTCTGCACTGATAACCCACAGGTATAACTGCCAGGTGAGCAGGGGTTTATTTCTGTTTAACAAAAACAAAGCAACCCACGCAGGAGCGGATAAATAAAGCTTGAGCTCGGCTGTGCTTGGTGAGGAATATACAAAAAAGCAGATTCCCAAGGACGGGTGTCCCTGAAGGAGAGCCCAGGAGGGCAGTTTGGTGGCCATGGATGGCTCTGGGCTGTCTCATCCTGCTGGGTGAGCAGAGATGCTGTGGGAGGAGGGAGAATCCTCAGCACTGCCCCTCTCCAGAGCACCCCTTGCACACCAGGTGTTTGTGTGAGCTCTCACACCTTCCCTCTCTTCTCTTGGCAGCTGATTTGGGTGACATGGGACACAAGAAACCCTCCAGATGCTGCATCTCCTCGAGTTTCACCTGCTCTCCAGAAGCCTTGTCAGGGTAAAATGCAGCAAAATCACTGCTTTTGATGAATCAGCAACAGGGATTTTATTGGATGTAACCCAGAACCATGGATTTGTTCCCAGTTCCCCTTTCATTATGTTGGGCCAGGAATGGAGATGGGGCCCTGGCAGCTCCTGGCCCTGAAGCTGCAGTGACAACACACTGCAATCCCAAAAAATGTCAGGAAATGCATCTTTTTGTCTGACCACCCCAGAGCAACACTGTGATACAACCTTTCCTAAAATCTGCAGTTCCTGATGCCATCAGCTGCTCCCACAGACAACCAAATCAAAGTGAGGTAAGGTGCACACCGAGAGGCAGTTTGTTGAAAATCGAGTTCCAAACTTAAGCTTTAAAATAAACATATCAAGATAAACAGATTGGTCTTTGTTTCAGGCACAATCGGCTTGACTGTTTTTTTTCTTCTTGTTGATGTTCTCGATGTTTTTCAATGTGTGATGCCATTTCCTGAGGACTGTCTCTGCTCCAGAAACCTGTGTTCTTCCTTGGCTTCTCTCTCTCTGCCTTTTGTGGTTTATACACACAGGTGACCAGTTTTTTAGAGAAATTCTGACTCAGGCTGCACACTAAGGCTTTTCACTCCATCATTTCTACTCTGCTCTACACTCGGGCCACCAATGTGAGTTGCTTGCACCAGGCACTAATTCCTCTGCCAAAATGGGTGAGCAGCAGCAGTGGCAAGGCTAGGGCAACCCCACTCCCACAGTGAGATGTGGTAAATGTGGAATAAACCTCCTCCTTCCACCTGGGGAGGGAGGGAAACACACAGAGGCCACAGCAGTCTGGCACAGCCAGGGCTGCAGCAGATTCCCTTCTGTCCCAGCACAGCATCATCATCTGGAAAAATGTCATTGTACATCCCAAGGCAAGAGGGGACACAAATTCTGTGCAATTCTCTATCTGAATTAGGCAATCCCCAAAGCCAGCTTTGAACAGCACAGAAACATGCTGTGTTCTGAGTTAGTGGAAGGAAAGTTTTAGAGAAAATTGGGAAATTTGGAGCAAACTGAGACTTGGGAGAAACGCTCAGCTGGCGACAGAAGGCATGTTCAAATAAATCTGTCCTAAGAAAACAGCACTGAGGTCGCTGTGTCGGCTGGGAAAGCATCAGTTGTGAGCAGTTGCAAACTTCATGCATTTAATTTCCACTCTTGGGACCATTAAATCTCAGTCCTTATCATTTAAGGGAGGAAATCACCATTGTGCTTCATTAGTGAGAAAAAGAATGTGTTGATCTTTATGTGGGATGTTCAAGTGCAGGTGTCATTGGACTTACCAGTTCCTGCAAACATCCACTTTTTAAAGCACCCTGCCAACACCTACACAATTAAAAATCAAGACTCAGATGAAAGTGGGCCACATCTTTTTAACATGAAATCTTCACATACCTCACACGTGTCTGCCTGAATTATCCAGAAACATGGCAATCAAATATAATTTAATGAATGATTGTGAAAGCAAACCTGTTTTATTTCAGTTCGCAATATTCAAAACTTCTCTTCCTGGAACCCATGAAGTTCTGGCATTTATTTCAAAGATATCAGATCACTTATCTGCTTCTGAAGCATTCTTGTTCTCTTATTTCTAGTAAGAGATGTGATTTTAATTTTGATGTTGGCCTCAAGTGATCCCGAGCTTGAAATTTGGACCAGGAAAACGCTGCATTGCTTGGGAGATCTGTAAATTACACAAACTTACAGCGAGAGGAAACAAAAGGAAAATAACTGATGGGGAAGAAATGTTCGGAGAGCTGCAAACCTCCATCCACATTAGTGGCTTTCTGCTGAGACTAAGCAAGAAGGGAGGTTTGGAGGTTTGCATTCAGTTTGGATACTCAGAGTGGTTGTCAGAGGGCCTCAAGAGCACAAGCCCTGCCTGGGAGTCACAGCTGGGACCTGCTCGGGGCGCTGAGCAGAACCCCAGCCCTGCACCTCTGAACGGGGACTGTGCCTCCCTTCCCTTCCTGGGCATCGTCCTGCATTTCAGCGGCCTTCATCTCCCCACACTAATCCTTTTTGTACCTGTGGTTCCTGGCACATCCTCTGCCAGGACACGGACTTTGAGCAGAATTTTAAAAAAAGCCAACAAAAAAAAAAAAAAAAAAAACCAACAAAAAACTCCAAAAATACAACACTCTGCTTTTTAGCGCCAGAGTTATTAATAATTAACATTCATAGCACAAAACCGGTAAAACCGGTTCGGCAAAATAAAGCCCGGCATTTTATTATTATTTTAGGGTTTAATTTAGTCATCCTAAGTTACTCGGGCTCATGTTTGCAAATCACGCAGTGCTGGGACTTCACCCCTCCGGCCCGACCAGTTCTGGAGAGCGGCTGGGGGGCAGCGGGGGACCGGGACAGCGCCGGGGGAGCGGGGACACGGCAACCGGGGAACCCCGACGCATGGAAACCATCGCGGAGCTCCGGGACACGGCACACGGGGCTCCCCGCCGCATGGAGCGCATCCCGGAGCTCCGGGACACGGCACACCGGCGCTCCCCGCCGCACGGAGCGCATCCCGGAGCACCGGGACGCGGCCCGCCCCGTCGGGGATGCGCGGCGCCGGGGCGCGGCGCCGGCTCGCCATTGCCCTCTGGAGGAGCCCGGGCCGTTCTTTGCGGTTCCCCTCGGGGCTGTGCTAAATTTGGGGATTGTTTTGTAGTTTTAATTTCTATCTCTTTTTCTTTTTTTTTTTTTTTTAATTTTATTTTATTTTACGGACTATTCCCAGCCTTGCATCCACTCCCGGGAATGGGGGCTGCCCGACCGCGGCTCCTCGGTCCCGGTGATGAAGGAGTCGAGAATAGCCCAGGGCTGGCGTGGGCCAGGTGAAGGACCGCGCCGTCGGGGCGGTTCGGAAAATGAACAAAAATGGGAAAAGAAAAAAGAATTAAAACAAACAAACAAACAAACAAACAAACCCCAAAAAACAAACAAAAAGAAAAAGTAAAAAAGAAAAAAGGGAAAAGAAAAAGTAGAGAAGAAATAAATAAAAAGAAAGTTTAAAAGTACACTAAACGAAAAATAGCACGAAGATGCAAGTCTAGGCGGAAGGCAGACAGGCAGAGCGCCCCGGCGGCCGCTCGGGATGCTCCGTCCCACCTCCCTTCGTCCCTCCCTTCCCGACGACTCCCGCCGGGAGTTCCCTCCCCGCCGCCGGTGCGGGAGCCCCCGCGGCGCGCGGGCATCCCCGGCGCGTGTGTCCCCGCGTCCCGCCCCGCCGCTCCCGCGTCACCGCCGCGCCCGCGTCACGGGGCGCTCGGGGCGGGGCCGCCGCTCGCTCCGTGCGCTCCCCGGAGCCGGCCCGGCCCGCCCCGTCCCCCTCCTTTCTCCCCACATGTCCGTTTGTTGTCGCCGTCGCCATGGCGGCGGGGGCGGCGCGCCCGCCAAGTGAGGTGATAAGAGGGAGCGGCGGCGACAGGACCGCGCAGTGCCGAGCGGGGCGCGGCGGCGGCGGAGCGCGCCCGGCGCATCCCTCCTTCCATCCAGCCCTCCTTTCCCCACTGGCACCACCGCGCCCCGTCCGTCTTGCCCGGCTCCCCACATGGCCGCGGCTCCTCGGGAAACGCCTAGCGCCGCCGCCCTGCCGGTGCCGGAGCCGCGTTGCCGGGCGGCGGCCGCCGCCTCCTCTTCACCCTCCTCTTCCTCGTCCCCGCGGCGCCGCTAGCGCCCCGCGTCCCGCTCCGCGCAGCGCCGAGCTACAAGAAGAAGCAGAAGCAGCAGGAGCAGCAGCCCGGCGCTCCCGCGGCACCGCCCCGGCGGCGGTGCTGCGCCGGCTCCGCGCGGCTGGACGGCGCGTCCGTGCCGCCTTCCCTCCCTGTGCTCCGCGCCGGCGCTCGGGACCACGGCGGCGGCGGCGGCTCGGCGGGACGCCCCGGCACGGATGCGGTGGGTGCCGGCTGCGGCTGCCACCTTCCCTCCCTCCTTCCCTCCGTCCCCCTCCGTGGCCGGCCGCCGGCTGACTCGGCTGTGTCTCCCCACCGCAGGCAGCCCCCCGGCGAGTGCGAGATGGCGCTCAGCGGCACGCTCCTTCCCTCCATCGCCACCTTCGCGGCGGGCGCCGCGGGCCGCGAGAAGGCGGCGCGGCCCGCGGGCCCCGGCAACGTGAGTATCGGCGCCGCGGCGCCGCGACACGGACGGGGCCGGGCGGGACGGGCCGGGGCCGGGGCCGGGCGGGGCGGGGGCCGTCGGGGCGGGCGCGGTGCCGTGCGGCCGGCGCTGAGCCGTGCGAATGTCCCCGCAGCGCTGGCGGGAGGAGCTGTCGCAGCTGAAGCGGCCGCCGCCGGCGCTGTCGGCGCGGCCGGTGGAGACGCCGCCGTCGGAGCTGGAAGGCGCCGCCGCTCTCGGGCCCCGCCGCGACGCCGAGGAGTTCAATGAGCTGCTGGACTTCGACTTCATCCTCTCCAACTCGCTCATGCACCAGGAGCCCGCCGCCGCCGCCATAGTGGTGGCCCCCGCCGCCACCCCGGCCCCCACCGCCAGCCCCTGCCCCGCCGGGCCCTTCGCCTACCCGCTGCCCCGGCCCGAGCCCGCCGGTCTCCTCTACGGCGGCGGCGGCTGCGACGGGGCTCCCGCCGCCGGCTCCGCCGCGCCCTTCAATCTGGCCGACATCACCGACGTGTCCCCCTCGGGAGGCTTCGTGGCCGAGCTGATGCGGCCAGACCTGGACGCGGTGTACCTGCCAGCGCCGGCCGCGCTGCCGCCCCTAGGCAGCCTGCAGGGCAAGTTCGTGGTGAAGGCGGTGGGCGACTACAGCCACCCGGGGCTCAGCCCCAAGAGCGGCCCCGCCGCCCCGCCGCCCGGCGCCGACGGCCCCGGCGCTCCCTACACCTCCCTGCCGCGGATGTGCCCCAAAATCAAGCAGGAGGCCGCGCCGCCCTGCACGCTGGCCCCGCCGCCGCCGCACGGGAGCAGCCCCCGAGGAGCCCCCCAGCACGACTTCGCCCTGGGCAGCCGGCCGCTGCCCGCCCGGAGTACGCCGTCGCTGGGGCCCGAGGAGATGCTGGGCGGCAGAGACTGTATCCCCGCCACGCCGGGGCTGGGCCACCCGCCGCTGCCGCCGGGGTACCCCCCGGCTCCGGGCTACCCCGCCTTCCTGCCCGAGCAGCTCTCTCCCGGAGCGCTGCAGTACCAAGGTGAGTCCCCGCGGTGCTGCTGGGGCTGCGGATTGTCCCGGCTTGGGCGCTGGCCGTGCTCACTCCTCCCTGTCCGCCCCTAGAGCTGATGCCGCCGGGGAGCTGCCTGCCTGAGGAGACCAAGCCCAAGAGGGGACGGCGGTCATGGCCTCGGAAAAGGACGGCCACACACACCTGTGACTATGCGGGCTGCGGCAAAACCTACACCAAGAGCTCTCATCTCAAGGCGCATCTGAGAACCCACACAGGTTAGTTCTCCCAGCGCCGGGGTCAGGGGGATGTCCTGGCCTGAGGGGCACGGGGTGTGACCCCACCGGACAGTGGAGGGGTTAAAAGCAACAAGGCTTTTCCTTGCTGGGTTTCCGGGCTTTTTTTTTTTCCTCCCCCCTTGGCTACGTGAAGTCCTGAGCAGTCTTCACTTATTGGCTTGACATTTTGCTTAATGGTTCAGAGTGACTCAGATGTGGGAGCGGGTGGGTTTCTTGCCAAGTCAGAGTTTGTTCCTTCTCTCTTGCTGTGTGGCTAGCTAATTAGCAGGTAGCTGGAAGCCGGCAGGGATTTGTTGCTCCGGATTGTGTTCACCCACTTCTGAGAAGGCAGCAGCCCTCTCTCGAAGATAACTACTTTCTTTGCTGGTGAAGTGCTTTGCACATGCACCCCTCTCTTGGTTGGCTGTAGGGCAAGAGGTTGTGCACCTCTACAAGTTGTTACTCCCTTTTTGGGAAAACCGAGATAGATTCCCTGTAGAGCAGGGTTTTTTTCAGCTGAGCTGGCAGCGCCGATGAGGTGCCTCACCCACCATCTCCCCCTGCACCAGCAGAGTTTAATTGTCGATTATCCAGTGCTAGAATTGGGATAAAATCTTCCCAAAATGTGTGTGTGTGAGCCCAGTCTCTAACTTCGTAGCTGAGTACAGAGTTGCAGTAACTGAGCTTGTGAAAGCAGGTACAGCACACAGGTTTCGCCAGCGTGGGCATTCCGTAACAGTGACTAAATAACCTGGGAATTTGCATAATTTGAATCCCTGGGTTGTGAACCTGATTCAAAACTTTCTCCTGAAGGGGAGATGGGAAAGGGAAAACACACTGGTGCGGCAGTAGTTAAGCTATGTCTTCGGGTAATGGCAGAAAGGGGAAAAAAATTGGGCAAGTGAGCAGTGAGCAGAAAATCTGCCTCAAGCCAGTCAGCACCATCCCCAGGATGTGTAGGACAGGGAGTTTATAATTGTTGGGGAAGCTCATCTTGCTATTGACAGTAGTTTTTGTATAATGAAGACACTAGTAAGACTGAGTCCTTAATCAGGCAGAGCTAATGAAAACAGTTTCCAGCTGTTTTTTCATTCTTGAGACCTACAATTATCTAAATACGTTGTCTGCTGAGCTATTTCTGGTTGCTGTTTTGATTGTGTAACACCGCCAGCAAAAATACACACTCAGGTGCTCTGAAGCCTGGTGTGCAAGGCAGTGAAAATGAGCATTTTTGTGAAGATTTAAGTGACACTAGCATTTCATAGCACCTTGAAAAGATGTACATCTTGAGAAGACAGCCTTGCTGTTTCAGTCTTTTAGTCTTTGTAGTTTGTTTGCAGCTGCTTCATGGAATTCATTGCTTTTGACCACTCTTTGATTTATCTAGGACTGCTTGAAAGAAGGTGCTACAAGTGATAGCCGCAGAAAACCCCCAAAATTCCTGTGTTTCACTGCTTGCTTTTTGGTTTGGTTTTTTTTTTGCAGGTGAGAAGCCTTATCACTGTGACTGGGAAGGCTGCGGGTGGAAGTTTGCCCGATCTGATGAACTCACCCGTCACTACAGAAAACACACGGGCCACCGCCCTTTCCAGTGCCAGCGCTGTGACAGAGCCTTCTCCAGGTCGGACCACCTTGCCTTACACATGAAGAGGCACTTCTGATTTGGGAAAGCAGTGGATCTTTCCCCCGACTGCCACAGAGATTCAGTATTTACAGCACAAGGACTGTCTTCCACAAGACGGGGAGAACTCATTTTAAGCACTACAGATAATCGAGGTGAAGTCTTCCAAAGAGTGGAAAAGAGGGATAACTGCATATGGACATTGCAACTTTCTTTTTTTTTATAGTTATACACTTAAGAGAACCAAAGACATTGGGGGTCAATGACTGGATCTTCTATCATTCCATTTGTAAATCCAACTTGAATTATTTCTGGACTACAGAATGCCAAGGAGTGACTGGAAGTCACGGATATCAGGGTTAAACAGACTGTATGTAGTTCGGAGGGTGGGGATATTACACAGGGAAATTACATTCCCTTAATTTCCTTTCAATGCAATATTAGATGTACATGTCATCTTGTACTTTCTTTTGTTTTTTTTTTTTTTTTCCTTCTAAAGCCATTACAATGTTAAAAGAGGAGGAAAAATTCAGGTACAGAATTATATTTTAAAAGCCTATTTCATGGTGCTTAGTGACTGTTGGTTCTAGAGGTACCAAAAACAGGAAGCCAAAGTTCTCAAACTGCTGCATATCTGACAAGGAACTATTTTTTATCTTCCGATTGCCAATTATGACCTAAATCAGGTGAATAACCCTGGTTTATCTTTTTTATTAAGAAAATAACTTTATGCAGACAGTCTGTAATGCACTGTGGTTTCGATGTGCAATAGTTTGTACAATGGTTTATTCCCAAATATGCCTTAAGCAGAACAAATGTTTTCTATATAGTTCTTTACATAATAAATATGTAATATAAATTTAAGCAAACTTCTATTTTGTATATTTGTAAACTACGAAGTAATAATGAACATTTTGTTGGAATTTGTATTTTGCATATTCAAGGTGAAAATAAGTTTTAAATAAACCTATAATATTTTATCTGAACGGTTGCTCTAGTTTTTTTCTGTGTATGGACATGGCCAAAGGAAGTTTGTTAGGTATTTGTTGGTGGTTGAGTTTACCAAGGCAAGGAGGGGGTGGTGGCAAAATGCTTGTAGTCTCAAGACTCTGAAAGACAGGATTGTGTAAGTGCAGTGCTGATGTAACATCTCTTTTTAGGGAAAAAGGTGTATGGAAAGTTTTTGCTCTGGATGTCAAGTTGCTGCTTATCTCACCTGTATGGGTAAAACTGTAATTTATGATTTTTAAAGTAACTCAGTTTAAATGATTTTTTAGAGGACATAGTTTTGTTGAGGACATAAGACCTTGTGCATCTGATGATAACAAATATAGTAGTTAAAACAAAAGTGTAAATATCAACTTTTTATGCCCTAATGTGCCTTTGGAATGCTACTAAAGTCCAAATTTCGATGTAGTGTTTGTGTAGGGACCGTTGCCATTTCTCCCTCAGTTCGTGTAAGTAATATAATGATGCAGAAAATATTTCTCACCCCTTATCGCCTAGGCATGCTTTGTTCAACTGAAAGCTATCTTTGGTGATTTGGTTTATAGGTAACACAGGGAGTAGGGAATGTCTTGTTTGGTTTGCAAATAGCAGGCATTTCAAGCTAAATTAAAGTTATGAGTCATCCTTTATCTGAAGCTTTTTCCATGTGAAAACTTTTTTACAATTAAACCAGGCATTTTTTTTACCTCCTCTGTTGCTCTGCCTGTGAATTCTGGATGAGAGATCCAAGGTCAGCATTGAAACTGGCGTGTGCTGAGGGCCTGAAATGTCATTGTCCCATCCGATAATGCTGGAGCACACTTGGTAGGTGCAGGATCTCCTTTGTATGGCTGCCGTTCAAAACCTCTTACATAGGTGCAAGATCTATGTTCTAGCACATCTGTGAGTACAGAAATCTGAATATTTCATCTGGGAAACTGGTTTCTTTTGCTTTTCAAGCATTCTGTCATTATACACCCTTAAGAATTTTGTAAGGCACTGTAGCACTTAGTAAGGCATTATCTGCTTCAGCCAGCTTCAGTTTTTGCTTGATGTTTTTATGGACCCTAGGTTTCTAGTTGCATGAACAATGGCATTCTTGAAACAGAGCATTTTTCCTTATTCCACTTGATTTTTTTTTAAAATTCCCTTTTTTTTTTCCCCTGATCCTAACCAAGCTGTCTTCATGTATGAATTTCCAGACTGAAAGAGACAGGACTGTAACTTTGTATTTAAAAGGAAATGCTGCTGTGTCTTTAACCATTTCAAAATCGCTGTTCCTGTACTTTTTTGGGAGGACAGGAGCCAGCTGCTCACTTTTTGCCATACAGCATTCAACACATGAGAGGCAGTCCTTACTCTTAAGGAGGTCTCTGGGGGAAATGCTGAAATGAGCAATGCTCTGCTAAGTAGAGCTGGAAACAGCACGTTGTGTTTGCCACCTGTTTCGTCGTGTCTGCGATCCTGGAGTTGCTCTTAGGTGCAGGATTGCACATGGATGCAGTGAAACAACGCATGTATCAAAAAGCGTATCTCATAAAAACATATGTAAAACACCGAGAAGTCTTGTAAGTATGTCTTGAAAAACAAGATTTGTTTAGCGTTGCTAAAGCTCTACATGTGCCACTTTGCTGGGGCATCTAGAAGTCAGGGTTTGAGGTTATTAGGGGTGGCCTCTCTGACATGGGGTGAGTACCTCCACAGCTGCCCCAGAGCACTATTACGGCTACTGAAGGCAAAATCTCTTGCGGCAGGGAGTTATCTCTGCAGTCAAACTACAACCGTCCTTAATCCTGCTCACCCCTAGCCCAAATCTCTCTCTGGAGCGCGCTTAGCATGTAGAGATGGAGCTGCTTAAAACAAGATGGCACATGCCTGCTTGCCGAGTGCCAAGTATTCAAAAGTGGCACCAGAGTAAAAATCTTCTCAGAGCTGCAGCTGCCATGCACTTGTCTGCTGCACACCATGGCCTGGGAGCCTGGCTTTGACTGTGACCCAGCACAAGTGGCTTCAGCCACCCCCTGTCACACGGAGGGCTCCTTGCAAGGGAGTTTTCTCATCCCTCGTGGTGGCTACCAGATCCTGCTGCAGCTGAACTCAACGGCGAATCTCACAAGGATTTATATTAAGCTGATATGAATCAGTGAATTTCATTCTCCTTCTCTTTAATAAGGGAAGATCAGAGAGTGCTGCGGTTAATCACCCCGAGTGCTAACGGTTCGACAGAATTAGTTTACACAGGTTTCCTATGGGAGTGTGCTGGGTCTTGGAGCTAGCCTGCTTTCACTGGAGTCCCTGGCAGGCACTTTTAAGAGCATTTGAGTGCAAGAATTTCCAAATTAACCTGTGTCTGTCCCTGGGCTTTCCTCCTCTCAGTGCAATTGGGTCACGTGCTCAAGGGCAGCAGGAGAATAGGAATGGTTGGCAAGCTGGGGACAGAGAGAAAAGGGGTTACAGCACTCGAGTAGGACTTGGGCAGGGATCTGGATGTGGTAGAAGAGCTGGTAGGAGGAAGTAAACTCAAGGTATGGTGAGCTAAACTGATAAGGGAGAGGAAGAGGAACACCACCAGAACCACCAGCAGCACCGCCACGTTTTGACTCAGGCTTGCCAGGAGAGCACTCCAGACTAAACATCTGCATTTAGGCTCGGTGGATGTATCTCTGGACACAGAGATGAGTGTGTACTTAAAAGAGGGGGAAGGCCCATCATTCTCCGAAATTTAATTGAGGTCACATTGGCTTGGAGCCACAGGGGAACACACCCACATTCCCCTGTCTGCCGTACACCTGGATGACTCACGTTCCGTCTGCCCTTCGCTCTTGCCGTGACTTCACCAGGGGAACATTTTCATTACTGCTGAAGGCATTGCCACTGAGTGCAGAAATTGTCTCTGCGGCGTGGAAGTGGGCGGTGGTGGTGGATCCGCAGCCTTGTTCTCCACCCTGGATGCATATAGGTATCTGCTAGTCTCTTTTTCACCTTTGGATGCATTACCTGTGAGCCCTCGAGGCTTGAACCTTAATGGTGTGAAAGACGGGAGGGGGAAAAGTGGCTTGTGCTTTATTAATGTTTATTCTATATTTAGAGCATGTGTTCCCAGAGATTTACAGGAGACAGGCGGCCCTAATAGCTGCTCACAAGAGGCATTAGACAGCTGCACCTTTTCCCTTCAGTAATGTTTTCCGTACTCTTGGAGCTGTGACTTCTTTTGTAACCAAGATGGTGATTTTCACACAGAGCTGGCTAGCTTGGGGTCAACCTCATGACTTGCTAATTAAGAAGAAGAAGTTTTAGGGAACACGGGAACACGCCGAGCTGCTTTCACTGTGAAACCTGGGTGAGCAGAAGGGTAATCATGTGCTGCTATCACCGCAGCCATCTTGCTGCAACCCTGAAAAGTTTTGCATGGTTTTGCTTTGGGTACAGCGTGCTTGTTTATCAAGCACAAGCTAAGGCTTGCTTAAATCTTGCCATTCAAGTTCTCCACTGTTAAACTTTCAGGCTTTATTCAACAAAATAATCCAGCTTCCCTGTGTTATTTGGTTTAAGGCCTTTAATTTTAAGGAGAGATATCCCACAGTTATCCAGAATGATTGACCCCACTACTGCCGCAGCAGTTAGGAAAGATCTGACAGGAAATCCATGCCACCAGCACAAAGGTATTCCTTTACTGGGAGCCTCCTTGATGGTGCTCAGACTCTGTTTGTGCACGTCCCAGTGTCACAGAATCACAGAGTCGCAGAATCATAGAATGAGCTGAGTTGAAAGAGACCCTCAAGGATCATCAAGTCCAACTTCTGGCCCCACACAGAACCATCCCTGAGTCCCACCATGTGCCCAAAAGCATTGTCCAAATGCTTCTTGAACTCTGTTAGGCTTGGTGCCATGCCCATTTCCTGGACAGCCTTTTCCAGTGGCCAACCGCCCTCTGGGGGAGGATCCTTCTCCTAATATCCAACCTCAACCTTTCCTGACACAACTTCAGGCCATTCCCTGGTCACCACAGAGCACAGATCAGTGCCTGCCCCTCCTGTTCCCCTCATGAAGAAGCTGCAGAGCTGCACTGAGGCCTCCCTTCACTCTCCTCCATCTCAACAGACCCAGCGCCCTCACAAAGCTTCCCCTCAAGGCCCTGCACCATCCCCATGGCCTCCTCTGCACACTCTCTGACAGTTTAATGCCTCTTTAACCCTGTGGTGCCCAGAACTGCACCAATATTCCAGGTGAGGCCGGCCCGGCCCAGAGCAGAGCAGGACAATCCCTGCCTGGCCCGGCCGGCCATGCTGGGCCTGGTGTCCCCAGGACAGGGATGTCCCTGCTGGCTCCAGCTCCCACTGCTGGATCATGTCCATGAGCTGGCTCATCAACCAGGACCATGAGGACCATCCCAGATGCAGAATCTGTCACTTTCACCCATTAAACTCCATATATCTAGCTGTTGATTGCCCAGGCCTTTCATTCATCAAGGTCTCTCTGCAGGGCCTCCCTACCCTCAAAGGACTCAGCTGCTCCTCTCAGTTTCGTATCATCTGTGAACTTGCTCAGTGTCCCTTCCAGTCCTGTGCCCAGGTCATTTACAAAGATATTGAAGAGCACAGGGCCGAGGATAGAGCCCTGTGGAGCCCTGGCAGAAGCAGAATATTTGCTGTGCTTTCAGCCCTGGAAAGGCATGGGAAGACTCTCTGATTTGGCTGTCCTGCGGAACCAGACCTGCCTTTTCCATATGGGAAAACCTGACTCCATGGGCCACTGAGTCCACCCTGTGCTTCCTGCCATGTAGAAATTTTGCAGAGAGGGCTTTTCTCACGTGAGGAAAACAGCTTCTTGAGGTTCCTGCCTGAGTTTGATTTCACACACCAGGCCTCTGGGAGGGTGCCACACTGTTCAGTGTCCAAATCTCATCCAGGGTCTTCCTCCTTGGGGGATCTCCTGGGGGCTTAGCACCTGTTGTTGTTATTTTCCTTTTTTTCCGATAAAAATGAATATTGTGAATTAGTATGTTAATGAAGTACTAGGGGCAACACTGATGGCAATTACTGAACCATGTTGGAATTTACTCTCCAGTCTCTGGAGGAGGTTTCATTCTGTAGATTCCTTTAGATTTGAAGCATACTGATTCAATAATGTTGTTTGCAACATAAGGGGGCTGCCCAAAGAGATGCATTTGTCTTTGCACTGGGATGTACAAGGCTTGGCTGTCCATTCTCAGTTCCCACATCAACACTGTTTCAGCAACAGACTCCCCTGGCTGACCAAGGGTGGCTGAATTTGTTGGCTGTGCAGCAGGTTATTATCCCACATTTCAAAATATCAAAATGCTTTCCAGTGGAAAGCAAGACAACTTCACCACTTTCAGCCTTCCTGCCTCCCCACTAACTCTTCATGCTCTCTGCAGCTTTAGAGGATATTACAATGCTGCTGTCACCTGTACAAGATGTTTGATTCCCTTCCTTCTGCAAACACCTTCTGACCAGCATTTGCTTTGTTCACAGCGTAAAACTCACTCCTATGCAAAGAGACCCACTTGTAACTGTGGTGCAGAGGAGCCGGGCCAGGCAGTGGCCATTTCTGTCTGGCCATGGATGTTCTGTCCTAGCCACTGGCCAAAAATGGGGCTGAAAGTCACAAGTGACCCTGTGATGGGTCTCTAAGGTGATCTCACATTGCTCTCCATGGAAAACTCCTTTCCAGGGAGCCCTGATGATTACAGGTTTGTTCAAGCTCAGGAGCCTGAGAGGCACAGATGCCTTTCCAACCTGTGTTTATTTTGTGCTGGAGCTCTGCAGATTCCACTTACTTAATAAATATTTGATCCTCTTTGGTGCCTTCCTGAGCTTCTGGCTTCTGAGGGACCTTGTGGCAAGGAGTTCCGTGATTAATTAGGAACTGGCCTAAAAATATAGGTGGTAGGGGGGAGAAGAAAAAAGTTATTTATTTTCTGTAGTCTCTGAGGCTGCTGTCTTTCAGATTCCTGCTGTTTCCCCTTTCCTACACACTGCAGAGAATGAAAGGATCTAACCCCTAGCTCTAACTCAGTCTTGAATTCGTGGTGTACTACCACAGGCTGGAAGGATTTGACTTTAGTTGTGTATTTTCATGAATTTGTGAAGAGAAACTAAATACGAGATTTTTACATATGGATGAGTTAATCTAGTCTACTGTAGACTGGAAGAATGCCAGGATATTTAGCATAATATGATATTTCAGTCAATATTTACATGATGTTTTGGTTTACTGGGTTGATTATTTATTTTTTTTATTTCCAGGATATCTGAGAAGCTCCTACCCATCAATCTCCCCTTTTGTTTTTTATTAAGGACAAGTGTTTTTCCAAATTTTATTCAAAGCAGAAAAAAATACTTTTCAGGATTTTCTTTGTTACACTTTGCAAAGTTTCATGAGTACACTGTTTGTCAAAGGGTTTTCCAGTTCATGTACCTAAACATCCACACAGGCTGGAATAACTCATCATTTATTTGTACAACTTTATTACTGAGGCATTATTAATAATTGCAGGGTTTGTGTATTTGCTACTGTTATGTTTACTGTTACGTGGAGAGGGAAACTGACCACAGCAATGTTTATTGGCTCAAATCTAACTCCAGGTTTTTTCTCTTTGATTACACTTTCAAAACACTGCTTCTTCATGTCTTTCCCTGTTGTTGTCTCCTAGGTCTTGAGCAGCAAGTGTCAAAAATGTAGTGTCCTTTTGTACTGGGTACTGAAATTCATTCCAGGTGAGAGAAATCTCTTTCTAAGAAGTGATCAAGGTGTATCAGGGCTGTCTGGGAATCTGACTACCTCATTACCAAACCAAATTCGTTTGGTTGCAGGTAAATCCCCTTGGTGAGATGAGGTTAGGCTTTATGCTGATTTGGGGCTATGCAAATGAACAGCATAAGCAAATCCAAAGCGTTATATATAAATAGGTAGCACTTTGAAAAAGTTTAAGATCCAAATCTTCAGGGTCCAGCACTGGAAGCTGTGTGTGAACAAGGCAAAGGAGGGGGGAAGGGAGGCAGGGGGAAGGGAGGTATGGGAGAATACAGAGCAAAGGAATGATTTAAACATTGGCCAAACCACTGTGTTAAGTCAGAGGTTTTCTCTGACTGGCTTCTCCCAGCCTTTTGTTTTGTGCTAAACATAAGGTGCCACAGTTTACATTTAATAACTCTGTCCAAGTCAGTAATTGACATAAATACTGACTGTCCATGAGCAACATCCCACTAGGCAGCACAGAAGCACAAGACAGAAATCTCTTCCTCTGCAGATGTATATCATATAGAAAACATGGTGCATGAATTTCCTCAGGGAAGGAAGCACAGGGAAGTCACTCAGCAGATTTTTTCAGTCTTTCCTTGCCTGTGGCTTTGCACTGCCTGGCTACTGGGAGCAAGGTGACAGCAGACAAACTAACTCCCAGGATAAATGCTGTGACTCTTTTCCCAGGCAGGACTAACAGCCAGCAGTTAGAAGCACACAGAGTCCACTCTGCCGCTGCCTGCATGGCTCCCGAGACAGGGATGGGAAAAAAGGAGAGAAATTGGTAGGAGGAAAATTTATAGGCAGCCACAATGGCTCAGCAATGCCTGATGAAGTAACAGCTGCTCTGATTCCCTCCCTTTATATACAAATGTCTCAAACACAGCTGTTTTGGGCAACAGCAGATGATACTTCTTTGAAGTATGGTAGGTCTGATGTTGGTTTTTTTTCTTTTTTTTTCTTTTTTTCTCTTTCTTTCTTTCTTTCTTTCTTTCTTTCTTTCTTTCTTTCTTTCTTTCTTTCTTTCTTTCTCTTTCTTTCTTTCTTTCTTTCTTTCTTTCTCTCTTTCTTTCTCTTTCTTTCTTTCTTTCTTTCTTTTTCTTTCTTTCTTTCTTTCTTTCTCTCTTTCTTTCTCTTTCTTTCTTTCTTTCTTTCTTTCTTTCTTTCTTTCTTTCTTTCTTTCTTTCTTTCTTTCTTTTTCTTTCTTTCTTTTTCTTTCTTTCTTTCCCTTCCTGCCTTCCTTTCTTTTTCTTTCTTTTTCTTTCCCTCTTTCCCTTTTTCACAGAATTACAGAATCATTATTGTAGAAGAGCAGAAGACCTCTGAGTTCCCTGAGTCCAACCCTGCCCTCCCTTCTTTTCTTCCTCTGTCTCCCACACTGAGATTGCAGTAACACAATTTAAGATTACCAGTTCGTTGCAAGAGAATTTGCAATTTTGCTATGGAGCCAGGCTGATAATTTTGTTTGGGAGATGGGGCTCTCACTTTACACCTGGGTGCTCTTCATAAAGATCCAGCCCTTGGAGCCCCGTGATGGGAGCAAGATGACGAAACACTTTGCAAATGAAGAGAGAAATTGAGATGAAAGGCTGAAAAACACAAAAGGAATCAGAAACCAAGAGACAAGGGGGCCTGGATCAGCAGCTCAGCAAGTGCTTTTCATGTCTGTGGGGTGCAATGAAAAAGCAAGCCACACATCACCATTCAGGCCCCCGTAGGGCCTCATCTCGTTTCCTTTATTACAATGAAGAAAATGTATAACGTGGTCAGGGTTTTCAACCTGGGAGGTGTGTGAAAGCTCAATTTTTTTTTAATTTCTTTTTTTCTCCGAATTCAAATGACATAGAAGTTCACAAGGTTCCCAGCAATGCTCATTATTTAGTATACACAAATATGTTCTCAGGTGATGAGCAGGTGATGAGAAACAGCAGGAAGGAGACACTGGGGAATGCAAATAAAGATGTGCCCACCTTGTGACTTTTGACTTGAGTGAGCCCAAAGGAGCACTGGCTCCTGTGTCGAAAAGAGGTGGTGGTGATCTCTTCTTTCTTTAAAATGAGGGAGTGAGTTGAGAGTGCCAGGCAGAGCTTTTTTTATTCTTTGGGTTTGCTTGAGTATTTTTTGGGGGGGAAGGTTTCCCCTCAAACTCTGTTTAAGATGTCTGGGTTCATTCTGTGTTTTTATTTATTTATAGGCATTTCTATGGCACTCATCACCATAGTTATCTGGGCAAATCTTTCCTTTCCTGTATCATGTAATTAAATCTATCCAAAATACATGTGTTCTTGGCGGGGAAGTTAAACTCTGCTTTTGGAAGGGATTTGTGCCTTGCAATTAAACACTGCTTTTGCAATGCTGTTACATTTCCATGTACGTGTGAGTGAGAAAATAGAGTTCTGGTAAGGCTGCACCTTCACACACCTGCTGCCCTGGAGTGTGGAGTCATTGCAGTCCAGTGCCTCTTTGGGATCTTTGGATTTGCCACCTTTCTAGGATGCTTGAGGCATTCCTCACTATTCCAGGCACCACCTGGGCTGAAAGGGCACTAACACACACACACACTGACCCTAAATGGGGAAATACAACGTCCTCTTAAAACTCTTTTTGCTTTTTTATTACATCTGTATGGAGGGGGCTCCTGGGAAGGTCAGCTCCTCCCTTTAGCCTAAGGTTTGCAGGATGAGAAGCAGCAAGTGCTGGGAGAGGCTGGATCATTCTGAGGAGCCAGCAGCAGCTTGAGCTGGCACTGGTCACCTCCCCTCTGTGTCTGGCTTGTGCCCCTTCCTCTTAAGTCTGGAATTTGGCTTTAACCTTCACTTGTGTGGAGTATTTCACAGAGAAATGTCCTTCTGGTGTCTGGTGCAGGAGTCATGGGTGTCCTGCAGGGCTCTCTGGAGGACGGTGAGGACGAGCTGACAACGTCTCAAGGACAGATTTGCATGGGAAATTGGAGAAAAAGTTTGGCTGAGAAGAGTAAGTTCTGTCTGAATTCAACAAGTGGCAGGCCAGCATAGGTGGCCTTCCACAGCACACGGTGTGGGGAAACTGTGCTTTCTTTTAACAACACAAACCCTGCACCAGCCCTGGTGATGGTCCTTCATGTGTCCCCTGGCTCAGGTGGGTGGCCAGCCAGTGGTGCCTGGCATGGCAGTACTTGGTGGGCCGTATTCACACTCAGATGAACAGGGGATAATGCTTAAAATTAAAAGTTGACTCTCAAAGAGTGCCTGCCTCCAGGACTGACTGACTGCCACAGATTCACCTCTTAGGTAGGAATTTGTAAGATGCCTGGTGGTCTGGGCCCCATGGCGGTAACAACATGAACACCTTGGAGGAAATTCATCTGTCCCTTCCCCTCTGACAGCAGTTTGTTTTGCCCATTTCGGACAAAAAAAAAAATTAAAAAACAGAAAAGAAAACCAAAAGTGATAGCTGCACTATTTATTGCTTGAGGATCATGTTCTAGAGAGCCTTGGTTCTCAGAGGCAGACCTGCACATACCTTGTTGCATCCTCAGCCACTTGTGAAAACCTCTAGCTCTCGTTCTGATTTTGGCAGGCACACACCTAGCAGAGGTTTTTTCATCCTCTCTCAGGCACTACTCACGTGTTTTATGGCCTGGCTGAATCAGACCTTGCAGAGACACAGTTGTCCCTGGTTTATCAAGGCCTCTTGATCACAGTTTGGCTTATCTGAGTCCCCAGCAAAATAAGGAAGGGTTATTGCCTTTTTTCTAAGTGGGAAAACCCATATGCTGATTTTCAGGAACAAAGAACCCCAATACTAATTGAATGCAGAGAATAATCATGTTACAAGATTTTTGTGTCATTAGGCTGCACTTTGTTAGGGTTTTTTTTCCTTCCTTTTATTTCTAGCATTTTGCAGGAGGCAAACAAGGCAAGGGATTGCTGCTGGAACATGAAAGGAGGCATTAACAGGAGGAACCTGCTGCTGGTTCTTGGAGAATGGATGAAAAATCTTTTGCCAAGCATTAACAGATCAGTCAACACTCACATTGGTCTAGATGACAAATGCTGAGGTTATTCCAGAAGCGTTAAGTGGGCTTTGGAGTAGGTGCAGGCTTCACCCTTAAAGTCTCCTGCCGCGGACCGAGGAACCCGAGCGCACACCAGGAGCTCTCTGGGCTGCACCAGCGGCAGCAGATGGGCCTGTGGAGCCGCGATTAATTGTTTTCTAGTGCCACCGTGAGGACTGCCGGTCCCCGGGCTCCTTCCCGGTGAGACGAGAGCTCCCGTCCGGCCCGAGCCGGAGGGAGCTGCGCTGCCCGTGCCAAAAATGTTCAGCGAGCATCGGCTCAGCCCTGCTGAGCCCTGCTGCTTGTGCAGGGGCAGATTTGCCGGGAGTTTAGGCTGGCGGCATCGATTTAAGTCAGGATCAGCCTGGGTAAAGGAATCGATGCACAGAGCCGCTGGTGCTGCAGGAAATTTCGGAGCCATCCCCGCTGGATGCCTTGGAGCTTTGGAAACCTAGGAAAGAGGCTCAATACAGCATCAGACTGCCTAAATAAACCAGGATCTTGTCTTTTAGCTGCCTGGCTCACTGATACAGCAGCACAGTGGCTCTGCAGGAGTGTACATCACACACAGCATGAGAGTGCACCCAGCTTGGTCGGTTTGTTTGTTTGTTTGTGTCATATTCAAACACCGCTCAGAGGATGAAATGAAAGCTGCATATTTCATCTCACCCTCCAAAGCTGGCCAAAGCAAGTGGCAGGCTTACAGTCGTGCCAGGATATCTGGTGTATCTAAGAATGCCCAATGATGTTTTGGGAGGAAGCGTGCAGGAAGTTAAAAACAGGTTAAGGCACTCGTTTGGGACTGCAGAGAGCTGGCGTCAATTCCCAGCTCTGCCACAGACTCCCGGTGTGACCTGAGGCAAGCTATTTCCCTCCTGAAACACTTTCATAGTCAGAGAAGGCAAAATCCCACTTCATGTGAGTTTTGCCTTTGACTTGGTGGAGCCAGCTCCCACCCACGCATTTCAGAGCTTAAAAATTAAATGCGGGCTTAAGCACCTTGCTGAAATAGTGCCAGAACTTACCTGCATTTCAGCTTCCTACACCTCCAAGAGGAACAAAGATCACTTCCCTATTCCCACTCACTTTGCATACCGTGGCTGAAAGTCTGTTTGTCGTAGCACTGAGTGTAATTACGGGGCCATGCTGACCTGTTCCCCTGATAAACTGCAGCTCAAGCAAGAACCAGACTTGTTGGAGGCCTTGTGTTTGTCTGCTTTTGCTTGCACTCCAATATTTTCATACCTTACCAGCCCCTCTGCACTTTAACTGGGAATAAACCCTTCACAGCCCAAGCTGTTGGAGAAAAAAAAAAAATCAGTGTTTCTGCCTCAGTTCCCAGTGAGGATCTCCTGCCTGTCCATTTTTTTTTTCCAGGGAATGGCCTGCTGTGGCAGCATACAGCTAAGTTTATATAACTGGCTCCTCGGAGCGCTGCCCTGAACAGGATATTCCTGTTGGCTGTGCATTTGCTTAAACCAACAGTTGTAGGTCCCAGCAGCCCTTGACAGGTACAAACAAGGAACCACAGCGAGGGCTGAGGGCAGGAGGGGATTACAGTGCTTAGCAAGAAATAGGCTCTGGCATTTACATACATATCGCGGATGCGCTCCACAGGGTAAACAAATACGGCATAAAAGCGTATTTGGCTATTCAAATGGCCCCGATTGTTCCCATTATGATGATGTCTCCCAGCATGTATTTAGTAACCCGCTAATTGACTTTGCATGCATCAGGAAGAAAACTTTTCACTATCTGTTTCAGGATGGTTTTTCTGATGGCGTTTTCTTTTTTAAGTTTTATTTATTTATCTCCGGGCACTGTTTGAAATGAAAATAGATCCTGGCTCCTGCTGGCATGCCTGTGCCAGGGCTGATGTTGGGATGGATGGAAAGGTGTCTGCAGGTCCCTCCTCCAGCTCCAGGTCCTCTTCTTGTGGATGTGCCAGTGGTGGTTTGGCTCGACCGGGCTCCTGAGCTGCCTCCACTTAGAGCCTGAATATGCAAAGCAGTAACCAAAGACAGCCTCGGTGAGATCTGGGTTATTTAAACCTCAGGTACATTTGCACGGCTCCAGCCTGACGGTCACAGACAGCGAGCACAACCGGGGCCCTCCAGGACATTTATCAAAATACTCACCCTCCACACTGGGTTTTTGATTTCAGCCCTAAATGCTTCAAGTAGTTTGTTTAGCTCTTCTGAAGGGGAAGCTGAAAAGCCCATGGGGGGAGCAGAAAGCTAACAGGCCAATCAGTTGAGCAGCTCTCCATACTGGAGATGTGCATTAGAACAGCAAACATGATTTTTAGACATCCGAGTGATAAAATGGTGCTTAATAGTCCTCTAGTTGTGAGGGTAAATTTGTTCTGGTCATACAGCAACAGTTGGCAACCTGAATCATAACCAGCAAGATAAACACTTGTGGCAAAGTAACCTTTGCCCCCACATTTGAGTGGATAAAGAGAATATAATCAGTCATTTTATTTTAGCCTTGTTTCATCTACAAAACTTCTGGGATTCGACACAAAATTTTGACACAAAATTTTGCTTTCTCTGTGCTAGTTTAATGTGGTTTGAGGGTTAACTTCATGGGGTGTCGGGCAGGTGGGTGGTGTGTGAGGGCTTAGAAAGCACTGAGTTTTTTGGCTGTGGGGTGACAGGGATGCCAGGGCCAGGCTCCTGCCCCGGCACTGCCATACCCTGCCGGCTGTGACAGGGGAAGGGGAGCAGCACACAGCCTTCCCTGCTGCACAGAGCTGCCTGGCAGAGGGGCACAGCCTGGAATTCCATCAGCTGCTGCTCCTTCCCCCACAGACGACAAAGTTTTGTAGGTGATCGTGCCGGCAAAGCCTGGCAGTTCACAGGCACCCCACAACAAGAAGATGTCAGAGCCACAAAACTGAAAACTGGACAATGCTTGGTGACAAATTCATATTTCAGCCCCAGTGTACTCTGAGGAGCACAGAAAAAATTCAGACCTGGTTTTCAGGAGTTGGGGATGTGGCAATACCCTGAATTTTGTGAACAGACCAGAGGTCTTTTAGCCTCTGGAGGGATTACCCATCTTTCTTCAGGGATGCCCCTGAAAACTCAGACTGTCAATTTGGGTTACAGCAGTGCCAGAACTACAGCAGAACAAAAATTTGGGACCTGACACTGCTCCTCTACTGCTGCTCCACCACAGGCTTGGAAGTGTGATCATGGAAAATACATTTACAAATAAATGATTGAGGGGTAGGAAAAGGAAGAAAGGAGTTTGTTATGGGAGAAGGAGTTTGTTAGCATACCAGAAGCCCTCTCATGTCACTGCAGCCCAGCTTTTAAACCAAGCTGGGATTTTTGGAAGCACAGCCCTGATTCTTTCAGTGGCAAAAGCTCTGCATGGTCAGTGGGACCTCGATTTTTGTCTAGGCTTGAAGGCATGGCCACCATATAAATAAACACCAAACATTTCAAAGCCTTTGAAAACATTTCATTTAATTTAACATTTTAATGCTAGGAATGGGCCAGGGTTAAGGTGTGGTGGTTTCACATATTTTTGGAACCTGTTTATCCGTCTTTTATTAAGACTTTAAGAAGGCAGCTCAAAATACCTCAGTGACTCCAGTGATGCTCTAATTTCTGCTTCTTTGTTTTCTGCATGTGATTAAGGTAAATTTGTGTCTCCATCTCAAGCTGCTTCCTGGAGAGACACTCAGAGGCCAGCATCACAAGGTTTTGTTTGGTTTCAATTGCTTTCAGATCAATGGATGAGCTGGTGAGCAAAGACATGAAAACTTGTTTTGCACCTGGCATTGTCTTAAACCTACCCTGACTTACTTCCAGCTAAATTTCTTGCTTTGTCCTCTTTTAATAAGGACAACAAGTGAGTAATTGCTAATAAAGTGTATCCTGTCCTCACAATGTTTGCTGTCCTTTCACAGACTGACATCCTTCAGCAGTGGAAAATTAGGAGTGGAAGCATCAACCCCAGTCAGAAAACTCTCAGCTCACATCTCATTGCAAGGACAGGGCTTTCCTAAGTGTCTCTGGCCACTTTTGCCCTGAAGCACTTTAGCATTGAGATACTTGGGGTTTTTACCCCAAGTTTTTACCCCTGCCGTGCTGCTTCTTCCAAATCAAAAGGTTAAGTGACCTCAGCCCAGCTTTATTTGCCATCTTAGCATCTACAGAACTGTGTGATTGAAGGGATGGTTCTGCCACACCACATCTCTGACCAGCTGCTGGGAATATGGACCAGTATGTTCAGGCTTTCTCCTGAAGCATCAGGGGTGATTTCATGTGCTGCATGACACAGGGAAAGGTTTAAAAAAAATTCTGTACACGTGAAGAATTCCAGTCTGGAGAAATCTCCCTCTACTAATCAAGGGTTTTTTCTGCAAGTATGAGCATAAAACACGAGTATCCAGACATTCCCCAGCCTCAGAGGCTCCTGCTCACATCAGAGGCCTGGTCCTGTTTGTCCTGGTCCCAGACACCAATCACCACACAGGAATTTAGGAGTTTCAGCTGTCCTGTGCCTCACTGTTTTACAGGAAGTTACCCCAGATCTTGGATGTGGTCCTTCCTGCCATGCACACCACAGACTGGTTTCCATTACATTGGAAATGGCCTCCACAGATGTTTTTCAACAAAATACTGAACATGGGCTATCACCAAATCACAGAAACTTTTCCTGCTGTCTGAGGATGGATATGCACAAAACTGAGATGCTCAGAAGCCAAGTTTATCTACTGTCCTGCTATGAATTTGGACCTTTGATTCTCTCGTTCCTTTAATTCCTTGCCTCCCTAAAGGTTTGCCAGTAGAGTCTTCTTCTTTTTCTTTTTTCCCCCCTTTTTTAAGCAATTTGCATCCATTACACTAAGTGGAGAAGGAAGCTTGCAGAACCCTTATCTGCACATTTGTGCCTCTGAGCTGGTGGGATACTACAGGATCCAGCAGAGATTATTCTGAATAAGACCTGTCATTTACAACTGCTGAATGAAGCAGAATGCATTTCCAATTCCCTCCACAAAACACAGAGTTTTTCTCCCTACAACATGCATCACCATAATGAGAATTAGTGCAGATGGTCTAAACATGTTTGTACTGCATCTTTATTTTTCATTTTGCCCTGCGTGGGACATGGCAGACAAGCAGAAGGATTTTCTCTTCTGCACCACTCCTTGGACCAATAGCAAATGTTCTGTGTATCTTTTGTCTCTCCTTCACTTTGCTCCAAAAAGTGACAACTGAGTGAATACCCTGGGGGATCCTCTCCTCTGGCACGAACAGGACATTTTTCAGCTCACCAGCACAGCCCAGAGTGTGTTCTGCAAGGGCTGTTGATTTTCTGTTGATTATTTCCTGCCCTCTGTTGGTTTTCTTTCCTCCCACCTGCTCGTCTCTTCCTGGTCCCTGCAGCAAGGAGGAATTTAAACTTTCTCCTGTGGAGCTGCAAGCTTGGAGAAGGGAACACTACCACCTTCAGAGGGCTGGTGGAAGAGCAGCTGGAAGTGCTCATGGGCTGTCTCCAAGCTTGGCTGCAAGAGCTGTGATTGAAACATTCACATTTTCTCCTCATTATTCTGCTCCTGGGGGACTTTATCTGCTCCCCACACCAGCTGCACCACATCTTTCCTGATCTCTATGTTCAAATGCACCACCAGGTACAATCTAGGGATTTTTTTTTTAATATCCTGTTGGCTTGTTGGTTTTTTATTTTTTTTTATTTTAATTTGCTGACCTCCAAATGCACAAATTCATTTTGAGGAGCCTGGGCATTCCACAGAATATTAGAACTATCTATGAAAAAAATGTAAGATAAAGCAGTGCAGCAGCAGTCTTATGAAAATCAGATTCCTCTTTGCAGAACTCGGTTTTCAAGGTGAAATTTCATGTTCAGTCCAGCCACTTGTTTGCTTCTGCCTGCACAGCAGTGCCTTTGCACCAGGAGGTGCTGGTCCATCACATTTCCTCTGAGCAGGGCGCTGACTTGGTCGAGTGCTGTTCTACATGGTTTTTATTAGAGGTAAAGCTGTAAAGAGAGAGGAGTGCAGACCACGTTGCATCCCTTCAGATGCTGACAGCCCTGGCTTGTGCAGCACCCCCTGATGCAGCCCGTGTCCGTCTGGGGTTATCCCACTCTGGACCACAGAAGTTTCTCACAGGCTTTCAACCTATGGGAACCCACAATATTCCTCTGGCTGCCCTGGAGAACTCCAGACCCTGGCAAGGGGCTCAGAGACCTTGGCACGGAGTCAAAGACACCCGTGCCTTTGATTTTAGCCCATGGAAACAATTACCAACCTTGTGTGAGGAGTTACCAGCCACAAGAGTTTGAGTAGAATGATAGTGAATTAATCACAGGGTGAAAAAGTAGAATTTGGGGGTTTTTAGAATGGGGGTTCAGGAGGCAAGATGGAGCAATCTGGGCATGTTCTTTCTCCTTCTTCTTCTTGGCCTCCTTCCTCTGCTGTGATGGTGGCACTTCTGGACTGGTTTAGGGTAGAAACTCACTGTCCAACATGGGTGATAGGTATTGGAAAATTATTGTAAATAATGTACATGCAGTTTTTAGTATAAAAAGATAACTTTTTATATCTTTCCTGAGAGCAGTCGCTGTGCCATAACCCGACCTGCTGGACACATCTCAGCAGGTCAGAAAGACAATGTATTAGATAAGACAAAATAAACAACCTTGAGAACCACAGCTGAGGAATCCTGTCTTCTTCTTCGGTCTCGGGGCTGGGAAAAAAGATTCTTTAATACCTTGGGAGCCATTTCAGCAACAACAAACTTGAGATCATCCCTCCTCACCATTCCTCTGCCAAACAAAGATGATGTTCTGAGACCTTGCAGCACTTTTAGCCCAAGGCAAGGCCATGGGAGTTGTGGTTCTGGCACAGAATGGGAGCCCCTTGCCCTGGCACAGGGGCTGCCCCACAGCTCAGGGATGCCTGCACAGCCTGATGGAGAGGTAGCACCAAAATCTCCTTGTGCACTGAGGTTTCTGAGAAGCCTCTGCCACTGCCTGTCACAATTACACAGGAGGATTAATGAGGAGAAAGCATCCAAATTTGGTTTTCTCTTGCTGGCTCAGCTAAAACACAGACTCAGTGGCAAGAGGGCTGATAAATCTGCTCTGGAGACAGCCAGGGTCTTCATGGGTCACCTCATCCCCTGCTTTGGGAACTCCTCCATTGCTTAGAGACAAAACCACCAGAGTGTGATAACCTGTGGAAGAGGTTCCAAGAGCTGCGAAAAGGCAAGGATGGCATGGTCAGCCCACAGCTGGCCCCAGAGCACAACCCTGCTGGAAATGTGGCTGTTCCAGGACACCCCGTGCTATTTCAACAATACAGACCTGCCAGCCAAGAAGGGATGAGCTTTTTTATGTAGGAACTGTCCAGAGATCCAATAGCACCTCTAGAAAAGAGCTAATGCACAATATGCCCTGGAGCAAACTGCCTCGTGCCTGCTGCAGCAGGGATTTCTGTAGGGAAACCACAGCAGGGCTGTAAATCAAGGAAAATCAGTGCCAGCCTGGCTGCAGTGGAGCAATCCCAGTGTGATGTCAGTGCCCCAGAGCCCCATTCCAGGAGGGGTGGCCTGTTTTGGGTGCTGCCGTGTGTGATTTGGACACGCCTGATCCGGGCAGGCTGGCCAGAACTATGGTGAGATCTGCAAATGCATTTGGCAAAAAGTGTGCCAGGAGGAGCTGCTGAGCCTAAACGCCCTGGAAGTTTCACCTCTTCTTGGAAATCCTTCTCTGGGATGTGAAGCAGCCTCCTGAGTCAGAGGGCAGTGGGTGGCAAAGGTCAGCAAACCTTACATTTCCTTCTTAAGAGATGCTTCTGGAAGATCAAGCAAATAAATTCCTGAATCCAGAGCCATTTGAATCAACATCTTTTATGTGTCAGTGCAAGGAATAAATCACCATCCACCTAGAAGAAAATGTAGGTGCAGAAAGATGGCTTCGGCCCCTCAGCTCCTGGGCAAGAGAGCCTGATATTTCTCATTACAGTCATGACTAAATGATGACTAGACAACCAGGACAGAGACATCTGAGAATGCACTGCCTCCCAGCTTCTGATCCCTGCTGTTCTTAGAAAGGCAAAAAGCAGCTGTGCAGCAGTGACTCAGCCTGGCCATTGCTCCCTTTAAGGGTCAGCTGGTTGTTGTTATCACTTTGCTTCAAATGCTGAGGAGCTTTGCACTTTCCAAGAATGAAGAATGTCATTACAGCTTCCTGTTGCCAACAGGAGCCTCTGCTTTTGCGCAATTCTCTTTGTTGATAACCAGCCAGGCAGACCCCAAGCACAAACCTCTTTATTTAAACAATCAAAATGCTTTATAGTCCTCCCTTGGAAATGTGCAAGCCACCCCAGAGCTGAAACTTTTCTTTCCAGACCACAGCCAAATCAAAACGAAAAGTTGTCAGTGTGGAAGCCCTGCTTGGAATATTTGCATTTGAATGCCCAGGAGGTTTTGTCTCGCTTTATGTAGGTTTTTAAAGCCAGCTGTAAACCTTTTTGGTTCTAGATTTCACCCTTAAGGTTCTGCATCCTGGAATTTGATTCAACCAAGGTCCACCTTCAGCTGTCAAAGTGAATACCTTTTTACTTGTGTTTGAGCATGTTTCAGCATGTTGTTTAGCATATGGGGGAGGCACAAGAAAACAAAACAGAGCCACTGTTTCATCAGAGGTTGCTGAAACCAGGATCTACGGACAAAAAAAAAAAACAACCAAAAAAACCAAAGCTGAGTGTTTCACTGCAAAATGTGGCAGCTTGGGCTGCTGGTTCTGCCCTCATGGAAGGGCTGGCTGGGTGTTAGACCAGTGTCACAGACATCTTTTATGAAAAATCCTTTCCTTAGGATTTTTCCTCCTGAGAAGCTGGGAGGCCTCAGGAACAAAATGTAAACAATGATTATCTGCTGCTGTGGAATGCAATAGGTGCATCTGGGATTGGGCTCATGTGGTTGTTTCTAATTAATGGCCAATCACAGTCAGCTGGCTCGGACAGAGAGCTGAGCCACAAACCTTTTTTATCATTTCTTCCTTTTCTATTCTTAGCTAGCCTGCTGATGAAATCCTTTCCTCTATTCTTTTAGTATAGTTTTAATGTAATATATATCATAAAATAACAAATCAGCCTTCTGAAACAGGGAGTCAGATCCTCGTCTCTTCCCTCATCCAAAAATCCATGTGAACACGGTCACAGACCAGCACAAGCAGCAGAGCTGATGTGCTCTGAGGCTCAGCAATGCACAGTGTGTGACTATAGACAAAAATACAAATAAAAATCTACCAGTGAGCAAAGAGCCCTGCTGGCCTGCTGTTCTTTGTCACTGCCCTGCTGTTATTCATATGCTGAATTTATGAATTTATCCTATTATGAAATGCATCAAAATTATGTTCACTGCTTTTAGTCTTCGTAGTAGTGGCATGCCACACTTTGTTTCTGATCTGTCTTCTAGAACAAGTGTGGAAGGGGAGAAGGACCCATTTCTTGTTTGTTTGGTTTTTTTTAACAACCATTTACATTTATTTATGATCAACTCTTGAGTTTCCAAGGCTGGGAGATCTGTGGGCTGTAGTGGGGGCTCAGAGCAAGCTCTGCACCAGGGCCATCCCCTCCATCCTCCTGGATGTCAGGACCATGCTGCCACCAGCTCTGAGGAAGGATGCTCAAACAGCAGGGCTGATTTAATAATTTAATAATTTCCTGTTCCTCTCCTGGCCCAGAAGAGATTCAGCACAGGGTCTGTATCTTGTTTTTCTTCAAACTCACCTCTCCCAGGGCATTTGGAGAGCAGCTGTGGCCTAAAGCAGAGCTCCTATAAAGGCATCAGCCCTTGCCCTGGCCAGAATTTACACAGACGTGGTGCCTAAATCTTCTCTGGGGTGAGGATGTGCTCATGACACCCCATTACAGCAGAACAAAATGGTCCAAGCTGGTTTTCCCAAGCCTCAGCCCACTGGGAGATATTTGAGTTCCTTTTTGTGTGCAAACCACTGGAAAACACAGTTCCACACAGGAGCTCCCTACAGAAGTTGGACCCATGCAATGATTGGAAAGGGTGGGAAGTCTTCAAGAGGTGGAAAGTCCTCAACCACCAAAATACTCAGTAGGGATGAGGAAAACCACAGGAAAAAAAAAAATAGGGAATCACAAAGAGACAGCAGGGCATGGGCCAACACAAATGCAACAACCAGACAAGCCTCAGCTTTCTTAGGAAGAGTCCAGGTTGGGTTTCTTGCAGTAGAAAAATGACACAAAGATGCAGAGACACTGTCATGGACAGCACTTTCCTAGAAGGCCAGACAGAAACCAGGCTCATTCTCCATGAGCTCCATGGTGCTGATGGAGCCACAGCAGCTCCATCCAGCAGAATTCCACATGATGTGGCAGACAGGGCCACAGAAATCTGAGGAAAGCCAAGCCAGGTATTCCACACTGCACAATGGCCATTTGAAGGGAAAACAACAATGCCTTTCAGGGTTCTTGCTGCTGGTATGGCTATCCACAGCATTTTATGTTACATTTTTGGGAATATGGAGAAAAAGGGACAAAGGTGTCACTTAAGGGTGGCATCTTCACTTGACACTCAAGGACGTCACTGAAAAGTCACAGAATTCCTGTGTATTGAAACAAAACCACTGAGTCTAGTTCTACAGCCAGGATGCCAAGACAGAGAAAAGTACTAATTAATTGCATAGTAAGGCAGTGATTGGGGAAAAAAACCTACCTAGCACACAAAGATAAATCAGCCCAAAAGCGCATGTCATTCCCCATGTGCTTTCTTCCTCTGTGACCAGCACCATCTGCTTCAAAACAAAAAGGCATATGCTGCTATATTGGGACTTCTCTGAAGCCCAAATTTGCTCATTTAGAGTCTTTGGGTATCTGCAGTGGAGCACAATGCAGAAAGAATCTGTTTTAAAGAGGAAGGTGTGCTGCAGTGTCTAAAATCTAACAGAGCAGAGCTCAGGAGGAGCTAACAAGAGCTGAAAGCTGGAAGTGGATGCTGAAACTGGGATTGAGGGCTGACTTTTAAAGGGATGGGCAGTGATCGTGTCACCAACAGCAGAGGGAAGCACAGAGTCACCGTCCTCGGGAAGAACCAGAGCGCATTTCAAAGCTGGTTATTGATCCCAGCACAGCAGTAGCTGCAAAACAGCTGATTATGAAGGGCAGAAGAACTGCTGGTCCTCGGCTCCAAATTCGGTGGAAGGGTGATCTGTATTGTGAAATACAAAGCTGTGTTTCGTGTCAGGTACATACAGGCAACGTGTGCATTTGTGATTGTGATATGTGTGGAAACCGACCATGGTACGCTTATAAAGATGAATTCTAATAATAACTGCGGAAAGTAAAGTACGGAAGAAGGCCTTTGAACCTATCTTTTGTTTGCAATTAACTTTTATAAGTCTTAAGCTGATTTAGGAGCATTTGAATTAAAGTGTTAAGGATGTTGCTTTTTAAGGATGAACTTTCTGCTTGTAGCTAAGCCTTAAAGAGCTTTGCAATAATAACCTTTTGAGGTATAATTTTAGAATATTGCTTGTAGTAAGGATCTTTGAAACGATAGCTTTGGAATATATAAAAGGAAACATGCTTATCTCACACCTTAACAAAACAGCGAAAAGCAGCTTGAGAAAGGAAGATGAGCATCAGCTCAAGGATTAATAGTTTCGACAAAGGGAAGCTGGACATCACTGTTATGAGATTTATAGTCCCTGAAATTAAAAGGTGGACCCACGTCTAGGGAGCTGGACCTCACCAGATGGGATTAATCTTTCTTCTTTCAGAAACCAAACCACCACCAAAGGGGATACTCCTTTGAGATACATCCTGAGAAAAACTAAATCACAATAGTGTATAGAATTGTGACATAAAAATTGGAATAGAAACTGCTGAGAAAGCTGATGAGTGCCCCTATAAATACCTGTGAGCCTCAACTATCAGTGTGCAGTTGGAGGGAAAACTTCCCCCACTGTACCCAGCGCTGTATTGCTCATACTTTACCATATTAATTAATAAATTGATTGCTGCTTGAATATTGGCCTAGTCAAGCTTCTCATTTTTAACAGTATTCACAGCACATCCTCTCTCTTGCCTTATTTTTTCAGTTTACCTTCCAGCTGTGTTAGAACCCAGGATATTCCTCTGGCTACCCTGGAGAAATTCAGACCCTGGCAGGGGTCTGAGAGACCTTGGCAGAGAGTCAAAAACAGCTGCGCCTTCGATTTTAGCCTTTGGAAACAATTACCAACCTTGTGTGAGAAGTTACAAGCCACAAGAGTTTGAGTGGAATGACAGTGAATTTTGGAAAAGTAGAATTTTGGTGTTTTTAGAATGGGGGTTCAGGAGGCAAGATAGAGGAATCCAGGAATCCTGTCCTTCTTGTCCTCCGTTTTCTGCTGTGATGGTGACACTTTTTGATTGGTTTAGAGTAGAGACAGACTGTGTAACATAGGTGGTAGGTATTGGGAAATTCTTGTAAATAATGTTCACATAGGTTTTAGTATAAAAAGAGAACACTGTCCTGAGGGTGTCAGTGTGCCTCAACCCAACCTGCTGGACAGACCTCAGCGGGTCAGACAGACAATGTATTAGATTAGAGAAAATAAACAACCTTGAGAACCAGAGCCAAGGAATCCTGTCTTCTTCTTCAGTCTCAGGGCTGGGAAAAGAGACTTTCTAACACTTCAGGGTCATCTTGACACCAGAGACCTTGTCACAGCTGGACCTCCACCATGTGTGGTGTATTTTTTGTTGCAGTAATGTGTTTTTTGTTGCAGATGTGCTCCGGGAGAGGGAGGCTGGCTTGTCTTTGGACAGTCACATGGCCCTGGCTGGAGCTGGGCCCTGTCCCTTCAAGGAAGGCTCAGGAGGAGCTCTGCCCTCAGGATTGCTGCATTCCCCTCCCCACCAGGATCCTCATCACAGACTTTTTGAGTTTCATTTCCCTTTTGTGCCATAAGTGCTGAAAAGTACGGGGAGTCTCCATGGCAGCCCAAGGTGATTCCCAGAGCTTCAGAGCTGCATGTGGCAGCTGAGGCTGGCACACAGGGGAAAGTTGGAAGGCCCCAAAATGCTGATGGTGCTGTCACCTCACTCGTGAAGCAGGCAGTGAGAATTGTTCTCTAGTTCTGTGCCTCATCACTGCCTCTGATGGCATGGCTGAGCAGAGAGCGGAAAAGGCCTCTGAGATCATCGGGCCCACGATGTGTGACTGTCACCACCCTGTCACCAGAGGTCTGAGTGCCACATCCAGGCATCCCTCGGACACCTCCAGGGGTGGGGGACTCCCTGGGCAGCCCCTTCCAAGGTTTCACAACCCTTTCCATGGAGAAATTCCTGCTGATGTCCACCCTGAGCCTGCCCTGGCCCAGCCTGAGGCCGTTCCAAACTCTGCTGCTGTCCCTGTTCCCTGGAGCACAGCCCGACCCCCCTGCTGTGCTGTTGTGAGGGCCCCAGGACGAGGTGAGGGATGAGAATGGACTCCATGTTCTCAGAAGGCTGATTTATTATATAATGATGTTATATTATGTTAAAAGAAAATTATATACTAAAACTACACTAAAGGAAGAGAAAGGAGACATCAGAAAGCTAGAAAAGAATGAATAATAAAAACCCTTGACAGACTCAGAGAGTCTGACACAGTTGGCTCTGATTGGCCATTAATTAAAACCAATTCACATGCTGGATAAACACCTCTCCAAATCACATTCCAGAGAAGCAAAACAGGGAGAAGCTGAAGCTTCCCAGCTTCTCAGGAGGAAAGATCCTGGTGAGGGGATTTTTCAGAGAATATCACGGTGACATCCCCCGGCTGTGCCCTCCTGGCAGGAGCTGTGCAGAGCCACAAGGGCCCCCTGAGCCTCCTTTTCTGCAGGTTCTCCTCAGCACCCACACTCTTTACAATCACATTGTACAGATTGTACAATCAGAGTGCTCCCCCTGAGCACTCTGGCCTGGGGCATGCCTTCTTCAAATGATCCAAGTGCATGAAGCTATTCTGAAGCAGAATTTTTTTTTAGTTGGCATTGAAAAAAAACAGAATTATTTCACCATTTTTTCTCTGGGAGGACTTTTGCCTGTCACACGTGCAGGAGGGAAAGGGATTCAGGTCCTTCACCAGCACCAAGCTCCTGGGTTATGCTCCAGCTGTTACAACCATGAAAGCACACAGCTGCCATTTAATTTTCATTTATTCATGTCTCACACAGGATATCAGTCCTATGGTTATGAGGAGACCTTTTGCAACATTTAAGATTTTACCAAGGACACCAAGAAAGGCAACTTTACCATTCTATTACCATTTATCACACATTCCAGGGAAAAACATAACTTACAAAGTGGGTGCGGGGGGACAGGATTTGTGAGAAATAGAATTTCAATCCAAATCCAAAGAGGATTTGGTAGAAATATAAGGCTGAGAAATGTTCTTTTATGGCAAAATATGTAGAACAATGCTATTTTTACTGCATTTATTACAGCAAGACCTTCCTTAGGGATTACCACACACTAAACGGTCAAACACATCAAAAGCCATATGGGTACCAGAACCCTAAACTCTTCTTCAGTTTCATCTTTTGGATAGTCAAAGGCAGGGGAAAAAAAGTTTCATTTGTATTTTTGCAGCTTTGGCCAAATTCTTGCTTTCTGTAACAAAGATATGGGATCAAGTGTATTCAGTTTAAAATATCCTCTAATCACACATGTGCTTAGTGAAACTTGAGGACAGGAATTAATGGAAGGGAGCAGGACCTGGGAGAAGTGTGACCCATGCCATGCACTCTCTCATGCTGCTCCCAATGAGATCATGCTCCAGTGTCACAGCACAAGTGAAAAACCGCCTACAACAAATACAAAAATTAATTAAAAACCAATTTAATCTAAAAAAATAAAAATCCTTCTATTAACCCATAAAACACCCCAGCACTTATGATTAAAAAAACCTAAAAAATAAGAACTTCTACAAAAATCTAAAAACTATCAATACAATAATGACCCTCATGAATGCACAACAACCCCAAATTCCTAATCCTACAATGATCCCTAAAAATAGAAAATTGTTATTATTAACTTAAAAGATTGGTTTTTTTACAATTACATTACACCCTGATGATACACCTCATTTTGCTTTTTTTATGAGTATCCACATCTGATTTTATGGAAGATGTAAAAGTCTCACAAACTCCCTTTATCCTTTTGGGCTGTTTTATTTAGAATCTCCTCAGGTGGTGGTAAAGCCTCGGACCAGAGATCAGAGCAGGGGTGGGGGCTGAGCTGACCTGAATTCCTTCCCTGCCTCCTGCTCCCTTTTCCTGTGATGATGCCTTAGGACTTTTATATTTTTCACATATTTGTTATCCTGCAATTCTTTAGTGTATAACTCTAAGTTCCATGTAAGAGTGTTGGATGATGCTTTCCCAGTTTGGGCAGACACAACAATTCCTCTCCAGGCCTGGGAATCCAGGTCACCTCACTGGCTCAGGCCCTGAGAGATGGAAACAAGTGATTTATCTGGGGGCGGGGGGAGAAAACTTTTGGGGGTAAATTACTTCATTACCTTAATGCCTTGTGAAGGCTGGTCTAGAGCAGAGACTGGACAGAGTTTAAGAATAAAGCAGGGATTTATTAAAAGGATCTCCTCAATGGATGCACCTTGGACACCAAGAGAGCCCAGCCAGGACTGCACCCAAGATGAACCAAAATGGTCCCAAAAATAAACAATCAGTCACACGGTCTCTCACTTTTTTCAGTTTTGGTCCATTTGCATGTTGCAGTTATTTGTCTAATTACAGCTCCAGCCCATCAAGTCTCATCCTTGTTGTTTTTCTCCCTCCAGCCCACAGTGTTTGTGCTCTTGGGCTGAGATTTCGATCATTTGTTCCCAAACTAGACCAGGAATTGTTTTGTCTCCCTGCTCTGTGCAGAGAGCTCACCATCCCCTCATGTGAAGCCCAGACCCACACACTATAGCAGCACAGAACCTGAAAAATATAAAAGCCAAAACCTGAGACATTGACCTGAAGCTGTGATTGGAAGATTAACACTCAATATGCAAAGTGGACCAAACTTATAAAAGTATAAAAAACCCACCATCTGTTTTGGGTGCAGCCCCCGGGGGGGCTTTTTCTACCCTAAATGTTCCTGAAGGCCCTTCAATAAATATAACCACCTTTTGTTATCTCAATATTGTCTGGCCTCTGTTTTTAGGTAGCACAGAAGGCACCAGTGACACCGCCCCCTTCTTCACACTCCCTGACCCCCGGGGTTGAGCAAACAGAAGCTGATTCACACCAGGAGTGCTGATTCCCTCCCCAGGGGTTAAGGGACAGTTTCACCAGCCCTTCCACCTCACTGTGTGAAAATCCATTTACCCTGCAGAGCTCTCACACTCACAAAATCCAGCTCTTTGCTGCTGAGTCACCCCTGGGTAGCAAAATGAATAATTTCTGAATTCCAAGGACTGGAAGTCCTTGGGTATCACCACCTACCTTTGGCCTTAATTATGTGGTTTACATCCCCTGCTCCTGGCTGCAGGGTCATTATGAGTTAAAGGAAGGCTGCAAAAAGGTCTCATTTACATTGTGCAGGCTTCTTTCTCTGCAGTTTGGCTAATTGATGTGTGTCATGTGTAGATATCTCACAGTGCTGCAAAAGAGGGTCACTGTTATGGTGTTGTGGGTCCCAGGATGAGGTGAGAGATGAGGATCTGACTCTAAGTTCTCAAAAGGCTGGTTATGTTATGTTATGTTATGTTATGTTATGTTATGTTATGTTATGTTATGTTAATATTTATCATATCATATCATATCATATCATATCATATCATGTACTAAAATGATACTAAAAAAAAAGGAGACATTAGAAGGCTAAAAAAAGAATTATAATAAAAACCTGTGACAGATCAGAGTCTTGACACAGTTGGCTGTGATTGGGCATTAATTAAAAACAATTCACATGCTGGGTAAACAATTCTCCAAATCACATTCCAAAGCAGCAAAACAGGGAGAAGCTGCAGCTTCCAGCTTCCCTGGAGAAGAAAGCCTGGTGAAGGAATTTTTCATAAAATATCACGGTGACAGTTCACTAAGCTTTAGCTACGAATGACATTTCAGCTTTTTTTTTTTTTTTCCCTACTGTAGAACTGGAAATAGAGAATTACACTTGGAATAAGCTGGAAAACAAAGCAGCACAAAAAAAGAAGCAGAGGAGCCCAGAGTCTGTTTGCGTGGTGAATTTCAGATGTGGCAGCACTGATGGAATTGGGCAGGGTTTAGGACCTCCTGTGACCCTGCACACACACACACACACACACAGAGGCAGACACAGCCAAGCCCTGCAGACTGACAGACAGGCTGGGAAACGCCTCCAGGAGCCTGTCCCTGGCAATCCCACACATTCCACAGAGACAATTTGGGACTGGCAAGGCCCTTCTCCCACTGGGACAGGCTGGCATCGGTGATTGCCAGCCTAGGAGGGTGGATGAATGTCAGGGTCTCTGCTGTTCAGAGTGACCCCAAGATGTGTTAGAAAGTTCTTTTCCCAGCCCGGCACTGGAAGAAGGAGACAGGGCTCTTCATGTCTTGGTCTCAAGGTTGTTTATTGCATCGTGTCTATAAAATTCTTTCTCCTGCCCAGCTGAGGTCTGCTCAGCAGGACACACAGAGGCACTCTGCCTGCCCCTGGAGCAGTGTTATCTTTTTATACTAAAAACAACATGCACAGTATTTACAATAATTTTCCAGTACCTATCACCTATGTTAGACAGTCTGTCTCTACCCTAAACCAATCCAGAAGTGCCACCATCACAGCAGAAGATGGAGGCCCAGATTCCTCCATCTTGCCTCCTGAACCCCCATTTTAAAAACCCCAAAATCTACTTTTTCACCCTGTGATAACTTCACGAATGTTCTACCTAAACTGTTGTGGCTCGCTGATCTTCATCTAAGGTTGCTAATTTGCTCCACGGGTCATAATCAAACCCACAGGTGTTTTGGGCTCTGTGCCAGGGCTTCTGAGCCCCCTGGCAGGGGCCTGGCCATCCTGGACAGCCAGAGGGATGTCCTGGGTCCTGACAGATGAACACCAGGATGTCCTCTGCAGCTGATCCACGGGTATTTGCTGCCTGGTGTGAGGATATTTGTGCCTGAAAGGAGCTACAAACCTGGCCTAACTCACTGAGAATCTGCAGAATTCCTCCTTGGAATGCTCCAGAGTGGTGCCTCCCTCAGGGAGCAGAGCCACAGTAGTGTCTGGGACACACAGGCAACGGCCTAAATTGATGAAACTAAAACCAGCCAGATGAAATCAAAACACCTGATGAAACAAACACTTCATTTCAATAAGGCAGCTGCTCTGCCTTGATGCTCTCGGATTTTCCAGGGTGGTTTTCACCCCACGGCCTGTTGTAAGGCCTCGCATGACTGTAACTTTCAGAGGGGGAAGATGTGGTGTGAATAAACACAATAAACACTCTCCCCTGGAGGTGGCAGGTCCTCCAGGTTCTGCATCTGCTGATGAGATCATGAGAAACGTGTGGGTCTGTGCTACCAACGCCCCCAGATGCAATCCTTGCTGCAATCTTGTTTTGTTTGACTGCTCTGTTTGACTGCTCTGTTTGACTGCCCTGCTATCTAGACGAGGACATCAGAGCTCCACGGGCAAACTCAGGGCATGACTCACCGGCTGTCAGGGCAGGAAAACCTGAGGAGGATGGGTCATCTTTAGGGGATGAGCTGAAGAAACCAGTTAAACAAAAAATGCATCTTTGTAGAGCTGGAAAATGGGAACAATGCCTGGGCAGAGAGTGTAATTCAGCATGGGATGCCGCATGGTGCTTCCTCACAGCTCACCCACACCCCAAGGAGCTCAGGAGACAAACAAAGATGAGCAAAGAGGGCTTGGAAATTACAGGAAAGCTGTGGGAAAAGGGGCAGAGGGAGAACAGGAGCCAGTGTGGCTGAGGCACAGCTCAGGACAGACACTGGCACATGAAGGAGGCATCAGATGCCGTAAAACACCTCAATATTTGCTGTGCTTGCTAGCAAAGCAAAACTGGTTAATTTACATGATTTGCATGTTGCCATCTAAAGGCAGAATTCACCCAGAATTATGAATAAAAACCACAAATTTATTTTCTTCCCTTTTATGCCTTCCAATTCTTTAACAAGCATTCAGTGCTTGAGTTCAGACAAGCACAGGACTTGGTGCTGAGAAGAAATGTGCTGTCATGTACAGCATACAGCTGAAATATACTTTGAGAAGTCAAAAAATTCCACAGACAACTTATACAGATGAAGAAGAAGAAATTACCTGCCTACAGCAGGTCAGGTTGGTGTGGACACAGTAAATGGGATGTTTGACTCCAGCAATAAATTACACAGATTTTCTGCAAGGATCCTGTGTCTGAATCTCAGAAATCATATACCTGAGTCTTCATACCTGCCATAATTTATCTTCTTGAGAAGGATGATACCTTTACTCAGCCTAAAATTCTTGGCAGGAGAGCAGAAAGTCTGTTGTTGCAATACTGATCGCTTCCTCTGATTCCCAGTTCTGTGTGGGCCTGGGGATTCTGAGCAGAAGCCCAAATCCTACATTTTCAAAAGTGACACATGACTTTCAGGAAGCTACATACTTGTGGCTTAAGATTTTTCCAGAAGCGTGTGTCTGGCACCTTCTGTAAAGTCCATCCAAACAATTTTTTTAATTTGTGCTCCATAGTGAAAATAGTAAATTTCTAAATTTAATGGATTTAAATACTTACAGACTAAATTCTTACTTACAGACTTCACCCTGTCATGCAAAATGCTGTATGCTTTCCTTTCATGTGTCCTAAACTGTAACCCCAGATACAAACTACAAAATAATGCCCTCAGGAAATTTAAAAAAAAAAAATTAAAAAAAAAAAAAAGAAAAGCTTTCAGACTTTCATAGGAAGCTCAATTTTCCCAAAAACCTCTCTCCAGCAAACAGGTCACAGAAATTTGGGTGTCTGTGGTCAGAGAAATTTCATGGTGCGATGAAGTCCAACCCCCTGTGCTGCAGAATGCACAGGAAAAAATAAAATTAATGTTTCACTGGCTCGGCTCTGGAAACACCTCACAGATTTCATTTTTTATTCAGCACCACCTGGCTTTGCAATTAATTGGAGACCTTAATGGCCATTGGGCAGTAGGCACAGGACTGCTCATTCTTCTGAGGATTATATCTCACCCACACAACAAAATTAAAGCAGCACAGCTTTCCACTTAAAAGGATTTCACCCCAGGCTCAGAAACAAAACAACATCAGCCCTTGTTCTAGAAAAGGCAAAAGGCTTACCCTAAAATACACAGGAAACAAGTGGTGGATTTAAGCACTGATATCACCCAGCTTCTGTGCCTGAAGCATGAGTGACCCATGGAATGGTTTGGGTTGGAATGATCCTTACAGATGATCCCATTCCACCCCCTGCCATGGCAAGGACACTTTCCACTATTCCAGGCTGCTCCAAACCCTGTCCAGCCTCACCTTGGACACTTCCAGGGACGCAGGGGCAGCCTCAGCCTCTCTGGGCACCCTCACAGGGAAGAATTTTCTCCTAATATGTCATCTCACCCTTTCCCTCTCTCAGTTTAAAGCCATTCCCCCTTGTACTGTCCCTCCAGGCCCTTGTAAAACAATTCCTCTCCTACTCTCCTGGAGCCTGTTTGAGCACTGGAAGGGGCTCTGAGGTCCCCCCTGGTGCCCTCTTTTTATCCAGATCACTATTCCCACCTCTCTCAGCCTGTGTCCACGGCAGAGCTGCTCCAGCCTGGGGCATCTGTGTGGTTTTGCACACAGGAGAGAGCAGCCAGACCAGGCTCTTGTGCACCCTTTGCTCCCTCTGCTTCTGAGCTCTCACAGGGGAAAATTCAAACAGAACCTTTCTGGATCAAAACCCTTTCCTGCTCCTGACTTTTGTCCTGGAAAGAGTGGATTATTTAGCATTCAGACCCCACTCCCCTGCTCCCTTATCCATCAAAGTCAACAAACAGGGAGCACATGGGAAGGAGATCACACCACAGCTGCTTGCCACAGGTCATTAAGCATCATTTTGGTCTCAGCTCTGTACAGAAACCTCGTTGTACCCATCTTGGAGGGCTGTAAAAGCAGTAAATTTGCCGGCTAGCAGAACTTGTGGGTGTCTGCTGGCAGCCTCCAAGTGTTCCTTTTGGGAAGACTCAAAACTTCAATTTTTTGAGCCTTTTGGGAAAACTCAAAACTTCACTTTTCATCAGTATCATTTGGCAAAGGGCATAACACCTTCTGCAGATGGCTTTGTTAAAGGCTCAGCAATAATTAATTGTCTGCTGTCAACTGGAGAAGATCTTCAGGATGGCAGTGTTCCTATTTATATATAAATATATCTCTTTATTTATATATTTATTTTATGTATATAATTTATTTTGTATATAATCTAATCTAATCTAATCTAATAATGTATCTTTTATATATAATTAATATTTTATATAATATAATAGAAAATAAGTTATAAATTATATATTTTTATACAATATAAAAATACATTATATATTGTATATTATATTATATAATGTTATATATTTATATTAATATAAATATTACATATATATATTTATATACTGTATATTTATATATATTGTATATATATTTATATACATTTGCTCCAAATGTCCTTTGCTTTATGAGCCACAAACTCTTTGAAAAATGGCAGCTCCTGGGATGTTTTTTTTTTAAATTTCAGCCTCTTCCCTAATACAGCAGTTTGTGGAGCCAAGCCTGATCATTGCAATACTGCAGAAATTATTTTAATGATTCTTCTTCCCTCTCAGCCAAGGTTGCAAGGATATAATTTCGTGAGCCTTTCAAGCAATTATTCAGCAGCACTTTAGTATAAAGGGTATTGTTAAATGACCAGTCACATGCCCAGCCCAGGGAACACCAGTCTTGTTCTGTAATCTGAGTGACTCAATCACTCTCCCAAGTGCCTTAAATGTGCACCAGGGTAACTGGGGGGAAAATTAAAAAATTCGGTCAAAGAGAAGCAGTTTCTATTAAAATAATGATGTTTGTTACAAAGATGTGCAGCCAGAATCTTCAGACTTTTGTCCTGCTGCTTCTTGCAGCCTCACCAACACGCTTCATTCTGCCCTTCATGTGGTTGTGACATCCTAGGGAAGCATTCATGTGTTTACACATTATTACTGCTAGACTTTCAACGTTCAGACACTTCAAAGATTCCAGGTGAATTGCTGGCTTCTGACATCCCGGACCAGATCTTAATGAAGAACTCAAATTTTTGGAGGCGCTAATAACTGCTGGCACAGCTAATTGCTGTAGTGTGCATATCTGGGCACCCCAGAGCAGCCAGAAAAGCAGAAAATTTTCTGTGTTGAGATGGGGCTGTGTTGTGTCAACAAGGCAGCTCTTTGCAGATGTGTTGTGGTTTGGTTTGCTGTGTTTTGTTTGCCTCTGTCACATCCCTGTGCCAAAGGAACAAGTCCCTGGGTTGCTCTTTGCCTCTGAAACCTTAAGTCAGAGTCACACAGTGGCCATTCCGTAATTTTTTGGGCCTTGCAAATATTACTCTGTTTAGATCTCCTCAGCTCATGGAACTTTAAATAATGAAAAATGGTAACTGAGGAAAGGTAGGGAAGGCTTTGAGGGCTGAAATCAGCCCACATCCACTGCCAGGTGCTTCAGGAGAGTGGCTTTTCCAGATGGGATTCCTCTCTGGTGGCATTCACTACAGTGTGGTGGAGCCCAAGGCTAGGAGGTGTCCAAATTTTAGAAGAGGCAACATTCAGAGGCAGATTTGGAACTGATGCTTCTCCAGCAGCGGCAGATCTCCCCCGTGACCTCCTCCAACCCATTTAACGCTGGGTCCTCTCAGGACAGTTACGGGGTTTAAAGGAGCAGGAACAAAGTGGTGGTTTCTGAAGCTTCTAAATACCTTTGAAAAAACCACAGCAGACTCTCATCCACGTCTTGAAAACCTGTCCTTTCATCTCTGCCACTTAGCCTGGGTTAAAGATGGGGACAAGCAGAACACTCTAGACACCATTATTGCCCAAAAGAGAGTGAGAGCACCAGAACAAGGCAGAGCAATCCACTGCTGACTGAAGTGCTCGGAAACTGAGGGGGACAAAGGCCAGCACAAGAAGAACAAAAAAAGAGACCTCGACCAACCAGTTCCTGAGAAGGAAAGATGAAAGACTCTCTCCAGCTGCCACTGAAGTGAGAGGAAATATTCTCATTAACCTAAATGGGAGTCAGATGAAGGAGACTGGTTTGCTGTGCACCTCTGTGAGGGAGGAGGCACGGGATGCAAACCTGCAGGGAGGCCTGGGGAGTGTCAGGGCCAGGCCGAAGGAGCAGCCCACAGCAGATGGAAGGGGCAAGAGCAGGGTTTTCAGTCTGGTTCAGGAAGCAAAGCGCTGCTCCCCCAGCACGGCACACAAAGGCACACACAAAACTTCAGTGGGAAGCAGGGGAGGCAGCTCCCCTCTCACAGCAGCCTTGCTGGAATCTGCTGTTTTTGGCACTCTGGGCTAATTGGGCTGGATCAGCCAAGCTGTAATGTGCCTTGGCTGGGTCACACCAAGCTACCCTCGGAGCAGTGCTGGTGCTTCTGAACACAAAGCACAGCAGTGACTGAAGCTGTGCAAACAGCCCTGGCTCGGACAGGTTTGGGCAGCTGCCAGCCCAGGGCACAATTCCAGGGACCCCTGGAATTCCTGCCAGCCCAGGGCACAATTCCAGGGACCCCTCCTCCCTCCAGCCCCACGGAGCTGGGCTGGAGCATCAGTGAGAGGAAAATAGCAAAGGGAGGTTTCTGTCCAGCCCAGCTGCTGCAAGACACACTGCCCTGGTGCCTCAGGTTTTGGCTTTTGTATTTTCAGGTTCTGTGCTGCTTTATTGTGTGGGTCTGGGCTTCATATGAGGGAATGGTGAGCTTTGCGCACAGAGTAGGGTGACAAAACAATTCCTGCTCTTGCTGGGGAGCAAGGAGAAATGATCCAAATCTCAGCCCAAAAGCACAAACACCATGGGCTGAAGAGAGAAAAACAACAAGGATGGGAGACTGCATGGGCTAAAGCTGGAATTGGACAATTAACCCCAATTTGCAAATGGACCAGAACTTTAAAAGTGAGAGACCCTGTGACCAGTTGTGCATTTTGGGACTATTTTGGTTCCTCTTGGGTGCAGCCCTGGCTGGGCTCTTGTGCTGCCCAAGGTCCATCCATTGAGGAGATCCTTTTAATAAATCCCTGCTTTATTCTTTAACTCCATCCAGCCTCTGCTCTAGCTCAGCCTTCACAAGAGATCAGCCCCTTTCAGCCTTTGATGTTTCCTGCCCAGCACCAGGAATGTCCCCTGCACCTGTTTGGGAATGACATGGCTTCCCTAATAAATTTTTCTCTCATTAACATTTTGAAGTAATTTTTAATTAATTATTGCATTTAATCATAAGCCAGTGTATTTTATCCACAAGCAGTTAAGCAGTGTAATTTTCCACTTTAGGAAGAATGTAGTTTTTTTCACAGATTGTTATTTTTAGAGTGAGTTTATGAGATTACCAAAAACTCTTTTAAGTTTTGTTAAACCCTGATAAGCTTCAGTGAAGAAAGCCTGGGGGAGCTCAGCCCTGGACACCTGGAATCCAGAATTTACAGCCCTCCAAAGAGACGGTGGTGTGACCAGAAGATAAAGAAAAGACTATCAAAGGCAGTTCAACATGTGCTGGAAACTCCCTGCCTGTGAAAGAAAGATAATGAAGAGACACAAGAAAAACGTGGATAAGTTAGCAAGAGAAACGAGAAAACAATAACCAGCAGAAGAGAAAACACTAATTAACAGAGAGAATATGTAATTCAGAGCCCATGAATGGCGATTCGTTTGCCTAAAGTGCATGAATAAGTTTTGGAAGCCGTGTGCACCTAGGTGGAGCCATTCCCTCAGCCTGGGAAAAAGGGAACGCCAGCTCCCCCAAAAAAACAGCGTCAGGGAGTTTCACTCACCCCACGTTTTGGGTGGCACACCCAGGAGGAGATGAGCAACACTCCTGCCACCTCTGTGACCCGGGCCTGACCAGGCTGCTCGCCACCTGGGCAGAAGGGAATTTCAGCCTTTCACAAACACTCTGGGGGGGAAGAAAAGAAAAGAAAAGGAAAAGGAAAAAAAGAAAAAAAAAGAGAAAAATAAGAAAAGGAAAAGAAAGAAAAAAAAAAAGAAAAAGAAGAAAAGGAAAAGGAAAAGGAAAAGGAAAAGGAAAAGGAAAAGGAAAAGGAAAAGGAAAAAGGAAAGGGAAAAGGGAAAAGGAAAAGGGAAAAGGGAAGGGAAGGGAAGGGAAGGGGAAGGGAAGGGAAGGGAAGGGAAGGGAAGGAAAAAGGAAAGGAAAGGAAAGGAAAGGAAAGGAAAAGGAAAGGAAAGGAAAGGAAAGGAAAGGAAAGGAAAGGAAGAAAGGAAAGGAAAGGAAAGGAAAGGAAAGGAAAGGAAAGGAAAGGAAAGGAAAGGAAAGGAAAGGAAAAAGGAAAGGAAAGGAAAGGAAAGGAAAGGAAAGGAAAGGAAAGGAAAGGAAAGGAAAGGAAAGGAAAGGAAAGGAAAGGAAAGGAAAGGAAAAAGGAAAGGAAAGGAAAGGAAAGGAAAAGGAAAGGAAAGGAAAGGAAAGGAAAGGAAAGGAAAGGAAAGGAAAGGAAAGGAAAGGAAAAGGAAAGGAAAGGAAAGGAAAAAGGAAAGGAAAGGAAAGGAAAGGAAAGGAAAGGAAAGGAAAGGAAAGGAGAAGGAAAGGAAAGGAAAGGAAAGGGAAAGGAAAGGAAAGGAAAGGAAAGGAGGAAAGGAAAGGAAAGGAAAGGAAAGGAAAGGAAAGGAAAGGAAAGGAAAGGAGAAAGAAAGAAACATTTAAAAAGCAAAGAAATCTACTGTGTGGAGGGAAGGAGGGAAGGGAATGGGAAGGTGGGGGAGAAAAGAGTAAAAAAAAAAATATGCTGTTTATTAGCAGGTAATTAGATTACCCTAGGAATTTCCAGATGTCCTTGGTCTGGTTTCCAAAACGAAGCACCCCAAGTTGCACCAGGAGAAAACAACTCAGGAAAACAGAGAATTAAAACACATAAATTCTGCATTTCAGATTGCTCATGTAAGGGCCTTAGACCCCTTTGAACTCTGAGGTCCTGCTTACAAGAGCACTTGAGCATTTGCAGGAGCAAGGCTCCAGTTCCTGCTATTTTTAACTTTATTTCATCTGTAAAGCCAGTAAGTACAAACAAAAAGCCTCAGATTCAAAAAGGCCACCTGACCATAAAATCACACTACTAGAAACCCATTTCCAACCAGCCACAAAGTGAAAGCTTCTTCTAATTATATATGTTTTTTAATGTAGGCCTTTAATGCCCCACGTATCAACCTGGGCATATTGCTTTTTTAATGTTGCTTTTTCATCTGCCTCCATGTTGAGGGTGTAAATCATTAAACTATGTCCCAGGGACACATTCCCAGCTGGGTTAATGGGATATGAACCCCATGACCAGTAAAACTCTGGTAATTTACATCAGCAGATGCTCTGGCCCTCACCACATCCTCTGTTTTTCCAGTGAAAAAGGAAAATTGGTGGCTCCTTTTGCCACACTGAACAATGGTTTAATTTTATTTATTCTCAGCCTTCCTCATAGGGCTCTGTCTTTGAAAAGAGGTGTCCCAGAGAAGTGGAATTTCCAAGGCTCACTGCATCTGTTTCAGTGCCTCCTGAACCTGCCCTCCTTCTCCTTAAAGCCATTCCTCCTTCTCCTGTCCCTCCATGCCCTTGAGGAAAGTCCCTTCCCAGCCCTTCCTTTAAGGGAAACCTGAATTTTTTTTTTTTTTTTTAAAATTACAAATCTTAAAAATCTGAAATGTAATTCTGTAACATAAAAAAAAAAAAGTAATGTAATTATGTAATGTAAAAATGTAATGTAATTCAGTACAAATTATTCCCTGCTTTGGCATGAAGGTCACAGTGTCTTTAAAACTTAAAAAAATAACAAAGGCCCACTTGGAAAGGCACTTGGGAAAACTACAGCAGCTGAGATATCCATCAGCAAATAAAAGAACAGTTCAGTAATGTCTATTAATCTAAATGTTGGATGGGCTCAGGCCCATCAGTGTGGAGGAAGGTGTCCAAAATAACACACAGGGAACAGATCCCACTGAGCATTTAGAGCTTGGTCCCAAGGGTTTGAGGTTTTCCATCAGGTTTTTGAAGAGAATTTGGTTTTCTAAGGAGTTGCACCAATGGAACTGATAAATTGAGGTGTGTTGTGATCCCACAGTGTGACGGTGTTTGCAGGGGTCTCAGGATGAGGGAAGAGACGAGGAACTGACTCCGTGTTACAGAAGGCTGATTTATTATTTTATGATATATATATTATGTTAAAACTATGCTAAAAGAATAGAAGAAAGGATTTCATCTGAAGGCTAGCTAAGAATAGAATAGGAAAGAATGATAACAAAGGCTTGTGTCTCGGACTCTCTGTCCAAGCCAGCTGACTGTGATTGGCCATTAATTAGAAACAAGCACTTGAAACCAATCACAGATGCACCTGTTGCATCTCACAGCAGCAGATAACCATTGTTTTTCTTTTCCTCTGAGGCCTCTCACCTTCTCAAAAAAAAAAAAAAAAAATCTTAGCAAAAGGATTTTTCATAAAATGTGTCTGTGACAAAGCCCCACTTTGGCCAAGGTCACACAGGTGATGGCTCCTCTTTCAGGTGGAAGAACAGATTGTTCCTCATGTGAGCAAGAGTTGCATTATGATCACAGGAGACTTGCAGGGATGGGAGGACAACATGACAATGTCCTTTACACTGCCCTGGACCAGCTGATGTGACTCACACCCCCATTTTTACTCTCTTTTTCACAAGGCTAGACCATGGTGAGGTGATCTGGGGGGCACCTCAGTTATTTTGAGCAGGGAGTTTGAGAAAAACATCCTTCTTGTCTCACTGCATCACTTACACCTGCCAAGTCACCATGGAGACTCCATTTATTACCAGAGTGACTGCTTCAGAGGTGATCTTCAGCGCTGGGTCCGGGATGGAAGAGAAGAAAGCAGATCCAAGGTTTTTAATTTGCTAACGCAAATCAGGGAGCCGTGCAGAAAACAGGCACCATGGAAACCAGCCGCTGCATGACAGCGTACAAAAGTCTAAAAAGCAGGCGAGTTAATTTTCAGCCTCTCAGGTTATTTTCAGGCATCAAATGGATTGTTTTCAGTCTGCTCAGGCTCAGGTTTGGACAGAGAGTGGGCAAGCAGGCACTCAAAATGCAGGGCCTCCACTCAGGAGCACAGCAAAGTGCCCTCTTGGACAGAATATTTCTTTCCACACCCATTACAGTAAGTCCTGTTCAATTTGGGTTTGCCAGGACCGTTTTAGCACTCTGAAATGAGCCCAGCCTGTGCCATTAGAAGGGATTCAGGACTGAGAAGCATGTGCTGCTTTCTACCCCTCGGTTTTCTCTCAGATTAAAAGGTGCTGATGGTGATGCTGATGGTATATGTAGATGATCTATTGATTTTTGGGGAACAGAAAGAAGAGAGGTACAAACAACATCTGTTAATTTACTGAACTTTCTAGGGGAAAAGGGGTTAAAATTATCTAAAAGGAAATTACAATTTGTTGTACCACAAGTAAAGTATCTAGGCCATATAATTGGAAAAGGATATAAGAGATTAGATGCTGATCGAATTCAGGGAATACTATCATTGCCAGCACCAAAACCAAAAACAGATGTGAGAAAATTACTAGGATTAATTGGGTATTGTAAATTATGGATAGACGGACACACTATATGATAAGTTAGTTGAAAGTGAGCCCATAAGTTGGGATGAAAATGGTGAGAAAAAGTTAGAAGACCTAAAACTTGGCAAATGCTCCAGTACTAAGTTTACCAGATTTAAATAGACTGTTCGAACTATTTGTCAATGTAGAAGAGGGAATAGCTCCTGGAGTTATTGTACAAGAATGGTGCGGGGGTTCTTTGAAGTGAAACAGAGTTCTGGGTGCCTCCCTTGGTGCTGTCCCATTCCAGGATGGAAATTCCTCCTCCCACCCCCAACTTGCTCTTAAAAGTCCAGAGAAATCCTCAGAGAAGCTTCCACCTGGAGGTTCCTTTTCACATTGCCATTTATAAGTGAAAAAGTGCTTTAGTGGCGTGGAGAAAGCAGCTCTGCCTTGAAGGATCAGGGGGATATTTCAGCAAGCATGTCCCAAGAAGCTAAATGCATTATTTTCATGGGTGAAAGGCAGCTTTGACCTTCTGGCTCTTAAAAGTCTTGATAAACAGGACTGATTTACACCTTGTGGTGTCACAGACTGGTTCAGGATAGCGAGATTCCTTATTTTCCTTATTCCAGACAGCTGGAATAAGCAAGTTATAAAGCATAAAATCCCAATAAGATGCAACAGAGTCACTGCACATTTTTTAGTGGCGAAAGACCAATTTTGTTGCAAAATTTTCAGTCCCAGCTGTTAAAAGTAGTGGGAGAGATTTCCACCTCTTGCTACCTTCCAGCCAAAGATGAAACTTCATAAAAAAGAAAATAAGTTCTGTTTAGAAATGCCAGAGTGCTACTTCCCCTTTAATCACCAGTGTTAAAAGCTGAACTCAGGTACCCCAACAAATTTATCCCAAGAAAGTAAATCCTACAGATCCATCACAGCTGTCCCAGAGTGGATGGAAAGAGCAGGAAGCAGAAAACCATCCCCAAGCAGAAGGCAGGAAGAGACAGCAAGGATGGATTTGTGCATCTGCTTTGTTCCACACCCACCAGAATGGCTGGGAAAGCCCAACAAACCCTGAAAAAGGAGATTTCCCTGCTTCTCCCAGCAGGATGATTTCAGCAGACGATTTTCAGGTGCTCCCTGAGCTCACTGTGAGGTTTCTCTCACCCAAGGGACTCCACAAGTTTTCTCTTCAAGGCAGGCCTGGAGTCCAGGTCACTGAAATCTGTTTGGTATTGGAAATATATTGAAATCTGTTTGGTATTTATGATTTATTCTACTCACTTCTTCCCAGCCCTGGAATGTTGATCCCTGAGCTGTATGAAAAATAAGAGCTTTCCAGTCACATTTTCCATTCACTTTAAAAAACGGGGCAATATTTAAACAAAAAAAAGCCATGCAATTAAGGGTTTTTTTGGAGGGGAATTTTGCCTCTTGGAAAATTCTCACAAGTACTAATAGATGCTTTTAGCTGGAGGAGGTGAGGTGGGGAAGTGAGCCCACTGTGGAAGCAATGTTTTTGAAATAAACAAATGGGCAGCTGCTTCCACAACAATAAAGGACGTCAGAAAATTTCACAGTTAATAATCCAGGGCATCTATTTTACATGCCAGCTCAGAAAATCGTTCTGTCCAATTCATCATTGGAAAAGTCACCTAACTCTTTCTGATTCTGCAAATTCTTTTCTTTGCCTATCAGAATCTAAGAAAGAAATAAATTTAGGTGTAATTTAATTTGTCATGACATTACTGATGGATTTTTAAAGAAGTAACAACATCAGACAAGCTTGGTTTGTTAATTTTTATAGGTCTGCTTAAAAAATGAAGAGAAGGTGGCAGAATTCAGTATTCAAATGGTGTTTAGGCAGCTTCCACGCTTCAAAGAAAGTAAAAAAAAAAAAAACCAAAAAGAAAGGGCAGGATATGGAAATTGAGGCTAAGCTTTCACAGAAGATAAATCCCCACTGGAATGGTAAGGCTGCATGAAAAAAATAATTAATTTTGAGGACCTAGATCAATCAGGGACCTCTGGAGATCTTAATTCCTGCTGGGTGAGCCACAGGATTAAATCAGAGCACTCAGGGCTTCAACCAGGCTGGACCTGGAATCCTCCAAAGGTGGGGACAGCACAACCTGCTCCAATATGTGACTCAAATCTTATTCCATTCTATTAATAACAATCTCAGAAAAGCTGAGACACCACTGAAACCTGGAAAAAAAAATTCTTTGTGAGAACACTGCATTCCCCTGCCAAGCTGACCATGAAGTCAAGACTGCCCATAAGAAAAACCCAATCAGATTTAATCAGATTCCACCCCTTTGTGGTTCACAGATGATGGTCAGAGCCACACAACCTTTCCACTGCAGCTAATGACTCTGGCAGGATTTTGTCCTTCAAGCAGAAGAGAGACAGACAGGGTGACACAAACCCTGTCAGGAGCCCTCACAGGCACTTTCTGTCAGTGGAGGACACGGTGCTCCATTTTCTGAGGATCTGTTTCCACATCAGGGTTCAATGTGCCACAGCCTGGTGATTCACACCCTGTGATCTGCACAGGCAGCACCACGAGGTGGGACAAACTGAATTAGGGCATCCCAAAAAAAAAAAAAAAAAGAAAAAAAAATTAGCACCAGCCAAAAGTGAGGAAAAAATTAAATTATTGACAATGACATTGAAGGAGAGCCGAAGTTTTACAAATTTGTAAATGGAACACAACAGAGTTTCAGCTGCCTTTGTTTTGACTCTAGGTGCCTCAAAAACTGCCTTTTTAACCAAAGCCTGATGCAATATCTGCTCTCCTCCTTTCCAGTGGTCCAACCTCCAAGCTTACAGATTCCACAGGCTCTAAGCTGTCACAGGAGTCAAGAACCAGCAGCTCTCCACGCCTACCATAAACCAGTGCATGTCCAGAACAGTTCAGATAAATGTTTGTGCACAACTGAATGCACAAAAGAAGCATTAAATTGCTACATGGGAGCTTTCAGATTTGTTGGCTTGGGCACAAGGAATACAGCAGAGACTTTCAGACTTTCAGCATCACAGAAACTCTGCCTGGGCACTTGGCACTGGAAACCAAAGAGAGAAAAAAATAAATATCAACCCTCATAGTTTTTCGTCGTCCTGGCCCCATGAACAAATGTGGGGGGAAATAGCAACCATATTCAATAATCTTGAGATATCCAGTGCCTCTGCTCAGTGAAAGAAAACTGAAATTTCAAAAAGTAATGTATTCTCCTTGCCCCCCATTCTATTTTCCCCAAAACATTAAAATCGGTTATTGACTGAACCTTAAAAACAACCAATCAAGGCCTCCCCCAAATCCCCCCCCCAAAAAAAAAAAAAGAAAAAAGAAAAAAACAAAAAAAACCCAACAACCCACAACCAGAAAAAAAAAAACCAAAAAAACAAAAAACCACCCAAATACCTCCAAACCAAAACACAACCACAGGCAGACACCAAGCATGGGGAGTTTTCTTCCAGCTTCTTTAAAGCTGCAAAGTTAGAACAGATCAGAAAATCTTAGAATACAGGATGTAAATAAGGTTGTGTTTAGTTCAGCAAAATACTAGAATGGGAAATCTTTCCAAAACCTTCATCCTACCACCTTCACAATCTTTGTGACTTTTTCCAGGTGAAATTACTGCTCCTTAGCACTGTTTAAGCTGTTCAAATCTGATGAACATACAAGTGATCAAGCACAGGTGTCACTGACATATTTTATGAAAAATCCCTTGGCCAGGATCTTTTCTCCTGAGAAGCTGGGAAGCTTCAGCTTCTCCATGTTGTGCTTCTCTGGAATGTGATTTGGAGAGTTGTTTACCCAGCATGTGAATTGTTTTTAATTAATGGCCAATCACATCACAGCCAGCTGTGTCAATCACTCTGATCAGTCACAAATTTTATTATTCATTCCTTTCTTTGCTAGCCCTCTGATGTCTCCTTTCTCGTTCTTTATTATAGTAAATAATAATAATAATAATAATAATAATAATAATAATAATAATAATAATAATAATAATATTAATGATATATAATATTAATATAATAATGAAATGCTAATATAAGATAATATTTTATTTTATTAATATTCTAGTATATTGTTATTATAGTTATATATTATTATATTATATTATATTATATTTATAATGTAATATAATAAATATAAAATATAATATTAATATATAGTGTATAATATAATATAATATATATAGTATATAATAAAATATCTAATATCTAATATATCATCATTAGTAAAATAAAATATATTTTTCTTTTAATATAATATATACCATTATTCAATATTTATTTTAATAAATTTATTTATTATATATTTATTATAATATATACAATTTTCTTCTAATATAATATATACCATTATATATACCGTGCATATATACCATATATACCATATATATAATAAATGAGCCTTCTGAAATGTGGAGTCAAGGTTCTGATCTCTTCCCTCGTCCTGGGGACTCTCAAACATCACCACACAGGTCCAAACTCACAGGGCTGCTCTTCCCAGTCCTGCACCAGCTCTCTGAGGTGTTTCTTGCCCTCAGATTTGCATATTCAGATTTGGGGCAGCAATCTCCATCGAGATTGTGGCACACTCAGAGTCTGCCTGGCAGGAGTGACACAGCTTTGAGTCAAAATTGCTGAAGCCCAACCCTAATATTGCCAGTTACACATATTTTTGGTATATTTATAAACCCCTCAGGGTTTCCTCAGGCATCTCCCTTCTCCAGGCACCTCACTGGTGTGTTGCTCTCAAACCTGGGGTTTCAGCACTACAGCCCCCACAGAACCCCCCAGACTGCCAAGCATTTCCCCTTCTCTTTACTCAAATGCAGAATTAACCACTTTTCCCCCTTTTTCCCTCTCTTTTTTTTCCCAGTTTCCTTGCCAGCCAGCCATGCAAGGTGCCTGGTGAGCTCCGTGTGGCCTCTGCCTACACTTCTCTAAATGCTAACTTAATTTGACGACTGAGCTGCTCATTCTCCATCTCCCCAGGGTGGCTCAATTCCTGATTACAAAACCTGAGTGTTAAACAGGAGGACAAGCAACACTGTGGCCAGGGTCAGAGGTGAAGGGAGAGAAGGGTTAAAAATAAGAAACCTGTATTTCCACCTGTGTAAAATGGTGACCCTGCTTCTGTTCCCAGCAAAGAAAACAATTGCAGAGCATAGGGGTGTCCACAAACACACAGAGAGCTGGGAATTAGCAGAATCCAGGGAAAGGTGAGTGTACACAAAACTTAAATTAAGTGTACAAAAAACTTAAAGTTGTCTCAGTGTTCTAATTGACTTGTCTTCTTCTCACTTCCAGAGATCAGCTCCAGTCAGCAACTTGCTCACTCCCTTGAGTAGGGGAATGGGGGACAGAATCAGAAGGGGAAAAAGCTGCAAAATTTCTGGGTTGGAATAAAAACAGCCTCAGAGGGGCAGCAAAATCCACGCACGCAAACAAAACAAATCAAGGAATTCCTTCACCACCTCCCATGGGCAAATGGGAGAAATCCCCATCCCCAGGAAAGCTGGGCTCCATCACTTGGGAAGACAAAACCCTTGAATGTGAGTCTCCCTTGCCCTTCCTTGGTGTCCTCACCACCTCCTAAGCTGGCCATGATGTCACACAGTCTGGAATGCCCCTCAGATCCATTGGGATCAGCTGTCCTGGCTGTGTCCCCTCCCAAATCCTTGAGCACCCTCAGCCCCTCGCTGCCAGGGTGGTGAGAGGAGCAGAGAAAGGCCTCGTTGTGCAGACACTGCTCAGCAATAAAATAAAATAAAATAAAATAAAAAACCAGCACACTCACCATAAAGCAAAAAAACAGGGAGAAGAAAAGGGACAGAATTCCAGTCTCTTGCAAAATAACACTAATTGCTCCATGCAAGCTATGATGATGATGATGATGATGATGATGATGATGATGCCACACAGAGCAAGTTTGGGTTTTTTTCAGCTGGAACAAGTAATTTGATGACAGGCTTGCAGCTTCTCCACCTACAGACCACAATCATGCAAATAACATCTTACCACTGAGGCACCTATTTGTGTAAGCACAGGCCTAATCACTCACATCCAAGGCATTCAGAAGGTATTATTAGGGCATGATAAGGCTTATTAGGGAATAACACGGCGTTCTAAAGGCACCACAACCTTCAGCTGTGCAGCAAGGAAACAGAACTGCAGTATCAGTGGCTACACTTTCAAAATCCAAATATAAAACCAGCAGAATTCGGCACTAGAAGCAGCCATAGCAGGCAAACCTATTTTTCTTGCCACCCTACCTTCCAACAGGGTGTTTGTCTCCTCTAAAAACATCAGTTTGTATCTGACACCTGGCAGCATGAACACCACCATGGCTTCACCTCCCAGCCTCATTTTGCATCAGAATGGTTAAATAACAGGTGCTGGTTTTGCTCTTAAATTCATTATGCAGCACCCCATGTTCTATCTGGTGTTGGGTGAATTTTGTGATAAGGGCGCTTAGATAAAGTGCAGTCCAATATTTAGACATTTACAAATAAGATTAATAGATTAGCAATCAGTTTTAACCAGTTTTTTTTATTATGGGAAGATTATCAACCCTATTTTTTCTTTATGCTCTGGAATTTTGTATCAGTGTTGTTAGTAAAGACACTTTACATATTCCTGTCCTCTTGGGAGGAAAGATACATGCTTAGAAGGAAAGCAATATGTAGTCTATGAATTTTTGTTTTATATGGACACCATTTTCTTAGTTCCACTTCTTGGGTGGAAATAAATCTCTTAACCATAAGTTGCATTTATTTTTATTGCACCCAGTGCAATGTGACTTTTGATATAAAGACATTTGGTAAATATCTAAATCATGCCAGGGCTTTAGAAAATACTTGGCCCAACAGAGGGAAGAATCAAGACACAATGGTGTCCTGAAAGTATGATTGCCAGAATTATTTTTAGTTTTTGTGTCTCTTCCCAAGAACTGCTTTGCCCCTTCATCAGGGATCCTGCACTCCCAGCTCCCCTCCCCTTTGAGCAGGGACTCTCAAGTGACAAATGCCACACTTTGATAAATCTGGAAAGCAACAGGTCATTTCCAAAAAATGCTGGAGCAAAGGGAATTCTGACTGGGATCACAAAGCTCCCCCCTCTTGCCAAGAGCAGTGGGTGAATTTACAAGCCTCTCCCACAGCGAAGAGTTAATTTCAGCAGTGACAGCTCTCCATCCTGCTGCCACTGCCTGGGAGCAAAATCACCCTTGTTCATGGCAAAATGAGTGCTTCAGGAATGACCCTTTGCCACAGGTTCTGAGGGAAACACAGGCACCCTTCAACTAGATTTAGAAAATGGCTTTTTGTGTATTCTGCCTCCTTTGTTTGTGTACCAGAGCCACTTACAGCAAATTCTGTGAAATGTGAAAAATACAGCTATGTACACATTTAGAAACAATTTCTTACTGCAGCTGAAAAAGAAATTGCAGCTTTCTTGACTTACAGTCATGTTTAATATATTCTAGTAGCTTCTCATTTTAACCCTGCTGCTCTTCCAAGAATGAGTGTTCCCAGGGTTTTTTCTGCTTTCCACAGGTCACAGCTCAGATTTTAGGACGCTCATGGATCACAAATTACATTCATGCTCAAAAGGCACAATCCATCAGGAGCAGTTGTCCAAATAGACTCTGCAGCTTTGCTCCAACAGTGTCCTGCACAGTCCCGCCCTTTGCCAAAGGGAAATTTGATATTTTAACATGGAGACAGGGGAAGCAAGCAGCATGTTTGTTAATATGAAATGCATGCTTTTAGGCAGATCATTTCTATCACTTCATTTCTATCACTTCAAGCAACACAGAGACTCATAGAAACAAAATTTATTTAAATTACTTTTTTCCCCTCTCCACCTTTAAGCAGGAGGACCTCAGTGCAGTCTGACTACCCAAGAGTACTGTATCATGTCTGTGAGGTAAATTACCAAGGTACACACTGGTTTGTTTCTTTTTACTGCCCTTGTTGTTTTATAACCTCATCATCTCCCTCAGAACTGGTTTTAGAACCAAAGCACTACACAAAAAGCTACTGGATAAGCTACAAGAAACAAGTATTTTCTTTGTCTTGGAAGTGTCCCTATAGATAAACATCAGTTCTGCTCCCAAATGATCCATCCATCTCTTATTTATACATCCAGAGTCCCACCAAAGGTTTGCTCACTCTGACTCCCCATTTGCCCCTGTCACACCACTCTGTTATTTTATCACACTTGTAACTTCCCCAGGCATTTCCTTTCACACACACTGCCAATTCCAGCCCCAGAGTCCTCACCTCAACCTCCCTATGGAGATCTCTATCCCAGACGTTCAGCACTTTTATTGTCCTGGTTCATATCCCACCCTGAAGACTGTTTCCTGCCCCTTTTCCTATTCTGAAATACTATTCTTCCATCCTCCAACAGAAGCTGGTAGTGCTCCCTTTGCAGCTGGCATGCTGTCTCCAATAATGATAAGAAAGTGAAAAAGAAAAGAAAAAAAAAAGGAGATTTAGAGTAAAGACAAGGGAGTGGGGGTGGGAAGAAACAAGCTTAATTCAAATATATAATTAAAAATACGTGTCTGACTTTGACAAGACTTTGAACAATTCTACAGATACAGCCAAACAGACATGTGGGAGACATTGCCTTTTTTTTTTTTTTTTTAAATCTTTGGCTGCTGCAGATTTAAAGTCAAATGCTTCACATTACAAGGACAGCAACCAGCCCTTCCCCTGGGATGGCAAACAGCTGCCTGCTGGTGTATCTGGTTACTCCTGTCTATCACATCTAAAATCTCTTATCTCAGGCAACAAGAATTCCAAGGATGTTGCTCCTTGCCCTCAGCCCCACAGAGTACTCACATTTATGTGTGGAGCTGTATAAAAATAGAGAGGACACCTATTTTGAAAGACACTTTGCACTCCAGGTCTCTGAGGCATAACTGTGTGGAGCACACACAACACAAAACCTTAGGGACTGTTTTTAGTGCCAGACTTGAGCAAGTGGAGGCACACAGCAGATAATGCTTTGTAACAGCTCACCAATTTTCCATTTGGAAAATGCCAAAGCAAAGGGATGACGTGGAAGGAAGACCTTCCAGACTCTACCACTATTAAGTTGTTCCAGACTACTACCATTATTGAAGAGCAGGTATTTATCTTTATTAGTTTCACTGCAGTTTGGGCAGGAAATGCCAGAGATGCTGGTGTCTTCATGAAAATGTGCTTTGATTACAACTGGAGTTAAATTGTGTGTGTTTAACATTTATTTCTCTTGCAAAGAAGGAAAGAAATTGAGTCCTGATAAAAACCCAGGAAATTTCATGACCTTTTTTTCCTCCCCCTCACAGGTCCTATATTCCATGAAGAAATATATCAATACAAAACTGGCACTTGACAATTACAATCAGCAACATCAGCTGCAGTCTGCAGATACAGGCATCAGCAGCAGTCATGCATTCAGTGGTAACGCAATACTTAAATTTTTCCTATACATCACTTAATCACCACTTAAAGCAGGTGGAATAAGCCTGCTTTTCTGGATGGTTTAGTGAAGATACAAAATTTTGTAAATTGTGGCTTCATAACTACATAGTGGTGGTTGTAGCTGTGTCAAAATAATGTTTTCAAAGCATGGTGTGCTGAACACTGCTAGCATCCCAAACCAGGCAGGGAAAAACTTAAAAGGTTAGTGACAAAGCTGTTCTCCCCACTCCCACCTTATTTTTTCCATTGAACTAGAGAGTATTTTCAAATTCTAGGTTAGTTTTGTGCACAGAGCTGGATTTAAGAGAAATCAGAAAAAAAAAGAAAGATGTGGCTACCTCCAAAACTCTATAAAATCAAATGAAATATCCAATGACACCGCGGGTGACAAATCTGCATGCAGTATTTGAGGACTTGGCTTTGTGTCTCTGCTTGATTCATTCATGCATGTTCTTGAAGTGAAGCTCAACCCAGCACTCCAAAATCAGTCACAATCTGGCTTCAGGAGTGATTATCTCACATTCCTAAAAAGTTCTGTTAGTGTGGGGTAAGAACAGGGCATTTAATCAGTAAAATTGCTTGGGTTTTAGCTGGATTCATCAGGCAGCTCTGGACGAGGTAAATGAACCACAGCATCAAAATGCAGCTGTAGAGAGGACTTAAGAACAGACAACTACAGAATTAATATGACTTCAGAGTAACTTTTTAATCCCAATTAAAAGTGCATCATAAATAGCTTTCGTCTAAGCAGATATTCAGAAGTTTTACAACAAAGGTAAGGACTACAGTACCAAAACTTAGGAAGAAATACTTTTATTTTCTCAGCTACTGTTCAGAAAGCCCTGAGGAAACTGATCCCCAAATCCCTAAGAGATCTGCAGCAGAGAAGCTGAGCAGCACTCTGTGCAGACAACTCCCGGTAGTACTTGGTAGAAAACGAGGCACAACATACCTAGGCAGCTTGCTCAGGTCACACCTCCTCAACACCACATGAATTCCATGTATTCTTCCCTTTTGGCAGCTACTACAAAGAGAGACATGATTCTCCCCTGGCAAGTATCCCGCTATTGGACAGGTAACAGTTTTTGCTAGCATGTAAGGTCAGACACCTGTTGTTCATCAGAAGTCACAAAAACACTGTTTCACTGCTGGAGAAAAACGGGAACAGCATGACTAGTAAGGCTTCAAACACAGCAGCCATAAATCCCTCAGTCACTCAGCATACAAAGTTACAAATGAACAAAGCTACTAGCTTTTTTTTTTTTTTTCCTTTTTTTTTTTTACAAAGAACAAGCTCAACAGACTTTAATTCAAATACATTTATGATAAGTAAACATTTCAAAATCAAAATTGGAGGGAGTGGACTGAAACACCCAGACATTCTTGCTTTACTCTCCACCCTCCTAGAGAAGGAATGGTTATTTCTCAGAGCAGTTTGATCAGTACAGAAGACTCCCACAAACTAAAAGCTTTTGTCTTAGTTAGCTATCAGCTATGTAGTAAAAGTACATTCAAGAAGTCCTTGTATCAATTTGGTGTTTTTCAAGTACCTGGCAGCTGGTCCTTTTACAGACAACAAACAGCCCCTTTTGGCATGCAGTGTTAAACCAAAATCCATCTCCTCCCAGTTCACAGACAAACTGAGAATCCTATTTAGATGGTGTTTACTAGCTGACTCAGGTAATTAATGTTAACTTCTCTAAAATGAAAACATTATGAAAGACTTATTTCCTATTTAGCAGTATCACATCTCCTATTGATAGATTTGGGTTGTGCTACTGATCACTTAGACGACATTCACCTAAGAAATTTTAAAAGAATAAAATCTGAATAATTAAAATACACACTATCTGGAAAAATATCACAGATGTATAAGAATAGAAAAAAAAAAGTAAAAGGCTTCAATACATTTCATTGTTTTGTGCAGATATTTTTACAGACTATGGCCAATCAATGAAGAAATGAAATACAAATGTTTCAGTCTTTTTAGCTCATTTTTCAAGACACTTGACTTGTACTTTGAGCTTAAGTAGTAGCTAAGTAGTTAATCCACTGATAAACAAACTCAGCAGAAAATAATTTTTTAGTTGTACCACTAAATCATTAAAATCATTAATATCACTAGTAGTACAGGAATTCAGTGCTGTACCACTAACAATATTTTTTCCTGGTTACTGTAGAGGTAAATTTGTAATCCAGGTAATTGGACTACAACAGTAGAAAAAAATCAAACTATCCCCATGTTGTGTTCAGGTAACGTTGCACAGAACAGCTTTAGATTAAATTTACATTTGTTTTTATTCATAGTATTGCAATGATGGGCAAAATTACCTCTAAAAGTAAACATGTATAAAAAAAAAAGATTGTTAACATTTTATGATGACTAAACAAAATAAATGATAAGTAGGTACGAAGAAGTAAGATTCAAAACTCTGTAACCAGAGTTTATTTTCAATATAAAGTTTCGAGTGTCAATTCTTTTTACATTGGAATAAATTCATAGTTTGCTTGATATCTCAAGTTTTGAACTTCTCATCCTTATAAAGTGAATAAATCCCCAAAAGTCCTTACTTAACAGAAATAGCTTGAACACTACAATCTACTCAAGAGCAATAGAACACTTACAGCTGTACTATAAAAGCTGGTTCAACAAAGTTGGGAAGGTGAAATTTGATTTGATAAATTCTCATTGCAGCAGACAAAAATGAAGCTTGCATTTTGTTTGCTGGCAGAAAAAGAATATTCAACTCACTAGAGTGCATATAACAAAACCAAACATGCAATCTATTGCTTTTAAAACTTTTACTGCAAGATAACATTAAAGGAACATTAAAAGAAGTAATTAGGTATCTATATTTTTTTTTTCCCAAAGAGAAAATATGTAAACAGGATAATAATTTTTTTCTGTATGTATATAGTTTCTCAGATCATTTCACGGGGACAAAGGAGGGGGTGGTGTTTCTCAATAATCAGGACACTTTTAACTGTAATGGGTTTTCATTGCGAAAAAAGAAAAAAGCCAACACTGCTCTAATTCAGCATTAGACAAAAATACTGTGTCTCTTGCACTACTTTAACACAGCTGAAGAAAAAAAACCCGAATACCCCTATTTTGGCATTCAGGATTACATTTGCTCAGATCTTTTAGATTTCACAAAGCTGCTATCCAGTGTTGCCATGAAATACAGACTGTAAAATCTACGTAGCACAGGCTACTTCCAATGTCAATGCTAAGTGGAAAGGAACATGAAGCAGTGCATTACACTACATTTCTGGAACTAGTACAGTAAGAGTGAAAACCTAGAAAAAGTTAACCTACAGTTTACAGAAGGAACTAATTATCTGCAGAAGCTGATTTTTTGGTTGAATATATATTTTTTGTTTTTTACACTGTGCGATTTTCTGCATCTGCTAATTTAAAACAGACATTAAATCTTGTTGCTTTCTTTGCTTTGTTTCCTAAGTTCTCCCTTCCACCCACCTCCTATATTCCATACACCAAGCATTATGAATGTAAGCCCAAATATCCTAGACAATCCAGTGAACAGAGTTAGTGTAATGCACTGGTGTGAGGTGTGAAATAGAAAAAAAAAAAAAGAATTCTCTCAGTCTTCATCGAAGTTCTGCTGTAGAAGAAAGTTGGCAGCCAGGTTTTCATTCTTCTCACATGCGAAATACGCCTGTATCACAAGTCCTTCAGGAAATCCTAATGCCTTTAACTGAAGAAAAGAAACATATTTAGGAAGTGCATTTTGCATGTTAGGCTTCTTTGTATGTCTTTGTGTCTTGATATGTCACTTAAGCAATTACTGCCTTCTTGAAAATAACACTGCTGCCTAGCTCAATGCAGATTTTAGTGAGTGAAAAATAAGGTGTTGCTTCTGCCTTTAGCAAAGAGGATCCTTGCTTGAAAAACTGATTGGATTAAGTCTAATGAACCACCATAAAAACCTGTCACTTCTTTAGTGACACAGCAAGCCTAAAACAGACCTGGGTGACAGTATTGTCATGAAGTAATGGCACATTGCACTGCTGCAGAAAAAAAAAAACCAAACCATTTCAAACAATGCTCATTTTAAGCAATTATACAAAGCTCCAAAGGACTTTTAACAAAAAATTGCCTGGAACAAAAGCTCCCAGCCTGTGATCTTTAGTAGGTTGTCCAGCACATCACATTAGGCCATATTTTCAATTGTTTATCTTAAAAAAAATTAACTACACACTGCAGCCAAGACAAGTAAGCTGAGAGCAATCTGGTTTTCACAAGTCAACGAATTAATTAACGTCTGGAACACTGCAACAACAGGGCATGAGAACATCAGAGGAGAACTTATTACTGTGCCAAGGGTTTAGCCAGTACTTAGGGGCACTCAGCAAATGAATTCTTGTTTTAGCCAAAGGCAAACACACTCCACTATTTGGAGATTTTCTTAAAATCCTCACAGCACCTGCAAGGCATTTCATGTGTGGGGCAGATCAAATAACTATGAGAAAAACTGTGTCCTATTATCCCTCACCAGCCATTCTTAGATTTTATTTCTTGCTCACAGACAGCATGAAGGCATCAGCTGCAATACTAAGAAATTAAATTTTGAGGTTTGTCTGTCATGGAAAGAGAAAGAAGCATATGGATCTCTGCTGGGCTTCAGAAACGGCTATAAAGGTAATAAAGTTCTACTGCATAAAATGACTTTAAAAGGAAATGCAACAGACTAAAGATGATGATCTGTGATGAAGTGCATGGTCAAATAGTTTTATTAGACTAATTTTAATAATTTTAGTATTTAGTATCAAGATCTAGATAACTGACACCTATATTCAAATAGGTATCCTCTAATGATCCTTACTTAAGCTTTGGTTTTGCCAGATGAAAAAACATTGTCTTTGGAGTACCAAACCACTACCACAGTACAACAAAACTGTTGCAATCTGTCCTGAAAAAAATGTCAGAGGCATTGCCATCTATGCAAAACCACATTTGGTCAGTAACACAGTATTTATGAATGCAACGTACCACCTCAGAGTATATTTTCATGCTTAGCAATACTTTTAGAAAATGATAATTAACTAATTGTCATGGACAGACAACTGGGCAAAGTTTTGACTTCAACTGATCTACTTAACTATGAGTGTTCTTACTTTCCAAGTACTTTGCAAACAGTGCTCAAGCAGCCAGGTGTTTGTATCTGGAGACCTGTCATGGTATGATCTCAAACAGCACTGGCTGAGGCTTTTGCAAGAGAGATTACTTCCTGAATAATTCCTGAATAAAATGGGAGATCCATATCCATCGCTAATTATCACAGGATGGTCTCTGATCACTTAAAATGCTCTGCCTCTTCTCAGTAAGACAGATTTAAGATATTTTAGACTCAACTGCTATAAAGCACGAGAAGATATGATTTGAAACAAGTATGAAAATACCAAACATGATGCAAGAACTACTGAGCTCAGCAAAGTTTAAGTTAGGTAGGTCTTAAGCATGCACTGGAGTCAACACCCAACAGCCACAAGAATTTCAAAGAAGAAAGGCTCACCCTTTCTATAGCTTCTTTTTCCTGAGGTGTTACTTGAATGTAGTTCATATGAGCATTCCCAGCATCTCCTATTCCTCCAGTGCTGGCACCATCATCACTGCCACTTAAACCTTGGCGAGACTCTAGAACTGGCTCATTCAACATGTGAATAAAATGTTCCTGGTGCTGGCTTATTTGCTGTGATGCACAGAACAGTAAAAGAAACACGTATATTTAAGTAATTGGAGTTTAAGTGTGCCAAGAGACAAGTAAAAATATTTATTTTCAGAGAATTAAGAAGTCAAAGGGACGTGCAAAAAGTGCACAGAAAAAAAAAGTTATATCTAACTATAAAAAATGCAATTTTTATGTTTAAATTCAACTGCAATGATACTTCCCGCTTCCTCACCCCCCTCTGCATCTCTTATAAAGTCTCAAATTTGTATCCAATGTCACAGCAAATACATTCTGTACAGCAACAACTGCTGAAAAGCCAGCAATAGAATGTTGTAACTGCTAGTAACATATTATCCCAGACAACATCAACATATGACGCTCTTGCAAAAGCTAAATCAGAATTAGTAAGCATTATTTTCTAGTTTTAAGATCCACCTGCAGTAGTTGGGGGTTTTCCCTTCCAATTTGCTGTAGCAATGCTGGCAACAGAGAAGGATTTTGCTGGATAATTTGTCTCATCTGCTGGAACTGAGGCTGATTTCGTAAAAATTCAAGTGGATGTCCTGAAAAAAAAGATCAGTGAAATAACATGTTTTTTTAAAAAGTTATGAGAATCCTTATAAAATGCATACCTACACTGCAATTTTAGACAGAAACAGGACATGAAATAGACAACACACCACTCACTGGAGAATAAAATAATTTGCTTCCTCACTTTAGCTTTAAGGAAAACATCTTTATTCTAAGATTAAGCAATGCATTTCCTTTTTACCCAGTCTTCTTTTAAGATCCAACAGCCTTGTCCTTATCTCCAACACTTTCCTCTGAATGTCTCATCTCTGGTTCATCTCAATCAGACACATCTACCCAATCCACTGTCTTGTCTCTTGTATCTTGAGCACCATTTCCACACAGACCTTTCCTACCCCTTCATTAGGCTCCTTTCATGTATTTATCTACCTCCCTTTAAAAGGGAGATAAATTCTTGATAAATACCCTTCTTTTCAGCAGGCACCAGCCACTGTCAAAGTGCTGCACTGCTGAGTGAGGAGTCCTAGGTCAGTTATAGGTCTCTCCAGTGCTACACTTCATGGCTAAATTTCAGGTTTCTCCCTTGATATCCCAGCTTCTCTGTTGGAAATATATTAATATAGTCACAGTGGACAGTCCCCAGTTAGTTATAGAGTAGAAAATCAGAGTTTAAGTGAGAGAAAACACAATCTGTGTTTTCTTATCTGTGGTCTTGCACTTCAGAATCCAGAATACTGAATTAAAGAAATTGTGCAAGTTCACTGCATTTTTTGAAAACTTTGCACATGACATACACCAAGCCACTTGTCCCAAGAAAATACCACACCTGGAATTACCACGTCAACAGCTCTTACCCAATTCCCTCTGAAGAGTTCACAAGCACCTGGGACTTAAAACTGACTGAAAACCAGATTGGTTAAGGGCACATTGTTTATCACATCTTCTCCAATACAGCCTTTCTTACCTCCTAGTGAACTAGTAGTCGTGGGTATGGTTGCTACCGCTGCTGCCACTGCTGAAGACTGAGATGCACCAGTGCTTGGTGGTTGAGGGGGGTCAGCCACAGCCTGATTATCTCCAGGTATCCCCTAAAGCCACAGTTCACATCAGAATTACCCACAGAATGCTGACAGACACGTTTCAACTGCATGCAGTATTTGGGTTTCAGAATGAAGGGGGAAAAATAAAAACCTTAATGCTTTCACTGCAAATACAAGGTAAGATCCTGTGAGTTATGCATTTGTAACTGACAGAGACTATTGTGAAAAGATTAATTTTATTTTTTGGCAAGAAAAATGTGTGATTTGTATAAAAAGGCAGTAAAGCATGCCCTGCATCACTTTAAAACACACTTTGCCCAATAAAAATTACTCGCTTTGAGTCCTGTTTAAAGGTATTTGACATGAAAGAAAAAGTTAAACTAAATACACTACTACACTATGTTATATTGTTGTGCAAAAGTGACATTACAGCAACAGATTGCAGTACAAAATGCTAACCAAGATTAACAATTCCATACAGCTGGCAAGGACTGAGAAGAGATACAAGAACACAGCTCTTGGGACCTGTTTCCTTAAATGAAAAGGTGTCATTCACAATATCTCAAAGGTGAAAAGGTCTGTATGTCACCCAGCTTCAGCAAGTTTTAAAAAAAATAGTTTACTTTTGCTTTTTGTTTATTTTTTATGTGCAGGCAACTTTATATAGGAACTGACTGCTCAGAGGCCTGATATGGACAAAGCTAAACCACAATATTACAATAAACTAGAACTCTGGTTATACAACAATGATACCTCACTCTGCTACTTTTCTCCTGCATGGAAATCCTTCCTACCCTAACCCTGCCTTCCTCACTGGCACTGAACTCCTGCACCAAGTCTGTCCTTTTAATCTCCCTTTCTGAAGCCTGGAAACTTACTTATGGGAGAGACACAAAGAATATCATAACAAACCCTGTTGGAACAGGCCAGAGAAGTTACCCAAACAAGGGCCACCCACTTGTGTTGGGGAATCACAAAATGTAAGGAACTGAGTGGGTGAAAATATTACAGAGCTACAGGGTAACCAGACAAGGAAGAGGTTTGTCAAGCCTACCATAAAAATCACTGGTAGGTAAAGCAGATTAAAAGTCCTGCTGTAACATGATCTTCATATGGTATGTTCATCATTGCACCTGAACAAAAAGGACAAATATGCAGCTAATATAGAGGGCACATCTAGAAAGGGAGAGTTGGACAGTGCTCTGAGCAATGCTCTTTGCCTTACCTGTTAATTAAGACGCACATCAAGGTATAAATAACCTGATCATCAACTGCACATTTAAGCCACTCAGGGGAATAAAGGCAAGATTTCCCTGTCACACACTTCATTACCTTCACATGGCTCAATGAGCTCAGTACACATCCCTCCCTCTGCTGAGGAGGAGGAGGATTCCATTCATGGTATAATTCTGATGTAACTCTCCCTTATCAGTGGCTTACAGAGCACTGATTAAATACCTTTCCCATCAAATCAGTCATTTCTGGCAATCCAAGTATAACGTAACAATTTGGGTTAATCTTATGAAATTACTAGCTGATTTCACCTATTCACAGGCACACGTCATCACTGCAATCTGTGTCCAGATCAAACAACATGCGCTTGTTTAAACTCCTAAGTTTGCTCTTGAATGGAAGGACTATGTAAACTAGTTCAAACAAATTTACTTAGAAATTGTCATCTTGAACATCATCTTAACTCTTGAACACAAGCTTGAAGTACCCCTCTCCAAATAACAGCGACTGTGTACAGTTGCAATCAGACAATGCCAGTGAGCGTATGGACCTTGCTACACAGCCACACAACAGAATAAAGCATGGTATTAAACCACACCAAGCCACTCTGAATGCAAACACTGCTTGGACAGCAAAAAAGGCCACTGTTGCCTTATGGAGGATGAAACAATTGTTTACTGTTTAACGGTACAGCGGTTTTTAGCTGACATTGCTCTCTGCAGGGCAGTAATCACATCAGGCCCAGCTTCTGCACAGAACAGAGAACAAAATAGTTCCAGCTGGGAGGTACTTAAAATGATCATCTAGTCCCACTGACTGACCAATTCGTGGCTGACCAAAAGTTACAGCCAGTAAAGGGCATTGTCCAAATGCCTCTGAAAGACTGACAAGTAGGACATTGACCACCTCTCTAGGAATTATGTAGTGTGTCTAACTCACACTAAAGAAATGTTCCCTAAAAATATCCAAACAAAGAGGCTGGTTACTGAAGAGATGACCAAACTCCTTCTTAACTAGAGGTTAGGAAATCCTTGGCTAAAAGAGAGATCTGAATGGAAATACCTCCAAAGATGAGCCTGGTGCATAGAAAAATAAAGATCATCATTTGCAACTCCTTCCACAACCACAGGATTACATCTATAATCCTCAATGATCATACCATGAAAACTGAAGGACTTGCCATCTGAACCATGGACAACAAGTGGACTCTTGAGGGCTCATTTGAGGAACAGCTGTGCTTTAATTAAGGTTTAAGTCCTTTCCAACACCTTACCCTTGCTGTACCCAGGTTCTTCAAACCTGGACAGTGTTGTTACACTTAATAGATCTCTAATGTCTTGTCTTAATCTGCAGATTATATAAAAGATAGTGCTGATGATAGTTTGGATACAAGTATATGCAGAGAGAGGGTCAAAGAACAGTGTCCTCAACAGATCAGATCAATAGCAGCTAAAAAAAAACCTTTTTAATATGCAGCAGGAAAGTAAGGGACACTTCAGACCACAGCAGATCCAGAACAGTTATGAAGACCATTTACAGCAAAAGGATTCTTCTAGAAGGACAGCAAAAAGTCTGCTATCTAATATGGTCTCCAAGACCAAGACCATTCCTCCCTACTCCCTTTTCCAGCAGGAGGAAGAAAAAAGAAAAGGTATTTTCCAGGGAAGGATAACACAACACATAAAGGGACATCTTATATAACAGAAGGACCCACTTTAGATACAGGACCTACTGAAGGACTAAAAATTAGGGATTTAATTATAAGGATATTATAACAAGGATAAAAATGCAAGGACAGCTCATAGCAATCAATGCATTTGGCAGATGTGCCATGTAGCTCCATCATGGGGATACTCTATCTCTATCCTGGAGTTCCTGAACAGAAATAAACTAGAGGAGGGAATACCAGAAACTGAGTGCACAAGAATTGCACACTGTGTGTAGGACTGCCACACACACAGCAGGCCAAACACTTAGGGGAGGCACTGAATTCATGGTGTATTTACAGACCAGATGAACAGTAAACCCAACATTTCCACAACATGAAAAACAAATGTTTGAACTTGAGGACTTCTGACAGAGAGTTGAGAGCTATTGCATTCACCCTTGCTTGGCCTAATGCTAGTTGGGAATTAAACTTTTCATATCTTAAACTCAAAACATTTGTTGTCAATTTAAAATCAGAAGATTACAGTCTTGGGAACATTAATGTAAGTAGGAAGCATGCCAGGGACTTGAAGTTGTAACTACTGAAGGAAAACTTCATTTACAAAATTGAAGTTTTGTAATTGGAGGGTAAAGATGCCAGATTTCTTATCGATCAATCAGAAATTCAATCCACATGTATTTTGCAAGGATTAGGTCAAGATATCTGGTTGCCAGATTTTAATAAAGTTCAGATCTGCTAAAAGGAAAAACCTCATCAGGGGAAAAATGGTGTGCCAGAGCAAAAATTAAATGTACCGGAAATACTAATTAATCAACAAAATTAGACAGATTCTACGTGGTTACAATTCACTTGTCAGATTAAGGCATACAATAAGAAAAAAATCCAAAAAAGTCCAGGGTTTTCATTGAAGTGAAACTACATTTCTATTCCCTCTCATGCCAATGAAGTTCATTTAACTCTTCAAGCTTTATTGTATCAAATGAAAATGGTTTCTTTTCTAAAACAGTGCTGAAATGAAAACGCCAGTTAAATAAAGCAGAGTTTAAAAAAAACCCTCTCAAACCTTTCTGTTTGTGAAGTATATTAAGAACACTGCATTGTTAGCAAAATCAGTGAATGGGAACCTAAGGAATGGTGATGATATGGATACAAAAGTACGACTAATCAATTAATGGTGTCACTAAGAGGTGACACAAAACCATTGGCAGTTAAAGCTATCACTGTAACTGGACATACTTTACAGACATATCCATATCAATTAACAAAAAATGAAAGCAAAGTGGAAGAGGTGGTTAGGGATTACTTCAGTGTTTTCTATAACACACCATGTCTGTCAAAATTTCTATCTCATCTTTCCAGATGGCAAATGTCACTCTCAGCGACTGAGTAACGTTCAAAATAACACCAAAATCAAAGTGAGAGGTATTAAGTGGAAAACAAAGGTTCAGGCAAGGTAAGTGCTCACCATCAGAAGGTATTCCACTGCTCTGTCAGGGTTGTTGAAGCTGGCCCTCAGTGCTGCAATCACCTGCTCCCGCTCGTAGCCCATGGACATGATCTCAGTCACCATGTTCTCATAGGACTGACCGGTCACTACAAGTCACAGGACCATCATTTTAGCGGAATAAGATGAAAATAATCATACACACACACAAAAAAAGGTTTCAATGGGTAAGTGTAATTTCCACCTGAATTTCAGTAGTTCATTGAAAAGAGTACTTCATATTAAACATGCCGTGGTTCTGTGGCTTTAATTCCAAATATATTCAGTGGTTTCGTTATGAATTTGATTGGAAATAGTGAAGGGTAATGAAGATAATGTAAACTTCTACTGACAAAAAGCAGTACTTGTGATACTTCTGTACTTGTAATTGAAATAATGTTCTCTCTTCAAGTTTTCATTTAAGGTCAAGGGCGTCCTCACAGCTAATATTCAATTCCTGATGTAATCAAGAGAAGTCTCCTGCAGTTTACATTTGGAAATGTATTAATTTGAAATCTGCCTGTCAAATTATTAGCCATTGAGGATTTTCCAAATAAAGACCTTCTGCTATGCTGTTGTTAGATAGATGACAATTAGTGATTAGATATTGCTATATATTGCTACATGCTGAAGGTAATTTAATCAACTTAATATGGACAAACTCAAATCATGCAGAAGACTTAAAAGTTGTATCTAGGAAACTCACTCAGGACTTCAGTGGGGGTTCAGGAAACCAAACCATCTCATTTAATTTTTAATTTTTATCCCACTCAATTTAACATTTGACTAGACATCCATCACATCAAATCCACCACCCCTTACAGCAAAAATAGATGAAAACTATCCCACACCTGCAGCAATCAAGACAAAAGGCACACACACATACATGGAACTATTTAAGGGCAACTGTTCACTACACTAATGTCACTGTAAGGACAATTATTATCTCTTTTCATAATCCATTTAATATTCCTACCTCAAATGCGGACAGCAAGTAGTACAATTACAAAAAAAAAGTAGCTATTCTACCATGCATTGTAATTGGGTGAATCTTCAAGGTTATCTTCCTGGCAGGAAAAAACACCACTAACAAACAAACCTAGGCATTAAATACCATCTCCTTCCTTGGATAAGGGTATTCCTGATCTCAGTGAAATCCTACAACTGACTGACTGCAACTAGCAAGTTAGTGACAGGACAGCCAAACAATGAACAGCCATCATAAAAAACAACTAATTAATAATAATATTTTAAAAACCCAGAGGAAACAAATACAAGAGCTACTCTGTTAAGGCAAGTAAGTTGTAAATAAAAGAATCAAAGTAAACATGATGTTTTATTCCCTTAGGGAGAAGGTATTTAACTCAAGCCAACATTAAAACAGCCCCACTGCCTCTTTCCTAACGTGTGCTTCTAAACAATCAGTGGGTGTATGACTTAGGGCAGTATGCTCAAGAACAAACAATAAAACAGCCCTAGCCCAAGGGTACTTGTGCATTATCCATAAATAAAGGGTTTAAAAGCCTTGACTAATTCGAGTATTTATTATTTGGGCTTCAAAGTAATAGTGCCAACCTGAGCTTAAGGATTGGTAAGTTCTTCATGCCTTCATACAGAACTACACGATCATTCATTTCACATCTACCTGCATTTTTTCAAACGTGAAAAAAAAAATCACCTAAACTTTGCTCTGAAGATATATACTTCTATACTTCTATCTTCAGGGAAGCAAAAAAGCCAAGCCAATAATTGTCTAAACACAATGATTTTGCTACTTCTGCTCACATTCTTCCTTACACAGCACTAGTTTACCCCTACTACTCCTAAGAAACTAACCAAGCAGTCAGAACACCTGTTGATGTAATTACTTACTACTTGAACACTTCTGTATTGCTTTTTCAATATAAGCAAGGTAGAGACTAGAAGATTTAATACAGGAAAAAAATGCAAAAAGGTTGGCTAACTTCTGCAGCACAGGCTGCTACATAAGGCATAATTAAACGCCAAAGGAGGAAAACAGAATTACTGAAAACATAGGTGCATGTACTCCATACAATCTACTTCATAAGTTGTGCAAGAGTGAGACCAAGAATAATAATTCAGAAGTTGCACACCAGCAATGTCATGATACACAGTTGGGCCTTTCTGTCCCTAGTGCTAGTGGAAATGTTTGAGGTCAATGCTGAATTGATTCTGCTCTGTGCTTTTATCTTTCAAGCAACATTTTAAAATCCAGTTCATCATACTCCCCACAATAATTCTTATCCTATGCCCTAAAGAAATCTTAGGCTGCCCCTGTGAAAGATGTGGTTGCACAAGGACTGCAAGACGTGCAGGTTTTCACGCAGCATAAAAAGCCACATCATTTTTCAGCAATTTAACTGAAAACAACAGCAAATCATCGAAAACAATCCCTGTTTTTAAAGCAAAGTCAATTCATTTCAGACAATGTAATTGAGAAGCCACAGTTAGAATATGTGTCAGATCCAACTTAGGATGTGAAAACATACTCCATCAATTTGTGCAAGCAAATTCCCTTCATGACAGTTTTTAAAGAAAAAGAACCACGGAGTTCATGCCTATTGCCCTTGAATATTTACTGGCTGACAACACTTAGAGTATGCTTACCCAGAAAATCACACTCAATACCTCTTATTTCCAAACATGTTAGGGACACATGGGTTTACCCCATCAGACACCAACCAAAGAACTCCCATACAACATGGATCATGAGGTGATGCTCTTGAAATATTTTGGGTTTTTTTTCCCCAATTTTGAAGAGATTTTAATCAAGACCACCAGCTTCATTTAACGTGCTGATCAACACTGTTAACATGAGTGTTGGTGATGACATCATCTTTGACCACTAAGATAATACGAATGGTGAAAGAACCACCTTTGGTAACAGCAATCACTTCAGCCAGTTTCGTTTTAGTGTTACATTTTTGTCTCCTGCTATCAGTCTCTATCAGCTATTTTGGATTATACAATTTAAAACAGTTTGTCACATTAAGATCTAAGCTGCAGCTGGACAGACTAAATCTATTAGCTAACACAATGTCATGTAAAATATTACTGCTGCTTCTAAATCACCCTGAGCTGCTTAATTACAGCTCCTGCCACCAATATATCCACATGAAAATGTAAGTGAAACTATTTACTTGGTTTCACTCTTTGTACCAAATTGAAGCTTCATATTTAAAGACAAAAGACAGAATAAAAACCCCACCTCCTCCTTATTTCTGTACCTGAATTTGTTACACTCCAAAACAACCCAAAAATTTCAGTAGGAGTAAGGAGTTGTGGGTTTGCCTAATAATTTCCTAGCTACCCAAATCAGCATAAATGATGGGCAGAGCTTCCTGTTGTCTTTATTCTGTCTATTTCACTGAGAAACAAAGATTATTTAAACTGTCAAAATAAGAGTAAGTTGACTGTAAATACATAGAGGCATTCATTTCTCAGCAGCAGATCTGGTGAATTTATCTAATCTTAATGTCTCAAAAAGCAAAATACTTTCAAAGCTGGAACAAGTGAATAATAAAGGCAGCCATTTTAGCAGCCCTGCACTCTGGGGTGCAAAAGTGAAAAGCACACACATATTTACATCCAGTCTTCTATTCAAGCTACTTCAAAGTGAATAGTTAGAAGGGAAATTAAAGCAAATGGGGAAAAAAGGCAGGAGTGCAAGGATCTTCTTTCACACAATAAAAATATATAAAGGGAAATATTCTTCAGTAAAGATAATATTGAAGCTGGTTCCAACATATCAACTTCAGGTCTTAGAGAGGAGCACTTTAATTATAACTTTAACAATGACAGATACAGAAGAAAATGTCAACATCTGCTAATCTGTCATGTTTCTGCTGCACCAAAATAATGTCTACATTAAAAAAAAAAAAACTCTCCACTTACCAAGTGCACTTATAGCATCCTCAAAAAGATTTGATCGAGATGTATCACCTGTTGTACTGTAAGATGAAGACAAGTGCAATGGTAATTACAAAACTTCGGAAAACTTCCTGTTTTTCAAAAAAAAAAAAAAAAAGAAAAAGAAAAAAAAAAAAAGCAGCAGCAGCTGTAACTCTAATAGCCCCTTTTGTTTCTAAAAAACCAACAAAGATTTCCAAAGAGCTCTCTTTTGGACCTATAGTGAGAATAGATTTTACAAACTTACAATGCTAGCATTTTTAAAACAAGGCCAACCTTCCCCCGCTACCCCCCAGAAGTTTGGCTCTTGCCCATCTGCTCAGGGATTAGCCATCTGCTTGCTTGAATGCTTTAAAGGGTGGGAGAACAAGGTGGATTTTCAAAAGCACACAGCAGTCTCACTAAATGCTTCCCCACAGCCACCAGCTTGACCTCAATGAGGACCCAAGGAGGCTGGTGGCAAGCACTTATTAAAGTCTCAGTATACTGCTTTCCCAGGAATATAAACTGCTAACATTTGCAATTACTCCATCTCAAGTTATCAAAGTTGTTAAATTACAGGATTAAAGGTTCACCTCCATGAACAGCAAGGAACACAGAGGCACAACACAACAGAGGAATACCAGTTTTAATCAGCCACAGCCAAGGCTGCCCAGTTCCCAGGGCTGCAAAATTAAAGCATCAGCCCCCTGGTCTCAGGGTGACACCCAGGGTGGGTCAGCAGGACTCCTTCAAGGGCATTACAGCCCACAGGGCATTGAGCCCAACTCACTGTGGGGTGCCAGGAAAGAGTGTTGGGGGAAGAAATCCAGAGGAAGAACCAAAGGCAGGGAAAGGAAAGCTTAAGGCACCATGCAGAAGAAGAGCATGGGTCAAGAGTGCAAAAAGAGGAGAAAAAGGGCCAATCATACTTCAGAAACACTTGCCTGGCCATGCTCTGCACCTCATCACCCAATCCATCCTGTCTTTTTATTAAATTCTACTTCTAAAAATTTTTCCTAATGTGGGGAGTGTGTGTCTCTATTCTACACACATGTATTTGGAATTCCAAGGGTTCACAGGGACAGGGAATTGTGAGATAGGGGGATCCAGACACCTGTGGAGCCAGCAACTGCTGAGACCAGTGTGGAAGTGGGAAAGCCAAGGACTGCAGCCAGTTCCTGGGTGAGGCCTCTGTGTGTGTGTGTGTATGTGCAATGGGAATGTGAGTATCAGGGCCTGGAGCGGGGTGGCAGGGCTCAGGCAATCCCCATGCCCTGGTACCAAAAACTTGGCAAACTCTAAGGGGCCAGCTATCAAAAGAGAAATTCATATTTTTCATTTGTGTTTTGTACATTTTCATTTTGCAGCAGTGGGCTTTGCTCTAAACAGCCAGAGGGGAAGTGGATGTGGCTGATCTATCTCGCATGAGTGCTGGGATTTTTCCTGCCTGAGCTGACCTAAGCAGGCAGACATATATTTATAGATATATCCATATTGTGTGTATATTTTGGGAATACACAGTTTTGATAACATGATAGACTTGAGTACATGGAGCTGCAGAAGCCTCAAATTTATCAGGCTACCAGTCTTGGCAACTCCTATCAGCAAGGGAAAGATCATCAGATTTATCTGAATGTTTTCAGAAGATGCCAGTAAAAATCCAGCAAGGCACTTACGGAGATCTCTGTAAGATCTATGCAAGAAATAATTTGTTACAAGAGTGTTTCACTAGAATCTGTCAGTAGTTAAGATTTACAATCAAAAAAAGATCAAAGACAAAGCAAGATGCCAGCTGGCCTGGCCTTGGGTCAATAAATCTTGCCTTAGTAATTTAGCTTCTAAAGCAAATCAGAAGCAAACAGCATTCACTGAAATCAAGGCAGGTGATGACTTTGATGTCTATGTTAAATTATTTTGTTTCTCCCTGTCAAGTGTGTACACTGAGGGTCTCTTACTGCAGTTTTACAAAACTGCAATCTGTACATGAAAAACACTATTTCAGTATGACAGATTGATCTTTGAACCCACTGGACAAACTGAGCAGGGGGAAAAAAAAAGAAAATAATCCCACTTATTAGTATTTTTTAACAACTAAGTTAATTTGACTGATAAATGAAACTTCATTTGCATTCCATTTCTAAGAAATACTCATTTCTCAGAACAGCAAAATTAAAACATCAATTTGTGCATTTAGTGCAAGAAATTTGTGATGAGGTTTTTCAAGATATTAGGCAATTGCAAGTTTTGCTTTGTTATAATCAAATCAGTATTCAACAGTGTTTAAATACAATCACTTAAAAAATAATGTCTTGTGCACCAGTATTCCCAGAAATAACACACAAATAATTTAAACCCAGAGCACAAAAAATGAAGATTTGATACTATGCAGCACTTCAGGGGCCATTAAATTCCTGTTAAAAACATTTTAATCCCATGCAGTACTTCAGCAACTTAAGCAAAAAAAGGCAACAGCATACAACAGGGATGAAACCTCTAACTTCCACTTGATTTTCTCAACTGTAGAAAATTGAGGTGAAAAGTTTTCCCAGGTTTCACAATTAATTACCTGCAGATAGGTCAAAGAACATTCAGGGAAAAAAAAAAAAACCAAAACAACCTTGTAGCTTTAAGGCGTTACATGATTAAGAGCAATACCACATCCTACATTTTGGAAGTAAAAGCTCTTAGCAAAAATTAGAGGCTCATACAGCAATAAGGCATTTATGGTTTGAATCTGACCAACATTATCAAAAGCACAATCAGAGGGTTATGAGCAGGACAGGACACATTCCTCTTCAGACTTCAAGAGCTTTGTCAGCAGTACATCCCCACTGCAGGTGAATATTCTCAGTCTGAAAAGAAACTTGCAGGATAGCAACTCTGAAATGCCTAACAGGAGCTCAAATCTTGCATCATTTAACTCTCCCCTCCACAGGTTTGTTCCCAAGATCACACTTCCCACAGGAGAAGGCATAAAAAAGGAGAGGTGCTTCTTACAATCAGTAATATCATACTTGAGTCTGAGACTGAAATTACAGTCAAGAAAGAAGAAAAATTAAATAGAATGGAGAGAGTGATTCGCCTAACACCGTAATAAAAACTTAAAATCAAAACCAGAAGGAACAGAAACAGGAACCCATTTTTGGAGGCTTATCCATACCTGTCAATTGATGATGGACTGACAGCAGCTGGTGCCTCAGGTGGTTTTTCTTCAGGCTTCTCCTCTTTCGGAGCACTCACAGGTGCTGGCTCACAAGCCACTGCATCTGGTGCTGGTGGTGGAGGGACAGGAGCTGGCACAGGGGCAGGAACAGGGATTGGTGCAGCAACTGCTGTGGGAGCTGCAGTTGTTGAGCCAACAGTGGAAGTGGCATTTGACGGCTGAGTCGCTCCAGCTGCTGCTTTGGGCTACAGGAGGACAAAAGAGTTCAGGCACAGAACAAAGATCATAAATCCACGGCTCTCCGAGTTCTGTTAAGACCATTTGTGTTTGCTATCGCTGCCTCAACATCAAGCACAACATTAAAATGTTGCAAGACATTAATTCTCTCTTGCCCTTCACTGTGTTTAAACAAGCAACTGAGCGTCACTGAGGTACTCACACACCTGAGCGCTCACACTCTGAAGTGAAATTCAAAGATCTAAATATTTACAGACCACAATATTCTAAATATGAAAACAATCCTGAGTTGTACAAAAGCACATTTTCCAGAAGAAGCCAAGACAGTTGCCAAAAACTATCTGCAGAACAAGCATAAGCTTTTCTCACCACTCAGATGTGGAAAAAAGTGATTAAGACAGAAATCACATTTCATTACAAATGCTGTTTGCTGGAACACAAGATGAGGAAAAAAATTAAACTTCACCTGCAATATGTTTCAGTTATGCAATCTATGCATTCAGAGCACTAAAATAACATCTCTTCAGTTCATGAAGTAAGCACCAAGGATGAAGCAGAATGAAGGACTACCAAACTTACAGCAGAATATTTAGAGTGAATAATACTTGTATGCAATTGTGAAATAATCTTCACATCTCTAATGGAAACCTGAATTTTTCTTGGATGCAGTATTAATCCCATTATATAAAAATAGCCCCAAGGGCTCACAAAGCTGACCCCAATCTTTGCCTTTCCAAGAGAAATAGCTGAACTTCAGCAGAACTACTCATTCAAGGTGCACCACTTTCAGACATTGCCTGCTTGAAGAAGAAAACATTTACTTCCTCCTTTTGTCTGCAAGGAGAGGTAAAGCTTAAGAATGAATAGCTTCCAACATGGTGGGCACAGCAAATAACATTTTAATAAGCACTCAGAGAAGAACACTGACACAGTAGGAATGCAAGGGGGGTTATTTCCTGCTGGATTCCTAAACCCTTAATGCAACAACATCTGAGCATCAGACAAAGTTAGCAATCTGTGTCTACATGACTGGGCATGTCTTACCCACAATAGAATCAGGAAAGGGCAATTGAGCTCCAAGAGTAGCAAAAAGATTGTAAGACTGAAGAAATGCCTAAAGTACAGGTCCTTTATTATCAGAGTATACTGAATTTAGCAGTTCTTCAGAGAGATCTGCCTTTAGAATCATAGCATTGTTGAGAAGACCTCTAAAATGATTGACTCTAACCCAGCACTGCCACACACACAACACTAAGCAGTGTCCCTAAGTACCACAGCCACACATTTCTTCAACATTTCCAGGAGTGGCAGTTGCACAACTTCTCTGGAGCCTTCTGCCATCAACAAAATAAAAAACTGGACTCTGACATCTCATCTGCACCTGTTTTCTTGTACTGATAAATGCCCCTGTGGCAAACCACAGACTAGCAAGCTGTTCATTCAGGAAGAGAGCAACGGCAGTTATCTTTAACAAGCCCACTGGTTTAATTATGTTTACTATTACCAGAGATAAATAAGGGGCATCAGAATATATGTTTTCTTTGTCAGGAGGAGGAACTCGAGCTTCAAAATTAATTTAATATTGAAAACACAGATGAAGCCAGTTTGATTCAGATCGCCTGGAATGCCTGGAAAATCAGTGGCTTGATTCCTGGAAGCAGCCTGACAAGTGGTTCAGAGAAGAAATACTTCAAACACGTGTCACAGTCATTCCCTATAAATTGCACTTGCAGGCTTTCAAAACCCACAGGTTTGTTTACTGCCAGATGTATCCTGTCTCTACTGGTTTATGCTGTTGAGTTTGACAGGAGAAAAAGCCATGAACTACGAAAAGCAACATGGCAAGGCTGGAAGAGATCCATACAGAGGATTTAACCACAAACTACCTAGGTTGCCTTCTTCATTTTAATAATAAAAGGGAAAAAAAACAGAGAGACATGAAAGAGTAAACAGTAAAATCAGCCATTAGCAATTTTTTTTCTTTAATACATATATTCAGCACAGAGCAAAAGCAAAAATCAGCTCAGGCAAACCAAGACTATGAAGCAATATTTTTTATCTATTCACACAAGCTTTTTACTGTTGATCTGAATTTGCTTATGATGAAATTCCACTGGTTTTAAGAATGGATATATACACCTACTAATCACAAGAAGAAATAGAATTAAATTAATGAAGCTTCCTACTCAAAAGAAACGATTACTCACCTTTGTCACCATAACCACCACAAAGTTCTTCTCATCTATCTTGTATTCTTTAAGAGCAGTTTCATCATTAAGGATTTTACCTGGGAAATTAAACAGGCAGAAATTAAAAAGCTGTTTAACAAATCAATAAATGATCTTGGGATTTCCTCAAGAAAACATGTTTTATGCATATTATAAATAAATGTTAATTCAACAAAAAGCAGTTTGGCCATTAAGCTTTGGCAGCAGAGCTACCCTTTTCCTCATGTGATGTACAGAGTAGTGGATAGCTTGAGGGCTGCTGCCCTAAGTGTTGCAGATGCTTTAAAACCATTTAAAATAAAAGCATGAAATCTGGAAAGAGTCACTGGAATCTGGAAAGATCCTTAACAAAGATACATGTAATACAGAGGAAAGGCATTAACAGACAAAAAGCTTAACCAAGTAACTTATGTCTGCTTACACAGTAATGGAAATTCCTTTCTACTTATCTTCCATTTGTTCTTCAGATAAGAGCATTGCCTGCAATAACAAGTGTGTTACCTTGCAACTTCAACAATTTGCAAGGCTAAAACATTAGAAAAAGCTAGAACTATTCCATAATTTGCCACCTTGACAGAAGGATGAAAAAGCTATCAGACAAACCCAGAAACATCTGTTATACTACAACTTTTGATGTTTCACAAGCAGAGGTGGTACTGTGACAAAATAGATTTGCATCACTTCTACAAGAACTTAGGAACACAGTAAATCACATACTCTTTGCCTTTTCTTAGAATAAGCTGACTTGGAGGTAGCACCACAAATCAGAAAAACAAGTCTGTATTCCAGTGAGTTTTATAGCACTGATTTCCACTACAGAATTTTCAGGGAATATTTTACAATTAAAACTGACTAATTTTCTGAAGACGTGCCACAGACTACTTCCATTTCATAACATCTCCAGTGGACTGCAACAAGAAGGACACATCCTTATCCTGATGATTGCAAGGAAATCAAGCAACACATGCACTGTGTGGCACTCAGAACACAAATGACTGGTTCCACCAGTCTTGCAGGTCAAACATTCAAGGAAGTATTACATGTAGTGCAGTAATAGCAATACCTGTAGCATCTGACTCAGAACCTTCAAGGGTTTACTCACAAATTTTTATAGGCACTTCGGGGAAGGCTTCAATGAATGTGTTTGCAATATAATATATATACTTTATGAAAGTATACATACAGACATCCTGTCTTCTCAGAACCCACCACTCTCAGGGTTTCTAGAGCTCACCCAAACTCAGATGTCAACACAATGGACAATCAGAGCCTCTCTAAGCAAAGTCAGCTGGGGGTGTCACTTTGCTTTACCAAACTATGAAAATTCCACAGTTTAATAATTTTAATAATAATTCATTTTAATAAAAGTAAAAACGTCACCAATATACCCTCATATCTCTTGTCCAAGAAAAAAAAAAAGATAATCCGTCTTTGTACAATATTATATTATCAATCTTATTTCCTACATTTCCTACTGCTTGTGAGGGTTATTCAATATTGCAGATACATTCTGACTTCACAAAACACTCCAGTCATGTCACAGAATCTTATGCAATCTTTGATTTTTGCAATCAGAGAAACACAATATTAAGAGTGCCATGCACTCTTAATACACACATTGCACAAAACCTTCTGCCTGGTTCACATTTCTTGGTTGTGCAAGAGACTTCTACCTTCATGTTCTTGACGTGCACTCCCCCCAGTGAAGTACCAGGGACATAAAACTTGCTACGGGATGCTGTCCAGAGGAGCTGTACAAACACAGAGACCCACAGCTTCTCTCCCATCAGCGTCTCTCCACTGTTAGCAGTGGCTTTGGCTTACCACAAGCGAAAGCTTTGTATTTGTTACAAAGCAGTACATGACAAAAGTGAAAAGTCCACCAAAGTTCCTTTCAGACGCAGTTTTAGAGAAAATAAAACACTAGAGGGAGTACTGGAATAGCACCAAAGTTCTGAGATGAAGTGAAAACAAAAAAAATGGATTTCTGTATTAGCACCAGAATGAACAAGGCAAGTAAAATAAAGCTAAAATAAGTTAATTTCATGTTTTTAACTGACATTAGCCTGCTTTTTGCTAGTATATAATGCACAAGCTCTGACAGAGCTTAAAAGTATTGAAAGTACCTTTGTACAGGAAGGATTTGGTGGTGAGTTTCTTTTGTCAATCCAAAAGAAATAATCTAGCTTTTAATTCTCTGTCGTATATACCGCAGTGCTTCAGCTATACACAGCATAAATTGAAAAAGAAAATAATTAAACCAGAGCAGCAGCTTTGACCTGCTTAAATCCTGAATTCTTGTAAAAAAAAAAAGAAGCTATTTCTTCTTCACCCAGCATATTCCTAAGACATCATGTTACAAGAGAAAAGATGTCAGACACACATGCATTAAAACCTAAAAAATTCTAATTCAAAATTAAGAGTTCCCTTTGACATTGAGTTAATTTTTGTGTTTGTGGAGGTTTTTATCCTGTCTCTACTTCAGTACTCAGAATTCTTAGAAGACTTAACATTCACATCAAGTCAAACAACAACATAAAATAAAGCATGTTCAGATAAGTTATCTTCAGAATATCCATTACCTGCATAAATTAGTTTTTGGCCAGCTACTGGAAAGGCATCTTTCCCCCTTTCTGATTCAATCTTCTCTTTCAGAGCCTTCACCTGAAGCACAAAAACAGTCTTAATGAAAACAAAGTTCACAGTACAAACCTAATTAAGTACACTTCAAGTTTTAAATACTGAAGAGTAGTTTCAATCATGCCTTGATTATGTCAAGTTTATCAGCCTTCAGAATATATCACTGTAACCACTTTGCAGAGCAACATGCCTCTTTCCCTTTCTGTGCTGAATCAAATCAGGTAATTAATTCTTCCATGAGAAGTTATTTGTATGAGTGCACAACACAGTGAAAAAGTAAATTAAGAAATTTGGGGAGCAAAAATGTTTTCATCTCTTGACCCATTTGCTTGCCCTGTTCTTTCCCTGAGTGCAGAGGGTACAGCTGCTATAAACAGAGAGGAAGGTTTTCATCATCATAACCACTTTTCAGGGAATTCCTGGGGTTTTTTTTTTTTTTGGCAAGATCACCATGACATCCACCCTTGAAGTCCCCACATGCAAAGACTTGTGCAAAATGTTCAGATGCTTATCTTACGTAAATTGTTTTCAACTCCTCCCTCTCCACCACAATTTCTGGAGCTCCACACAGCAATTCTAAGCCTATACATTTACTGGCTTGCACTGATGCATCACCCACACTCCCACAGCACCAACAGCTCAAGTGGCACTGCTAGCTGCTGCCATGTATGAGAACGGTCTCAGTTCTCCAGGAAAACTCTGTAATGCTACCCTGAGGAGGGAAAGGAAGCTCCTGTAAAAGCATTCCTGCACTGACACATCTGCAGTCATGTTTTAAGACAAACTGCCTGCACACACAGTCAATTCTTCTTGCTTTTTTGCAGACACTCCCAGTGTAGAGGAAACAAAGACAACCAATCTGCTATGAGCTTATTACTACAAGCTAACACCACCCTCTAAAGGTTGGGGTTTTTTTTTCCTGAATGTTCAAAAAATCTATTTCATAAAGCTCTGCAAGGATACCAAACACAACATATTGCTTCCCTCTATGGAACCTTACAAAAATAGGGAGCCAGCTCTTTTTCCCCAGCAGATGAAGAAAGGATGCTTTTGGTATTTTGTACCATACATGCCATCCCAGCACCTGCCAAATGCTTTGGAATTAGTCTCCAACCAGGCAGTTCCTCTCCCACAGCAAAACTGAGAGTAGCTCACCGCCACCCAAAAGTCCTGAGGATAATCAAATTTGACAGTAGTTTGCTGAAAGCATCATCATTCTCACGCACTTACTTTACAGCAATCTGTCCTATACTTGGATTTACATTTATTTTTAAAGCATATTTTCTTGAAAATTAAAAACATGAACTTGTTAATTCCTCCCCAGTTTTAGGGATGGAAGTGACTCATGTTGCTGCTGAACAATCTCCTTCACCACAGATAAGCCATCAAGGATTTTTTCCTAAATTTTAATAATAATACTGTCTAATACTTCACACAACTTCAGTTAAAGTCCTGCATGCACTAGGGCAAATCCTTTGAATCATGTTAAAAGCGCGTTATGTTTGCAAATGTCTACTTTTTAACACCCTCCTTATATATTTTTATGCTCTTGTACCAATCACTCAAAGACAATGACTCCAGACTACTTCTTTTGTACCCAGGTACCATGTTTGTCATAGATTTGTAAGAAATATTGCAATGTGACTAATGTGCACAATCTATTTTCAGGGAGAAAATTAAAGTTTGTTTCATGTCCACTGCATAAATCAAGGTACTGGCTTCAAATGTCAACTTAGTCTCCCTTATTTTCTATTGTTTTATTCCAGACAACAGTCTTTTTCCCACAGGGAACAAAACCAAGATGTGTTCCTTCAAACATAAATGTTTGAACAGCTAACAGTCCAGGTCAGGACACACTGAACACACATGTTGATTTACTGCACAATAATTGGATCCATGAGAAGGAGTTAAGATATTTACTGCAGGAGGATCCAACAATTCATTTGCCTTTGCTGACCACCTGTGTGTAGCATTTCCCCTTGTTATTACTGTGCTGTGATTGATGTACTGCAAGTGAACTGAGGCACTGCTGTCTTCCAAAACCTCCCAAAATAAGTCTGCAAACCCCCCTCCATAAGTCTGCAACAAACAGGACTATGCTTTCATCCCTTTGGCAGGTGGCATTCATCTCCAGACGTAGGCAAACTTACATTTACACCATGGAGCCAAAGGAAATGAGAAAAAAATTTTCTGGGAATCTGTTCCAGTGTCTCACCACCCTCAGAGTACAAAATCCCTTCCTTACATCTACTCTTAACAGGCCTGCTAGGAGTAGATATATCTTATATACCTCTTTCTTATAAAGAACCTTCTGTTTGGCACTGCAAGGCTCTCCAAGATCTCCCCAGAGCCTTCTCTTCTCCAGCCTGGACAAGCCCAGCTCTCTCAGCCTGTCTCCACAGGAGTGGTGCTCCACCCTCTGAACATCTTCATGGCCTCCTGTGGACCAGCTCCAAACAGTCCACATCCTTCATGTGCTGAGCACCACCAAGAGCACACAGTCCCATAATATCCCACAGGATTACACCTAGGAAAACTAACTCAGCAGCCACAGGCAGTTTCAGCCTTGTGGGGCATTCAGGTGGCTGTGCTTCAGCTGTACAGGCCCCTTCCACAATCCAAAAACCCTCTCTGCATGCTAATACTGACATAATTTTTATTATTGTGGTGGTTTAGGCCAGGACAGACTAAAGACATGTACTAATTACTATGCAGTAACTGGATCCACCTGAAGCAGTTTGGTATTTATTGCCTCAGTGAAATGGTTATCAATGCAAATAACACATGAGGTTACAGAACCATGTGGTCTTCTGAACATAAAAACAAACTACAGGTTTTCTCCTAGAGAAGAGAGATAATCTTTGGCTAAAGCTTGCCAGTACAGGGGCCACCATTAACTTCTTAGTTCTTGAAAAGACTGGAAATCCTGAGGAGAAAAGGCCGTTACAGTTTTCAGTGCTGGTCTTCATTCTCTGCCTGTATTCTTGCCACATGCATCAATCAGTTTAAGAACAGACTATATACTAAATTGGAACACAAATTACTTCTGTTCTCTGGCTGACAGCTTACAAAAATTTAAAAGGAATTTAAGCTTAACATAACTGTGCCAATTTACAGTATTTTGCTATCTATGCCCAGGGACACTGCCATTTGCAAAGGGGAAGATCATTTACATGGGTCTCTCATTTAACTGGACATTCACTCTACTGTGAACTTTTGCCATCCAAAGATACTCAATCTTATGGTGACTGACAGTAATCCACCATGGG